>NC_140633.1:2936224-3536224 GCF_057382275.1 Copadichromis virginalis
GGCCTCCATCTTCACCCTGTGAGCCTCTGTGCGAACCTGCTGAACCAGCCACAGCATCACTGGGCTCCTCCGACCCAGTCGTGCTGTGATCGGGCCTCACACACAAACACAACGTGTGAAACCACGTGTGTGTTCTCAGATTCACACTGCTCACCTGTCACATGGATGTGTGTGTGTGTGTGTGTGTGTGTGTGTGTGTGTGTGTGTGTGTCCACAAACTGAGTGGACAAATGTATAAAAACGTCAACACTTCACCGAACAAACCAACGCTGCGGTCGTACTTGTATAAGATCATTAGCAGCTCTCATGTGATCAGTAGCTGAAAGCTGAAGCAACAAGGAGGCTGTTGTTGGAGCGAACAAAGAGCAACACAGTGCTCACGGGCACATCAGCGGCATTCAACCCAGCAACTGTTCCCTGGGAAGCTTACATGTGGAGCGTGTCTTATTTTAGTGCTGTTGGCACAGTTACTAACAAAACAGCTCATGAACATGAATAAACAGGAAGTGTAAAACCAGCCGTCTATAGTTTAGTGTTTGTCACATGTGGAACGTTCCAGCTTGTTCATTAACCTCATTAATCTCAGGCTCACACAATCATGTCAGCTGTTACATTTGGTTATGCTGAGCTAAACCTGCTGCTCACCCCAGATGGGTTGCTGGTGACCAGGTAAATGTAAAGAGGTTAATCCCCTCCCACTGCCGTAGGGTAAGTTAACTCTGATGTCCACGTCCTCATCGATGATGACATGTAATGCTAACTGTACGCTATGAATGAGGAGGAGCCCTTTACTAACGCTCAACAATGTTTCCCCATCAGCAGTGTTACATGACTCCACCAGTCACATCGACCTAGAGACCAGTTAGCCAGCAAATAGTTACCACTGGTCACTAGTAAACATGTGTGTTGCCTGACCAGTTGTCAAGTATTGACTGTGGCAAGCTGCTCGCAGTTTCTACACTCAACAAAAATATAAACGCAACACCTTTGTTACTGCTCCCATTCCCCATGGGATGGACGTAGAGACCTAAAATTCATTCCAGATACACAATATAACCATCCCTCCCAAACAGTGGTCACAAATCAGTCCAAATGTGTGGTAGTGGGCACATCTGCTATATTGAGATAATCCATCCCACCTCACAGGTGTGCCACATCAGGATGCTGATCTGACATCATGAGTAGTGCACAGGTGTACCTCAGACTGCCCACAACAAAAGGCCACCCTGGAATGTGCAGTTTTTTGCGCTATTGGGGGTCTGGGGACCCAGAACCGGTCAGTATCTGGTGTGACCACCATTTGCCTCATGCAGTGCAACACATCGTCGCATGGAGTCTATCAGATTGTCAATTGTGGCCTGTGGAATGTTGGTCCACTCCACTTCAATGGCTGTGCGAGGTTGTTGGATATTCGTGGGAACTGGTACACGCTGTCGTATACGCCGGTCAAGCACATCCCGAACATGCTCAATGGGTGACATGTCCGGTGAGTATGCTGGCCATGCAAGAACTGGGACATTCTCAGCTGCCATCTGCCCTGAACAATGTGAACCATGATTCATCCGTGAAGCGCACACCTCTCCAACGTGCCAGACGCCATCGAATGTGAGCATTTGCCCACACAAGTCTGTTACGGCGACGAGCTGGAGTCAGGTCAAGACCCCGATGAGGACGACGGGCATGCAGTTGAGCGTCCCTGAGACGGTTTCTGACAGTTTGTGCAGAAATTGTTTGGTTGTGCAAACCAATTGTTCCAGCAGCTGTCTGGGTGGCTGGTCTCAGATGATCTTGGAGGTGAACCTGCTGGATGTGGAGGTCCTGGGCTGGTGTGGTTACACGAGGTCTGCGGTTGTGAGGCCGGTTGGATGTGCTGCCATATTCTCTGAAACGCCTGTGGAGACGGCTTATGGTTGAGAAATGAACATTCAATGCACGGGCGACAGATCTGGTTGACATTCCTGCTGTCAGCATGCCAATTGCACGCTCCCTCATTGCTTGTGGCATCTGTGGCATTTTGCTGTGAGACAAAACTGCACATTCCAGGGTGGCCTTTTGTTGTGGGCAGTCTGAGGTACACCTGTGCACTACTCATGATGTCAGATCAGCATCCTGATGTGGCACACCTGTGAGGTGGGATGGATTATCTCAATATAGCAGATGTGCCCACTACCACACATTTGGACTGATTTGTGACCACTGTTTGGGAGGGATGGTTATATTGTGTATCTGGAATGAATTTTAGGTCTCTACGTCCATCCCATGGGGAATGGGAGCAGTAACAAAGGTGTTGCGTTTATATTTTTGTTGAGTGTAGGTGAAACTGACTGAAAAGAGGTCTGGTGGTGGCTGTAGCTCAGGTGGCAGAGCAGGTCAGCCACTAATCAGAAGGTCGGTGGTTCGATCCCAGGCTGCCTCCTGGCTGCATGCAAGGGCAAGATACTAACCCCGTGTTTACCTACTGGTGGTGGTCAGAGGGCCCGGTGGCGCCAGTGTCCGGCAGTCTCGCCTCTGTCAGTGCGCCCCAGGGCAGCTGTGGCTACAACGTAGCTGCCATCACCAGTGTGTGAATGTGTGTGTGAATCAGAGATGGGCAGTAACGCGTTACTTGTAACGCGTTACTGTAATCTGATTACTTTTTCCAAGTAACGAGTAAAGTAAGGGATTACTATTGCAAAATCGGTAATTAGATTACCGTTACTTTCCCGTAGGAACGCTGCGTTACTGCGTTACTAAAACCGTGATTTTTTTTTGCGAGAATGTCTCATGACAGTGACGTAAGCAAGTGCGACGTTGGTGACAGCAGCTGTGTGCAGATCAACAATGGATAATATATCGAGTGTGGGAGAGAGTATGAGCGTGCAGCGTTTAAAGTGTGGAAGTACTGACCTTACTTTGAGTTTGATTCCATAAAAAGTGACAAAAACATTAGCGTCCATCGTGCGTGGGAAGAAAACTTCTTTTTACAGCGAAAAAAAACCCTAAACTTCCGAGCAAGCACCGAGTAGCTACGACGTGATGGGAAACTCACAGAGAAACTCGCGCGGATTCTTCAACTGACCGCAGCACACCTACACCAGGGTAACCCTCCGCCTACCCTGCTCCTGCTTTACAGGTGAAAATAGAGCAACAGGACCGCTGAGTCTTTGACTTTATTTATTTTCTGCTGTGTTTTACTTGCATCTGTTTGAAAGAGTGAGTGAAAACACAAAAAATATTTTATTTTATGTGCTGGAATGTGTAGAAAATAGGTTTAAATGTTAAACTAATTTATTCAAGTCAGAGAATGTTGCAGATAATTTAATGTTTTGCTTGATGCATAAAGTTAAAAGATTAAAACTAATAAAACAAGTTAAAAAAAGAGACTTTTCCATTTGATTACATTTTGTATGATGGATTATGTAGAAAAAGTAGAATTGGGCTGAAAGATCTATCGCTTTATCACCTCTTCAGGTTGTAAATCGTGTTTTTAAAAAGTAACTAAGTAACTAAGTAACTAAGTAATTAATTACTTTTGAAAATAAGTAATCAGTAAAGTAACGGGATTACTTTTTGGGGGGAGTAATCAGTAATTAATTACTGATTACTTTTTTCAAGTAACTTGACCAACACTGGTGTGAATGGGTGGATGACTGGATATGTAAAGTGCTTTGGGGTCCTTAGGGACTGAGTAAAGCGCTATACAAATGCAGGCCATTTATCAAAATACACCTCACAGCTGCTCCGGTCACCAGCAGATTCTGGTCGTCTACTTTACTTATCGAGCGCTCGCAGACGAGTCGGCAACTTCCATCTCATCTACAGGTCAGTAACCTCCCAGCAATGAAACAATCAGAGGGTTGTTTTTGGAGCACAACAGTCACAGCGAGTCGCTCGGAAGTCGAGACAACTTTTATCCTAGATTTAAACACTTCTCTCCGGATGAGAAGGATGTTTTGATGAAAAGCATGTCTATAATATCCTACAGCAAGCACCGAGTGTTGGGCAGTGCTCTCTGCCACCATCCTCAAAACACCAGCTGAGGTCATATCGTTTGGAAAAAGGTGTTCAAACTTCAGCGTGTAGTCAAGCTGTTCTGAACACAAAGACACTTTTAGTCTGTGTGCTGAGAAGAATGGGAGCATGTGAGAGACTGACAGAGGGGAGTAACTCGGTCAGTCTCACAACATGGGGATATAACAAAGGCTGAGGCCAAAGCATCCCCCTGTACTGTTAATCTGCCAGCATAAGAGTCACTCAACAGTGAGTGAACCAGCATTCAGTCATTCAGCCATCTAACAGGAAGTGTTACCCAGTTTTTTTAAAGCTATATGACATTGTAGATAATCCACTGTGTAAACCCATGGGAGTGATGCACAGTACACTGGTGTGGGACTGTTTAAAGGGTTCAACAAATCAAACAGTTCAGTCTGGATGACCTTTGGCTTTCGTGTGCTCTTCCTTAAAGTGGTAACCTCAGCTGCACACCCATGTTTGTGCCGTATCACTTGGCATTCATATCTTTCAGGAATTAAAAACTGATGTGTCGTTTAAAACAGTTCCCCATCCTGCTGTGTTGCAATTGGAAAGCATTAGAAAGCATTAGCCAATAACAGTGTTTCCAAACAGCTCATTTAAAGTCTGGAACATGGACGTCTCTAAAGACTCCTTCTTTGTGATGCTCTGCCGTTGCTCCAGCTGACTTCAATAGTTTGTGGGTTTTTCCACTCATCATTCTGTTTACTCATTTATTTATTCTTTGGCTTGAATAGTTTTCATACATGTCATATTTCCATTGCATCGCCAAACATCAGTCCATTCCCACCAACAGCCGTGCATCGTCTCCACCATGTTTGGCAGATGAACAGATCCTGAGACCTTTTTTGGTGTTTTTCCAAATTCATCCACAGATTCTCTTCCACAGATGTAAAGTATATGTTGGCGTTCCTGCCCTCACTGTGATTCGTCTGTTACGTCCCGTTTCTCATGACGACCTCCCTGACGTACGTGGACCTCACGCTGACACTTAAAGACGGAACCACCTGAAAATCAGTCGTATAAATATCTTGTTCTACTCCCACCAGCACAAAGCAGAACATGTACCTGACAGTTTTCTGTTGGGGACTTCAAAACACTGACAGGTGCAGAGGCAAAGGTTAAACAACACTGTGTTACCAACCTATGGCCGTGAAGGGATCGCTAATATGCTTGTAATATTAAAGCTCTGCCTGTCCTGATTGGTTACTCCCGGCTGCCAAACGGGCCCCATTAAAAAGTCTTATGAAACATGGGCAGAGGCTTTATGCTCTCTGGAAACAATGGCGTTACTACTTCAGTCATAATAGGACTTTATTATAAACCTTATTACTTTAAGAGGACTTAATAGTTTGATGTTATGAATGCAGAGCAGAGAGGAACTGAAACACTCCTAATGCAGGACTTCTTCCTCCAGTCTTCCTCAAACATCCTCAGGACTGAGGCTCCGCCCACTGGATTCTGATGATGCAGCATGTTTGTACGTGACCCATTAGTGAGTCACATTCAAAACAACAACGCTGTTATTAGAGATGTGCTGCAGGTTCAGGAGTGTTGTAGTAGCTGGGGTGACCGTCTCATGGTTAGGATACATCAGTAAAGCTGATCGGACTTTGTTGAAGGATGTCAAACACACACTGAGCTACAAATACAAGCATAACACACAGAATCACAGCAGACAGACTTGAAATGCCAGAGGTCGGCTCAGACCCAGCAGCTGCCAGGCTGCTAATGCTCTCAGAGACTGTTTGAATACTAAACTGATTACATTAATCTTGGAGCGTACGTTGACACTGTGCTGAATGTAGAAATCTCTCTGCTGTTCACGTTTAAATGTGTGTGAAGGAGAAAAACGTTTAAAGTCATTTATAAGGAAAGCTGCCACTGTCAGGGCGACAGCCACTAGCTGAAGGATTTCTTTGTACATGTGTACAACATGTGTAAGCAGCTCCCTGACGTCCTGCGTCTGCCTCCTCTCACTGTTACTGCTTTTTGATATTGATGTTTGACAATCACGTCATAATTCAAAAACATCATCAAGCCAGCTGTTCGTCCAAGCAGTCGGAGCAGTTCTGAGACATTGTGACAAAGGGACAGACGCACAACACAAAAATGTGAAACCAGAGGAAAAAGCGAGCTGGCTCTTCTAGCAGCTACACAAATGTTCCCTCCACATCTAATCAGTTCATGCAGTGAAATGCATGACTTTGACAAGTATTCCAAGAAAATAAGAGCAAAGCTAATAAACACATTGTGCAGGTCGACAGCTCATTTCCAGACCATCGTGTGCCGTTCCTCAGAAAATCCCTGACACACAGACTCTAACGCTATTTGGAAAGAGTGCAAGTTTGAACTAGTCCAGCTGTGGAGGTTAGACTTCATTAGGCTTAGGCCTTTATGAATCACAGGGACCTGCAAGGACCTAAGATGTGTCATTAGACAGCGGCTCTATGTCAATGCTGGCATGCCCTCCACAAAGACACCGCACTACACACTTCAAAGAAGCCAAACACAATGACAGCTGACGTGTGGCGCGTGCAGCTGTTGGTGTCCAACCAAGAATAATCCCTGCTTTGGGTTTAGGGACTCGGGGGTGTCAGCAAGCATCCTCGTAGCTATAAAAACACCAGTGTGCGTGTGACGTGTTTGAAAGTGAGAAGCTGGGCTGGTAGAAACCCCCAACGCACCTATTTAGAGCAGCGCAGACGAGCACACATGCCCCATCGGCTGCGTGCCATTTTTTTCCTTAAATCGTTATTCAGATGGGTACGCGCTGCCAGAGGGCACATCCAATCAGACAGAAGGAAACTGGAAACATTCAAAGTTTTTTTAAACATCACATAAACATGGATGAAAAATCATTTTGCCGCTGGATTAAAATGACACACATGGATTTACTTTTCTGATTTTCTAACTGCTGTTGCAAAATATCAAGATTCCTGGAAGTAAGCCGACACCTGCACTGCAGGAAACCCTGTTCTTGTGTCAGGGTATTATTTCCTCTACATCCAATATGGCTGCTGACACAGCAAACAGTATTTCCTCAGTGCCACAGTGTCATTTCTCCACTGGTGACCATCGGCACAAGCGCAGCACCTGTTGCTGTTTTAGCTAGCTGTCATATCAAGTCTGAAATATTCCAGCGGGCACTTTCTTAACTAGAATCTGTGTCGGCACAGTTTGAATGAGGACAGAAAAGTTTGTCCCAAGTCACAGTTTTCACTCACGCATGCGGTAACCCCCCTTGCGTGGAGGACAATGCCACCTCAGTGTACATCCAGGCACTGCAATCTGAAGGCCGGCTGCTGACTGTGACAGCCTGCTGATGCCGAGCTGAACGGTTTTAGATTTACCAACGTAGCACTGTTCAAGAAGTCCTACAGTGATGCTGCAGTGGTCACACTGCAGCTGTCAGGGAGATTCACAGCACTCGCTATGCTGCAAACACAGAGTCAACACCTCAGGCACTTAATGCAATGTCACTGAGCTGCTGGGTTAAACTGCTGCTGGGAGGAAGAAGAGCAAAGAAGGAGGTCAGCAAGCCTGCCTGGGCAGACTGCTCCACAACAGGAAGAAAGGATTTGGACTGCTCATGTTTGACCTCAGAATTAGATTGATTTTATTTTTTTGCAGTCAGAGATCGACTGAAAGCAGCTGCAGCGACTAACTAGTTGCCAAGACACTGAGGCTACGTCCACACTGTTTTCTCTCCGTTTTGGCCTCCCATCCACACTGAGACGCCGTTTTCCTCAAGGAAAAACGCAGTGTTTTGAAAACGCACACATTTCAGAACGGAGCTGCTGTCGCAGTGTGGAGACTCGAAAACGCAGACTTTCTAAAACGATGACGCATTTTAGTCATGTGATGCAGTCATGTGACCAATTAAACAAAGATAGCGAAGGGCGTTATACAGCGGTTGTTTTGATTGCTCTCAATTTTGACCCTAAAAAGGATTAATATCACTTTGTAAATGACCAGATAGCTTTTCTTCAAATTCTTTAATTCTCACTCACTTTTGCGCAGGACTGGAACGTAAACGTTTCCGGCTGTTGCAATGTGGACACACAACGACTGAAAACGCTAGTGTGGACGCGGAGCGTTCTCAGACAAAAACGCTGTTTTCAAATCTATCCGGGCTAGTGTGGACGTAGCTAGAGCAGGGCAATATGACCAAAAATATTCATCACAATATACGTTTGAAAATTTGCGATAACGATATAACTGACGATATAATTGACACGAGACAAAACACTTTAAAACTCCACAACTTTATTAGTGCAAAAAAACAAACAAACATCAATGTATTGTCACTGAAACAAGCAGCTGTTTTTATCTGCATTAAAGTTATATAAACGTAACAGTGCAAACTCCTCGCTGACAGTTTAACCAAAAGGCATTTCCAGTGGAAACTGGCCGACACATCCTCAGCATAACCATGTATAACATCCACAAAACTTACAAAGAGGTTATACACACACAATACGGTAATATCATGTTGAAGCACAGCACGTATCACTCCGCGAGGCTCCGCCTACGATAGCCGTAATGCTCCAACAAGCCATCAAGCGGTGCGGCTTCGTAGCTCAGCAAAGTCGTACTGAAACATCTGACAGATTTTCGAGCGCCGTGCACATAAAATCGTTTTGAGGTCAGTAAACACAACCAGAGTTCATACATAAGGCACACGGGATTATAAGGGGCTCTGTCGACTTTCAGAAAAATCAAAGGATTGATTTTAAATGCGCCGTATTTTCCAAACAACACGGTAATAACGACGACAAAGCTAATAATGTCAGTCAGCCAGGACAGCGGTCCCTCATTTATCGCTAGAGTTACCGTCTAAAAATAATCCAGATTGATGAAATCCACATCTTTTTTCAATTATTATATAGATGTTTACAGGCTGTAAAACTCCTCACTACACACTTTATGCACTTTTCTCAGACAGGCATGAACATTTTCACACGTTTCTCTCTTGTTTAAACTCTCAAAGTTCAAACCTTTGTAGAAAAATAAGCCCAGTGTTATAGAATGAAACCAAAGGCACCCGCAGGTGACGACGTTTCGTCGACATTGTTGTGTTTGTTGGGGAGAAAACTTCAGAGTCACGCTGCTGCTGATCAAAGATTGATGTAAATTTGACACGCTGAACACATCCTGTACTGTACAGGAGACACAGCATGGAGGAGAGTGATTGACGAGGGTCTACAGCCAATCAGGACGCAAAACACAATGCACTGTTTAAAAAAAAACAAAAAATGCTCAAAGCGGCCGCATGCGCAAAAGAAGACGTCACACACAACGCGCTCTGTTTAGACCCAGACCAACAGCATTGTTTGACTGATGGCCTTAATATAAAGACTTCGGACTTTACGTTTCCCAATTTTGCTTTAAGTTATAAAGTTATTGTGTTATTTACATTTGGCCTAATAATGATGCTTATTGCTGTTTTAGAGGAGCGCTGCTTCTAGTTCTGTCAGAATCTGCAGATTATACAGAACAAATAAAATGTTCATGTTTCTCCAGCATTGTCTTCCCAGCAGTTTCACTGACATCTACACGGGATGGTCGGGAAGCGTTCGCGATGTCTTCTCAAACAGCAGTCGCTTTCTAAAACATCAGATATGTATCGGATTCAGCACCACATACAAAGGTGACCCAGATCGGATTAAAATGATCGGATTTGTGCCGTTCACACTGTCACACCATGATCGGATATGTTTCGCACAGGGTCAAAGAAGTTGGATTTGATGCGCTTTCGCCTGCAGTGTGAACGATATTTTCACACTAGAGCGCGTCTGCTGTCACATTTTATTTGTAGTGTGAACGAGCAGACAAAAAAAATTTGTCGGATTTGATCAAAAAGTCTGAATTGAGCATCAAGACCTGCAGAGTGACGTAGCCTAACATCCATCAGTTAAATAAACAGCGTCTGAACCATGAATATGAAACTTTAACAAACAACCTGTCAGCTGCTTTTTTGGAAAACAGAAATGTTACTTCACAGAAGGAGGACGGCCTTCACACGCACACAGACACACACACACCCACACGCATGGACACCCACGCACACACACAAACACACAAACTCGTGTAAAACCTTCATTAACAACATCACAGAATAATGCTGGACTAAAGCACAGTGTAAAGTATCACACGGTCAGAGTGACGGTTCCACAGGTGAGGACACCCTGAGTGTCCACAGCTGTGCTGACAGCCAGGACTCCAAAAACAGATCATTTTAGCTCCTACAGTGTTTAAAAACGTTGCTTCTACATGTACACTGTGACACCCAAGCTAAACGTACAATAAAACTTTCCACTTCGGTCCTCAGCTGAAATGATTCCTGCCAGAAACAACAACTAGGAACCAAGGACAACCTCCTCAACATGTGAGAAAAACAGGCAAAGGGTGAAGACACCATGACCACAGCAGAGTGGGTTTCCCCCCCCCCGATTACTTTCTGTCTCTTTTTGAGACTGTACAAAGAACACACACACACACACACACACACAAGTACAAGACGGGGAAAGGCAAGCAATACTGACCAAGTGAAAAACGTGCTCAGGCACATACAAACACAGAAGTGAGGCTTCTACAGATTCCTGCAGCTAATCGTATAATTAACAAAGCAGACACCGAATCTGACTCAGCTGAATCTACCAGAGCGGTTCAGTTCCAACAAGTTCACCGACAGGCCCCAGGCCCCGCTTCACCGCACTATCCCAGTGACCCAGGACCATGCAAAAGTCTTGAGCCCCCATTTCTTTCTGTTTTGTTAGGAAAATGTGAGACTCATTGAAATGTAGAAATGTGATATTATAGAAGATAATCGGGCAAACGCAGAGATCATGAACACTTAAAGTGCTTCAGTTTAAAGCAGTGTATAGACTTTTCAGACATATTCATTAGAGGTGGGAATCACCATACATCCCACGATACGATATTATCACAATACTTAACGCACGATACGATATTATTGCAATTTTTAAAAATATTCTGCGATATTCAGATTCTGTACATAAAGGTAAACTTTATCAATATTCATTTTATCTAATATCAAAGTCTCACACTCAGTCTTTCTCTCATTTCAGTTTTATTGTTGACAAACTGAACGGTTTGTATTACAGTCTAGTCCAACTTAACTGAATGCAACCATCTGGTACAATTACAGCTATTCTGAACTATGCAATTTATGGAAACTATGCAGCCCCTGCAGCAACTGAAGAATTTGAAAGTAAATTAAAACAAAATGTAATTTTACATTAAATAAAAAAGTTTTAAACTTAATTAAAATAAAACATGTCTTAAATTAAAATAAGTAAACTGTCATGTTTATTGCTGCCAAAAACAGTTAAACACATTTGGACAGTGAAGGAATGTCAGGATTCTTGCTCAGAAAAAGGATCAACATGCTCTGAAGTCAGAGCACAAAAACTTTTTTGTAACAAAATATCGATTTCTGCTGTCCCTGTATCGATACATTATTAGCAAACAAAATATCACGATGCGACACAGTATCGATTTCTTCCCCCACCCCTAATATTCATACAGGATTAGGATGATCCTGCCCACTTCACTCACACCCACGGTAACCAGTCTAACCTGACTGATTTACAGATGTCTTTAAAGTACGGGAGGAAGCCAGAGCAGAGGTTTCCTTCATTTCTGCTTTTGTCTGCAAAAGAACTTGTAACAGGTCATCTGGACGCTTTAAACAGACCAGTGAGGGATAATAGCTGCACTGTCACTGGGGCATGATGACACCTAAAGAAATGCATTAGGCCAGATGGCGGTCTTGCCTGTTTCCTCCAAACTTGTTGTTCACTAAATATGTGATCCAAATAATATGGAAACATTGATAACTGGGATTTTTTAACAAGTATAGAAATTATTTTTCCTATGACGCTTTTTTTCTTATTTTCGCTGTAAAAGTCCCGACTTGCTTGCTGTTTAGTCCGACTCCAGCCGAGATGAGTAAAAGAGAGAAAGTTAATGCTCGCCTGCAGTTTGTCTCTGCATTGCTCGGGGTCACCTGGACCCCCACCGAGGGCTGTTGACTTCCCGTCGCTCGCCGTAAGCGATGAGTCCCACACCCCTGTCTGCCAGCGCAGACCTGAGCTGAGAGCAATTATTAGAAATGACTATTAATAAGTGAACTGTTTTAAACCCTGTTAGGTGACGACCCTGACCCTGATATTAATGCGACGGTAGTCGAGCTCGAATCCCAGCCTGGTGGAGATCAGCTGATGGGTCTGATCCTGACCGCGGTCCTCGCCACAACAGCAACCCAAAGACCACACAGTCACCCCTGCTCCTTTCCCCTTCTTCCTGCCCCTAAGCTCACAGTGGTAACCACCAACATACCCGAGTCTGTGTAGCATTATATTACACTGTATTATAAAAAGGGAATTAGAATACTGGTGATACTTTCCACCCAACCTCTTAACCTGGAATCCAGCCTACAGCCTGACACGCAGTGGAAACACGATCGCACAAACCCTAGTGCTGCTTCCAACATCAGCTTTAACCTAACCTGTTAACCCTGATCTACCAGAAGCAAAGGCCTTTTGATACTGACCCAGGTACTTGTGATTATGGAGAAGACCAGCACGCACTGACTAAACCATCATAGAGACAAGCTCAATGTTACCACTGGAGCTGATGGAAATATCATGGCCCAGCACAGCACCAGTGCTCTATGCTGAGCCGCTCTGCATCAGAAGAATAAAGATGTGCTTAACAGCAAAAGAGTGCATGAAGCTGTTTTTAACATAGTGAAGAAGTTCCTGCCTGAAGACACCTACAGAGCAGCTGCTGGAGGAGGTGAACACACTCCTCTTTCATTCTTTCCATCCACACATTTTTTCAAACCAAGCGGAGGATTTGAGCTTCCAACTCCACAGTGAAAAGGCCGCCAGACTTAACTCTTGGATTTAGTTTCTCAATATTCACTGCACAGAAAAAGTCCATAATTATCAAGTTGGCTAATGCCACGAGCAGCATAGGTCTGAGCGTCGCTCCACGTCCATCCAGACAGTGTTTGGATCCACACAGAGACAGGAGGACGGCTCACATACTTTCCATCTGTGGCGGAGAGCTGCTTGGATATAAAAAGGTAGCTGCGGTTTGGTTTGGACGTGGTGCGCCTATGAGACTGTGTGTTTTCACATGTGATAGAGTGAGCACAGAAAAACAGTGGCTGTTCCAGGAGGACTGCGAGCCATAACACACAAAAGCTTCACTGCTTCCTGTACGGAAAACAGGCAGCATGGACACAGTCTTCAAACACACACAGCTCTGTCAGCAGTTACATCAAGACGACCAGCCAGCAAACCCCAAACACAAACCTATCTGTCCCTCTACACTCTGTGCGAGCAGCTAACACACACAATCAACACAAGCTCTTCGAGTCAGACACACAAACACACACACGTGCATCGCTGCCACACACGTGCTCTCCAACGTCTTCTGCTTCAGACATGAACGGCTACGGGACACAAACACACTGCACCACTCGCTGCTGCGATTTGTTTGCCTGTGAGGAGGTAACCTCAGTCTTTCACACCATCATCATACGTGTGTGTGTGTGTGTGTGTGTGTGTGTGTGTGTGTGTGTGTGTGCGTGCGTGCGTGCGTGCGTGCGTGTGTGCGCGAGAATGACAGGGAGGCTGGTGGAAGAGCGGTAGCGAGCTTAAACACCGCTGGTATCTAAAAACATTGACCGCACACAAGACGAGGGCGGAGCCAGGGTGAAGTGGGCGGAGACGGCTGTTAGAAACAGTGAAAGGAAAGATTTACAAGATGGTAGTGAGACCAGCTATGATGTGTGGGAGGTCAAACCAAGACCCCTTTATGCAGCTGGATCCAGCAGGTGGTCCACTGGGTGTACTGGGGTATCCAGTGGGTCACGTAGCCCACTCCGCAGGACAGTTTGATGCGTTTCCCTCTGACAGCGGCTTCTGATCATTTTCAGTGAATAAGTGAAAACACGTTCACTGAGTTTCAAACTAAGAGCATCAGTGCTGCTCTCTCTTTGAGCCGAGCTCTAACTCTACGAACTATCTATGACGGCCCACAGCCCACTTTGATCTGGAGTGGACCAGTGAAACCCTCCTTTGTTATATTTAACTGTTTGTCTAAACTGTTTGTTCAAAAAACCTGCTGTGACACAGAAACAAATCTGTCAGCTCGACTCTGGAAGAAATAAACGTATAAAGTTACAGAAGAACTTGTGGTAGCTCAGCGCCCACACTGCCCATGTTTGTGTTGTTCTTTGAACTGTAGTCATAAAAGCATTTTTTCACAAAGGTACAGAGGTTTTATTAGAGACACAGCTAGGTGTTTCTTTGGTACTGAACAGCAGAAATGAGGCACACTGAGGGACAGAGCTGTGCAGGAAGTGCGACCGTGATGGAAGCAACAGCCGCACTGAGAGGGAATTCTGTTTTTCAAACATGAAGTTTTGCTCTCGTTTGCTTTGGTTCAGCAGTGACGAAATCTGGATTTTCAGAATCTGTGGGCTTTCCACACTCGGTGGGCACGTCCTGCACGTGGGAGCCGCGCTTGGCGTCTCCATTTTTCGGCGGAATCTGTTTAGCTGCTCTTTAATCGTTTGGCGTTTTAGCTTTTTGGTGGTCGTTGAAATGGCTTCAGCGGAGATTCTGACGTTTCCATGGATACACGTCTGTATTTAAATAACAGATCCGGCGGTACATCGCGTCGAACTACATGTTCTCCCTCTCACCCGCCGCACCGGGGGCAGTGGGGTTCACACAATCGAAATGCATCATGGTAGATGTAGTTCAGGGTCAACACTTTCAAGCAGCGTACAGGAAACTGATTTGAAGAAGCTCTCGCGCGTCACAAAATGAGGCGGCGGCCACATTTGGTTTGTGTTTCAAAGGAGCACAAATTGTTTCTGATGTCTGATTATTATTATGTTTTGCAGGTTTTTTTTAATAATGGACATTAAATAATCACTTGTGTAAAATGTTGTTTACAACGTAACAATCATGCAAAATTAATTAATTACATGTAAAATACTTAATTGTACTTCCAAGTATTACTCCTGATTTTCAGTTCTGCCCAAATCAGAAATCAAATAAAACCCTGAGAAAAAGACTCCTCACATTCATAATAGACGTGTTTCACAGGTCAGTTAAAGTGTAGCCGCCGTGTCTGTAAAACCAAACAAACCTACTGTTACCTGATGCTCAGCTCTTTCAGCCTCCACAGTGCAGACCAACGGCATGGCCCATATTTAGAACGCAGTTAAAGGAGATTGTTTAAGAGAGAAGACAAATTTCAATCAGAATGACTTTCACTTTAAGCACCTGACATTCCTGACAGAGGAGCTGCTTGGTGATGATAGGGAGACGTTTATCTGACCATCACTCACTGCATCATTCACAAGTTACAACCTGCGATCCAGTCATTCGAACGCATTAACCTCCAGAGTTTGTTGCTGTTCTCAGTAAATCCAAGTTTCCTTGTTCCCTGTACAGAGATCTGCAGATGTGGGGAAACAGGCGGCGACGTTAACAGCAAAGCAGAAAAAGACGCGTACAGGAAGCAGTGAACCTTTTCCAGTTTTCTCTGGAATCTTCTGTAATGGAATAGTCACTGTTTTGTAAATGCAGCATTCTGTCCTGTTTGAACGTGAGCTTATTAAAACCTAAATTAGTGAAACAAATCAGTTTAACATCCATGAAAACAGGATTTATTCAGTTTAAGTTAGAAGTTAGCAGGAAGTTAGCTCGCTAGATTCCACCTAAACATGATATATCATGTTCTGAGGGAGAGATTAAAACTGATAAACAAATGTTGGAATTTTATATATTTTATAAATACATTCAATTTAATTTTCAATTCAGTTTTATTTATTCAGCGCCAAATCACAACAACAGTCGCCTCAAGGTGCTTTACATTGTAGAGTAGATACAGAGAAAAACCCAACAATCATATGACCCCCTATGAGCAGCACTTTGGGGACAGTGGGAAGGAAAAACTCCCTTTTAACAGGAAGAAACCTCCAGCAGAACCAGGCTCAGGGAGGGGCGGGGCCATCTGCTGTGATTGGTTGGGGTGAGAGAAGGAAGACAGGATAAAGACATGCTGTGGAAGAGAGACAGAGGTTAATAACAGATATGATTCAATGCAGAGAGGTGTAGAAACACCCAGTGCATCATGGGAATCCCCCGGCAGCCTACGTCTATTGCAGCATAACTAAGGGAGGATTCAGGGTCAGCTGGTCCAGCCCTAACTATATGCTTTAGCAAAAAGGAAAGTTTGAAGCCTAATCTTGAAAGTAGAGATAGTGTCTGTCTCCTGAATCCAAACTGGAAGCTGGTTCCACAGAAGAGGGGCCTGAAAACTGAAGGCTCTGCCTCCCATTCTACTTTTAAATACTCTAGGAACAACAAGTAGGCCTGCAGAGCGAGAGCAAAGTGCTCTAATAGGGTGATATGGTACTACAAGGTCATTAAGATAAGATGGGGCCTGATTATTTAAGACCTTGTATGTGAGGAGCAGGATTTTGAATTCAATTCTGGACTTAACAGGAAGCCAAAACAGGAGAAATCTGCTCTCTCTTTCTAGTCCCTGTCAGGACTCTTGCTGCAGCATTTTGGATTAGCTGAAGGCTTTTCAGGGAGTTTTTTGGACTTCCTGATAATAATGAATTACAGTCGTCCAGCCTGGAAGTAATAAATGCATGAACTAGTTTTTCAGCGTCACTCTGAGACAGGATATTTCTAACTTTAGAGATGTTGCACAAATGGAAGAACGCAGTCTTACATATTTGTTTAATATGTGCATTGAAGGACATGTCCTGGTCAAAAATGACTCCAAGGTTCCTCACAGCGTTACTGGGGGCCAAGGTAATGCCATCCAGAGTAAGAATCTGGTTAGATACCATATTTCTAAGATTTTCAGGGCCGAGTACAATAACCTCAGTTTTATCTGAATTAAGAAGCAGAAAGTTAGCGGCCATCCAGGTCTTTATGTCTTTAAGACATTCCTGCAGTTTAACTCATTGGTGTGTGTTATCTGGCTTGAGCCAAATTCCACTGAATTTGGAAATTTGGAAAAATAAAGCACGTACTGAGTCACTGCAGAGATTTCTGTGCTGGAAATGACTTTACAGGGAATTATTACGATGCAGGCACATGCACATGTTTACGTGCATTTAGTTAAAACTTGTTTTGTTTGCCTGCAGAAAGCACCGACTGGATTCTGAGTCCAGTCATTTCTCAGGGTTTAACGCTGATCCTGTTTTTACTGCGTGTCAGACTCCGCCTCCTTGTGAGGGCCATGAGCATTTTCTTGAATTTGAATCTGACGTAAAGCATTTGAATGCTTCTTGCACTGTTCCCCAGGCGAGCTTTAAAAAGAAGGAAACAATGTCAGGCTCCACTCAGTGCAATCAGAACGATAGTCCTGATCCCCAGCTGCACAGCCGGCCCCTGGATCTCCGCGAGGGTCGAGGGACATAGACGCACAAAGACGAGACGGAAACAGAAAGAGAGAGAGTGGCTTGGCAGAGTCGTGCAGCTCAGGGGATAAACATGGAAGGAAAAAAAGGAGAGAAGAAGAAATCACATTCAATTTTCCAAGAATGAGGGCTGTGCAGTAATACAGCAACAGCAGCCTGCATCTGTCTCCACATCTGTGTGGGATTAAAGAGACACAGCGGTGCTGAACTTCAGCGTTTGCTGCAGATGACTACACACATCTGCAAACGTCACACACATCCATACCAACACTTCGCTGTCCACGTGTCTCACATTATAGGACAGTACAGGACATGCTGCTGTGCTGCATTGCTGTGGGGCAACCATAGTTCAGGGGGTTGGGAAGCTCAACCGGAAGGTCGCCGGTTCGATCCCCCAGCTCTCTCTGTCCTGGTCGTTGTGTCCTTGGGCAAGACACTTTACCCTACAGCCTATTGGTGTTGGCCAGAGGGGCCGATGGCGCGATATGGCAGCTTCTGTCAGTCTGCCCCAGGGCAGCTGTGGCTACAACCGTAGCTGCCTCCACCAGTGTGTGAATGTGAGAGTGAATGAATAGTGGCATTGTAAAGCGCTTTGGGTGCCTTGAAAAGCGCTATATAAATCCAATCCATTATTATTATTTAGAAGCCACAGCTTTATAATAAATAAGCACCGAGCTGTCAGATGCAGGGGTTGGAACCATTTAAACTCCAGAATATAAAAAAGAAAGCATTTTTGTTCTTGATGCTCGAGTTGGATTTGTTGACATCTGTGGCTGACGGCAGCATCACGGTGGATAAAGACCAGTGGAGACGGGCTGTCGTTGTCACAGAAGTACTGAAACCTTTTGGAAACTCAGCTGCTGCAGCTTCACTTTCTTGCTAAGATACCTCAGACAGCTAACCATTGCTTTCCACAGCAACATGTCCTGAGCTTCCTGTGTCAGGTGTTTCATACCATTTTAATGCTCAGTTATATGTGGACGTCTTTGGGTTTTACAAAAACACATTTCTAGTTGTCACATTAGAGATTGATGCAGTATTAATGTTTGAACCTTATTTGTCTTAGTTCTACTTTGATTTGTGTGAGTCTGTTTCTTCTCCAGGAGTCGTGTTGTTCAGCCACTGAAACTATGACAGGAATGTGTCTCAGACTAGGGCTGGGCAATATGACCCAAAATTCATATCTCGATATTTTTTTTAAAGCCATAAGTTAAGAACAAAAAGAGAGTTCTAGTCACACTGTGTCCCAGCTGTCACACGGGCACTTTTATTTACATACAGCGTAGATGTACATGAAGAAATTACTCAAAAATAAATTATCAGCATTTATTAAATAATCATGGTCCATAAACAAAAGAAAACAATGTTGTTTTTGTGCATAACAAAAAGCTCACAATTGTGCAGTCAAAATGTAAACTAATAGACGCTGAGCATAATAACAAAGAGAGATTTCACAGCTGCACCACGTCTCTGAACAGTTGCCACTTGTGGTCCTTATACACACAGTACGGTAATATTACGTTGAAGCACAGTACGTATCACTCCGCGAGGCTCCTCCTCGGTAGCCGTAATCCTCCGACAATCCATCAAGCGGTGCAGCTCGTAGCTTAGCAAAGTCATATTAAAACATTTTTTGACAGATTGCTGAGCGCTGTGTCCCACATAAAATCGGTTCGCGGTCAGTAAGCACAACCAGAATTCATACATAAGGCGCACTGTCGAGTTTTGAGAAAATGAAAGGATTTTAGGCCATGCAGCCCCTTCGGGCTGCATGTCGTTAGCGCGGTTAGCTCGTTAGCGCGGTTAGCTCACTAACGCGTTGACGCCGTCCAGCCCCACGCACGGGGCGATCCGAGGTAACTCGCTAACGGAGATTTTCCGCTTTCATCTTGTCGCTGCCTGCAGGTGAAGCTATGGGGGAGGGGGAGTTGTGTTCAGTGAAGGAGAGGCGAGGCCGAGTAACGTTGCGTAGAGACAAAAGTGGACGAAAGAGAGGCAAACCTGCGGCTAATTATAACGTAACATAGACTATATCGATATAAACGATATTGTCACATCTTATATCTCATATGAAAATATATCGATATTTTTAAAAAACTCAATATATCGCCCAGCCCTATCTCAGACCAACAGCAGCCTTCTCTACGGCATCCCTGACCTCTGAACCTTGAGTGGCGTGTACGTGTTTCCCTTACGTACAATCCAATAAAAACCACTGAGATTTGCTAACAAGTACAGGAAGGATCATTGTACCAGTCTCTGATTTACCCGCTGGGTGTTTTCTTTACAAAGTTGTCCACTAAGGGGAGACACTGGAGACCAGAGTACTGCTACTCATCTGGATACTCCATTAATACTGTGTGTGTCTATGTGGGAGGCAGAGAAACACACACACAGGCTGAGTCATTGCATTCAGCTGCCAGCTGCCTGTTTCAACAACAAACAGTAAAAACCATTTACTTCTACCAGTGTGCGCACACACACACACGTGCAGCTTCATCACTGCACTGCCTTCATAAATCCATATGTTCAGAGCTTAAACACTTCATGCATAACTCGGTCGTCCAACCCTCGTCTTAAACCAGCCTCAAAGTTAACGAGCAGGAAAAACCCAGCTCTTATCAGGGGTTAACGTGGAAACCCCGTGTGTGGGTTTGAAACAATATCAACCAACATCAACAACACGCACAATCACCAGTGGGTGTGGGTGTAACATTGGGGCAGATACCATCAGTGGACTGATGTCTACTTTTAGACTTGCTGTTGACAACCAGTGGAAAACAAATAGCTGAGGAGGAAGCTGCTTCCACCAAGCTGTGACCAAGCAGACAGCATGTAGCCTCTCTGGGTGCTGACCATAATCCCGCTGTGTGATAATGTGTGGCTGCAGGCTTCACACTGACACAGCACCACGCACAGGTGGTGTGTAACAATACCCTGCAGCTCACTCTTTGGCCATTTATGACACGCTGTGTGCACACAAGGACATTTCCAATCAGACTTCAAACAGCTGAAATATGTGGGAAAGACGATGTCAGAGGTGCTTTAGCATGAAATCATGTCTTTGTTAAAGGTGAAACATCTGCACGTGCACCGCGACGTCTGAGGGGTGGTGTTAATGTCCACTTTAGTCCCGCTCTGAGGTTTCTAACCATGTGACCTTTGTTTTATGAACAATATCTTGGGAGTTTGAGCGACATTTTTTCCTTTTGTTACTGTCGTCAGAGCTCCGGTTGGGTTGATGACGGCCTCAGGAGTGACCCGCTGTAGTCTGGTGACAGCTTTAAGGTTAAAGAACTATTGAGCTGCTTAGGACTGCAGGTCCTAGAGCCTTCCTCGGCTGTCATAATGGCACATCAAAGGGCTAACATGATACACAATCATATTTGCTTTTTGTTATTTCTCCTCTTTAAAGCAAAGAACTTCATGGCTGAGATCCACATAGTGCTGGGCGATATGGAAAAAATATTTATCACGATATGAATTATTTTATATCACGATAACGATATATATCACGATACACCACCTCGCAGTCCGTAAACAGCAGAAGAGGGTGCAATCTTTGTTAATGAAACGGATGGTTACGCTCGTGTAGGGCTGCGTATCTCTGCTCGTCCACAGGTCAGCAGCCAAGGCTTAATGCACGACACTGCAAACATCCTGCTCTACTTTGGCCCGGCATGCATCGTATAAGCGAGGCAACTCGACTTTACTAACGACCGGGCATAACGTACGTCGGATCAAGGACTGGGCAGCACGGTGGCACGGTGGTTAGCACTGTTGCTGCACAGCAAGAAGGTCCTGAGTTCAATTCCACCATCAGACCGGGGTCTTTCTGTGTGGAGTTTGCATGTTCTCCCCGTGTTTGCGTGGGTTCTCTCCGGGTACTCCGGCTTCCTCCCACCGTCCAAAGACATGCAGCTTGTGGGGATAGGTTAATCGGATAATCCAAATTGTCACTAGGTGTGAATGTGTGAATGAATGTGAGTGTGAATGGTTGTCTGTCCTTGTGTGTTGGCCCTGCGACAGACTGGCGAACTGTCCAGGGTGTACCCTGCCTCTCGCCCTATGACAGCTGGAATAGGCTCCAGTGCCCCCCGTGACCCTGAAAAGGATAAGCGGAAGCGAATGGATGGATGGATGGATGTTAGAAATGATAGAAGACAAATGTCCACACGATATATATCGTCATATCGCCCAGCACTAATCCCACGTTTCCAAACGGTTCAACTTCACCACTTACAGCTGACTATGGGATATCTCGATACATTCACAGCAGCTCGTGAAGGCAGACAGCGTGGCTGGCTGTTTGATTTTCTACACCAGTGGCAGTGGGACTGAAAACAGCTGAATTCAAAGATTCAGAGGTTTGGTCCAGTGCTTTTTGTCCCTGCAGTGTGTGAATCAAACTGGAGTTCTTACTCCCTTAGTCCAAGGTAAACTGTCTAAACACAAACAGTTCAATGTGCTGGAAAAGTGTCCCTGCTGATGTGCTGTGCTGCTCCGTCACACCCTCTGTCTGTCTCACCCCTGGGATGAGATGGAATTTCCTGAGAGAAGGAGGGATGACTTTTCCATACACTTGGCTAGAGGAGGACAGACATGCAAAAGAAAAACCCCAAAAACATCAGATGGTGACCTAGTTTGACCTCTCTTAGCCTCCAGTGGCAATATACTGACAAACTGCAGTAGAGCAGCTGATACAGATGCCAGAGGAAGCACACGAGGCCAAACGTCGACTCTGTGCTCGTAGGCCTCTGCGCTGCTCGGAAACGCAGATGGGCTAATTCCCATAACAGAGGTCTAAGTGCTGCTGAGCAACCAAGCAGAGCCTCGCACAGTCACTGAGAGCTCTCATCAAAATAATGATTCCAATCAAATGCATGTCCAACTGGAACAAAATGAGAACGCACAGTGGAAGCAGCAACAGACGACCGGAGAGAGCTAAAAGAAACAAACTCATCGTCTGCGTTATTAATCGAACAGCAACCTGCTCCTTCCATTGTGTCAATACATTAGAGCAGATCCTTCTTTTATTTTGAAGGTGCGAGGGCAAAGGCCTCAAGGCAGCAGAAATAACAGGTTAACTCGATGTGTCCTCGCTCCATGCTGCAAACATTCATGGTGGAAATTTAATTTCCTCAGAACTGTCAGCGTGCGTCTAATGATGTGGCCGTGTGTTTGGAAAGCCTCGTGAATGAACTAAACTAACGTCATCTTTGTACAAACATGTTTGTTTGTAATGTGTAATTGTCCACGACATCCCAAAGCCATGCTTTGATTGACTTAAGTCTAGTGCCATTTCCTGTTTGTGCTAACGGTGCACAGCCCATCATGCTGTAAATGCATGTTACACAGTGGATACAAGCGTGGAATGGGAACAGCCAATCAAAACATAACTGTTTAGATCAGCTTTGACATCATTCGTCATCAAAACGCATACATTTACCCTCATTACATCCATCTAGAGCTGGGCGATATAAGATTTTTTCATATCACGATATGTTTTTTTCGTTTCAGGCGATAACGATATCTATCACGATATAAGCCAAATAACTACATTTGTAAGATTTAAATGTGCCGTTGCTCACAAGTAAAATGTGAAATAATCAGCAGCTTGTTTTTATTTAAATATTTATTTCCCATAATAAGTTCAACAGGGTAGATGTACTTAAGGAACATGAGACTTTTTCAGATAAATAAAGGCAAATATTGCAAACTACACAAAAGGCAGCCGCTAAAGCGTTTAAGTTTCAAAATAGAACAAACGAAACAGACTAAATTGTCAATTCCACTTAGAAACAAAATATTAATTCTAAAAATAAATCTTAGTTTGTTTTACAGAAGAACAGACAAAATTGACTAACTTTTGTCAATATCAAATAAACTGAGAACTAAAAGGAAATTCTCAATCTCTCCTTGTTGTATAGCTTAGCTTTTCAAACAGTTTTAACAGTTACTTTAGTCTGACAAAAGCCGAATGACGAATTAGCGCTTCCAGTCAGAGACTGAGGCTACGTCCACACGTACACGGGTATTTTTGAAAACGGAGATTTTCCGTTTTCGTTTTAAAAAAAAATCCCGTCCACACATAAAGGCAGAAATGAAGGAAAACGCTGCTATGAACATGCCAAAGCAGCAGGTGGCGCTAGATTCCTAACCGTGCAGAAATGTTGGCCAATCAGAAGTCTAGAAGCCTCGGTGGGAAAAAGTAAACAAAGCTGGGGCATAGAAGCAGAACAGAGCCGTATGTGTGGAGGGACAGTAACTGTGTGTGTATATGTAAGCATTTAAACACTGCAGAGAGTAGAATTAACAGTATTGTAGAAATTCATTTCACCGAAACAATAACGTGGCGCACAGTGTGACGTCAAAAAATGCGCAAACCTTTGACACTGCGTTTTCTCCGTTTTTCTAGTCCACACGTAAATGCAAAAACTGAGTTTTCAAAAATCTTCGTTTTCAGTGACCAAAAACGCCGTTTACGTGTGGACGAAAGGTGAAAACGCATAGAAAAAATTTTCAAAAATACCCGGGTACGTGTGGACGTAGCGCATGCACCAGTTTATTGTATTTCCAGACTTGCTTTCGGCACAATTTACAGTGCACGCTACTCTGTTTTTTGTCAGACTTGAAATAGCCGAAATACCTTCACACTACGGAACTTCTATGGCTCTTCCGTTCGACAATCTCTATGGCATTGGAACCATCATCTGTTTTCTCTTCGGTAACCTTCGGTCACGCTCGGTTGATTTTTCTAGTCGGCACACTCATTTCCTCCATTACCCGGGCGGTGCGGTGGCTGGCTGCTTCCCAAACAAATACACATGTGCGGCTTGGCACTTGTGCTGTACGTAACAAGTCACATGACGTGACGCTGCGGCTGTGATTGGTTCGGCTCTGCGCTACGTAATTTGGAATGGCTGTTCTTTTTTTTTTTTTTTTAAGAGGACAAGAGCGGCGAGGTCTATCGTGATAGTTAAATTTTTCTATCGAGAAAAAGTTATATCGCGATACATATCGTTATCGTTCTATCGCCCAGCTCTACATCCATCCATCCCATCCATCCATCGTCATCCGCTTTATCCGAGGCCGGGTCGCGGGGGCAGCAGCCTAAGCGAAGAGGCCCAGACCTCCCTCTCCCCAGCCACCTCCTCCAGCTTATCCGAGGGAACACCAAGGCGTTCCCAGGCCAGCCGAGAGATATAATCTCTCCAGCGTGTCCTGGGTCTGCCCCGGGGCCTCCTCCCGGTGGGACATGCCTGGAACACCTCACCCAGGAGGCGCCCAGGGGGCATCCTTGTCAGATGCCCGAACCACCTCAGCTGGCTCCTTTCGATGTGGAGCAGCAGCTGCTCTACTCTGAGCCCCTCCCGGATGGCCGAACTTCTCACCCTATCTCTAAGGGAGAGGCCAGCCACCCTTCGGAGGAAGCTCATTTCCGCCGCTTGTATCCGCGATCTCGTTCTTTCGGTCACTACCCACAGCTCGTGGCCATAGGTGAGGGTAGGGACGTAGATCGACCGGTAAATTGAGAGCTTTGCTTTTACACTCAGCTCCCTCTTCACCACGACGGACCGGTGCAGCATCCGCATTACTGCAGCTGCAGCCCCAATCCGTCTGTCGATCTCCGGCTCCCTTCTCCCATCACTCGCGAACAAGACCCTGAGATACTTGGACTCCTCCACTTGGGGCAGGAACTCATCCCCGACCCGGAGTGGGCACTCCACCCTTTTCCGGCTGAGAACCATGGCCTCAGATTTGGAGGTGCTGATCCTCATTCCCGCTGCTTCACACTCGGCTGCGAACCGTTCCAGTGCGAGCTGGAGGCCCTCACCCGATGAAGCCAACAGAACCACATCATCCGCAAAAATCAGAGATGGGATTCTGAGGCCACCAAAGCGAAAGCCCTCCGCCACTTGGCTGCGCCTAGAAATCCTGTCCATAAAAATTATGAACAGAACCGGAGACAAAGGGCAGCCCTGGCGGAGCCCATCACCCACCGGGAACGAGTCCGACTTATTGCCGGCAATGCGAACCAAGCTCTTACAATGGTTGTATAGGGATCGAATGGCCCGTAGCAATGGGCCAGACACCCCATACTCCCGCAACACCTCCCACAGGACACCCTGAGGGACACGGTCGAATGCCTTCTCCAAGTCCACAAAACACATGTAGACTGGTTGGGCAAACTCCCATGCACCCTCAAGTATCCTCGAGAGGATAAAGAGCTGGTCCAGTGTTCCGCGACCAGGACGAAAACCGCATTGTTCCTCCTGTATCCGAGGTTCAACTAACGGACGAACTCTCCTTTCCAGCACCCTGGCATAGACTTTCCCAGGGAGGCTGAGGAGTGTGATCCCCCTGTAGTTGGAACACACCCTCCGGTCCCCCTTCTTAAAGATGGGGACCACCACCCCGGTCTGCCAGTCCACAGGTACTGCCCCTGATCTCCACGCAACATTGCAGAGGCGTGTCAACCAGGACAGCCCTACAACGTCCAGAGCCTTCAGGAACTCGGGGCGGACCTCATCAACACCAGGGGCTCTGCCACCAAGGAGTTGTTTAACTGCCTCAGTGACCTCGCCCCCGGAAATTGGCGGGTCATTCCCCTCATCCCCAGACTCTGCTTCCTCCTCGGAAGACGTGTCAGTGGGATTAAGGAGGTCCTCGAAGTATTCCTTCCACCGCCTGACAATTTTCTCAGTCGACGTCAGCAGCGCTCCGCCAGCACTATACACAGTGCAGGTAGAGCACCGCTTTCCCCTCCTGAGACGCCTGACGGTTTGCCAGAATCTCTTCGAGGCAGTCCGAAAGTCTTTTTCCATGGCCTCTCCGAACTCCTCCCACACCCGAGTTTTTGCTTCAGCCACTGCCCGAGCCGCATTCCGCTTGGGCTGTCGATACCTGTCGGCTGCCTCCGGAGTCCCACAGGCTAACCAAGCCCGATAGGACTCCTTCTTCAGCCTGGTGGCTCCCTTCACCTCTGGTGTCCACCATTTGGTTCGGGGATTACCACCACGGCAGGCACCAACCACCTTGCGGCCGCAGCTCAATGCAGCAGCTTCGGCAATGGAGACGCTGAACATGGTCCATTCGGACTTAATGTCCCCAGTCTCCCTCGGAATGCTGTTGAAGCTCTGCCGGAGGTGTGCGTTGAAGATCTCGCGGACTGGGGCCTCTGCTAGACGTTCCCAGCACACCCTCACTACGCGTTTAGGTGCACCAGGTCTGTCCAGCGTCCTCCCCCGCCACCTGATCCAACTCACCACCAGGTGGTGATCAGTTGACAGCTCAGCCCCTCTCTTTACCCGAGTGTCCAGAACATATGGTCGCAGGTCTGGTGATACGATTACAAAATCGATCATCGACCTACGGCCCTCATTACATGTTAAATTATAATCTATGTACCACATCATTTTACAGTTATTATGTGTATTATAGTTTATTGTTGGGCAGTTGGTGAAGATGTAAAGCAGGTACGGTGCTGTGCAAAAGTCTTCCCACATTTCTTTCGATTTTTTAGGAAAATGGGAAAAAGGTGCAGTTACTGAAACATGTGCAGACATCCATGGAAATATCAAGTATGAAACAGTTGAGCTTGACAGTCAGTATTTGGTATGACCGCCTTCATTCGTCCATACAGCCTGAACTCTAAGGCAAGCTTTCCAGTTATTGCTTAAATAGTCTTGAGAAATATTTCTCTAAGCTTTTTGAAGGGCGCTCCAAAGCTCTTCTTTGGATGTCAGCTGCTTTTTGTTCTGTTAGATTGCAGAGGAGGCCAGACCATGAATGACACAGCTGCACTTTGGTTTTTCAACTAGGGCTGCCACAAACGACTATTTTGACAGTCGACTAATCAGATCATGTAAAACGTACGGCTTATTGCACCAGCGTGCATCTGCTCTTATACAACTATCAGCAGAGATGGGCAGTAACGCGTTAATCCGATTACTTTTTTCCAAGTAACGAGTAAAGTAAGGAATTACTATTGCAAAAAAGCTAATTGGATTACCGTTACTTTCCTGTAGGAACGCTGCGTTACTGCGTTACTAAAACCGTGATTTTTTTTGCAAGAATGTCTCATGACAGTGACATAAGCGAGTGCGACGTTCGTGACAACAGCTGTGTGCAGATCAACAATGGATCATATATCGAGTGCAGGAGAGAGTATGAGCGTGCAGCGTTTAAAGCGTGGAAGTACTGACCTTACTTTGAGTTTGATTCCATAAAAAGTGACAAAAACATTAGCGTCCGCTGTGCGTGGGAAGAAAACGTCTTTTTACAGCGAAAAACCCCTAAACTTCCAAGCAAGCACCGAGTGCGCTACGACGTAATGGGAAACTCACAGAGAAACTCGCGGATTCTTCCACTGACCGCGGCACACCTGCACCAGGGTAAACCTCCGCCTACCCCACTCCTGCTTTACAGGTGAAAATAGAGCAACAGGACCGCTGAGTCTTTGACTTTATTTATTTTCTGCTGTGTTTTACTTGCATCTGAAAGAGTGAGTGTAAACACAAAAAATATTTTATTTTATGTGCTGGAATAGGTTTAAATGTTAAACTAATTTCTTCCAGTCAGAGAATGTTGCATATAATTAAATGTTTGCTTGATGCATAAAGTTAAAAGATTAAAACTGATAAAACACGTTTTAAAAAGAGACTTTTCCATTTGATTACATTTTGTATGATGGATTATGTAGAAAAAGTAGAATTGGGCTGAAAGATCTACCCCTTTATCACCTATTCAGGTTGTAAATCGTGTTTTTAAAAACTAACTAAGTAACTAAGTAATTACTTTTGAAAATAAGTAATCAGTAAAGTAACGGGATTACGTTTTTGAGGAAGTAATCAGTAATTAGTTACTGATTACTTTTTTCAAGAAACTTCACCAACACTGACTATCATTAGCTTACAGCTTGAAGTGTTTCAGGTCTGTGCTAACTAAAAATAATCAAGATGATAGTTTGCAGATTGTTTTGGTGAAGTTTAATAAACTCAGCCGTCTGCTCCTTGCTATCTAAAATATAACAGGAGTATATTCTCCACCGTCTCACACTTCTGATAATCAGTTCTCTGCTTGACGTTTATTCAGCTGTGTAAAAACTATAACTTTAATCTCAGCCAAACCGATTTACTCAGGAACAAATACTGAAAAAAGCCAAACAACAACATTTTTAAGTTATCTAAGTGACTTATATATCATGCTTAACCTGAGTAGCCAAAGACCGCGGGGGGTTGAAAATGATGTGCAGGGAGTCCGCTGTTCTCGCTGTGCTCTAGTGAGCCTTGAACCCCACTATCGAGCTGGTCGGTAACAGACGTCTCCGAAAACGTCGGAGCGCTCTTGCAAATATGTGATGTCTTGATAAACCGAACAGATATTTGAAGTTTACACGGCTAAGGCCACATTTGGAGGAGTCTTCGAATTTGGACAGTCTGTCGTGTCGCTGTAACGTAATCGGCCTACAAATGCGGGCTCAGGAGGATGCAGTTCCTGAATTTGGACACAGCTACGATACCGGACACAGCTTCTTCTTCTTCGGGGTTTGACGGCAGCTGGACTCCTTGTACATGCAGTGCTGCCATCTTCTGTTTCAGTCCGTTATTACACTCTTAAATCCTACTACTTATTCCTGTATCTTTCGGGATCTTACAAAGCTTCAAACGACACATCGACTATTAAGTTAGTTGTCGACGATTTTGATAGTAATCATGGCAGCCCTATTTTCAACCCATGTATGTTTTACTGCATTGGCAGCATGTTTGAGATCATTGGACCTCATTTACTAACATCTGCTGCAGTTTGTACCGGACTGTTTTGTTCTGACCACCATGCGTATTTATTAGTCAATCTGATTCATTCGAACCGACAGTCTAACAGGATCTCCATACAGTTTACATACCATCTGCATTCTGCCCCACCCCCATTACTGTAGTGACGCTGGTGTAAAAGAGAGGCCAGCACCTCTAAACCTAACAGTAGAAATAAGTGTCTGAGGTTGTGGTCGTAAATTTTGAAGCCATCCTGATAACCTTCTCCCACCAAGGATGTGGAGATCCAACCTCTTTAGATCCAATTAAAATCAAGACACTTAAAAAGATGCTCTGGAACAGAGTTTAATACACTGAATCATATGAACAGCAGGAAAAATACATACAGACATTTAGCAAGAGAATTACATAGCAGAAAGCAAGCAAAGCAAAACCCCGGGGTGTACAGCCTTAAGCACAGACAGCAGAACAACACAGAGACGGACAGAGAGCATCAGCAGAGGGGAAACGAGTGCTGGGGGTGTCCTCTGGTCCCCTGATATATAGGGATCAGTATCCCCGCCCCCTGTTGCTGAGTAACTTTCCCACCCGTCCAAACACAGCTGCAGGGGTCAGGTACAGGCCAGGGTACGGGCAGCCCTGGCTGAGGGCCCTGCCCAAGGGGACACCCTCAGGTTAGCCCTTTGCTTTGCCTTCTGACAATAGGTCACAGCATGGTCAAAGGCCACACATTAATCCTAATTACTAATATATAATCTTATAACTACATAGGTTCTTAAAACACTTCAGTGTAGTTCAAAGTGTGTGTGTGTGTGTGTGTGTGTGTGTGTGTGTGTGTGTGTGTGTGTGTGTGTGTGATTATATCGTCGTATGATATTTTATCGTGATGTGTTCAGGATCTCTGTTACAATGTTACTGTTTTGGTAACATTGTAACACTCAAAGACGTTGAGTGTGTATTGGGGAAGGTTAGTTACCGGAGAACTCTCCCCTTACATTACCTGCCCTGTTACTGTAAAACCTTAATAAACCTCGGTGAAGCAAAATGTCTTGTGCTTAAGACTCTACATGAAAGTTAAAATATATCTGTTCAGTGCACATAGATATATAGTGTATATAGTTACAGGAGGAAGAGGTGCAGTTTTCCAAAGTGTCTCCATTGGAGCATTTTTCATGGATTCAACCACAGAAATGGGAACAAAATCAAGCTAATGACACAACTGCTAAGTCTGGTACATGTAAACACAACACTAACTCATCTCTCTCTAGTTAGGTGTTTTATGCTTGGATGATTCATGGGTACAAGGACTGGATTAAAAGGCAGAGTCTGTACTGCCTTGGTGAGCTGAAGTGGGTAAGGCAGCCAATGTCCCAAGAAGCCTGGCAGCTCAACACTGCTTTAAAAGACTACAGGAAATTCTGACTGGTTGGGAGCAAAATATTGAAGAGAGCCTCAACACTTTTGTGCAATGCAGTATAATTATCAGTAATATTTGATCAAAATATCTGGGAAATAAAGAACATCACCTTTTCTCCCCCCAGGTTGTACTTGTACCACACATGCGCAGGTTTTCACAGCTGCTTCATTAAGCTGGGCAGACACTGTGCGATTTTTTCACCGACATGTGGTGACACCCTCACGACGGTCGGGAGGATTGAAATCCTCCCGACCAAGCGATTGATGATCGGGAGCTGGTCGTGAGGTGTTAATCGCTTGTCGTTGCCCCACGTATACTACACGATGCACGATGAAGGGCAAACTCGGGCCGATCACCAAAAAGGTCGCACGACTCAAAAATCAGCTCAAAATGGGCCAAAAATTGCAGAGTGTGAGCCCAGCATTAAGTGCTTTATGCAACATGCTCCTTGCACCAAATCAGCAAAGCCTGTTCATGTTCTGGTTTGCCAAGAAAAGCAACCAGTATACTTATTAGCAGTGATGATTACTCAACAATATATTATTGTTTATAATGTTTATGCGCTTGGTAATTAGGTGAGTTTAACTGCAATGCAGGGCTCGCAAAATCGCTAGCCCGACGTCCCGGGGCTAGTGATTTTTCCAGTCGGGCTACCAAAATCTCTCTCTGCCCTGCCCGTCGGGCTATTGTAGGAAGGAAAAATATATGTCAATGCTTTTGCATTCTTTCGGAAATGTAGCTGGGTAATTATGTCATTGGCATCGGCGAGCCACTGTCAATATGTGACATATTGAAATCGTGTTTGAATTTGCGCTTGTTTTTTGCTTTCACTTTGCAATCGCGCGAACTGTGTATAGAGAGCGACAGTACTGATCTGTGAGTGATGATAATTTGTGCACCAATTCCTCTGACATCGTCTTATCAATCGTTAGCTCACTATGCAAACATGACAAGTGAAATCTCCCGCAGCTTAAACGTGAGAGGTTGATCGCGCAGAGAATCGCTGAGCGTTATGTGAGTGTGTGTAAAAGCAGCAGGATTTATATTTGACTACGATGACCTGGATGACTGAGAACCTTCACAGACAGATATATATTTTAGTTCTGCTGAGCCAAATAAGACAGGTCAGGGTGAAGAAGTGACAGCCAAAGAAAAGCTTACCACAAAACGGAAAAGTTGTGACAAATCAGACTATAAGGCAAAAAGAAAGTGCAGCTTCATGGTTTCATGGACAAAAGAATTTCTGTGGCTGCAACATGACGAGCTAAATAACCAGGGCTGCACATAAGTGGTCCGCAGGTGCGCATTCGCTGTCAAAATAAAAAACGCGCACAAGATAAGAAGTTGCAACGCGTGTTTGCATACATAAGATTTTCAGGAGGAGGACAGACATTTGTTTAGAACTCTTAAAGATGTCGAAGAAGCTCCTTTAAGCAATTACTGTGATGTTCCTCCACCTCCAAACAAATGTCAGAAGGAGTCCGAACCACAAAAGAAGCGCGTATTCTTGGAAAAGTGGTTGCAGGAGGTGAGCTGGCTTCAAACAAATGATGAACGCACAGATGTGGTGCAGAATGTGCCGTGAAAATCCCACTCTAGGACAAAAACAGTGCCTTTTATATGGACGCAAACGCGCGCTGCAACTTCTTATCTGGTGCGCGTCTTTTATTTTGACAGCGAATGCGCACATGCGGACCACTTATGTGCACCCGTGTAAATAACATAATGTTCTGCCGGCTGTGTTGTTGGTTTTCTCTCGATTTCTGAGTCGACAAGCGCCTTTGTTACTGGGACCAGTCATTTTAAGAAAGGCCCCATTAGAACCCATGAGAAATGCAAGAAATGCATTATTGCTCAGTCTGCAATATCTTTCCCAGAACAAACACCAATTGCAAATAACATACTAAAAATAAACCTGAAAAATCAGTTTAGAACAGCTACTATGTTGCAAAGAGTGAACGACCACTGGCACAATGTAGCAGTCTGTGCAAACTTCAAAAAGCAAACGGCCTCGATCTTGGTTCCACTTGTCTCTTACCCGTGACTTCAGTGGAAATTTCAAATTCTGATCTGACACAGACTGATTCAAGTCCTACACAGTTCTTACAAGTTCATAGAAATTTCTGTTCAATTAGAACCAAGTGTTTGAGTTGATGATTGTAATTTTTATACAATGTTGTAATTTGTGTTTCAACAATTTTTTGATGAATGTTTTGTTTCCTTTACAATATTATACTTTAATGTATAATATTGTAAAGGAAACAAAACATCAATAAAAAAATTGCTCTCTTTTTTATTCGGGCTACTTACATTTATTTTGGGCTACCAAAAACTGAAGAGTCCCTGCCCGAAGGGCTACCAGGGATTTTGAAATTTTGAGAGCCCTGCAATGGTTAGCCAAATGATTTTCACGATATTTAAACAATTTAAACATGTAATCCACACCTTGCCAGCAATAAGCAGCAACTCGTACTGCATCAATGCTAAAACCATCAAAAATGGTGTCACGCTGTTTAAAAAGGCGCCAGGCGACTAAATCAGCATGTTAGTGAGGGCACAGTGGACAGTGTAGTCCAGGGGCTGGTCACACATAGCTGGGGAAGCCTTGAGTGGAATTAGGGCATCTGAGATTTTTATACTCCAGTTCACTCTCAGCACCACCCGGAGACACGGGATCCTGCCCCACTTTGCCGCACGCGAGCGCGTTATCGAGGCGGGACTTCTCAAAACTGCCAGAACAATTAGACTGGAGCTCTGACGAGCCCAGTTCCAGACTTTTACGCCTTTACGAGTGGTTTTAAGAACGTTTGGTTGAAATGAGGCATCACACATTTGAATGAGAAACGTTTAAAGCTGTTAGTGTGGTGAAATCATTCTGAATACTTTATATATCATTTCCTGTCTTGTGTCACGAGTGGACGCGATTAACTCCTCAGTTAAAGAAGAGTTTGTGATCACAGTCTCATTCCCACAAAATCAGTTGTAAGTACAACTTCATGTTGCACTACATCAGTACACTTACATCAGGCTTCTGTGACTGAACACACTACACTGCTCCTACATCTTCAGTCACACATTGGTACAAAGTGTGTGCCACAGCCCTTCCTTTTACTACAATGGTGAGTGAATGAAGCTTAGATCTTGTAGCTGTGGAGAGACTTGTGTAAAAACGTGTGCAGCTGTAGCAACAGGTCCACGGAGACACGAGCAGGAAAAACAACATGAGTCTTGTATGGAGATGCTGGAGCATCTGACCAGCAAAAACCAACATGCTTCGACACGGACGCTCTGAAACGACAGGAGGAAGCCTGTCGAAGAACCTTAGAGACGAGCACGGCAAGTGAACGCGTCAGGATGTTCATACCTGAAATCTTCCCAGCAAAGCTCCTGGAACAATCTCCCATGTGGAGCTGCAGGTTTGCCCTTCTAGCTGTTTGCCTGTTCGGTCTGGTTTGCACTCAGGAGTTTAAGATTAACCGTAACCACGTTAATCAGAGAAACTGCTCCATATTCTGCTCTCTCTCATAGACTGTATATAAAAGACAGACATGAGTAACCATTGGATACTTCAAAAGGAAGATCTTTCGTCATTGCCATCTCACTACTTTTTGAAGTGGTCATGATAAACAGACTGGTTCTTATACAGCGCTTTCTACTCTACCTGAGCACTCACAGCACTTTATACAACACGCATTCAGCCATGCACACCAGCATGGAACATACAATTCAAATAGTAATACCAGCATGTGATAAAAAGTACTGATGATATTCTTCTTGGTTATAAAAAAAACAATCACAATAACTGTGGTTTGGCAGAAATATTGTGTAAGTGTCTGCATATTATATTAAAAAATAAGATAATTTTGTGTAATTTTAGCATTATTATTAACATGGCCTGTTGGGAGCTGTATCAAATCAGCGCCTGCTAAGCCACACCTCTAATGGCTGTAACACAACTAAACCACGCCCCTATATTTAGTGTCAATAATATGGCTGGCTGTGCAGGAAAGGCTTCCAAAAGGTCGGTTGTTGACATGTGAATCTGTGTGTTGTACAGTTGTGGGTTCAGCTAACCGCCCTGCTAGCATTTCCTAATACCACTGCACATCTCTACGGACTCAAAAACAAACAACACTGCACACACCGTAACCACCAACACTGAGGAGTGGAGTCACGTCATTTAAACACCTGACAGCTTACAGCAACACACATAAAAAATGGCTGACCACCACTTCTAACCCTGCTGGGTCCGTCAGTGTAGACGGACAGGAGTGTGAGCAGGAGGACAGACAAGAGAGGAAGTTAGACCCTGACGGTGCACGGGAGGAGGACAGACAGACAGATGGCAGGCCTGCATGTCTAATGATGCTGCGTTTGGAAGGACTTTTAAAGAAGCCTCGGGGCGAGCCTTCGTCTGCTTATTACACAAAACATCACGAAAATGGAAACTGATGCTCAAATCACATCAATGCGCGTAATATGTGGATGCGATTTAACAGGACAGCAGTGAGTTGTGAGGCAGCTGCGGGGGACACGCCCATATCTGTGTAATGCTATATGAAGGCCACGCCTAGCTCGCGTCAGCCCGGCATGCCTGGCCTCGGAGCTACGCCGATATTCCGCCTGGAAAGGCGATGCAAGCCGGCTGCTGTTCCCCGGCGACCCTGCGCATACAGGCCGGGAGTGTGTGCGCAGCAGGCCCCGGCGCAGTGTGACACTACGAGCAGCGAGCCCGTGTGTGCACATGCAGACACCCCAGTGCCTTTTTTCTGTCACCCCCCCCCCCCTCACATCCTTCTCCTTTCTTTGCACACATGCAGCTTCTAACGGAATTAATTAGCTCTTATTGCAGCGGATGTTAACGAATGGAAATCGTGATGCATTTGTCACAAAACGAAAAAGCTCCGGTGTTCCAGCAGCCAGGAGAAGCCGCTTTAGTGCTTGATCCACAAAGGTTACCGAGAGAGAGGGAAAGGGTGAATGCGGTGCGATGAAGATGCGTTTAGGTGAGCGAGGAATCGGGCTACTTACTGTGCGGATCCAGGGAGGAAAAACCGCAGCCAGCAGCGGGAGACGGGACCGAGGAGTCCGCCGGGAGCTTCTGCGGTGTCACGGTGGACACTTCGCCGGGATTCTTGCCGGTTTTCACCGACTGCCCTTTTCCCAGATAGCCCAGATTCCACTGATTTCCCTTGCTGCTACACTGAATCCCAACACCGCTGCTGATACTGGAGGCTGGCACTCGGAGCACTTCCGGCGTGACTTTCACAATAAAACTAGAAAGATGAGCCCTTATTATTATTATTATTATTATTATTATTATTATTATTATTTAATAACTGACAATAAATAATGATAACATATTTATGTCATATTTATGTGTTTACATTGTAATGATAACTTTGTGGTAGCGGGCTACTCTCTTGTATATTAATTGTAGCTCATTTGCCTTAGGAAAAAAAAAGCATTATTATTAGTACTGACATTTGAGAATGCCACTTCTCATGTTTATTTGGCTAGGCTACACAATATTAAACACTTTTAGGTTCTATTTTTTATTTATCTCAATTTAGATTGGATTTTTTTTTTTTTTTTTTTTGTCATTGTAGAAGTTAAACTGAGGGAAATAATCCAGTTCCAGACTCCACACAGACCAGTGTATATTACATAAAAAAAGGAAGTTTTTGTTTTTTCTCTGTATATCAAATTTTAGATTTAAGGATTGAGAATAAAGTGCATATAAGGACCATACAAATAGGAATTAAGCTTTTACTGTGAAGCCGAAAACGCCTCACTTCCGGTATTCTGCAGTTTGACTTGACGCTACACCGGATCCCAAAAAAACTTGTGGGAGCGCGTATCCTCACACTGCGCGTTCCCGGTGGCTCATTTCCTGTCCTGCCCAACCCTTAAATCAGCTTTAACCAATCGGTGCTGATGAGTTCATTCTATTCTATTCTCATGTCATCTGTTTGAAAAGTTTATAATATAATATAATATAATATAATATAATATAATATAATATAATATAATATAATATAATGGGCCAACATGTACCACGCACACACAAAATAGGCACCTGGTCCGATTTAAGAAGCTTTTTACATCCACGTGGTCAGACTTGGATACATCACTGTGTGCATGTGTGCACCAAGGCTGGACTGGGACAAAAAATCGGCCCGGGCATTTTGACTAGAGACCGGCCCACCAGGATAAAGATTGAAAATGTGACGTCATTCAGGGGTAAAACAGCAAAGGATTCTGGGAACTTGTGGCAAGAGGTACTAGCGCACGCAGGCTTTCAATTGAACTCAGTCACACAGCGATAATAAGAAACCCAAAAAATGTCAAGAAGCTGTTGTATTATTAACTGCAATAGCCGGTCGCATGACAGCCACGGGAAGCCGACGGGTAAAGAGATCGTTTTTTTTAATCGGATTACGTCGTTGAAGAGAAATTTTTTAAGCCATGTTTCCGAAGTAAGAGCCAACGGATGGTCTGGATATACCAAATATAACGTCTCAGAACACTCCAGCTCACAGGTTAGTCTGCTCCAAGCATTCCCACAAAGGTCAGAGTTTTGTAGTAGTTATTACATCATTTTTCTTAACATAATTGATGATATAGGTTACAAGCAAGTCTGGCGCTGAACAGAAATTGTCGCGCTATGCTCCTTTATTTATTGTGCATAAATAGTGAATTGTCCTGACACAATATTGTGTTTCGCTTCTGTTATTATGGTACACTGACAAAAACATATACTTTTATTCACAGGATAAAACAGTTGTTTTGTATCACTAATTGTCCAGTGCGATTACAGCATACAGTATTATTGTCACTGCTACATTTCTGTACCAGAAATTATTTCCACTACTAATTAATTACCATGAGCTCAAAGGTCCTATTAATAAACGGTTAACGAATGTGTATTTATGAAGACGATTTGTGAGACTGGTAAACTTATGATATGTACGATGGTCTTTACTTTCTACACGGTGCATTTCAAGGTCCTGCACCCATCCGTCGGTAAACTGTACCTGGGCTTGTTGCAGTGACCTGAAGTTACTAAACTTCATGAGTGTATGCACTCACTCCAAGAACCGTATAATTATAAATCTGAGCGTGGTGAAAGTTGGGCAGCACGCTAACGTCTTTTGTCCACTCTGTGTGCTCGTAAGGGTCTGACCCGTTCACTCCTTTGATTTTTTCCTCGTACACAGCAAATTCAAAAGTGTTAAATGTTTTGGTGTTAATAGTCTTCTTGCAAAAGTAGAGTTAATTTTGCTCTAAGCAGAGTCACATTCTTTTAATGTAACTCTGAGGTGTAAAATGATAGTAGTTAAAATCGAGTGTTAAAAATGAGTGTTTCTCTGTCAAATCTGGAGGTGTTACAATGGAAACATTAACTCTTGACCTCTTAACTCTGAACTCCTAGACGGGCTATGACACCAACAGAGTAAATTCACAGACTCCGCCCCCAGCACGGCTCCAATCGAAGCTGAAGTGAAGCCGTTTCAGAACATTTTGCTCTACATATTTGAGTTGTTTGCCCTGCTTGGTAAGTCATTTTTTCAAAGATTGTTTCAATTGTTATTATTAGCTTTTACTTCTGTGGCTCTTTGGAGTTGAGACAAAGCTGTGTGAAAGGCATTAGCCATGTTGCTCGCTGATAGCATAATATTCTGTTTTAGCTAGCTGAAAGGTATTGTTTGCGGGCAAATACCACAGCCTTGAAAAAAAGCTTGCATGTGAATTTTCAGTCAAACTTTTGGTCAAATACACCTAAAACAATGTCTAGAATGTGAAATGTTGGTATAATGGTGCTACTTGAAGCCTGAAAACGATCGCCCATAAAAAAAAAAAAAAAAACACGAGCAGTAGCAGGCGTCCTGACTGGATTCTACGTTAGCATAGATCCCTCCAGAGTTTTGTGCACACGGTTTAGGTAAAAATGAAAAAGGTTGAGGTTTTACATTTAGTTCAGTATTACCTGTTGCCTGTGTCTTTGTCTTTTGGGAAAATACTTTACACAAGTAATGGCTCAAAGAGGATTCCTTTTTTTTTTTTACTGTGCTGCAATTGTTTACTGGATTATTTGTGCCATTAATTAGTGTCAACTAATTTTTATTCAATCTCCGCACAGGATATGCTTGTGAAGATGGAATATGGGGGAGAGCAGAAGTGCGTTGAAGTTCCACAAAGGGATGAATGAAGGACATGCATATTGTATTGAAGAAATAAGTGATGAGATGCTGTTATTTGCATTTACCATGTCAGACCTTTTGATAAACAAAATTCTAATGAAAGTGAGAACATGTACACTGTTACATCTTTCAGAAAATGTTTTGAAATTGTGGTGCACAGTTCAGAATAAATGTTTTTCAAAAACCATTGCATCTTTTTAGTAAATGTTTATTTCCAAAAGAAATTTCTAGAAGTTCAGAACAGTAAAATTCCTGCTTTTTAGAATGAATTAGAAGATAACTCTTACGTAGTTAAACTAAAATACTCTTTGAGAGTTAATATATAAACTCTTAACACCAAGTGTTAAATTATCAACTTCAGACAGATTTGTTGTTTAACACTAAATCAGAGTTAACGTACCAACTCTCCAAAAGGAGTTAAATTAACACTCTCTGGTGTGGACCCATATAGACACTTTAATAGTGTTGAAATCAAATCCGACAGTGTTAATTTGGACATGCTGGATTTGCTGTGTATCTTTTCTTTGACTTTTCGTCGAGTCTGTCTTTGTACGGACCGGCATTGTTCTCCTTTTGTTTTGTACATTCCTATTTTGTGCGGCAAAGAAAAAACAAGAAGGTATTGGAACCAGAGAATGAACGTTTTGCGGTGCTGCAAATGCTTGCATTTGATGCGGTACTTGGATTGTTTTGCCACGAGTTCCCGGCATGCAATGCGCGAAAATCACGTGATTGCTAAACAAGGGGGAGGGTGCATCCGGCCTCCTCGGCTGTAATTGGTCCAGCCCAGAGTCGATCATGACCAATTGGCCAATCCAACACCTTTCATTATATATACCCTTCCTAAAAAATAAAAAAAAAATCCATCGGCCCATAAAAACAAAAAATCGCCAGCGGCCCACCGGGCAAATGCCCGGTATGCCCGATGGCCAGTCCATCTATGGTGTGCACACAGTGATGTATGCAGATCCACACAAGCTTCATATTTTAATTTACTAAAAGGAGACCCCGACAGGATCAAATAATAATAATACGTTATTTTCTGGTATGTCTGGTAGCTCATATTAACACAACCCAACAATTATTATTATTATTATTATTATTATTTTAAAGGGTCTAACACCTAGCACACTTTTAAAATCAATCATTATATGTACAAAAGAAAAAATATTATGCTTTCTTCAAAGCACGGTCTGCAGGAGGTACGTCAGTTAGCGGAAAACAATCATGGCTCTCTCCATAGGACAAATATGTAGAACTGAAATGAGTTTCCAGAGAGCTCCCTCTAGTGTCAGACTGTCAGACTGCGCTGACTCGTCATTCTGCGCAGCAAAATTCAAAGATCTGTGTGAAAGCAAAGAAAGGCCAGGAGTGCAGAGGGTGCTGTAACACCTGTATCACAGCGTTCAAACACACTCTACTCTTCCTTTTGACATTTCTCTGTCAATGTGTGACAGAAAGTTATTAGTTACTGTTTTTTCTGTTTGTACTGCCAAGCATCATCATCATAGTCAAACATGGTGCATTTTTCACAATGGACTATCTGCTGAGTCCCATCAGGAGCCAATATGAAAATATTACTAGTATTATTATTATTTTCTAGCTACCAGCTTGCTACAAAGAGCACAACATTCTCCATGTGTCAAATCATAGTTATGGTCCACGAGACGATGGGAGAGACTCGCACACCTGTCCCTTATGAACGCCCTCACACATGACTTGAACGTTAAATGGGCTGATTGCTTTTCTTTTCTCCCGGAGCGCACAGAGCACTTTATACAACAGGCCGCATGTTTTCCTGTGCTTAAGAGGATTCTTGCCCATTGATATTTGCATATTTGGCATGCAAACTGGAGCAGCCAGGGATCAACCCACCAGTCTTCCAGTCAGTGGATGACCCACTCTACCTCCTGAGCTTCAGCCAGGTCCAACCAGTGGACAGTGAAAATGTCCTCATTGCGCCTCACGAAGAAACCTGTGAACACAAAGTCACATCTGACTATTATCATCACTGCACCCAGATAAAGGTGCTGCCCAGCTGGTGAACATTAGAGCCGGTTGGACACGACTATGCTGTGATTTCGAGCTGGGTAAAAGATGCTAAATTAGCTTTTCTCTCTCTCTCTCTCTCTCTCTCTCACACACACACACACACACACACACACACACACACACACACACACACACACACAACCGAGTTTAACAATGTAGCAGCTGTATTTCATTTTCTTTGCACTCACAGAAAAAAACTTTGTCTAATCCCAAGAATCCACCTGTCAGTGTTACAATGATGGAATTAAACCATTTTAAATGGGAGACCTGCTGGCTTCAATAAGACAGTTGATTTTTTTTACAGCAGAACACTTGGGGCTGCTGCAGAGAGGAAGGAAGAGGAGGAGGTACAAGCTGCAGCTCTCAGCCACAGACTTGCATGCTGTGTTTGGCACTAACTAGCTGAAGAGAGCCATTGCTATAAATCTCTGATGGGGTTAACTTTTTTATTGTTGCTCAAACTTTAGAGCTCAACCCTGCACTTGTGGGGTGCAAAGAGACTGCATGCCAAATAAGAACACCAATTTTCCAAAGCCAAAGCCAACAAAGAGCCGCAGATTAGACAAACAGAGACGAGCAGGCAGTGGAACTTTAACCTGGTGGTGCGCTCAGCGGGAGCGGGACGTCCCCTGCTGGCTTCCTCTGTTGACTTATAATAGAAAGACAATGGAAAAAGCAATCAAAGATTTCCACCCACTTATTACATATATGTATATTTTTTAAATGTGCATTACGTATCTCAGTACTTTGACGAGCTTTCCAACTCACAGCCCACGCTGCTAATTTGAAATGTCGGGACATTTTATTTTCATCCCCTTGCACAAAGCTGTGAGCTCGTCACTGGAGGAACAAGGGAAGGTTAATGGCTGCACATGTACACACAGTGTGTGGTGTGTGTGTGTGTGTGTTCAACCCGTCTATGAAGATGCATATTTTAAATATCAACTCAACACATGAGATGGAAGCATAACCACATTATTAACCTTTCCACAGAGCAGACGTCTTCCTCCCCACACCTGCGGGTAGTGCTTGCTCATAGGGATCATCAACAAAGCACGTTGAAGCGACTCTTGCTGTAAACTGGCACCGTGTGAATTTATGTGGCTGAACTGAATCCACATTACTGAAACATTTATGTAAATTCTGAAAAACTGAATGTTTTAACATTGCGTGTTAATTCTTCACGAGGCAACTTTGTTACAACTTTGACATGCCCTGTATGTTAGTACATGTACTAACATACAGGGCAACTACTCACCAAATGAATTTCACTGTTGTGGATATAACGTCTTAACTGGTTCATTGTTAATTATAAACGGACTTATCCTTTACTTGTATTTATTAGAAATATTACAGGGAGTGCAGAATTATTAGGCAAGTTGTATTTTTGAGGAATAATTTTATTATTGAACAACAACCATGTTCTCAGTGAACCCAAAAAACTCGTTAATATCAAAGCTGAATGTTGTTGGAAGTAGTTTTTAGTTTGTTTTTAGTTTGAGCTATTTTAGGGGGATATCTGTGTGTGCAGGTGACTATTACTGTGCATAATTATTAGGCAACTTAACAAAAAACAAATATATACCCATTTCAATGATTTATTTGTACCAGTGAAACCAATATAACATCTCCACATTCACAAATATACATTTCTGACATTCAAAAACAAAACAAATCAGCGACCAATATAGCCACCTTTCTTTGCAAGGACACTCAAAAGCCTGCCATCCATGGATTCTGTCAGTGTTTTGATCTGTTCACCATCAACATTGCGTGCAGCAGCAACCACAGCCTCCCAGACACTGTTCAGAGAGGTGTACTGTTTTCCCTCCTTGTAAATCTCACATTTGATGATGGACCACAGGTTCTCAATGGGGTTCAGGTCAGGTGAACAAGGAGGCCATGTCATTAGTTTTTCTTCTTTTATACCCTTTCTTGCCAGCCACGCTGTGGAGTACTTGGACGCGTGTGATGGAGCATTGTCCTGCATGAAAATCATGTTTTTCTTGAAGGATGCAGACTTCTTCCTGTACCACTGCTTGAAGAAGGTGTCTTCCAGAAACTGGCAGTAGGACTGGGAGTTGAGCTTGACTCCATCCTCAACCCGAAAAGGCCCCACAAGCTCATCTTTGATGATACCAGCCCAAACCAGTACTCCACCTCCACCTTGCTGGCGTCTGAGTCGGACTGGAGCTCTCTGCCCTTTACCAATCCAGCCACGGGCCCATCCATCTGGCCCATCAAGACTCACTCTCATTTCATCAGTCCATAAAACCTTAGAAAAACCAGTCTTGAGATATTTCTTGGCCCAGTCTTGACGTTTCAGCTTGTGTGTCTTGTTCAGTGGTGGTCGTCTTTCAGCCTTTCTTACCTTGGCCATGTCTCTGAGTATTGCACACCTTGTGCTTTTGGGCACTCCAGTGATGTTGCAGCTCTGAAATATGGCCAAACTGGTGGCAAGTGGCATCTTGGCAGCTGCACGCTTGACTTTTCTCAGTTCATGGGCAGTTATTTTGCGCCTTGGTTTTTCCACACGCTTCTTGCGACCCTGTTGACTATTTTGAATGAAACGCTTGATTGGTCGATGATCACGCTTCAGAAGCTTTGCAATTTTGAGACTGCTGCATCCCTCTGCAAGATATCTCACTATTTTTTACTTTTCTGAGCCTGTCAAGTCCTTCTTTTGACCCATTTTGCCAAAGGAAAGGACGTTGCCTAATAATTATGTACACCTGATATAGGGTGTTGATGTCATTAGACCACACCCCTTCTCATTACAGAGATGCACATCACCTAATATGCTTAATTGGTAGTATCTATCTATCTATCTATCTATCTATCTATCTATCTATCTATCTATCTATCTATCTATCTATCTATCTATCTATCTATCTACCTTTTTAATTAATTAATTAATTAATACAGAAAGTGAGAGAGAGATAGGTTCATATGGGCCCCCCTTTTCATTTGTGTCAGTTTCTTTCATTGAAGCTGGTTTTCAAAACCCACAGATTTGGTCTTTTTTCCATTTTGTTTTAATTTCTTAAAAGAATTAAAAAAATGTGTGAAAGTGAAACATGTGGACACACACACACACACACACACACACACACACACACACACACACACACACACACACACACACACACACAGTTTACAGGTGAGTCTGCAGCAACATGTACACCCATATAAACACGTCCAACAAACATATCCAGTCTGAAAGTGTACATTTGCACATACAATGGATTTTTCACACACATGCGAGACAAACAAAACACACATGCAGTTAGTGGGTGAGGGAGAACTACAGACCACAGCAAGTCACACAGATGGGTGAAAGTGGATCACATCAAAAGTCTCTGTTTTGTGTTCTTTTTTGTTACTCTGCGAATAAAAGCTGACTGACAGCCAGTATCAGCTACAACAACAAAGTGCAGGTTTAGTTTCAGTGCCCACTGCTTCAAAAACAAAACAAACAAACAAAAGCAACTGTAACTGTGCGTGTGTGTGTGTGGGGACACGTGGGTATTCGTTTTCTATGGTTTCATAGCTTCACACAGGAAATGTTCCTACCTGACAGTCACTCACTTCTCTTTACTGAACATGGTGTTTGTTAGCACGTGGCAAATAGCTTTCACGTAGTGAGGACTGTGATAACCCCCCTCACACCTTACAGGAAACAAAATCTGTCCTCGTCACAGACCAGCATCAAACACGGGCAGCTTAGCTTCAGAGGACAGCAAGATGAGGCTGAGGGCTCTGTGGATGGTGGTGATGGTGTGCTTCAGTGATGGAGAAGGCACAGAATGCTCAGGTAAGACCAGTGAATTTGTGAAATAACTTCAGTTATTTGTATAAGTGAGTGTATTAATCAATGTGACGACTTTCAGAATGACAGAGCTGTCGCGTGTCGGATTCTTGTGCTTTTACTGACTTTGCAGTGGTTATAAAGCGAGTTTGTTATGGACACAAAATGTTCTTTCTTGTACTGCATACTGTGGGGCACCAAATGAAATACTAATACATGGCTCACAAATAACTTTTAGTACACAACATGTACACTCTGAGAAACAGTAGAAAGTCAAATCTACACTGACATAAACCCTCACACGGGAAAGTTTGATAAGCTGGCTTGACTCGGAAAACTATGCAAACTGACGGGCTCAAAAAACGAGAAAAACTAAAGAGTGAGTTATTCTTTAGTGCAGCTCTTTGACTGGATACTGGATGAATCAGATGTGAGGTATATAACCTCAGAATGAATGACCTAGATGTCATATTCTGCCACACACAATCACAGGAACGCTGGTTTTTATAGCAGTAAAACTGTGAATAACTACACTTTTACACTGTGCTGCACCACAGAAAGAACAGCCCTGAAAATGAGACAATATCTCTGGGCGACGTTGCCTTTTTAATTTGAGAGTTCAGAGGAGAATGGCCAGACATGTTCCAGCTATTTAAAGCAGAAACCTGACTGAGAAGACGAAACCATCCACAGAGCAGACATGGAGACAAAAGGTACCTAAGAAAACTACAATCAGCACAGCAGGGCGAGGGACTAAAGCACAAACAGATAAACATATGAACACAAATCCTTTCTTAAAACAAAGACAGTCCAGAATACAAAACTAGAGATACTAGCAATAAAGAAGAGTAAACCGAGAACACCATGACTGTGAATGATCCAACAGTTACTTTATTGTTTCATACAACACAAAGAGAAACTGTTGCAAAGCTCTTAGTAATAAACAGAAGCTTCTTCTTTTATGGTCACAAAAGTGTGACAAATCATAAACACTTAAAAAAAAAAAAAATGATGATAATAGTAGTAATTTAAAAGACTGTGAGTTTAAATTTCCTGAGACAGTGTTTGTTCATACACAGTGTCAGCAGCACTTAAAGAAAGAACAAATTCAGATTTGAAAACATGGATCAATCAGTGATTCCTGCACAGTTTATGCACTGATATGTATGTACACTGTAAAAATGACTCAAATGGCCTTCACATGGGAATATGGACCAAAATCTCCAAGGACTGTTTCCAGCAGCTTGTTGAATCAAGTCAAAAGGGTCCAACCAGTGCTAATGAAGCGTCCCTGAGAAACTGGCTGCTGAGTGATCCCAGTACAAGATTTTAAGGAGACAATCTGTGTTTGGACAAATAAAGAAAACAAAAGGATTATACTCGTAGGTTTCAGTCAAAGAGCCTTTTCACACATTCTGACACATTTCATTCAGTGTGTTGTGTCAGTGGTGCTTCAATTTTCTGGTTTCTTACCTTCCTGGTTTTGATTGCCCTTTCCATGCTGGGCTGTCTGGTTTCTTCCAACAGTATAAAGACACTGAGGTTAACACCGTGCATAGAAGCTCCATGTGCCATCATATTTAGGTTAAAAACAGTCATGAGAGGATCAAGTCTGATGTCCAGGAACACTCACAGTTTAAAAGAAAATACAGCGGTTTGAAAAGTGTGTTAGGGGTACAGCAGCACGACACTCTCTAGTCAACCCTGGTTTTCCTAAAACGTAACCTGGATCATATTTTACTTGTTGACTGAAAAATTGTAAACTGGGGAATTCCAGGTAAGAAGCTGAAAATGTTTTGGTTCATGTTTCAGTTCTTCTTTGACAACAACTGACAGAAATCCCAGTTCGACCACAGATCAGAGCGTGCCTGCAGGGATGGGATTTGAGCCTGGAGTGGCAAACCTGAGCTGGACATCAGAGTTGTGTCAGAGCAGCATGTTCCAGCAAGTTTGCAGAACCAGTGATGATACTACAGGTTGTGTCAATGACATCAAACAAGGGCAGGCTGAATGCTCTGTTTTGTTCATTTTCATTCTAGGAGTTTTATTTCTCCACCAGTAGGGAACAAAAACACTCCTTTAAATCTGTGAAGTGACCACTGATCTGTTACTAGTGTCAAAGTTGGGAGATAAAGCAGCCCTGACCAGGCTGCACCTTTTGCTGGATTGAAGCACTGTTGTGGCTCATCTTGAACACTGGGGTGTCTTTAAGGACACTGATGCAGCCTTATCTTTAGGCTAGGACCTCCCCTGTGTGTGTTGCTATAATTCACTGTACCTACATTAGTAACCTGCTGTTCTCTGGTTGTTGTTGCCAGTATACAGCTGTTTACTCGTGGGGTGTGTACATTTGCACACAGTAGAGCTGTGTCAGTGAGAGCTGTGCCTAAAAGTGCTTCATAAATATTTTGACTGACTTACTATTTGTTTTGTGTTCATACTAACTTTGAGCAGAACATTGAACAAGAGCAGAGAAAAGTGCAACAGTTCACGTTGGCATGGGTTACAACATTGTCGGGGTTGGGTGAGAAAAATGTACTGCTTACATGTATTCAGGTTTCACAGTCTTCCAGGTCCTGGGAGCACGCACATCATGCTTGTACATTACAACGCTGAGCATTGCTGTTTGTCCATTATGACAGGTAGCCTCTGCACAACCTCATCCTTTGTTGCTTGGACTCTGTTTTTGTCCATCAGGTGGACCTGTCATCTCAGTGACCGAATCCAGTAAAGTGATGTTTCCATGTCCACGTATCCAAGCCTCAGAGATGAAATATCAGCTAATCTTCAATGACAAACCCATCAGTAAAGTCAGCCTGGATAAGGTCAGTGTGTGAGCTTGTAGCTTTCTTTAGCTGTTTCCTTACTAAGGACATTCATTAAAAACCTTTCAGTATAGATTTTTGTATCATTCAAATATGTTGAATTTCTGTGTCATAGGCGCTGGAGCACATGCAGCACACCTAGCCAGTATGCACCACAGTAATGTAAACAGTTTATGTTGAAGTCATAGTATTCATTTATGTCTCAGAGAAAACTTTGATGAAATGAAAGTCAGATTGCAAGAACTGCTGATCTCTGCCACACGGGAAAACCACAGTGTCTCCTCTGCACTGCACTGAGATCCCATGCAAGTTGGGGTTTCTATTTGTTCACAGTGTGCAGTATCACAATGCAGATGCACTGAATTTTGAAAGCTGTGAGCAATCAAGGCCGTGACATCGACATGTGATGGCAAGCTGACAATTAAAATTGCTGCATGGACCTCTATATCTATTTTTGTGAGGTATTACGCATCTTTGTGCGGAACATCTTTGGTCCCCGTCGTCGTCCCCTGTCTTCAAAAAGACACTTTGTCATTTGAAGCTTTGATGACAGAAATCGAGAGCTCTGTCTGAGACTTCAAAATGTCCCATAGGTGTATGAGCGGAGTTGAGATCTGGGGACTGTGATGGCCTTAGCATAGGAACATCATCACAATCTTTGTTGTCACTGTGTTTTAAGAACAATGACAACTGTATGCAAACCGTTCAGTGCAAGTGAAAAGAATCAAAATCAGAAATACTTTATTAACCCCGAAAGAAATGATGGGAAGGACAAACTGAGGAGGGAGAAGCTGTACCTGTGTTGGGTTACTGTTTCATGTTGAGTCAAAGGCTCTTGGTGACATCATACGTCAGCATATGGATGAAACAGTAATCAGTGGCTGTTGGTATAATATTCCTTTAACTAAATGTCAGGCTGACTTCTTTAGAAAGCTGTATTACAGTTTCACTGACTGTTAAACCAATTTATGTGGTTGCTTCAGATCATACCTCCCCCACAGACCCCCAAACCACATATGAACTTCAAATTCAACTGATTGATGTAAAAATTCATGCAAAAGATCCACAACAGTATGTGCAGAAAGACATTTAAGTAATGTTTTACATTAAATTAAATTTTATTTCATTAATGTAGTGTCACAATATTATATATATATATATATATGTGTGTGTGTGTGTGTGTGTGTGTGTGTGTGTGTGTGTGTGTGTGTGTTGTGCATAGCATTATATACATATTGTGAATATACAATGTCTTTTCAGTGTTTTCCTTGTTTTCTGAAGTGTAGTTTTTATTTTTTCAGGTAACTCACATTTTAGTTTGAGTTATTTGTCTTTAGTGTGGCTGAACATTATCACCTTTCTTCTTCTGTAAGCACGATAAAGGTCAAGTATAGAAACTGCCACCCGTGATCAACAGCAAAATCCCTGTAAATAGCACTTTAAGCAACATTACTATACTTGTTGCAGTCAGTTGGTCAGTATTCATAAATCAGTGTTATGTATGTTATGTATATTTTTAAGACATACACATAAACACATGTAACTTATTTTTAATTTCTAAATGTAACGTCTCTCCTATAATCAGGATGTGCATGACTGGCATGATTGTATCATTTCACCACACACAAAAAGATAATACTGACGTCACTGAGCTCTGTGTCACACACTTTCAGACTATATATATAAATTCAAATTCAAATTCAAATTTTATTTGTCACGTACACAGTCATACACAGTACGATATGTAGTGAAATGCTTGGACAACTGCTCGTGACCTAAAGAAAACAAAAAAGGAAAAGGCTATGAATAAGATAGGAAATAAATATGAAAAATTAAAAAGGGTAAATTTAACTAGGAAGGAATAGAATATAAATTAAGGTTAAAAATGAAATAACTGTACAACACAAATTAGAATGAAGGGTAAATTTAACTGGGAAGAATAAGATAAAGATAAATATATAAATTAAAGTTGAAAATAAAATAACTGTACAACAAAATACACAATATAGAACTATATAAGAATGTATGAAGAAATCTAAATATAAATAAATATATACACAATAACAGCAGCTGTACAAGTATTAACCGGAAATGAAGAATATAGTGACCAGTGTTGTGCAAAACCAAAGTCCAGAAAGTCCAGTGTGTGTGTAAGAACTGTATGTGTGGGTCAGTACTGTGTGGTGGTGTGATTATATATATATATATACTTAATGCATACTGCAGTAATTATTGATTACTCTTTCCTCTTGTATTTTCTCTAATATTTTGGAAAAAGCCTGTGTAAAGCCGGGTAAATGAGACATGTGTGGTAGATGAGTTTACTGAAGTCAGCCATCCAAGGCAACGGACAGAGCACAAGAGTGGTGAAGAGGAGGCAGGGTGACAGAACAATAGTAGCAAGAGTGAAAGGGGAGGTTTACCAGATGTTAGTGAGAGCTTTGATGTATGGTTTGGAGATGGGGGCATTGACAAAAGAGACAGGATACTGGACTGGAAGTGGCAGAGTTTTCAAGATTTTCACTGGGAGAGTCCAGAATGACAGGATTAGAAATGAGAACATCAGAGGTTCAGGTTGAGCAGTTTGGAGAGGCGAGGCTGAGATGGTGTGGACATGTGCAGTCTGAGCACATGACAACCATCTATGTTTAACCCATGTGTGAACCTAATGAGCTCTGCTTCTTTCAAACTTGCTCCTTTGAATTAAACATATAAAAAAGCTCTATAACTCAATGTTATGAGCCATATTAAAATGATAAAAGCATTTTTAATAGAAATGAGATTTTCAGTTAATCTGAACAATAGTTCAAATAAATCAACTCAGAGAAAGACGGAGTCACAGAAACAGCGTAGATAAGAAAAGTAAATATTTTATTTTTAGTTAATAAAGTACGTGCTCTATTTCAATCAGTGTGAACATTCAGAGGCATCCATGCATGAGCTGATTGTGTGCTGCTGACTGGGTCTGTGGGGCAACAGTCTAAACATGGCTGACGAGGCTCCCGCTCTATGGCCACCTCGTCTGGTGGATTACAGTAACGCCTTACAAGTAACGCGTTACTGTAATCCAATTACTTTTTTCAAGTAACGAGTAAAGTAAGGGATTACTATTGCAAAAAAGGTAATTAGATCACTGTTACTTTCCCGTAAGCACACTGCGTTACTAAAACCGTGATTTTTCTGCGAGAATGTCTCACGACAGTGACGTAAGCGAGTGCGACGTTCGTGACAACAGCTGTGTGCAGATCAACAGTGGATCACATATCGAGTGCAGAGAGAGTATGAGCGTGCAGCGTTTAAAGCGTGGAAGTACTGACCTTACTTTGAGTTTGATTCCATAAAAAGGGACAAAAACATTAGTGTCCGCTGTGCGTGGGAAGAAAACTTCTTTTTACAGCGAAAAAACCCCTAAACGCCCGAGAAAGCACCAAATACGCTGCCGCTGGAATGTGACATTCACAGAGAAACTGCCGTATCCTTCCACTGACCGCCGCGGCACACCTGCCCCAGGGCAAACCTCCGCCTGCCCCACTCCTGCTCTACAGGTGAAAATAGAGCAACAGGACCGCTGAGTCTTTGACTTTTTTATTTGTTTTCTGCTGTTTTACTTGCGTCTATTTAAAAGACTGAGTGTAAACACAAAACACTACTTTATCTTATGTGCTGGAATGTGCAGAAAATAGGTTTAGATGTTAAACAAATTTCTTCCAGTCAGAGAATGTTGCAGATAATTAAATCTTTGCTTGATGCATAAAGTTTTAAAGTTTAAAAAGAGACGTTTTCATTTGATTACATTCTGTATGATGGATTATGCAGAAAAAGTAGAATTGGGCTGAAAGATCCAAGACGTCATTACCTATTTAGGGGATAAATCATGTTTTAAAAAGTAACTAAGTAACTAATTACTTTTGAAAATAAGTGATCAGTAAAGAAACAGGATTACTTTTTTCGGGAGGTAATCAGTAATTAGTTACTGATTACTTTTTTCAAGTAACTTGACCAACACTGCCGGTGGGACACTGGAAAATCCGAAACCGAAAAATCATCTCCTGGACGTGCCTCGGGGTCTCCATGTGGTAGGACATGCCTGAGACATCTCTCCTCGGCCTGAGTGACATCCCAGCCAGATGCCGGAAACACCTGGACTCACTCCATTCAATGAATTCAGTTGAAATGATGGTGAATGATTGCTTGTTTTCTTTATACAGAACCACACTGCACAGTTTGAAGTCACAGTGAGTGAGAGTGGGGTGTATTCCTGCATCACTGAGAAGATTTATCCTCCACCATACAAACAGAGCTGTCAGAGAATCCAAGTCAATGTGACCGGTAAAACACGTACACACAAACTCATTAAGAAAACCATTGCTTTCCATTCTGTGTGTGAGATCATGAATTGTCTGATTGTCTCTATGTTTGTATGTCTTAGTCTGTGTGTTACCCAGGTGTCTCTTCTCTGTCCTTTTACCTCATGTATGTCCAAGTCCTCAGTTTTCCTCGGTGTCGTGCGAGCGCCTGATGCTGTGCGCTCTGTTTGTTCCATGTCTAGTTTCTTATATGACCGAGTTTGCTGCGTTCGGGTGCACCTCCCACCTACCTACATGCCAAATAGTGACATTAAGTGCAAAAAACAGTAAAAATGAATCCAGCAGTTATGAACCTGGTAATTCAATAATTTATCTGTTCTGTTTATTTTCTACATACAACCGCATAGAATTATGTGAGGTAAGACTGAATCCAAAAACTTTTAAATTCCTCTTGCAGAGTCTCACAAAGCTTAAAACAAAAACAAGTGCTGGTGAGTTGCAGCCTCCTGGAGTCTGGTTACGCTCTTTGCACATCACAGACTCAGATAAAGAGACTTTTCACACTCAGTCTTTGACTCCCTGCTTAATTAGGTTATTCGATCATAGTTATGCAGAGTCCCTGCAGCTGGTAGGACCACATGTATGTCTGTGTGGTCAGAAGATTGAAAGTCCCTGCAAACAGTATTGAGGACAGCAGAGGGTCTTCCCCACATCCAGGTCACTGCACAGGAACACTGTCTGAGCAGAACAAATACATTACAAAGTCTCTTCTCCCCGCTGACGAGGCTCTAAAGGTTCACAGCGGGTAAAATAAATATGAAACATGTCACCAGTTTTAAGTACATATATTTCTAAAGGTGCTAATTTAATGCTAACTTTGAATTCTGACCAGATCTGCAGTCCACACAAACCAACAAATGAAACCACAGATGCTCACAAATGAGATTATGAGGAATAATCATAAATGACATTGAAAAAGTATTGAACACGTGCAGAAAGGGAGGTGTGAAAGGCACGGGATGTCACGACAGCTGAAATCAGTCATGTGGGGAGGGGAGTGGGGTAAGCAGCCCTGCTACTCACTGCTGCTCCCCACCAGTTGTTGTTGCTTCCTAAAATACTGAAGGGTCCAGTGAGCATTGTTGGGGCCATAATCTGCAAGTGGAAAGAACATAATTTCACCATAAACTGGCCACAACCAGACAGATTTCAGACAGAATGAACAGCATGATCAGGAGAGCCAAGGAGCATCTGACCTGGGATCAGCAGGTATGATCGTTTCAAAGAAAACATGAACTGAAGAAGCTTCTCGGATGAGAGGTGAAACGTCTTCAAGCAACTTAAAAAAGTCCAGACGCTTTTCTTTGCAAGCTCCTTTGAAAACAATAAGTAATGCACTCAGCCGCCCATATTCAGACTCTAATGCTGTAAAAACAAACATGTTAAAGTGAATTTAAAGTTTGCTGAACAACATTTAGACAAGCCTGTGCAATACTGGGAAATATAGTCGTGTCAGATGAGACTAAAACTGGAAAACTCTTTGGATGCCATCATGCATGCCATGTTTGGAGGTCACAAAGTACCCCAAAACACCACACCAACAGTGAGGTTTAGGTGGGGACATCAAGGAAGGATTTCAGAGGTACTTTTCCCACATGAATGTGAAATATAATATATAATGATAATAATATAAACTGTACTCTTATGGAATTTCAGATGGGAAGAATTGGACATCAATCAACGACAGCATCATACCTGTTAAGGACTGTCCATGCAATCCTCCATTAATCCCAGAGGTGGTGATGTGGGCGGGATCTTGTGCTTTATTGGTCTACAGCCTGACAATCACCTGCATAACCATTGCTATATGGGTAAGAATAAGAAGATGGATTTCACTCATTTGTCCACATAAAAGTAGCCAAAGCAGGTAAAAGGATCAAAATGGGGTAACCATGGAGATACCTTTGTACACAGACGCCTCCTGGGCCTGCTTCTCTTGATCAGTGTTAGTGAAAGTAGAAAACATATGACACAAAATAGAAATGGTCAAAGTTATATGTGACTGACAGTAGAAAACATGGTGAGGTTATCCATGTTACTGGATCAGGAATTCACTTCAGAAAGATGGTTTCTGCCTTTTTATGTCATTCTTATCACTGATCTGGGTTCAGGGGGTTACTTTCCTCACAAGTTTCTTTCATATCATTAATTCAATATTTTAAAACCAAATTGCCACATCATGTCCGACAGCTTTATGTCACAGCTGGAGTCACGAGAAACTTCATAAACTGCAGACGACATTAGGGATGAAAATTAGACACAGTTTACTGTCCATATGTGTCTGATTGAAAGATGAGGAGAGAGCTGTAGTGCAGTGGACTGGGCTAATGAGGGAACTGAGGCATCATCTTTCTTTTCTCTGTAAGCTAAATTTGTGGATTGTAAGCTATAATTTAACATTCTCAGCTCAGCAGTTGTGAGTTGTCTGGGGAAAGAGCATGTTCAATTTTAGAAAAATCTCAGTATACATGAATACAAATCACTCTATTGGGCTTGAATGCAAAATTCAGTGGTGTAGGACAGATATTAGTTCTTATGAGCATCATTCTGTAAGAGCCATTAGCTGAACCGTTCCTCAGCTCCTGTGCAGAGGTCAAATCCTAAAATATCTGCAAACGACACCGTGTCTCTCTGCACATGTTTGCAGGCAGTAATATTCAAAATAGCGAGCTCATCAGCTTTAACTCATCAACGGTAGAGGTAATGAAGAAGAAACCAGATGCATTACCAAGAAGACGGAAAGCTTTCTCACTGGGTTTTTAGCAGACGTAGCTGATTTTATCAGTTCAGACATTTTCAGCTGATATCAGTTTGTAGATGCTAACCCACTGAAATATGACTGAGATAGCTGAAGCTTGCAAAACAACTAAACCAAAGCAGTTTTTATGCGGTTGAGTGTTTTTGTATAGCACACTCAGTGTGAGATAACCCACCCCCTTCTTCCTAGTGTAAAAACAGCACTTGAAGCCTCGATGTGAGGATTTCTGTCATTTCCATTTGGTCACAAAAAACGGTCATGATGAAACTGCACACTGATGAGACGGACAGCATGTAGCTCTAGGTGCACACCAAAGACAACCCTCCACTTTCAAACATAATATTAATAATATTTACGAGCAGACATGACCCAGATCGAGTGACTGAAGCTCAGCAGGAAAGTGTTTACAGAGGTCAGCTGTTCCTCCACAGGACTGGAAGTCTGTTTGCAACCACAGCTACGGCCACCTGGTGGCCTTCAGATAGAATGCAGCTTTAAGCCACTTCACTGACTTCATTTTTCCAAATCAGGACCTACATCCATGTTTTATACTGTCTATGATTTCTGCTAACAGTGTGTAATTTGTGTATAATAATTAGGAGTCATGCAGTAAATAAGAGCCATTCATATCAAAGTAACCACAGAGGGTAGGTGTGTCTATACGCTTTTTAAGGTACACCTGTTAAGCTGCCTGTTGATGCAAATATCTAATAAGCCACACATGGCAGCAACTCTGTGTATAGTGTGCTGTATTCATCTAAAAACACACAACAACAATGTGTCTGTCGGTTTTGTGTTCCTTAGAAAAAGCAGAAGAAAGAAGAGATGGAAAGTGTTGTGTATGAAAACACCAGACCCAGGAAATCTCCCAAACCTTAACTGCTGCTTATGGCAATCATCCATAAATATCACGAGTATTAAACCTAGGAATGCTGCCAACACCATTTAGTACAAGTCAGAGGACTACTGCGTAGGTATGGAAAAGATTCACCTGTTGGGGTCTTTACCAAGTTGTTTTTTGATGTTGTTTGTATGTTTTCTGATGGTTAGTCTAAACGGCGTGGACATGCACAGCACATTTAATGGTATGTCTGGATTTCAGGCATTCGTTTTATGGTTGGTGCTTCGTAGGATTAGGATTAGCACACGTGATGAGTTAGGCTTACCTAACACCATCACAAGGCTGTTTGTCTAAACCTTTCAATTTTTACAATTACCAAAAGGAAAAACAGTATAGACAGATAATAGTAGAATTATTGTTAATTATTCTTATTTAAACTTGTTGATATTAACCAGGTCACTGATGACCCATCCAGGGTAAGGGAGCAGAATCTGGGCTTAGAATCCCCATCTTTCTGTAGGACATTCATCCACCACCCAAAGGCCAAAAACTTTAATGGAAACAACAGTAATGACATTTACTTAATCCAAGATGTAACATGTTCTGGTCCTGGAAGATTTGCCTGTTTAGCATGTACTCAAAGCAAAGTCCAACTCTGGATGACTCTGTGGGTGTCAACTGAAAATACTACATGTATACTGAGAAACCATCAGTTAGACACATTACTTATGTAGCAATGTCAACAGACTTTCAGACAAAGAATTGGGGAAATAAAATATTTCAATACACAAAACTTAACACAAAAAGAAAATATAAATAAACAAATTTGTCAAACTGTTCTGACTTCAAAGCACTTTCAGCCTTTAGATCAGTTCACTGTAGCTTGAACCCTAGAAACCCTAGAAAGTCCCAGAACAGAAGAAGTGCACACTGAAAATGTATGTAAGAGTGTAAGTGTATGTAAGTGTGTAAATGTATGTAAGAGTGTAAGTGTATGTAAGTGTGTAAATGTATGTAAGAGTGTAAGTGTATGTAAGTGTGTAAATGTATGTAAGAGTGTAAGTGTATGTAAGAGTGATCCTTTAGCTTTGCTTTGCTTAATATGTGGCTAAGTGCAACCCTGAGTGGTTCAGCAGAGCACTGGTGGTTGTTAAAAGTTAAAATATTTAAGAACAGTTTAAAACATTTTGTTTGATCTTTACTTTTTTCTTATGTATTATTATTATTATTATTATTATTATTATTATTATTATTATTATTGTTGTTGTTGTATTACTTGTTTAATTAATGATAAAGTCTGTCCCACTACTGTGAAGTATATGTACATTACATGTTGCACAGTAAACACCTTTGCTATAAACATGAGATGTTTTAAAATAGAAAAAATCATGTGTATTTTTAGAACATTTTGCCATTATGTAATGACTGTGTTCACTTCTGGGACTGATGTGCTGAAAATCTATTTCCTTCTCTTGTTTGGTTGATATATGAGTAATTTTCCTTCATATTCAGCTACATTATGCTGTCGTGAGTTCAGAGATGCCTCACGCGTGTGTGGATTTACTCAGAAGTGACTGTATCTTTTTTCTTTGATGAAGATGACAAATGTCTTATTACTCAGAATAAGTGCGCTCATGGCTCTGCAGGAAACCGACACGTCTCAAGTCTCAATATAATCTTGCATATTTTTCTCGTCACTCACTAACATTTAAATGTTATTAATTCATTTATTTTTTAGTTTGTCTCTGTTGAAAATAAATGAATGAATCATTCCTATGAGCAAGACAAGATGCAGCTGGACTCTGAGCTTTAGTTAAGTGGAAGCAACAAAAAGTCTGAGAACACCAGGAAAGATTTACAGCACTTATTTTGAATTTCATAAAACATATTTTTATTATGAATGATTAAAGATGGATATGTCCAAAATACACGTCATGATGAGCTCAGAGCCTGTCAGTCAGTCAGCCGGGTCATGTTTTTACGAGTTTTCACACTAGTTTCACTCGAAAGTTAGCAACAAAGGCTAACCGTGTCATAGAGATACAACAGACTGAAGTCTGAGATGTAGTTTTTAAATGTGAGGTGTTAAAAAAAACCAGACTGTGTTATATCGGCTTACTTAAGTGGATGTGGGCTGACTTTGTACATTTGTTTATTTACAGATAACTTGGTTAGATGGTGTTGACCCTTAGTGACATTATGGGATGTAGTTTATCAGCCTGTGTCAGTGTATCTACTGGGAATGTGATCAAATTAATACTGTCATATGTTCAGAGTCTTGTTACATTTGGCTGTTAGAATAGATTCAGACAGAACTGAGAGTAAAAAAGCAGCAAATAGTCAGCCTTGAAAAAAATGGGCTAAATGAGTAATTGCAGTAAAAAACTGTATCATATTCATCAACAACATCTTGGCAGTATTACTGTATATTATTTATACCAATCCATAATGACCGACTGCACACGTGTAACGTCTGAGAGAGCAGACACCTGCCACAGTGGACACTGTGGACAACAAAGGAAACGGTGACATACTCTTCATCATTACACAATTACAATCAACGAGGAACTCCATAACATTCAAAAACACAGAAAACAAATGTATTCATATGTGAATGGACCAAAACATGCTCAAAGGTGTAAACAGCCATTAAAACCACAAAGGTGCCTTGCTGCTGTATATCAAGAAGGAAGCTGACATGTTGGGCAGAGCCTGTGTTCTAATGTAGAAAGCAGATTTATTTGCATACAAAACAGAGACATTTCTGACTGTGTTTCACAAAAAGTAGACGAAAACGTTTTGTTTTAGTGATTAAGTGTGCAGCATGTCACAGTCCTGCAGGACCCTCGCCCTTTCTCTCCCTACCCCCTCCCCTCTGTCGCTCTCATGTCATGACTGAGTTTGTGTGCCTCGGGTTTCAGAGGCGGCCTCAGAGACCTTCCTGCCACTAGCTTAGCCTCTAAGAAAGAACTGCGATCTCTGTCGCTGCACTTGTGTCCATCACTGTATTCACAGAGACACAGCACTGGCATGCTGTCGTCACTGATAGTCACCTGTGAGTCACACTGTGTCCCTCCTAAAACACTGAGTTATCCTAACACTGAAGAAAAATTGGGGCAGATGGAAAATATTTATTCTGCTCTATCAATATGTAGTAATAAATATCTGGATCTGACTGTTGTTGATTAGCAAGTATTGTTAGGAAGCTTTAGGAAAAGTCTGGGATACGTGCAGAGGGCAGCAGTCTTAAAACTAATTCTTGAATATTTGACTGATGAATAAATATACAAAGATTTAAATTCATGTACCTCACTGTGGTATACACATTATTACTGCATGATTACTAATTACCCAAACTGTGTATTCACACGATCTAATTGCCAACTGTTATCTTTAAAACCACGTGATGACCTGAAATCCCCTCTGACACTTCTTGGACTTACTCCAGGGCTCTGGATGAGCTAGAAATACCACAAAGGCTGCAGAGAAACATCTTCATCATCTCCAAGACTTCAGAGGAAACATTCTGTAGATCAACAAGACAAAAGCTGAACATTTAGAAAGACTGTGCTTCTTGCATCTGTTGTAAAACTGACACAGCTTTTCATATGATGTGACAGGTGAGACCTGAGCGTGGGAACCGGCCCTGGTAGGGTTCACGTCTAAAAGCCTTTCAGTGGGGCTGAATTTCAAAGACGAGTATTGCATTTACTCGAGAATCCTTGTCTAATGTTAAAATGTGTTTAATCAAACTTTCAGCTCTGAGAAAGGGTCGAAATCTTCACGGCACTATCGTTTATCATGGTAGACTAACTACCCGGCATAGCCTGCACTTACTGCCCAGTATAAACTTTGAATAGCATGGAACCGTCATCACTTCATTTGCTTTAAAACAATATTTAGAAACATCCAGAAACCTTAAACACACGTACACATCCAGTATCCCATTCAAACAAAATCTAAAGTAATTATTACATTTAGGCTTTAAATATCTAACTTAGCAAAGCACCAGTTTACCGGAAGTGTTTTACAGAACAACAAAGGGACACATGGCAAACATGAAACACAGATACAGTAGACACAGGCAGACACAGACCTTCAGCCTGCATTCTTTCCAGGAGCCAGCAGGGGGCGACCTCACTGCTTTCAAAAGGGGCCCAGATTTCTTACTTCTGTATAATAAATGACCCCCGGCTTCAAGAAAAGACACTCCTGATAAGGTCATGATCTCAGTCTTAATGAATACAACAGGATGTCTGCTTTGTAAATAATAATCACAAATGTCAGAGCAGGGTTAGGCTGGGACTAGCTTGTGACTGACAAGTATGAGTGTGCAGAGTCACTCCTCACTCCATCTTCACAACCAGTTTCAAAAGGCCATCGCAGCACAAACATGCTGAGCTCAGTACTTTGAAACAGGACACAGTCATCAGTCCCACTGGGATCGATGACTGTGTCCATCTTTTCTATACAGTCTGCAGGGTCGCTGAATAACTTACTTGTTACTCAGAGTAGCAATTAACTTAGTTTCTTTGCTCAGAGAACCGAGTGAAAGGCACAATAATCACAGTGCAGCTTAGTGTCAGCTGTTTCTAACAGGTGAACAAGTCAGTATTTTTAAATGTTTCCTATTATTCCCAGGTTTATGAGAAATCAGATGACCTGCAGGTAGCAAGCAGTCAGTAACATTAGAACATAAGGAGTGCTCTCAGAAGACTGATCTTTAAAACAGCGTGTGAGACGTACAGTTCAATACAATCATAATGGATTTATATAGCGCTTTTCCAGGAACCCAAAGTGCTTTACAATGCCACTGTGCATTCACTCTCACATTCACACTGGTGGAGGCAGCTACAGGTGTAGCCTCAGCTGCCCTGACAGAGGCGAGGCTGCCATATCGCGCCACCGGCCCCTCTGGCCATCACCAGTAGGCGGTAGGGTAAAGTGTCTTGCCCAAGGACACAACGACCAGGACAGAGAGCCCGGGGATCGAACCGGCGACCTTCCGTTACAGATGCGATTTAACATCTGCAGGAAGCTCCTGAGGATGTTTTACCAGTCAGTGGTTGCTGGAGTACTTTTCTATGCTGTGGTGTGTTGGGGGAGCAGCACAGCAAAGAGGGACTCATCCAGGCTGGAGAAACTGATCAGGAGGGCTAGCTCTGTGGTCGGCATGAAGCTGGACACTCTGGTGACAGTGGCAGAGAAAAGGACATTAAAGAAACTGATGGACATTATGGACAATGCTGGGCATCCTCTGCACACGGCCATAAACAACCAGAAGAGTCTGTTCAGTGACAGGTTGCTTCTCCCAAAGACAAGAACTAACAGACTTAAAAACTCCTTTGTCCCACACGCCATCAGACTGTTTAACTCCTCTCTGGAGGGGAGAGGGAGGGGAAACAGGAGGACAAAGGAGGGGGGAACAACTAAGCTGTAGTGCCTCTGCACCTCACTGTACAATACCTTGTGCAATACTTTTTGTAAATAGTCAACAGTGCAATAGACCTCAATACTTGAAATGTGCAATTCACTTGTATTTTTATTTTTTATTCCTATTTATTCTATTTATCCCCTTCGTATATTTTATTTATATTTGTCTCTGTATTTATATATGTGTGTGTGTGTGTGTATATATATATATATAACAGTTCTGTAACTGTAACTTTGGTCGTTGCTGTGCTTTTTTTGGAAGTCGAATTTCCCAGAGGAACCCACCCGAGGGATTAATAAAGTTCTATCTTATTACTATGTTGTCTCTTGCTTTTATATTTTCCTCTCCAATACAAGCTGCAATACAAGGATGCATTACACACAGACGGTTATACGAGTACTTTTTCTGTCATAAAGGAATCAAAAGTTCTAATTTCACTGAAAATAAAGCAGTTTCACATCTTTTAGATCCATTTTTAGTTTCCCAAGTTCTCATAACGTCAACTAAGAGTCGCAAAGAGAGAATCGAAAATTTGATTCATACTTCTGAAATCAGTCTTCCACAGCACGGAGGCGGCTCTAACTGGGTCACAGGCATATTGAGATGAAAAACTGTTCCTGGCCTTGTCGTAAACCACGGTTTAATTTTCATTATGTTTGGGAAAGACAGAATATATAGAAGATATAGCCACAGTGTTACGTGGTTAGATAGCTATAGCTCTGGGTTCATGTGAAATATTTGCTGAGCTGATGCTGGTTCTTGTGTTTGGTCGGTGTGTGGAGCTCTCGTGTCTTCCCTGTGTTCCTCTTCCAGTTTTATAACATTTCATTATCCACAGTGGACACACTCAGAACAGTCAAAGCTGATCACACTGCAGCTCATCCAAAAGGTAATCACAGATATCACCTCATTCACTCACCAGATCACGGACTCACCACATAGCAAGGCATATTATTATTATTATTATTATTATTATTATTATTATTATTATTATTATTATTATTATTATTATCATCATCATCAGATAATTATATTTTACATTCTCTATGAGACTCTAAAAGAACTTTACTGAGTTCTGTAAACAGGGCTGATTGGTATTTAATGGAAACCTATAAAAACATGGGTCTCACCTAAAAACGTTTCTGTACAGTAATTTAGAATTTCTCTCTCTCATTGCAGACATCTATTTAAAAACTCAATAATGCTGATGGGTGGAAGTCTAAAACACTCTTTGGCACACTCAGTAGATAAAGACAGAGCAACAACCAGCCTGAGCCCTGGAACTGGTTCCATCAGAGTCACAGCTTCATTTAAGGAAAACAAATAGTACAATTAACAGCTATCCTCTTCAGGCTTGTTGTGCACCAGTGCACCACTCCCAGCACTCCTGCAACATCACCCAACAGCATTTCATCGAATGTTTCATCACACGCTGCTACTCTCTTTTATTCAGTTGCACAATACTGTCAAGAATCACCTGCACTGATAGTTAAGTTATTTATTTTTCAGGATATAGTTATATTGTTACTTTATTAGAGTTATTTGATATTATATTTGTATTACTGTATATTACTGTTACTACTATTCTTATTGTATATGTTGTATATCTTATTCCTGTGCTCCTCTGTCTCTCCTGCTGCATTGAGCATGTGTACGACAAAAATTCCCTCGGGATAAATAAAGTTCTTCTTATCTTATCTTATCTTATCTTATCTTATCTTATCTTATCTTATCTTATCTTATCTTATCTTATCTTATCTTACATTTAAGCAGTTCTGCACTTTTGCATTTGGTGCAAACTGTTCTAAATCGCTCATGTGCAATCATGCAAACATATCACGGTGCAAAAAGAGCAAATATTATATCCTGTAAGTATAACTATAGCAGCAGGAATCAAAGACAAGAGGGGAGAAAGCAACTGCATACTTTGAGCTATTACATTGGTGAAAATGAACACAAGATTTAAAGCTGTGGAGAGCTGAAGGCAGAGAGGCTTGGGTACGCTTCTTTGTTTGGAACCAGTCGTCCATTAGTCGTTAACGAACTCTACAAATTCAAAAACACTGAAACAAAACAGTCACATGTCTTAGGATGGAAGGGCAGGGATAGACCTATTGGCATCAGTTTTCTACTTACCTCTCAAAGCACTTAAAACAAGCTACATTACCTCCACTCTCACACCCATGATCAAATAATTTCCCCCAGGGATCAATAAAGTATTCTGATTCTGATTCTGATTCTGAATTTAAACTCTCCAACAGCAACACTGTACTCTGGATTCATATTGCTGTCATGATAAGCAGAGCATCACCATATCACTCAAATATGTGTTTAAGATAAAACAGAAAGTAAAGTGATGGAGAATTTTATAATCTTATGTAAAGTAGTAGAAATATGTGCATGCCAGTCGAGATGCTGCAAAGTGCAAGTGTGGAGCTTCAAGCAGTGTCTCTCAGTTTTGGGCCTGAGGAGCGCTGCAGCTTTGACGGGAGGACGTCTGTTTATTATTTATATCACTGAGACGTTTGTGCATTTAACGAAAAACTGGATAAATGGAACCAAATGGGATTTTGCAGCTGTTAAACTGCTTTCGATAGTTTTGCATTTGCTTCGTGTTACAATTGCTGCATCAACACAATCTACTGAAGCTGAGCACAGAGCTGCCAATATAGATCATTACTCTCGTCTACGCGGTGTAAAGTAGGAACATCAGATGAGCACGTGCTTTTGCAACTTTGGCCTTTTTAAAGACGCTTTGCAGAACTAAACAGTGAAACCATCTCCTTTCAATAGCTTTTTGCACATGCAGGGGCTGACGGCTTCTCATTACATGCATGCGCTTCATAGTAAACCATCCTGAAACAATGACAGCAGCAGAAATAAACCACCATTTTCCGGGTGACTGTAGTGCTGACTGTAACTTCAGTCAGCTTTGTCAAAAACGGGGTTTAACCCCACAGAGTGTTTCCAGGCAAAACACAGATGTGACGTCAGGACACTGAATGTCACAACATCAGCACTTTCACAGTGAACTATCTGAAAATGCACTTGCAAAATTAGCTGTTTTCCACTGTTTGCACCTTATCGTTGCATATTAGGTGCAGCAGGCCTGAGAGGAATGCATAAATGAAACTACGAAAATGATTGTTATATTCCAGAGAGAAATAGCAAATCAGCGATAATGTTAAAATACAACATGTGGGGAACTTGTGGGTGCTGATTGCATCATGCGCTGCATTATGCTGCAAGCAGGACTTGAATGCTGTTTTAAAAGTCCTTTAAAAGCTTTACAGGAACAAATGTGACAAATTAGTGACACAGTTTGCTTTTGCCTTGAAAGTAGTCAGAGTTATTACGTTTTGGAGTTGATGTCTGCAAGCTGCTTCAATCACAGGTTAAAAACGTAAACTTAAACATATACTTGTGCTAACCTGGACTAGACTAAGCTGTTATTTTGGAGCTGAATGGACCCGCCTAAGTAGAGAACAACGTTTGTCTGTGTTTTTGCAGAAAACCATCCTGCTGTGACGAGGCAACACAGTTTTGGAAAACAAAAACAGTTTCTACTGTACATCCCACTCACAGCTTTGTGTAGTCACTCTACTCCCCTACAAAGCTCAGTGTTCTGCTGTTTAGTTTAGTTAGCCTGCCTTGTTTTGTTTTTGTTTGTCTAAAAGCATATAAAGATGAATTAACCTCTTGATGCCACCAGTTCACGAGCGACTCCCCGGGGTTTGGTTTTTCAGACACTACACAATGGTCCATCTGAGGTGAAGCCCAGTAAGTTTTGATCCTCCGGTTTTGTTGTTTCAAACAGGAGATAATTGTATAAAAAGAAGTTAAACTACAACTAAAGACAATAAGACTATGTGCATGTAAAATATCAAATATTCAGCAAGAATACACAAGTATTCAGGAATATTCATTAACTTGGGAAGAGTCATGGACAGAAAATCATGTTAGCAATGGCTCAGTGAAAAACAACAGTTGGTTTGTTTTTATGCTTTACAGATTTTGCACTGTTATCTAAAACTTGGAAGGAAAATTCAACAGTCACAGGAATTCAAACTAAATATTCACCCAGCAAAAGTTTCCACACGAACAAGTCATTTGTGCACGTTAGTTTCCACCCAAGATTCACCTGCCAAAGCCTCAATCAGCGACTGTGCCTCAGAGACGCGCTCACACGCTTCATGTAAAATCAACAAAACTCTAAAAACAATCAGATTTTGGAATTAGACACAAAAGCTTCAGTGAGCAGAGCATTTAGTGTATATTTGAATAAAGCACTGAATCACTGAATTTTGCTGTATGAGCATATGCAAAGGATCTTAAATTATTCACAGAGTTGAAAGAGATGTAAAAATTCCCGAGCCAGCAGGTGTTACTTTGTTTTCAGTAGCTGTTCTGGAACATTCTTACGCTCTTCACATCCTTTAAAGAACATAAACAGCATCATGTTTATTTTTTCTGTCTTATTAATATTGAAGTTTTCTTGAGAATTTAATTGACTGCTGTCATCTTTTACCATGATTTCCTTTCTTTGTTTTTTCATGTTTTGAGCAGCTTCTTCTGTTTTCTTCAGACAGAGGATGCTGCTATTAAACTAGTTCATTAAAATCATAGAAAAATGAAATTCATGTTTTTCTCAGTGTTCCAGCAGAACCACAACCACGTTGCCATCTCTCTTACCGGCAAAACCTCGTCATCATTTCCTGTGCTGCTGCACAGTTTCCATGACAGCACCGTAAGGAAATATAAAGATGAGTTTCACTCATTTTCATGTATTTCTGTCAAATTTGCTCAGTGTGAGTGATCGCCAGCTTAAGGATCATTTTAAGTGCCTGTGGCTTTCTGTGTAGCAGTGTAGGATGTTCCTGACTCACTGTATGATGGGATGGATTGTGTTGACAGCTCTTAGCTTCTGCCTGCCTGTGTGGAGCGGTGAGTATAAACAGCCTTTTACTGATGATTTTTGTAACACTTTAAAAAACATTATTTTTAAGTTCATTACGAACAAGAAAAGCGAATGAGACTGGAATCAGATTAAACAGCACTACAGATAAAGACAATGGTGCCACAGTCATGCAAAACCATTGAAGCTTTGTGTTCTGTGGGGCACATTGAAGAACCTGAGGGCAGTTCTGACAGGATTCGTTGGGACACCAAACATATGTTAACTAGCTGCTGGACCATGTACCACAGTGACTACATTTCCACATGAGCAGACATATAAAGTAGCTTGGAAGCTTTAATGGTGGAGCTGTGTAGACACACTTTGCTCCTACATGAGCAAGTTTAAGACTTACTGTTGACTTAAAACGTAAAACTGGTGCCAAGCCCAGCATCAGTGACGTGAAACATGTAAGGTTTTCAGGTGTCAGGTGGTATTTTCTGTATTTAAAAGAAGTCATCATTTCAGACGCGATACATGGAAAATATTAAATACATGTGAAGACTGCTGAAACCTTTAGTTTGCAGGATGTAATCACAGAACGGGCATTCATTTGACAGGTGGAGTGACCCTTGGATCCAGACGTTTTGCCACCAGAATGACAAAACTGATCATAAAGTGAATCTTCAGCAATATTTCTTTTTGATAGATAGTTCAGCTGTCCTTAGCTGAACCGTTTTGCTGCTGTGGCTCTGAAGTTTACTGCTCCTTGTGGATTCAGCTAACTGTATTATAAGGCATTGTAATGTGGTTTTAGCTTTTAAAGTGCTAGCCAGGAAAGGAGCCAAGCAAATTTAATGTATTCCAATTAATTTTCAACAAGCACATCATGAATCGTCGTGTGATGAAAAACATAAAAGAGTCATGGAATTTCTAATGTAGGATTAAACAATTCAGGTATATTAAATGTCACTGTTCAGCAGGCCTTCAGTAGGTCGGTGCTGAATTTAACTATCAGCTCGATAGACATTCAAACACAGAGTAACAGGAGGGGGTAAAGTAACATGACGCATGTTGAGTTTGTCAATGCCAAACTTCTGAGAATCTCTGAAAGGACTCGGCTTGGAGGAAAACCAATGAAACAACAATTCAAATTTGATAACTTTTGAACTGGAGGAGTCAGACGGCCTTTCCAAACACTCATCCTCACCTCAGCTCTCAGAAAGAAGAGCATCATGTCTTAGCTCCTGTGAGGTTTTCCAAAGGTTGTGTCCTGTCTGTTTAATCCATACAAAGCTTACAAAACCCAGAATTTGCTCCCATAATTTTATTATTTCCTTGTGCTAGCTCATTTGTCGTTATATGAAAAGATTTATATATACGTTTCTTTCTTTGAGTGCTCCATTGGAACTGGACTCTGATATGTAAATGGTTTTAGCTGATAGTAATGTATTTGCTTCTTCATTGCTACTACTAATAGTCACTTATACCTTTTCTCACGCCAGCTACGAAAGTGACCCAGCCCTACAGAGTGGTCAGCACCAATGGTGTGGCACAGATTCAGTGTGTTATTCATCCACAAAGCCTGAAATACCCATACCCTGAGGAGGCCAGAGTCACTGTGCTGAAGGGCCTCCATGGCCACCAAGAAATCTGCTTCTCCATCCTTAACTTCACGGACCAGAGAGAGACACGTATGGAGCAAAAAGAACAGGTAATTATTGTTTTTGTGCTTTTTTGCCTGTTAAGGTTGAGTTTTCTTCAGGAATCTGCCACTGCGACCTGCTAGTGACACAAGATAACACTTTATGCTTAAAAACTCAGGTGGTCGAGCAGGTCACCTACTAATTGGAAGGTTGGTGGTTCCACCTCCTTCTGTTCCAGTCAGCATGCCAAATATCGTTGGGCGAGGTACTAAACCCCATGTTGCCCTCCGATGCATCCACTGGTGTGTGAATGTTAGAAAGCAGAGAAAACAGTGCTCGTGGGAATGAAGTTATGAAAGTGCTTTCAGTGCTCAGAGTGGAAAAGCGCTATATAAACATATTTATATCATGGCTCACAACTGAAGAAGCCCACTTTCACTACACCCTTAATTTACCCTCAGTTACCAAACGAAGGTGGTTCATGTGCTCAGCAAACTGCATGCATGAGACGTCTTTAGTGAACAAGGTGTCAAACATTAAGAATCCAGATCCCGTCCTACAAATGTATATTTCTTCCTCCATAAATATTCTTTTTCTTCATTATACATTAAACTGAAGATTGCACTCTTACAAATGGCACAAACATTAGACTGAAATACAAAATACAAAGTGTGAAACTTGTGCACGGAGTGTTGAGGTACAATGATGTCCTGCACATTTCAGGTGGAGTGCACTGCTGAGACCACACATGACACTGTGGAGGTGACACTCTCTGGACTGAATGCCACTGACACAGATATGTATCGCTGTGAAATACAGATCTTCTACCCACCACCGTACCTGCGGCTTATTGGCAATGGCACACTCATTCATGTCCTCGGTGAGGCGACCGCACTGCCATGTTTATCCACAGAGCTGAAATTTTGAGTGCACATCACTTTTTCAGTCTTACGTTTCCTGTTCTGCGTTCACAGACAGCTCCAGCTGCCCCATGCAGGAAACTCAGAGGCAAAGTCAGCACCAGGGTGAAGAAGAGGGAGATGATGATAACACGGCACCTGTCAGTGTTCCTGTGGTTGTCCTGGTGATCGCAATCATTTGTGTCTTAATCATCATCATCTACTTCCAGGTCAGAACATTATTCATTTATTTTGTCTTTATCGGGAATTTGATTAGTATTTATTTCTAATTAGTAGTATCACAGCAACCTGACTCCAACACAATGAACTGTTTCTGATGCAAAGAGTGTGACTCTGTGGTGTGAATCATCAGTCATTGGCTAACTGCCTTACAGAAGGTAACTGGTTCTAATTTTTCACGTGGAATATTACAGTTTCACTTATGAAAGAGCAAACACGAGGCACTGAACCAACGCTGCACGGGTTGTTTAAAAAGCAGTAAAGCAGTTTTGTGTTTTCTTTTAGCCTCGAGGCATTTATCAGCTGCGAGCCACTGATGTTTCGCTCCTCGTCCAGAGCAGTTTCAGAGACATGGAAACGTTTTTCTACCATGCTATTTAGGAAAATCACTTCCTGTGTGCTCGGGCACCCCATGGGGTGTTCTGCCCTCTGCACAAACAAAATTGATGCTTCTAAAATTGTTTCTAGCATGTTTTAAAATTTCAGCCAAAGCTACAAATTATTGTGGCTGTGCAGGATCAGGAAACGGCCTGTATTTGTATAGCGCTTTACTAGTCCCTAAGGACCCCAAAGTGCTTTACACATCCAGTCATCCACCCATTCACACACTGGTGATAGCAGCTACATGTAGCCACAGCCACCCTGGGGCGCACTGACAGAGGCGAGGCTGCCGGACACAGGCGCCACCGGGCCCTCTGACCACCACCAGCAGGCAAACACGGGGTTAGCATCTTGCCCAAGGATATTTGGCATGCAGCCAGGAGGCAGCCGGGGATCGAACCACCGACCTTCTGATTAGTGGCTGACCTGCTCTGCCACCTAAGCTGCAGCCAGTGTTGCATGCTGCATCCTCCACGTGCCGTCCCAGCTCAGCTGCCTGGTTTCCAGAAAGTAGTTCTCTTGTTGATACTGTAACAACTGTAAAGAGAACTCTTTCACTTTGTAGGGTTTTTTCTCCACTTTGACAGCCTTACAGCAACCTTGCAGAAACCTTTCTTGACCTCAGTTTGCCCCACTTATTTCTTTCCAATCACTTCTCAGTGTTTTAGCCTGTTTATCGGTTAAGGCATAAAGTAGTAGTATATTTATGCACATATTCATGGTTAACAGTCCAAGAGTACTAATGGCATGAAAGTCTTAGTGGTGTAAAGGATTATTCAAGATCAACAAGAGAAACACAATATGTCAGGCTGACAGAAATCTTTATCCTTCAAAGGTCAAATCTTTCCATAAGCCTCTCGTGTCACAGACAAATCATGTGACCTTTTCCTTCCACGTAGCTGTCAGGCTCTGCTGCATACTATCCATCGAAAGCAATGATAATTATTCACTCCATTAACATCTGCATGCTTTCCATTTTCAGACTGTCCAATGTGAACGGGGGAGGAGAGAAATGCTGAGGCCGTGGCCTGGCACACTTCATAAGGTGGACGGAGCTTCAGGTCCATGTGAAAACATCGTGTGTAACATGTGAACGCTGATGATGGAGCTATCGTGTGCAGGGCAGATTTTTCTTTGGCTCAGAAGCGTTAGAATAATATTATTGCTTCTACCTAGTGAGCGGGGTGGGGATGATCATTTTCACCTCTTTGACGACTGATGAAAAACACCAAAATAACATTTTACTTTTTAAGTGAAAAAATAATGTTTACATTCTTGTAAACTCAAATGATGGTAAAAAGCTGTAGCTTTAATTTTCCATTGAGTTTAGATGTAAAATCACTTGTATTGTGCACAGCTTAAATGCAACTTAAAATGCAATGCTTGGGATAATTAAAAGAGTACAATGATAGCTGTCTTTTACTGCAACTATTGTTATTGTTGTAATGCAAAGCAAATGTTCATGTATTCATGTTGGATGTTAACACAAAATAAAGTTTTTTGACTTTAAATTGTACTTTTGTTATCTGAAAAATATAAATATGTGTTGTTGCAACAGGAGACATTTTTGGAAAACACTTTTTAATAGTTTTCAGGACTTTTCTAAAAGTCCTTTAAATCAGAATAAGCCTCGTTGTGTACAAACGGGCTATTTCTTTGCTGTTATGTCAAATAACAGAGAAGCCAACAGATAAATATTGACAAGAGGACGTCCACATGGCACAGACAATAACGACACATATAGCATATTTATCATGTGTCTCACTGCATAAACTATGGCTCATCAAAGGTGTTGGAGCCTTGCTTACTGACCTGTTGTTGTTCCTAAAGTAGAATGGGAGGCAGAGCCTTCGGCGTTCAGGCTCCTTTTCCCTGGAACCAGCTCCCAGTTTGGGTTTGGGAGACAGACACCTTCTTTACTTTTAAGGTTAGGCTTCAAGCTTTTTTTGATACATCTTAAAGTTAGGGCTTGATCAGCTGACTTAGTATGCATCATATGTATGATATATGGAGCTTTTTCCACTCATCTCTTTTCATAAAAGAATCCACAATAGCATCTAAAGAACTCCAGGCCTCACCTGCCTCGGTTAAGGTCAGTGGTCATGATTCAACTGTAATAAAGAGGCTAACAAGGTAAAAATGGATCCAAGGTGAAAACAGCTTACATGTGCAGCAGGGGTGGCAGGTGGGGGCATGTAAGATGCAGTGGAAATGAAATGGTTGACTGATCAGTCTCATCAGTCAGCAGTGTTCCCCAGGAACGTCCTCTCTCCCCTTTTCTGTGTATACAGTATATTGTCTGAATCATTGCAGAGCCATGGCTTCTTTTAAGATCACTTAAGTGTTTTCTTACTGCAGTAAAACTGCCTCTTTTAGTTCAGTTCATTTCATTTTATTTATATAGCGTCAGCATCTAGTGACGGCCAAATGAAGCCGTCTGAAGCACTGAAGCTTGTGTTAGTGTTGTGTTCTGTTAGTCCTCTTTGGTGCCATCTTGTGGCCAAAAGCAAAAGTTGCGTGAAGAGCAGCTTGCATCTACAACTTGAAATGACAGCTTCTGTTTAATATCATAAAAACAACACATAAGGTTATTCTATTTATTTTTTATACAGCAGAACATCCTCTCTTTCTTGCTCGCTCCATGTCTCTCAGTATATCCCACATGGGTTTACGATCTCTCACACAAAATCACCACAACACAGCACAAATCCCACTAAAGATTCACTTCTGTATAAACCACTGAATCAGATACTGCAGCAGCAGCAGCTTCGGACGTCACTGATCACTTGACAGCCCAACCAAGCCTGGATACACTGGGATGAAGACTGAAATATTGTTTGTCTGCTGCTGGTTCTCAAAATTATTGGTTCATAAAAACTGCATGTATAAAGTAAGTAAAAGGTTTGCTGTTTTTTTCCCTTATGCTGGGCTCACACTGTGCGATTTTTGGCCCATTTTGAGACGATTTTTGAGTCGTGCGACCGTTTTGGCGATCGGCCCGATTTTGGCCTTCATCGTGCATCGTGCATCGTGTAGTATATGTGGGGTAACGAGAAGCAATTGGCACCTCACGACCAGCTCCCGATCATCAATCGCATGATCGTGAGGATTTCAAACCTGTTTGAAATCCTCGCGATCCGTCGTGAGGGTGTCACCGCAGTTTGTCACACTGCGCACGCGCAAACACAAATGTCAGCGAAAAAGACGGAGCAGCACGGCAGTGCAGCATGTGATCTGGACACAAGCGATGGAGGCACAACTTGTAGAACTATGGCAAGCTCATCCGAGCCTTTTCGATGTGGCCTCACAAAATTATCACGACCACAACAACCGTGAAAATAGTTGGATCTACATGCTGCTCAATCACAGCTGCCTGGTCATGTTCTTCATTAGCAATTTAGCAAAGTTGATGGTGGTGGTGTGTCTGTGTGAGTGAAAGACAGAGAGAGAGAGCGACAGAATTTCTGTTATAACCTTCATGTTATGGAGGCACAGTGTGAGCACTCAGGTCGCATCAGAGCATCGGGCGGTATAGTGTGAGACTCTGCATCGTGACCTATGAACTTCTAACCCCTGCGAGTCAATCGTACAGTTTGAGCAGGAGCTGAATCGCGCGACTGAAAAAATCGCACAGTGTCTGCCCAGCATTAAACGTGGTCTTAAAATCCTTGGAGGCCTGTCATGGTCACAGCTGAACAGAGCAGCCAAAAGAACAACAACAACAATGAAAATGAAACTTTTTGAAATAAAGGAGACTCTCTCAGTTTTGTCTCAACATCAAATGAAATGTGCAAAGCATATTTATTTCCTGCTGAAGCTACAAGCCCAGAACCTTTATTTGAGCACCTCATTACATAACTTGTTATGTACTTGAAATGTGCAATTCACTTGTATTTTTATTTTTTATTCCTATTTATTCTATTTATCGACTTCGTATATTTTATTTATATTTGTCTCTGTATTTATATATGTGTGTGTGTGTGTGTGTGTGTGTGTGTATATATATATATATATAATATTCTGTAACTGTAACTTCTGTCGGTGCTGTGCTTTTTGGAAATCGAATTTCCCAGAGGAACCCACCCGAGGGATTAATAAAGTTCTATCTTATCTTATCTTATAACTTGTTGCCACAATGGTTAAATCAGAATTATGAAAGCATTTTTGACAGAGTGTGACAGGGTAGCATGTAACACAGTGCTTTGGACTGTAGATGGTGCTAGTTAGAGCTTTAAATGATGAGAAAGCATTGTGCTGCAGTTTAGAGCCACTGACAGTTGCTGAAAAGTTGCTACTGGAAGTCTTGTGCACATGTGTGTGCGACATAAACCACAGAGACATGCACGGTTCCTCTGTTTTTGTTGATAGTACAGATTAGTATCATACCATGAAAAAGTACCTGCAGCAGATCTGGATTTAACCCTGTGTAGGCTACAGACGTGTCTACCAGGACCATCTGCTAATTAGCGCTTTGAGAAAAACAATATAATAATGCTCTTTTTCAACTTGCAGTTGAGGGTTTTAGAGCACAGGTTACTCACTACTACACACGTATAAGGCTGTTGTATTAGTCTGAAGAAAAATCTGTTCGATGAGGATGCAGACTTTCAGTTGCATTGAATGCCATACAACATAGATCAGATGTCCTTTAATGCATATATTAAACAAATGTGGGTTTTCTAAAATTTGTGCAGTCTGCATAAAGTTAGAAATATCCTGTCTCAGAGTGACGCTGAAAAACTAGTTCATGCATTTATTACTTCCAGGCTGGACGACTGTAATTCATTATTATCAGGAAGTCCTAAAAACTCCCTGAAAAGCCTTCAGCTAATCCAAAATGCTGCAGCAAGAGTCCTGACAGGGACTAGAAAGAGAGAGCAGATTTCTCCTGTTTTGGCTTCCCTTCATTGGCTTCCTGTTAAATCCAGAATTGAATTTAAAATCCTGCTCCTCACATACAAGGTCTTAAATAATCAGGCCCCATCTTATCTTAATGACCTTGTAGTACCATATCACCCTATTAGAACATCCAAGGGTATTTAAAAGCAGAAGCCTTCAGCTTCTTCAAGACAAGCCTATAGGTAATTTATAGAGCACATGGAAATGAGAGCTTTATTAAAACTGGAAACTTCTGATAAAACATGTATTTGGGCTGAATCAGGTGACCCTGAATCCTCTCTTATGCTATAATAGGTCAGTGCTGCTGGCGAGTGTTTCTTCTTCACTGACCTTTTTAGCTCACTATGTGTTTATACACCACTCTGCATTTAATCATTAGTAATTATTAATCTCTGGTTCTCTTCAGCAGCTCCTGATCCTCCCCTCACTCCAGTCACAGTGCCTGGAGGTTTCTTCCTGTTACCAGGGAGTTTTTCCCTCCCACTGTCACCAAAGGTGTTATTCATGGATAATCCTGATGACTGCTGTCAAACAGTTTCTGAATAACAGTGATAGAGTGACTGACTGGAAAATTGAAAAAACAAAACAAATCCAGAAAATACCCCATTTAAAAAGAGCTGAATCTGGCTGGCAGAGATGGTCATATTTAACGGTCGGAATTACTTTAAAATGAATTTTATAATCTTTAAAATTACTTTCAAATAACCATTTCAATAATCAGCAACCTATTTAACATGATGGTAAATCACTCAGTCAGCTTGAGATGCAACTCGTGTAACTTGGTTTATCAACTGATAAGAGCTGCCCTACTTCTGCTGCTAATGGGACTTTCAGGTTCCTGACTCAGCGATTTTCTCACTGAGTGTTTTAAGGCTGAAACAATGTTACAATGTGAAAAACAATTATCATCACCGTCTTCGTTGAAGGAACTAAAACAATAAGAAACCTGAAAAGCCCCCAGAAAAAAATAACACAAGTCCATAGAATAGTTTTTTATAGCACAAATGCATTAGCATGTTGACACTCTGAGTCTCGTGTGTCTTTAGATCCTTATACACTCGGCCATAAACCAGAGGACTGCAGCTACTAATCAGGCCCAGGTTAAAGTGGGTCAGCCACTTTAACCCCTCCAGCCACTTTTTGTCGGCTGAAACCAACTGCCTCTCCTGGTGACAGATATACTTATTAATGGATCACACTGGATTAACTTCACTGTGACATATTCATGCGCAGCTGCCACCTCAGGCTCACAGTGTTTTAGCATCTAAGGAGCTACGGTGCTGAGGAGAGGTGGCCGTAAACCAGCATCACCGATTATAACCTTTTTTCTGTGACGTTGTGTTGAGCTGTTGATGAGTTGTTGATGAGTTGCTGAATTGTGTTTTTTTGTGAAACCTCCTGCAAAATTACTTATTTTATTATTTAGAGAGAAAGTATCTCCATGCCATCAGCTAGATGCAACACCAGTCTTCAGCAAATGAAACATTAGCCCTTCACTGTATTTGTATTTACATGCCTAAAAATATAATTACGGATTTGTTCCCAAATCATTCCCAATTTGTACACCAGATTTTTCAGTTGAAAAGTTATTTAAAAGGTAAATGTGACAATCATTGCATTAGTCATTAAAAGCCCCAGAGTACCACAGCGTTCATGCCTTCGATGCACGTAAGTAAGTTACCGACCACAACTGTTATATAGTAGATCACTGGTTAGGTTTATGCACTGGAAAGAAGCTGTTGAGGTTTGGGAAAATAGAGTTTGGGAAAATAGAGTGGTAGGGTTAGGGTTAGGCAAATCGAGCAGGTGCAGGTTCAGCAGCATTTTCGAATTAGCATCAATGACAGTGTCTGAATGAAATACTTCTGAAATATCAGGATTCATGCCTGCATCTTTGAGCTCATGAACGCCTGCCTGTCCAGCAGTTATAATCGTGTATACAGTATAACAGAATAATTATTTTCACCGATGACCTCATATGTCTATAAGCCATGGCAGACATGTTAGCAAAAAACAGAACTCGTGGTACCGACGCCAACGGCATCTGTGTGAATCGTTGACACAGGGCGAGGAGGCTCCAGAGATTCATGCATTTGATTCTGCCCTTCAGCAGCCTCAGCAGAAACACAACTTCCTCCACTGACCACAGCACAATCTTATTTCTGTTCCTGGCAGGCAAAGACGGAAACCAACATGGTTTATGAGTTTGAGCTGCTTTCCTGCTCAGCACACGTGTAATTACTGAGTTACTCAACTTTTTTTGCTGGCTCCAACAAGTCTGAGCTTTTTTATCAACAGGTTCTTTCTGGAAGCCACTTTTGTACTTTCTGTGCTTCTGAACAAAGACGTAGTAAATCTCATCTGATACCAGAAATCCTGCTGCCATCTGGGGAGTTTTTGCAAAAAGACAAAAAGAAATGCAAAAAGGCAATGTAATATCAGATTTGCAAGGGGATCATGAAATGAACATAATATTTATGAGAATCAAAATAATTGGGATTTGTGATAAATCATTGCTAAAAACACAACTGTTACTTTTGGTGTGTGATGATGGTCATGTAAAGTGTTGCTCCGACTGGTCATAAACCTTCATTCCAGTTCAGTGTTTGTAATTACTTCCCCCCTGAACTTTCAGCCTCCACCTTGTACATTTTTATGTGGCACAGGTTATTGTCAGTGTCACACTTTTGAGTTAAAAATAGAAAAACATTGTGTTCCTTTGCCTTACCTGTAAAAGCAGCAACAGTGGGCTGGTAAGAAAAACCTCCCCACTGGTCAGTGTGGTGTAAGTTAAACAAATGGTTTGCTAAACAGCGTGTGCGACTGATCACTGCTGTCTGTGCTACAGTTGCGTGCATGTGTCCATGATCTTTATCAGCAAAAAGTATTTTTCTTTGAAAGAAACTGTGTTCTGTGATATGAATAATTATTCTCAGCAGTGTTAATCCACATCCTGTTGTTGACAGTTTGTGTGTCTGTAAAATCTTTGTCTGCATGAGCAAGATGATTACAACACACAGACAAAATCAGGGTTACAAATCTCCTACAGTTATGGTTTCTGGTGTATCTGAGGTCCGTTTTTCTTTGAGATAAAACAAAAAAGCAAATTCAGCCTCCTCCAGTCTCTTTTAGTTTTTATAGCGAAGCACTTTTCTATGATTGTTGATAACTATGCCATCCAGATTGTCAAGAAATATACTCTAAAACACTTCTTCAGCAAAGACTCAGAGAAGAGAAACACACAGAACTTCTTGCTAGCAAGGGCAGCCTCCAGAACTGAGACTCGCGCTGAGAAACTGCCCCGGTCTTTATTTATACTTCAGTGGGTGCTTATGTGTGTGTGTGTGTGTGTGTGTGTGTGTGTGTTTGTTTGTGTGTGTGTGTTTCAGAGTGTGACCCCTTAAACGACTTCCCTTAACCTGCTGGTCTGGAAAATCCAACAGTTCATCTATATGTAAAAAGGCACTTAGACTAAAACAGACATAGCTATGTTAATCCTACCGTAAAACAATAAAACAAGGTAAGACCTCTCCCATGCTCCCAGGATGTGGGGGTGAACGCTAGTGAGTTTTGATAATTGATTTTCCTTTTTTTTTTTTTTTTTCTTTTTTTCTTTTTGCCTGTCCCGTTTGGCTCTTTTGCCACATCCAGAGGCCCCCAGAACACAAGAGACCAAGGAAGACCAACAGAGGGGCAGCCACGCCACTGTCCCAGAAAGAGCTGAGGAGAGTCCCAGATGAGGGCTCACTCAGCAGCCGCGGAGCAGAAGCCAGGGGGGGTTGCAGTGACGCGCTCCTGAGCTCCGCCGGCAGCCAGCCGTGCCTGAGTGACCGAGCTCCAGGCTGAGAGGCCGGGGGCACCCCACCTCCGAAGTGGCCCGAGAGAGCCCCAGGCTCCAGGCCCCGATAAGCGGCCGCCAAGGAGTGAGCCGGTGTGTACCTGGACGCCCATCCCCGGACACAAAGAACCACCAACGCACCGACACCTGAGGGAGTCCGCCACTGGCAGGGGAAGTGGTGGTAGGGTGGAGATAGGCCTCCAAACCTTGGAGGGCCTAAGATGTCCCCAGAGAGGTGGCGCCTGACACCCAACCTAACATATAGACACAGAAATACAGGCACACACATATACAAACATCCATTCCCACCCTCATGCTCTCATATGCACTTAGATAGGGATGATCCCAGAATCATCTTCCAACGTTGTTCTCATGGTCCACTGTTTCTCGGGGTGAGTTTTGATAATTGATTTTCCAATAAAAATAGATACTAGCTTGAATAACGTGATATCGATTCATCAAAATTCCGAATCAATTTTTACATATAAATCTATTTTGCCCGAAACGGCAGAATCCCAGCCTCACAAAATTTCAACAACCACCAAACAGCTAAAAACGTAAATAAGAGCTGGTATACAGATTCTGCACAAAGGCATAAACACGAAGCGTCGACCCGACGCAGCAGAATCAGTGAGATGTCTGCGTTCTGACCCGACGGCACGTCACAGACACGCTGTTGGGACTGAAAGCCGATATTTCACTGATTCTTTGTTTTTTTTCCGCCTGCCCCGTTTGGATCTTTTGCCATCAGAATTATTGTCTAGAGGCCAGAAAGATGCCCAACGGATTTACTTTATCAAATGGGCCATCCCGGCCTTGCCGTATTGGTCCATTTGATTGACCTTTGTTTTTATTGTTTATTTTATTTTATTTTCAGTTGTTACATACGGGACAGACATGACTGGGGGAAGGGAGAAAGAGAGAGAGGGAGGAAAAAAAACAGCGGGGAAGAGGAACGGTGATAAAGGGTTTCACTGATTTCACTGATTTCACTGATTCTGATGCGTTGGATCTGCGCTTTGTGTTTGTCTTTTTTTGCGCTAGATTCTGAAGCTGCAGGTTTTGTCTCTTTCCAGTCAAAATTGACTGAAGCAGCAGCAAAAGAAAATCCAAACTACAATTCACATTTCACTTCACATAAACGTTGTCATGAATTCTCTCTTACTTTTGCTGTTTTGCTTCCACCACGATAAAATGACACTTCATGCATAACTCTCTGTCTTTCTCTCTCAGTGTACTTCAAGAAGTTTCCCATCTAAAAATCTCTGTTTTCTGCATTAGTCGCTTGCTTATTCGGTCGTTAAGTCTGACGTCACTAGCCGTGTCTGAGCCTAAACTCCGCTGCAGGTCCATAAATCAAACGATCACTATGGCATTACTGAGAGTTGAAAAACTGTCTAAAGTCTTTCATCTTTAATAAAATGATCAGCGTTCTGCTCTACCAGGTGTAACAATTGAGTTTAACATCCAGGCATCCATGAAAACGGAATTTATGACATTTAACGGAGTTAGAAGTGTAAAGTGTAGAAGTAAACTTAAATCTAATTTGATATACAAAGAGGTGTTTACAAAGGTTATAAAGCTAGTTATGTAGCTATTTGATGGTTACGTGTTTTGATATTTACATGTTTACATGTTTGAATGTTTAGACATGCATGTTCAAACCAGTAATAAGTATGTGTTATATCTACCTGGTTGTTTTCCCTGTTTTGATCTGAGTTTAAGATTTCCTGGCTTCTGAGAGGTCAGTGAAGTATTCATGAGGGCGGCACACAGGAAGTGTGGGTTGTTGCGGGGTGCTAAAGTAAAGAGGCTGCTAAAAAGTTATCCGTCTCCGTCTTGCTGTTTCTAATTATTCAGAGAGATTCCGAACCATCTAGTGAACCCTCACGTTACATCTGGTGGCAGCGGTGGGATTTATTTTCTTGATGGATCTGTGTATTTGGTGAGTTTTACTCCCAAGCTGCGGATAAGATCGTTTTTTTTCCCCGCTGGGATTTATCCCTCTCTGTGAACAGCTGATGAACTGAAAATAATAACAGTAATAATTTTTGGAGATAGTAAGGATTGTTGCAGCTTTTATGTCTGTTTTTGTGATTTTTGTGATTTTTTTTGAGCTGGATATTTGTTGGGAACATGTCGGCTGACGAGAGTGAATCTGTGCATAAGCTGCGCTCTTCTCCTGTGCCACATTCGAGGACAGTGGATGCAATACGGACTGTTGCTGCTCCCGCCCACCATACCGTTTCCAGTGCCCTGACAATAGATCTTCCACCTGTTTTTAAAGGAGATGGGACTGAATCTTTTACTAGTTGGTCTCGTCGCTTTGAAGTGGCAGTGCAAGCTATGACTCCACCTGAGGTAGATTTGCCAACTGTGATGTCCTCTGTTCTGCCTACTCGTCTAGCAGATGCTGCATTTTTGTACTGGGACAGTTTGCCTTCATCAGCCCAGAAAGACTATGATCTAGTGAAGGATAAGCTGAAAGAGGTTTTCGGTCCAAAATATTCTCTGCCATTCTTCCAGACACATGTGAATGCTCGCCCCCGGAAACCAGGTGAAAGTTTAGATGTGTACAGCGCGGATATTACCCGTCTTGTGCTTGAAGCTTTCCCTAACTATGACTACAATGCCTTGGAAGGTGAAAAATTTCGCCGTTTTGTTGCTGGGTTGGACCCCACCTTGCAATCTAAGATTCATGAGATGGGTGCAGAGGATCTCGACGGAGCCCTGCGCATTGCCAGCCGTTGTGAGAGAGCACGGGCAGCATTGCAACTTACAGCTGCAGGATCCTCTCATATTCCGTCTTCGGAACAGGTTGCTATGATACGTCCTCAGCCTACTGATGCTAAACTTCTTCAAGCAGTTGAGGAGCTCACGCTTACTGTAACCAGCCTGAAACATGAAGTACAGCAGTTACGGGAGAAACAGAGTTACTTTGCCCAACGTTTGGACTCCAGTCGTGATAGATCCTCCTCTTCCAATGTTCAGTACAGCACCCGCAGTGCGTCCCCGTCGCCTTATCATGCCAGACAACATTCCAGAGACTATTGCTCGCCTGAGAGGCGTTATCATCGTGATCCAGAGTCTCACCGTGAACGTCCTTCTTCCCCTGTTCCCCAGAGGTTCAATGAGTGGGACAAATGTGAGAAACACGATCAACGCACATACCATTCCCAACAGCCCCCCCAGTATTCCAGGTACAATTACCCTGACAATAACAGATACCGACGCAGTCCCAGTCCTGCTCCACGTAGAGATGCTGCGTCCTACAGTAGGACCAGTGTTCGTTTCCAGTCCCCGGAAAGGCCTGCACATTTCACCTCCGGCCCACAGGGAAACTTTCATTAGCTGCTGTTGAGGGGCAAACATCAGCTACAGTATCAGGGCCCCAAAACCACATCCCCCAGTTCCCCTCAGAATCTGAGGGATCAGTCTCCTCTAACGTCTTGGCTATTGTCGAGGGCATTGAAGTGTGTGCTCTAATTGACTCTGGTTCCTTTGTCTCCCTTGTGAGTGAAGATTTTCGAAACTCTCATCCAGCTTTGAAAAAACGGCCTATGGTAGCATCCTCCGTGCCAGCTCGTTCGGTCAATGGAGAACGTCTGGAAATCTTAGGCAAGTTAACCGTTGGTATTAGGCTTGGGACTCAGGTATGGCAGCAGGACTTTGAAGTCCTCAGAGGTGCTTACCAGCCAGTCATTCTAGGTTGGGATTTTCTGCAGAGGCACCATGCTCTTCTCGACCTCAAAAACAAAGTGCTGCAACTGTGGGACATGAAAATTCCCCTGTTGCCCAAAGGACATGAGGTGGCTGCCTGCTGTAATGTTTCTGTGTTAGCGCCAACCAAAATTCCAGCTATGAGCGAAACTCTGATCACAGCCTGTGTGTCAGCAGCCACACCAGCTTCTCCTGTTCCAACAGACTACTATGGTGTCTTGATCCCTAATCCGACATGTGACATTGTTGTGGCTCACACTCTCAGTGAAGTTCAGAATGGTACTACAGTGGTTCGAATGCTTAATCCCTCCAGTGATGAAATCGAACTGTACCCTGGACAGCATCTTGGTGAGTTTCATTCAGGCTCATCTGTTGATATCATCCCACTGGAGCAGACATGTTGTGCTACTTCACCTGTGTATGATTCGACTCTGCCGGTAGAAATCGATGAAACAAACTTGTCACACTCCCAGGTTCAGTCCCTGAAATCGCTTCTCCAGAAGTATTCAGGAATCTTCAGTAAGCACTCAGAAGACAGAGGTCACACAGGCATAATTAAGCATCATATTCACACAGGTGATGCTACACCGATTAAACAAAGAGCCTATAGAGTGACACCTGAACAGAGAGCTGAAATACAGACTCAAGTTGACAACCTTTTAAAGGCAGGTGTCATCGAAGAAAGCTACAGCCCATGGGCCGCCCCAGTTGTTCTGGTGCGAAAGAAAAATGGTACATGGCGTTTCTGTCTTGACTATAGGAAACTCAATGCAGTGACAATCAAAGACTCTCATCCTCTTCCAAGGGTTGATGATGCACTGGATGCTCTGTCAGGTTCTGCCTGGTTCTCCACAATGGACCTTCAACATGGCTATTGGCAGGTTGAACTGGAAGAGAAGGATCGTGAGAAAACTGCTTTCACAACCGGCAGTGGACTTTACCACTTCACTGTTATGCCCATGGGACTCACAAACGCTCCAGCCACATGTCAGCGGTTAATGGAGATGGTACTTCGTGGCCTTCCCTGGAAAACCTGCTTAGTGTATTTGGATGATGTCCTCATTTACAGCCGCTCTTTCGCAGAACATCTCCAGCATCTGGAAGAAATATTCGGCAGATTCCAGGCAAGTGGCTTGAAGCTAAACCCCTCAAAATGCTGTTTTGCCAAAGATCGGGTACAATTTCTGGGCCACATTGTATCAAAACATGGCATCCAGCCTGACCCCAGAAATGTGAACAGTGTGCAAGCCTGGCCTATTCCACAAACAGCGACAGAAGTAAGGTCATTCCTTGGACTTTGTTCATATTATCGCAAGTTCATTCAAAACTTTGCGCACCACAGTGTCCCCCTACATGCTCTCACTGAAAAGCATGCAACTTTTCAATGGACTTCTCAGTGCCAGGATGCATTCATGTATCTGAAACATGCCCTCTCAAACCCTCCAGTGGTTTCATTCCCTGACTTCACATTGCCATTTTCTCTGTATACTGATGCTTCAAGCACAGCTATTGGCAGTGTACTAGCTCAAAAACAGGGACAGCAAGAGAAAGTCATTGCCTATGCTAGCCATGCGCTTACAAAGGCAGAAAGAAAGTGGTCGACTTATCATCGAGAACTCTGGGCCATTGTTTGGGCAGTTAGACATTTTCGTCACTATCTCTACAAGCAGCCATTTGTTATTGTCACTGATCACAAGCCCCTCCTGGGTCTTCGGAAAATACCCATTGACAGTGATAGAACTGGTCGCCGTGCTCGCTGGGCTCTTGAACTCGATCCTTTTGAGTGGACTGTGATTCATAAAGATGGCCACCGCCACCTCAATGCGGACGCACTGTCACGTCGCCCTGTCACTGGTGAAACCGTAGAGCAGGACCCAGTCTGCACTGCTTCTGCTACCTTGAAACCTGAAGAGAGGTGCATAGGTCCTGCAGGCCCGCCCAACCATAGTCCCTGCAGTACCGACCAAAAACACATTCCATGCAATGACTTTCCTGATCCACGACTGCAGTGTGCAGCGCTATCTGTTTCATCCACATTTGTGCTTGAGCTGCCTGAAGATGATCTCAAAAGTGAACAACAAAAAGATCCTGTACTGTCAGAAGTCATTGGCTGGAAAGCTAAGGGTCAGAAACCACCCTACTGGCGTATGAAAAAATGCCCACCTCAGGAAAAAGTGCTATGGCATGAGTACTCTAGACTTACCTTTCACAATGGCTTACTCTGTCGTAAAGCTTTCAACCCATCCCAAAAGTCAGTGTTGCATCAGTTGGTTGTTCCTGAATCTTTAAAAGACACTGTCCTACAGCTGCTGCATGGCAACCCAGTGTCCGGTCACCTATCAGCAGATAAGGTCCTGAAACGTGCTCAGCAGCTATATTACTGGCCATTCATGTCACGTGACATCAGAATATGGTGCACACAATGCACTCCATGTGATGCCAGACGGAATCCCACACCTCATCACAGAGCTCCAATGAAAACAATTGTTGCTGCGGAGCCATTTCAAAAGGTGGCAGCTGACATACTTGAACTCCCCATTACGAGTCGTGGCAACAGGTACGTGCTCGTTGTTCAAGACTATTTCTCGAAATATGTCAGTCTCTATGCTATCGCAGACCAACGTGCCACAACAGTTGCAAAATGCCTGTTTGACAACTTCATCTGTCAGCACGGCATCCCTGAAATGCTACACACAGACCAAGGACGTCAGTTTGAATCTGACCTGGTGAAACATCTGTGTCAGCTGCTAGGCATCCAGAAGACACGGACCAGCCCATATCACCCTCAATGCGATGGGATGGTCGAAAGGTTCAACCGAACACTTATTGACCAGTTAGCTAAGTTACTCCTTCAGCAGCCTGGCGAATGGGATGACTGCCTCAATCAAGTTGCTTTGGCTTACAACACCAGTCCTCACTCTACCACGGGGTTTACACCATTTTTTCTCACACATGGACATGAGGCACGGATGCCTGCTAATATGCTGTTGCCTACCAACATGCCAGCATCATCTACTTCTGCTTCTCCTGCTGACTACGTCACCCAGTTGACTCAGAGACTTCAGTCTGCCTTCAGCACTGCTGCATGGAACAGAGATTGTGCCCACAACCAGCAGAAACAACTGTACGATAGGGGCATCAAACACACTCCTTATGTTCCGGGTGACTTGGTGTGGTTAAATGACCCCACTACAGCAAAGCAGAAACTTGCTCCACATTGGAAGGGCCCCTCTGAGATATTGGAGTGCCTTGGAACAGCTGGAGAAAACCCTGGTGTCACGTACAGGATTCGCTACCTCCTGGACCAATCAGACAAGACTCAAATTGTTCACTACAATCGTCTCAGGCCTTACAAAGCACCTGTCCCAAAAGGTGGCATACCTGTACAGCCCCAGATTCCACAGTTGACTGCATTATCAGGTGCTTTGCCCTTCACAGCTCCAAAATCTGCAGCTGAAGGGAGCTGGAATGTTCAGGGCCGCAGCCCTGCAACCTCATCAGACCCTCAGGTTTGTCAGCCACCACCTCTAAACCAGTCACGACCCCATTCCCACTCTCCTTTGTCCCCTTCTCCTCGGTCTGAGACTGTAACGACTTCCCCCTCTGGCCATGTGGTGATACACCAATCAGACACTGTCCCTTCAACTCCTCATCGAGTATCTGGTGTTTCATGGCGATGTGGGAGACGTCAAGTTGTGCCTCCCAGATACCTCAAGGACTATGTTTTGAACTGAAATTGTTTTTGGTTTTGCTGTTGTTTTATTGTTGTCCCCTTTGCTCACAGCATGTTGTTTTTGTTTTTTTCCCTCCTTTTCTGTAGGGAAACGGGGACGTTTCTTATGTGAGGGGGGGAGGAAAATGTAAAGTGTAGAAGTAAACTTAAATCTAATTTGATATACAAAGAGGTGTTTACAAAGGTTATAAAGCTAGTTATGTAGCTATTTGATGGTTACGTGTTTTGATATTTACATGTTTGAATGTTTAGACATGCATGTTCAAACCAGTAATAAGTATGTGTTATATCTACCTGGTTGTTTTCCCTGTTTTGATCTGAGTTTAAGATTCCCTGGCTTCTGAGAGGTCAGTGAAGTATTCATGAGGGCGGCACACAGGAAGTGTGGGTTGTTGCGGGGTGCTAAAGTAAAGAGGCTGCTGAAAAGTTATCCGTCTCCGTCTTGCTGTTTCTAATTATTCAGAGAGATTCCGAACCATCTAGTGAACCCTCACGTTACAGAAGTTAGCAGGAAGTTAGCTCGCTAGCTTCCATCTAAATACAATATAGCATGTTCTGACTGAGAGATTTCTGAAATAATTCAAACGTACAGCTCTGCTACGACTTCCAACATAAATGAAGACAGAAAACTAAACAGCAGTGACGTTTGTAGGGTTACTGAAGTGGGCTAGCTGGTATATAATGATGTGCTACGTGACCGCTAGCGACACAGCTATGTTAGCATAATATAAACAAGCTAACTTTTCTTCCACTCGATAAAAGTTAACGTGAGTGTTCTCGGTGGTCAGGAACAAATGTAATCGCATGGCAGGATGCTGTAAAAGGACCAAACTTCAGCCAGGAGAACAACTGAGATAATCCATCCACAATACGAGGTTAGTCATTCATATACTGCTGCATGGGCTGTAGTTACATCGGAAGGGCTTAAAAACAGAGCTTAAATAAATGATTAACGGTAATAAAAGCTGAGAGAGGCCAACAGTGAACACTGACTGTTTTAGGGGCTTTTGGAAATTAAATAGAAGAAGATACAAAACTTTAAACATGTTAACAACACAAAAGCCATATTAAACGCAGACTACTTTTGGCCTGGAAGCAGGTCCAGGATTAATAACAGATATGGTTCAATGCAGAGAGGTCTATTAACACATAGTGAGTGAGAAAGGTGACTGGAAAACTCAATGCATCATGGGAATCCCCGGCAGCCTACGTCTATTGCAGCATAACTAAGGGAGGATTCAGGGTCACCTGGTCCAGCCCTAACTATATGCTTTAGCAAAAAGGAAAGTTTGAAGCCTAATCTTAAAAGTAGAGATAGTGTCTGTCTCCCGAATCCAAACTGGAAGCTGGTTCCACAGAAGAGGGGCCTGAAAACTGAAGGTTCTGCCTCCCATTCTACTTTTAAATACTCTAGGAACAACAAGTAGGCCTGCAGTGTGAGAGCGAAGTGCTCTAATAGGGTGATATGGTACTACAAGGTCATTAAGATAAGATGGGGCCTGATTATTTAAGACCTTGTATGTGAGGAGCAGGATTTTGAATTCTGGATTTAACAGGAAGCCAATGAAGGGAAGCCAAAACAGGAGAAATCTGCTCTCTCTTTCTAGTCCCTGTCAGGACTCTTGCTGCAGCATTTTGGATTAGCTGAAGGCTTTTCAGGGAGTTTTTAGGACTTCCTGATAATAATGAATTACAGTCGTCCAGCCTGGAAGTAATAAATGCATGAACTAGTTTTTCAGCGTCACTCTGAGACAGGATATTTCTAATTTTAGAGATGTTGCACAAATGGAAGAAAGCAGTCTTACATATTTGTTTAATATGTGCATTGAAGGACATGTCCTGGTCAAAAATGACTCCAAGGTTCCTCACAGCATTACTGGAGGCCAAGGTAATGCCATCCAGAGTAAGAATCTGCTTAGATACCATATTTCTAAGCTTTTCAGGGCCGAGTACAATAACCTCAGTTTGATCTGAATTAAGAAGCAGAAAGTTAGCGGCCATCCAGGTCTTTATGTCTTTAAGACATTCCTGCAGTTTAACTCATTGGTGCGTGTTATCTGGCTTCATGGACAGATAGAGCTGGGTGTCATCTGCATAGCAGTGTAAATGTATGCTATGTCTTCTAATGATGCTGCCTAAGGGAAGCATGTATAATGTAAACAGAATTGGTCCTAGCACTGAATCCTGTGGAACTCCATAATTAACCTCAGTGTGTGAAGAGGACTCTCCATTTACATGTACAAACTGGAGTCTTGTCACGGCTCCCGAGGCAAGCCGTGTGGAATAAATGAGGATCCAATCGCAGGCAGTCGTGGAGAAGTGAAGGTGATTTATTGAACACAAAAAGAATGTGGACAAACAGCAAACGGGGCTCGAACTAAACTAAACTGGGAAACAACTAAACTACAGAGCACAAACCTGAATGAAAACGAGCAGAGGAGGATGACGATGAACAGCAGGGAGAAGACACGGTGGATACACAGACTGACACTGAGTAATACAGACGAACCGGCAACAGGCAGGAGAACACACAGGGCTTAAATACACACACCAGTAATCAGGGGATGAGAGACAGGAGGGCAACACAGCTGGGAGGAATCTGGGCTGACGGGACAGGGGAAACGTAAACTGATCACACTCACATACGACACGGACCTTCACAATAAAACAGGAAACTCAGACACATGGAACCAGACAAGACATTGAACTAAACAGACAGATTCACAAACAGATGGGGTGACACCATAGACAGACAGATACAGACGCAGACTCAGAGGCAGACCGAATATAACACAGAACTTAAACAATCATCATCTAGAAAATGATAACAAACTAAAAGCGCTGGGTCACCGACCCAGGACCATGACAAGTCTATTAGATAGATATGATACAAACCACTGCAGTGCAGTACCTGTAATACCTACAGCATGTTCTAATCGCTCTAATAGGATATTATGGTCGACAGTATCGAACGCTGCACCAGTGCTTGCTTGCTTTCTTTCTTTCTTTCTTTCTTTCTTTCTTTCTTTCTTTCTTTCTTTCTTTCTTTCTGCATTGCATGCTGGGAGTTTGGTGGTGGAGCATGTCATGAGTAGGATTGAGAGCTGTTGTTTATTTCAAACTTTTTTGTCATGTTTCTATTATTACATAGTAGGACTGTTTTCTCTGCTAATTATTGCTTTGCGACTTTGAATTTGGGTTAGGATTGAACAGGTTGGATTGGGGAGAAAGGTAGAGGGAGAATCTACGACGCAGACTGGTTGCCATGGTGACAGTATGGCAAACATAGAGCGTTTCTCAGTTGCGGAAAGTGTTTCCCAAACTGAAAATTTGTACTCTTTAGAAGAAATTAACTCATTCTTGGACGATAGTTATGGAAGATCAGTTTTGGTGACGGACTGTTTTCCTGACGTTGATAAGTTTATTCAGTCTGTGAAGACAATACAGAAAGTTGTTGGTGTGGATCTCCTGAATGAGAAGAAACGATATTGTTTAAGGAAACATGTTACTAATTTAAGACGGGGGGAAAAGAGCAGTTAAAACTCATTTGAGGAAAAAGTAAAATCTTATTATTAATCGCAAGATGGTCAGATATCACTCTGTGTTTCTTATATACTTTTTCTTCTTCACTGCTTTTCTTCCTTCTCTCAATATGGAACATCTAAAGGTGGCCTCTTTGAATATAAATGGGGGAGGGATGCTCAGAAGAGAGCTTTGATTACAGAAATTATCAAAGAGAAGAAGCTAGATGTATTTTTTTATTTTACAAGAAACCCATAGTGACAATGTTATTGAAATAGAAAGGGGGTAAGCTGGAAGGAGCAATGCATATTTAGTCATGGAACTAACTGCTGTGCAGGGGTCGGTATTTTATTTCACCAACTCTGGACATCCAAATTTTGGCAAGTGCAGAATATATTAATGGCAGAATTTTACAAGTCAAGGCAGAAATTCAAGGTGTTGTCATTCATTTTATTAAAGTGTATGAATCAAATTATGGTCCAGAACAGAAACATCAATTTAAAATGTTGGAAGACAACTTAAGTCTTATAGATTCCAGTGAATGTATTATTTCGGGTGTAGACTGGAATTGCTGTGTTGATTGTATGCTGGACAGAACAGGTCAGGAAACACATTTTGAGTCTTCCAACTTCTTGTCTCATGTTTTGACAAAGATGGACCTGATTGATGTGTGAAGAAGAAATAATTCAAGGAGTAGACAGCATACCTGGGTCAGAATAGCTGAAGGTAGATGCCGTGCAGCCAGGTTAGACAGGTTTTATCTGTCTGGATCTTATAGCACTCGTGTAATGAATTGCCACATTGTTTCTGTTGGGTTTACAGATCACGACACGATTTTAATGGAATTGGTTCCTACTGTTACAGGGACACAGAAATCTTTTTGGCATTTTAACACTGAACTGTTACTTGATTTTACTTTTGTGAAAATTTTCTGGAGATCAAAGAAACATGATTTTCAATCCCTGATTGGGTGGTGGCAGGTAGTGGAAGTCCAAATCAGGAATTTCTGCCAGCAATATACTTATAAATCCACTGACAACATTAGGAGGGTGATTCGGCAACTGGAACAGGAAATAACAGACTTGGAGAGTGTTTCTGTTAGTCAGAATAATCAGCAGGATTTACTGTATCATAAAAGGATGGAGTTACTCTTCTTCAGGAGAGAGTTAACGAGGCTCTGATTCGTGCTCGGTTTACAAAGTTTAGGGACATGGACGCACCAACAACATTCTTTTTTAATTTGGAGAAGTCAGTCGCACGGAAGAGACAGATGGTCTGCCTTCATCTGCGAAACGACCAAGTTACAACAGATCCAGCTGAGATGAGAAGACTTGTAATGGAGTTTTACTAATCTCTTTTAGAATGCAACTGTGATGAAGCAGTGGTAGCAGAACTTCTTCAAGGGCTTCCTCAACTCACTTCAGAGGATCAGGAATCTTTAAACACGGACTTGACATTGGAGGAACTTACAACAGCGGTTACACAGATGGCTTCTGGGAGATCTCCAGGAATAGATGGTTTACCTGCGGACTTTTTAAACATTTCTGGAATGTATTAGGGAACGATCTTCTGGATGTGTTTAATGATTCTTTTGTTAGGGGTACACTTCCAGTTTCTTGCCAGCAGGGTGCACTCTCTCTGCTGCCTAAAAAGGGGGACCTTGCCTTGTTAAAAAACTGGAGACCAGTGACTTTTTTATGTAGACTATAAAATTATTTCAAAGGTGTCATCCAACAGGCTGAAATGTTTTATTGAACTCCTGATTCCAGTGGATCAGTCTTCCTGTGTTCCAGACAGATCTATGTTAGACAACTTATTTCTTATGAGAGATGTTTTTGCTGTCTGTGAGACATGTGACCTAAATGTGGGGATTATCTCTGTTGATCAGGAGAAGGCTTTTGATCGTGTAGATTATACTTTTCTTTTTTCGGCCTTGCAAGCATTTGGTGTGGGAAATGTTTCTCTTTCTTGGGTGTCATTATTTTACGCCAATGCTAGTTGTGTAGTGAAGGTGACAGGTAGGTTTAGTAACCCTGTATTAGTTCATAGAGGTATTAGGCAGGGTTGTCCCATTTCTGGTCAGCTATATAGTTTAGCCTCTTTTATTTGGATTGAGAAAATTAAAAGGTCTTTCCCTACCGGGAATGGGTCACAGTTCTTCGGTAGTTGTTTCTGCTTATGCTGATAATGTTAAAATCTTTATTAGTAATCAACATGATGTGAATGAACTGAGTGAGAGGTTAAATATGTATGAAAAGGCTTCTTCGGCCAAAGTTAACTGGGACAAAAGTGAGGCCTTATTGGTCAGTAAATGGTGGGTGGAGAACAGTCCAACCCTGCCAGGAAATATGTGCTGGGGAAGGAATGGTATTAAGACACTGATACTTTTTATAGGTAACGAACAATTTCAGAAAAAGAACTGAGGGCCGTACAGGAAAAAGTTGAGTCCAAGTTGTCTAAATGGACATGGTTGCTACCCCAGCTGTCATATAGGGGTAGGGCTCTGATTGCCAATAATCTCGTCCCTGTGGCACAAGCTTATGGGGTTGGTTCCACCTCCTGGGCTGGTTAAAGATGTTCATTGTGGATTTTTTCTGGTCCGGGCAGGATTGGCTTAAGGCATCTGTGTTCTTTCTTCCTGTGTCAGAGGGAGGTCAAGGACTTGTGGATATCTTGGCCAAGACCACTGCCTTCAGATTACAAACCGCTCAGAAGCTGCTTTATGGAAGTAGTTATTGCTGGCTGCCCTTGGCTCGGCTGCTTCTCCGTAAAGCTGGATATCCTGGACTGGATAAGCATCTGTTTTTGCTTAAAACAGCAGAGCCTGATATGATGGGTTTAACACCTTTTTATCATTCAGTGTTGGATGCTTGGGAAACGCTGAAGATTTTCCGTGATCCTGACCCTAGACCTGGCTGGGGATTTTTGAGGAACCATTGTTTCACAATGACTTGTTGTACGGGATTGTTTGCTGTCATCACCTACAATAAGGACCAAGTTCATTCATGCTGGGATTGTGAAACTGGGTCACCTCGCAAAACTATTGATAGAAAGGATATGTGACCTTACTAACATCAAGTCCACCAGAATCTTAAAGAGGATCCTGGGAGAGGTCTGGGAGTCCTTACCCGTGTCACTGAAAGTATTTGCTGAAAACTGCGATCTAGCTGACCAGTGGCATAATGGATATGAGTACGTATTTCCAGTACTTTCAGCTGCACCAGCTTTTGATGGATGGCATGAGGAGAATAGACTGCTTCTCTCTTTGAGAACACCGGTGTTGCGTGTTGAGGTGGACACAGGTTCTTGGTTCAGACCTTGCCCCGAAGAGCAGATGGAGGTTCCTGTATAAGCCACCTGTTGAGAAACAGGTTGGTGACCTCCAGTGGAGGATTATTCATGGATTTATAGCTATGAACAGACACAGAGCTCACTTTGACCCAACTACTAGGGGTGGATGTCTATTTTATGAAGAACAGGAGTCGCTGGAACGCTTGTTTTTGTCCTGTCTAAGGTTAAAAAGCCTGTTTTTGCAGGAATGGTTGGAAGCCCTGGGTGACCACTTTTCTATGGCTGTTTTAGTTTTTAGTCTTAGGTACAGAGCTTTGAAAAAGAAGACTCATGTCTTAATCAATTTCCTTCTTGGTATGACTAAGGTAGCAATTTGGAAAACAATGAAGAGTAAAATGCTTGGACAGGGTTGGACTGATGCAGCACTTAGTTTTGAAGGCTTAGTTGCATTGAGATTGAAAGTGGATGCTTTTTATTGTGTTACTTGTAATCTACAGATGTTTACAGATTTGTGGTGTATTCGAAATGTTTTATGTTCATTGAGGGAGGATGGTGCACTACTTTTGCATTTTTAGAGTGATATTATTATTCAGTGTATTTGTTTTGCTAACTACACATGGATCTACGTTTTTGTGGTTTTTGGGTGGTATGTGATGTTTCCTTTGACTTTGTGAGCATTTGTTTGTATTATTGAATTGTGATATGAATAAATGCGTTTGTTAAAGGTCCTTCTTTCTTGCATGCTGGGAGTGTTGGAGCGTGTGGTGAGTCTGACTGAGAGATTGAGGACTTGTTTCCAACTTTACTTTTCTGTCTGTGTGTCAAAGGAAAATTGTTTTCATATAATGTGATCAGCTTCATGAAATGTGCTTTTTATTGATCACTAAGCAATCTACATGTCTACGTGACGTTTCACCTAATAACTTTTGTGATGATGAACTTATTCAGCTACTAACCGCTTCCTCTTTCTTTAAGAACATACAGATTTAGAAAAAGGGGAACCTCAACTCTGAGCTATTTGAACACACACACACACACACACACACACACACACACACACACACACACACACACACACACACACACACAGAAAAGTATAAATAAAGAATAGGATAGAATTCAACTTTATTGTCATTGCACATGCACAGGTACAGGGCAACGAAATGCAGTTTGCATCCATCCAGAAGTGCTTTAGTGATATATAGTGATATTACAATATATATTAGCAATAATATAGATATGTGAGTATATTACAGAAATGGGTCTATTATGTTATAATGTACACGGTATGAAGTATGTTATGAATATTCTATAAGTATGTGCAGGCTGTAGTGAGTACAGGCTATGTACAGGCTATGAACAGGATATAAATATGAAATAAATAACTTTACAGAAATCTGAGATATACAGCTATACAGAAATGGGAACTATGCAAGTTGTAAACAGTTGTAGGATTAAAAATTATCGTATGTACAGAATGATTATTTACACAGAGCTATACAGTAGTGCAGTTAAGATAAGTGAGGGTGTAGATAGCTTCTACAGAGGCTATATAAAGTGCTGGTGGTTGTGAGTGGTGGTTCAGTCCATGTTATTATTGTGTGTTTGAGGGTACAGTTGTCCATTGTGGGTGTGTGTATGTTCAGTCCATGTGTTAACGTGGGTCAGATGTCAGGAGGCAGAGTTCAGGAGTCTGACAGCTGTGGGGAAGAAGCTGTTCCGGTACCTGGTGGTCTTAGTCCGGAGGCTCCTGTAGCGCCTCCCAGAGGGCAGGAGGGTGAAGAGTCCATGTGATGGGTGACTGGGGTCTTTGATGATTTTCCCAGAACCTTTCCAGACACCACTTCCTGTAGATGTCTTTTATGGCAGGAAGTGGTGCTCCGGCGATGCGCTGGGCAGTTTTCATGACCCTCTGCAACGCCTTCCGGTCCGAGGCAGAGCAGTTCCCGTACCAGACTGTTATACAGTTGGTCAGGATGCTCTCGATGGTGCAGCGATAGAAGTTCACCAGGATGTCTGAGGACAGGTGGTTCTTCCTCAGAGTCCTCAAGAAGAAGAGGCGCTGGTGAGCCTTCTTGACCAGCTTGGAGCAGTTGGTCGTCCAGATGAGATCCTTGGAGATGTGGACTCCCAGGAACTTGAAGCTGCTCACACGCTCCACAGCCGTCCCCTTAATGTGGATGGGTGGATGTGGGTCAGCATTCCTCCTGTAGTCCACGATGAGCTCCTTGGTCTTCTCGGTGTTAAGCAGCAGGTTGTTTCTGTCGCACCACTCAGCCAGACGATCCACCTCCTCCCTGTAGGCGGCCTCATCGTTGTCATCGTCTCTATTTTTTGAGGCGACTGAGGTCCTTCAACATCTGCCAGAAAATGCTGAGGATTTTCTATGAGTCTGTTGTGGCCAGTGCGATCCTCTGTGCTGTTGCATGCTGGGGGAGCAGGCTGAGGGTCGCAGATGCCAACAGACTTAATAAACTGATCCGTAAGGCCAGCAATGTTGTGGGGATGGAGCTGGACTCCCTCAAGGTGGTGTCGGAGAGGCGGATGCTGTCCAAGATAAAGACAATGTTGGATAACACCTCCCACCCACTCCATGACATGTTGGTCAGTCACAGGAGCACGTTCAGTGAGAGACTGAGATTACCGAAAAGCACCACTGAACGACACAGGAAATCATTCCTGCCTGTGGCCATCTCCCTGTACAACGCATCCACTTAACACACTGTTTGCTGCTACAACTACACATGTTTCTTTTCCAAATATTTATTTATAAGTGACTTATGTATGTATGTATGTATGTATATATATGTATATATTGTACTATTCTTAGTTAGCGTATTGTCTGTCTTGTCTTAATGTTGGTTTAAAATGGAGCACTGTAACAAAAAATAATTTCCCCCAGGGATCAATAAAGTATTCTGATTCTGATTCTGATTCTGATTCTTTAAAGACAAAATCAGGGAGTGTAGCTAGCTCTCAAACTGAGAATGATGTTACAGATAAAATGGAGTTAGGAAGCTGATAGTGATACGGAAGAAGAGGATGAAGGTGAAGAGGAAGGCTGGACTGAAGATAGTCTGACCAGTTCAACCTATAGAGCCTCCGTTAAACAGCAGAAGAAAGGTTACAGGGTGCGAAAAGTTAAACACTTTCTCAGGGTCACAAAAATACGAAAAATGTGAAAATAGAGGATTTTTTCCAGACAAGAAGTGGCTTCTGTTGCATGTGAGATCACAGTTGAGCAATAAAGGAAAGGATTATACGGACAAAGAAGTCTACAGACTGAGAAAGATAGTTGCAAAACTTAAGCTGGAGTTTAATAATGATGAGGAGTACGATGGTAAATGGCCTGTAGCGTTTTACTAGTCCCTAAGGACCCCAAAGCGCTTTACATATCCAGTCATCCACCCATTCACACACAGGTGATGGCAGCTACATTGTAGCCACAGCCACCCTGGGGCGCACTGACAGAGGCGAGGCTGCCGGACACTGGCGCCACCGGGCCCTCTGACCACCACCAGTAGGCAACGGGTGAAGTGTCTTGCCCAAGGACACAACGACCGAGACTGTCCAAGCCGGGGCTCGAACCGGCAACCTTCTGATTACAAGGCGAACTCCCAACTCTTGAGCCACGATCACCCATATGGCATCTAAGGTTTTGTGTTTTGTGTATCCTTGTATCTTTGGTGATGAGTAACTTCAGAGTTTCTACTTTAAACCTGAATGGAGCCAGAGATATGAGGAACAGAGTCAGTGTGTATGAGTTAATGAAATTAAAGCACATGAATGTATTAATGGTCCAAGAAATGCACAGCAACTGTTTAAATGAGACAGACTGGAAGAGGGATTGGGACGGAGAAGTGATTTTGAGTCATTTAAATAGAGCCAGTGGTGGAGTGGCTGCTTTTTTCAAAAGACTTTCTACCAGAGTCCGATGATTTTCAGGAGGTGGTAAAGGGCAGGCTGATGGTGGTGAAGGCAAAGTATGTTCCACGATTATGTTTGTGAATGTGTATGCTCCAAATACGAGGCCAGAGAGTTCTGTTTTTACAAAAGCTTGAGGATGTCTTACGCAAGTGTGATCCAGAAGAGTTTCTTTTTGTGGCGGGAGACTTTAACTGTACAGAAAATGATGAATTCATTTAGAACCCAGACATTTCTAAAGCGTTTGACAGAAGCACAGTCTGTAGTTGATGTTTGGGGGAAATGCAAAATAAAACACACAATTTACATGGGTTAGGTGTAGAGAAAAATGTTTGAATGCAGCTAGATTACACATGATATACTGTTTTAGACATTTTGGAATTTTTAAAGAGTGTAACATACATCTTGTTTCTTTCTCTGATCATGCTCTGGTTTCTTGTAATGCTTTTGTTGCAAATCTTAAACACAAGTCTGCTTACTGTCATTTTAACACTGCTTTGTTACTAGATGCAAATTTCAAGACAGCGTTTAGTTTTTCTGGAGAGTGTTTAAATCTAGGAAGATGATTTTATGTGTTTGCGGCAGTGGTGGGACCAGGGAAAAGCTGAAACCAAAGACTTTTGTCATCAGTGCACTTTCAATGTCTCTTCGGACTTGGCCAAATCTATGAGAGATCTGGAGACTGAAATAGTGGAGCTGCAAATTCCACAGGAAACCGAGGTTGTTTTGAGAACCTCAATTCTAAAAAAGCTTTGTTGGCTGACTTGCTGGGCTCTAGAGCACAGGGGGCACAGATTTCAAAACCTTTCTTTGATGGATGCTCCTACGAAGTTTTTCTTTTTGCTGGAAAAAAAAGAAAGGACAGAGCAAGTTCATACATGGTTTGAAATCATCTGCTGGGGATCTTTTGACAGCGGATGGTGACATCAGGCGGAGAGCAGCAGATTTTTACTCAGAGCTTTATCATTCTGAGTACTTAGAGACGAAGAGACTTTTAATGCCTTCTGCAGCGGTCTCCCCAGAATTTCTGAGGATTTCACCAAGGAGCTGGGGGAGCCTCTAACAGTGACTGAAATTAATACTGCCTTACAAAGCATGCAAGGAGGGAAGGCCCCTGGCAGTCGAATTTGATAAAGCTTTCTGACCTTGGTATTGATGTCATGGAGGTTTTTGAAGAGAGCTTTGCTACAGGATCTTTACCTCAGAGCTGCAGGAGAATGGTTTTAACACTGTTACCTAAAAAAGGTGAGCTTCAGGATATTAAGAACTGGAGGCCTGTCTCTTTGTTATGCGCTGATTATAAAATACTGTTGAAAGTGCTGGCAAACAGACTGAAGAAGGTGATGGATCAGATTGTCCATCAAAGGTCTAGGCCAAGCAGGTCTATCGTCGATAATGTGTCACTAGTCAGAGATATTTTGGAGGTCTCCAGTTCATTGGGATGTGATATTGGTCTAATTTCTCTGGACCAAGAAAAGACTTTTGACAGAGTTGAGCACCGTTACCTCTGCAGTGTGTTGGAAAGGTTTGGTCTCGGCACTGACTTAAGATTATGGTGTTGTACAAGGACATTGAAAGTGTACTGAAAACAACGATTGTTTGTGTAAACATTTTAAAGTAACCAGAGGTATCAGGCTGTCTGGTATGTTATATGCTCTGTCTATTGAACCAGTGTTAAATAGGGTTAGGTGTTCTATTGCTGGGATGACTTGTAGGTTTTAACGCGTCTTTTAACCTATCTGCATATGCTGATGTTGTTTTTGTTAGAAGTCCAAAAGATGTCAATAAGTTAGGAATGATTGTTGAAAACTTCTGCAGATTTTCAGCTGCATGAGCAAACTGGGCTAAGAGTGAGGCTCTTGCAGTAGGAGATTGGCTGGATTGGCTGGACTCTTGTAACTTCCAGGTGGTTTGAAGTATTTGGGTGTGTACTTGGGGAAGATGATACAGTAAACAAGAACTGGGAAAAGGTGTTGGGGACAGTTAAGGGGAAATTAGGGAACTTGAGATGGTTATTACCCCAGACGTCATATAGAGGGGGGGTGGGGGGGTGCTGATTATAAACAACTTAGTTGCTTCTGTATTCTAATAATAATACATTTTATTTAAAAAATAGCTCCTTTCAAAGCAACCAAGGACACTGTACAGCAAATAAAAACACAAAAACTGGAAATATACATATAAGAATAACAGACAAAAGTTAGGAGCATACAGAGGTTTAAACATAAGCAATTTTAAACAGATGAGTTTTGAGGGTGGACTTAAAAAGAGGGAATGAACTAATATTTCTGAGGTCAGGGGGTAAGGAATACCAGAGTCGAAGGGCAGAGCAACTAAAAGCCCCGCCCTCCATTGTAATCAGACGAGCGGAAGGAAGAGAGAGAGAAAGAGAAGATGAAGATATGAGGCACCGGGATGGGAAGTTCATCTGTACTAAATTGGAGAGGTATGGTGGAGAGAGAGAATGAATAGCCTTAAATGTATAAAGGATTATTTTAAAATGGATGCGAAATTTAACCAGGAGCCAGTGAAGCTGCTTCAGGATTGGGGAGATGTGGTGGGTAGAGGAAGTCCTAGTAATAATACGGGCAGCAGAATTCTGGACATGTTGGAGCTTGTTAATAGATTTTTGTGTAAGGCCAAATAATAGTGAGTTACAGTAATCAATTCGAGAGATAACAAGATTATGGACGAGAATGGCAGTGTCATGAGGAGTGAGGAAAGAGCGGAGGCGATTGATATTACGGAGTTGGAAATATGCTGCACGTGTGACATTATTGACATGTGAATTAAAGGATAATGTGCTATCGAGAATGACACCCAAGCTTTTCACGGAGGGAGAGATAGAGACCAGCGAATTATTGATAGTGAGAGAGAAATTGTTAATTCTGGATAGCAGTCGTTTAGTGCCGACCAGGAGAAGTTCTGATTTATTGCTGTTGAGTTTAAGAAAGTTGGAGGAGAACCAGGAATTGAGTTCAGCTAAGCAGAGGGTAAGGGAGGGTGGAGGAAGAGTAGAATCGGGTTTGGTAGAGCGGTAAAGCTGGGTGTCATCGGCATAGCAGTGGAACTGAATATTATATTTACGAAAAATGTGTCCGAGTGGAAGAAGGTAAATGATGAAAAGAAGGGGCCCAAGGACAGATCCCTGGGGCACCCCAGTAGATGGAGGAGAAGGCTGAGAAGTGAAGGATTTTAATTGAATGAACTGAGTGCGGTCAGAGAGGTATGATTTAAACCAGGCTAATGGAGTATGAGAGAGACCAATAGAAGCTAATCTGCTAAGGAGAATGGGATGAGAGATGGTGTCAAAGGCTGCACTCAGATCAAGAAGAATAAGGATGGAGAGGAGACCAGAATCAGCTGCCATAAGAAGGTCGTTTGTTATTTTTATAAGAGCAGTTTCGGTGCTATGCAGAGGACGGAAGCCAGACTGGAACTGTTCATAAAGGTTATTATCAGTTAGGTGTAGATGGACTTGTGAAGCAACTATTTTTTCAAGAATTTTTGAGAGGAATGGTAGATTGGAGACAGGACGGAAATTATTAAAGTTGTTTGGATCTAGACCTGTTTTTTTCAGGATTGGGTTAGAGCCTCTTATCCAAACATGTCTCATATCTTCAACAGCTTAAGTAAATTCATACTTAAATTATACTGCACAGTTTTCTCATCATTATAAGAATATTTACTGCATCAGTTTGTCTTCCATTTTATCTGAAACATACAAAGATCAAATCTTTTTTAGTTTATTTTGAGATATTGCCCTTAAATACAGCTAAAGCTTTCAGACAGTGAGCATTGTATATTAACCATAGAACCAAGTCTGCCAGAGCTTATATTATATTTTTACATGCTGTGGAGCCATTTTTGGGAGCATTGTCAATACAACCATTATAGCCCAAATTTTAATAACATGTCTGCATTAGGTGCATAGTAATTACATAAATTGCAACAAAGTGCAATAAACTACAAAAAAATTGAAAATCGTTTTTGTTTTTTTAACATATATTTCTAGTTAGAGAAATTTAAGAGGCTTATCCCGCAAAACTGTAAATACAAAAAAGTTGCACAAAATAGGTTCCCACCACAGGAAATTTATTTTGAGTGTCTTCATAGTTTTATTTTTGAAATACACCAATTTCTATATACTGCAGGAAAAACGAAAATAAATATTATAATGCAAAGCAGCATCAAAATAAACTATTTTCAGCAGTGCAATATGAGTCCTGAGCATCCCAGAAACGACACAGAAAGTCATAAAGTCAAACATAACTTTTAAAAACACCAGTATAGGCTTACAAGGCACTGATGGTAAAGAACTACATTTCCGCGACAATGACGTCACTTCCGGTTTCGGGAAGGTCATGGCGGACATGCGATAGTTTGCGCTGACGTCTATTCCAACGTAGGAAGTGTTACAAACAGCTGATCGGATCGGCAAAGCGTGTTTCTGGAATATTATGCTTTTGTTGCTGCAAGCTCTTTTTATGCAGTTTTTGCAAAGCTATATGTGGAAGGAAACTGTGACCGAGGACAAGCTGATGGCATAAGATGTAAGTACAACTCCTCCGGTTTCATATGCAAAAAAAATTATTGCGCTAGCTCACGTGGTTGCAGTGCTACCGGGATTTAAACATAGTTAGGGAAAACGGAGCGTGCCCACTCCGACCGGCTTCAAAGGGTTAATATCTGTATGTCAGACAGTCACAAGTTAGAAATTATATGAAATAAAAGTAAATACCTTGAATCTGAACTGAATTGTAATATTTGAGACAGAGTTAAATTCCACCGCTGAGCTTTTTTTTCCCCAAAAAAAACTTTTCAAAAAAGGTTTAAATGTCAGCACCTCCAAATCTGAGGCCATGGTTCTCAGCCGGAAAAGGGTGGAGTGCCCACTCCGGGTCGGGGATGAGTTCCTGCCCCAAGTGGAGGAGTTCAAGTATCTCGGGGTCTTGTTCGCGAGTGATGGGAGAAGGGAGCCAGAGATCGACAGACGGATTGGGGCTGCAGCTGCAGTGATGCAGACGCTGCACCGGTCCGTCGTGGTGAAGAGGGAGCTGAGTGTAAAAGAGAAGCTCTCAATTTACCGGTCGATCTACGTCCCTACCCTCACCTATGGCCACGAGCTGTGGGTAGTGACCGAAAGAACGAGATCGCGGATACAAGCGGCAGAAATGAGCTTCCTCCGAAGGGTGGCTGGCCTCTACCTTAGGGTGAGAAGTTCAGCCATCCAGGAGGGGCTCAGAGTAGAGCTGCTGCTGCTCCACATCGAAAGGAGCCAAATTCAAATTCAAATTCAAATTTTATTTGTCACGTACACAGTCATACACAGTACGATATGTAGTGAAATGCTTGGACAACTGCTCGTGACCTAAAGAGAACAAAAAAGGAAAAGGCTATGAATAAGATAGGAAATAAATATGAAAAATTAAAAAGGGTAAATTTAACTAGGAAGGAATAAAATATAAATTAAGGTTAAAAATGAAATAACTGTACAACACAAATTAGAATGAAGGGTAAATTTAACTGGGAAGAATAAGATAAAGATAAATATATAAATTAAAGTTGAAAATAAAATAACTGTACAACAAAATACACAATACACAATATAGAACTATATAGGAATGTATGAAGAAATCTAAATATAAATAAATATATACACAATAACAGCAGCTGTACAAGTATTAACCGGAAATGAAGAATATAGTGACCAGTGTTGTGCAAAACCAAAGTCCAGAAAGTCCAGTGTGTGTGTAAGAACTGTATGTGTGGGTCAGGACTGTGTGGTGGTGTGATTGAGAGACCGTATCGCCTGCGGGAAGAAGCTCCTCCTCAGTCTCTCTGTGTTGGTCTTCAGGGAGCGGAATCGCTTTCCTGACCTCAACAGAGAGAACAGTCTGTTGTTGGGATGGCTGAGGTCCTTCACGATCTTCCTGGCCTTGGTCCAGCACCGCCTGCTGTAGATTGAGTGCAGGTCAGGGAGCTCGGAGCGGATGGTGCGCTCAGCTGACCGCACAACCCTCTGTAGAGCTCGTCTGTCCTGCATGGTGCTGTTCCCGAACCAGGTTAAGATGTTTCCCGCCAGGATGCTCTCTATGGTGCACGAGTAAAAGTTCCTGAGCACCTTGGAGGGCAGTTGGAAGTCTCTCAAGCGTCTGAGGTGGTAGAGACGCTGTCGGGCCTTTTTCACCACGGTGTTGATGTGACAGGACCATGACAGGTCCTGCGTGATGTGAACTCCGAGGTATTTGAAGCTGTCCACTCTCTCCACTGGGCACTCGTTGATGACGGGGGTCTGGTAGTTCCTCTCCTGCTTAGTGCTGAAGTCCACTATCAGCTCCTTTGTCTTACTGACGTTTAGAAGGAGGTTGTTCCTCTGGCACCAGTTCTCCAGATTCCTAATCTCCTTCAGGTAGGCCGTCTCGTTGTTATCAGAGATCAGGCCCACCACGACGGTGTCGTCAGCAAACTTGATGATGGTGGTGGAGCTGGTAGTGGCCACACAGTCATATGTGTACAAAGAGTACAGCAGGGGGCTCAGAACACACCCCTGGGGGGCTCCAGTGCTGAGAGTGGTGGAGGCTGAGACATGTCCGCCCATCCTTACTGCCTGTGGTCTGCCAGTTAGGAAGTTGGAGATCCACTGACACATAGATGAGCTGAGTCCCAGATGCTCCAGCTTGGTGGTGAGTGTGGAGGGAATTATGGTGTTAAATGCAGAGCTGTAGTCTATGAAGAGCATTTTAACATAATTCCCCCTTCTAGTGTCCAAGTGAGTGAGTGATGTGTGGAGGAGATGAGAGATGGCATCGTCTGTGGAACGATTTGGATGGTAAGCGAACTGTAGTGGGTCCAGTGTGTCTGGTAGTGAAGAAATGATGAAGTCTCTGACCAGGCGTTCAAAGCACTTCATCACTACTGAGGTGAGGGCTACAGGGCGATAGTCATTGAGAGAAGCAGGGTGGGGTTTCTTCGGGACAGGAACAATGATGGACTCTTTGAAGCATGTGGGGATCACCGACTGAGATAAAGAGATGTTGAATATCTCAGTGAACACAGGAGCTAGCTGGTATGCGCAGTCTCTTAGGATACGACCTGGGATGCCGTCTGGTCCTGCTGCTTTCCTGGTGTTCACTCTCTTGAAGGCTCTCCTTACTTCATGCTCGGAGATGACGAGCACGTTTCCGGTGCTGGCAGTATCTTCCTGTCTGCAGCCGTTAGCGCCGCTAACACTAGCATTGTTGGAGACCTTAGCTGCAGCCTCGAAGCGAGCATAGAAAGTGTTCAGCTCGTCTGCCAGAGTCACGGCCGCGTTCGTCATACCGGTTGTTGGTGCTTTATAATCCGTTATTGTCCTTAGTCCCCGCCACAGGCTCCTAGAGTCACTCTGTTGGAGTTGTGACTCTAGTTTCCTCCCGTAGCGCTGCTTCGCCTCTTTCACCGCCCTCCGCACGTTATATGACGCGGCTTTGTACGGGTCCATGTCCCCCGTCATGAGTCCTGTGTTGTAGGCAGCGGTGCGGGATCTCAGAGCGTCGCGGATGGTTTTATCCACCCACGGCTTCTGGTTGGGAAACGTTGTGATAGTCTTTGTCTCCACGGTATCATCCGCTAGTTTCCCGATGAATCCCACAACCGCTTCCGTAAACACGTTGACGTCATCGTCGGAGCTGTTTCTGAACATGCCCCAGTCTGCGTCATCGAGTGCGTCCTGTAACGCGGCCACCGATTGATCCGTCCAGCGCGCGACCTTCCTCTGAACCGGAACTTCCTGTTTCAGCCTTTGTTTGTATTTTGGCATGAGGAAGATGGCGGCGTGATCAGATTTGCCAAATGGGGGGCGGGATTGTGCCTTGTAGCCGTCCTTGACCGTAGTGTAGCAGTGGTCCAGTGTCCTTTCACCCCTGGTGGGGCAGGTGATGTGTTGATAAAAGTTCGGCGCTGCGCGTTTGAGGTTGGCGCTATTAAAGTCCCCCGTCACAATAAGCGCAGCGTCCCGGTGTTGTGTCTGGTGCTGTGTGAGTGCCTCATGCAGCTCGCATAAGGCGGTGACCGTGTCCGCTTGTGGTGGAATATAAACGGCACTTACAATGACCGATGTAAATTCCCGAGGTAGATAAAAAGGACGACACATGATGGACAGTAGTTCCAGATTTGGTGTGCAGGAGCGTGTGAGAGGAACAACGTTCGCACTGTTGCACCAGTTGTTGTTCACCATTAAACACACGCCGCGCCAGCTGAGGTGGTTCGGGCATCTGACAAGGATGCCTCCTGGGCGCCTCCTGGGTGAGGTGTTCCAGGCATGTCCCACCGGGAGGAGGCCCCGGGGCAGACCCAGGACACGCTGGAGAGATTATATCGCTCGGCTGGCCTGGGAACGCCTTGGTATTCCCCCGGATAAGCTGGAGGAGGTGGCTGGGGAGAGGGAGGTCTGGGCCTCTTTGCTTAGGCTGCTGCCCCCGCGACCCGGCATCGGATCAAGCGGATGAAGATGGATGGATGGATGGATGGTTTAAATAGTAAACTATATATAATGTAAAATGTTGTCATGGTCCTGGGTCGGTCAGCCTCCGTGTCAGCATCCTCATCAGCTGCTTCGCCTGGTCCAGCCTCCGCTTCTGCTTCCGCCTCGTCTGGTCCAGCTTCCTCATCAGCTTCCGCCTCGTCTGGTCCAGCCTCAGCTTCCGCCTCATCTGGTCCAGCCTCCGCTTCGCCTGGGGCTGCAGGGGCCACGCAGCCTTCAGGTCCCCTACTACCACCTCCACATCGTCGGTCGTCTGCCAGGCCACTTGTTGGGCATGTCCGCCACCGTGGACGCCCTCCTGAACGCCGCCACTGCCTTCCGCGTGGCCGGCCTCCGGACTTGTTTCCACGCCGCTGTTGCCGTCCGCACGGTCGGCCCCCAGAACTGTTTCCACTCCGCTGTTGCCGTCCGCACGGTCGGCCCACAGAACTGTTTCCACGCCGCTGTTGCCGTCCGCACGCTTCGGCCCCCAGAACTGTTTCCACGCCGCTGTTGCCGTCCGCACGGTCGGCCCCCAGAACTGTTTCCATGCCACTGCCTGCTGCGTGGCCGGCATCCGGACCTGCCCCGCTGCCATTCGCATGGTCGGCCTCCTGAACTTGACCATATGGGCCTTTTTGGACTCTGTCCCTCCGTCCTGGGCCCCCTCCGCCCGCCCTGGTCGGGTCCTTTTCTGTTTTGTTTTGGTTGGTTTTTTTGTTTCTGCTGGGCTGTCTGGAGCCAGCCCTTGAGGCGGGGTACTGTCATGGTCCTGGGTCGGTGACCCAGCGCTTTTAGTTCGTTATCATTTTCTAGATGATGATTGTTTAGGTTCTGTGTTATATTCGGTCTGCCTCTGAGTCTGCGTCTGTATCTGTCTGTCTATGGTGTCACCCCATCTGTTTGTGAATCTGTCTGTTTAGTTCAATGTCTTGTCTGGTTCCATGTGTCTGAGTTTCCTGTTTTATTGTGAAGGTCCGTGTCATATGTGAGTGTGATCAGTTTACGTTTCCCCTGTCCCGTCAGCCCAGATTCCTCCCAGCTGTGTTGCCCTCCTGTCTCTCATCCCCTGATTACTGGTGTGTGTATTTAAGCCCTGTGTGTTCTCCTGCCTGTTGCCGGTTCGTCTGTGTTCCTCCGTGTCAGTCTGTGTTACTCGGTGTCCTGCTCGTCTCTCTGCCTCTCATCCCTTTTTGTATCTTCTCAGGTTTGTCATTTAGCTTTCCCAGTTCAGGTCTTTAGTTTTGTCTTCCCTCTTGTCGGTTTTGCCTTCTCACCACTGTGTAAATAAATCATCACCAAGCGTTATCATCTACTGCCTGTGTTTTGGGTCCTTTTTCCCTTCAATACCACACGGCTCGTCTCAGCACCCGTGACAAATGTATTATATTTGTACTGTTACAATGAAATGAAACTAGTCTCATGAACTACTAGCTTACTAGCTAAAGGTAGGCTCATTTTTTGTTAAAGGCACTCAGTGTTCTCTCAGATATTCTCTTGATGTTCTCTTAGATACATCACATGTAGATGAAACAAAACAATTTTCCCAGAGAAAGTCAAAGAAATGACATAAAATTAAGATTTTCTGTATTTCTGTTGAACATGCACTACAGCTGTAGCTGCTGCCATCATGGTTGCTAGGCAACAGGGAATGTGCAATGTAGGCTAGCCCATCCAGTTTAACAAGCCTTGCACTTCCGGTCTTCCTGGACTTTGAAGGACCTGACATACGTAGACTGGGTAGGCTGGGTCCTTCGAAGGATGCAGCCCCTGAATGTGGACACAGCCTTGGAGAAGGGAAGACAGACGGACCCTGACAGTTCTTTACCCACGAGGAATTTCAACAGTGTTTGACATGACAACCACGTGTGACTTTCCTTGGCCTTCATGTCTCAATACTTCAATCAGGTCATATTAACTTACTCTGTGAGGTCTAAGTCGTCATTAAGATGGCCCAGACTCTATGTTAAGAAGAAAAGCAAAAAAGACACTTTGGAAAAACCTATTTTTAAAAATATATTTTCATAAAATTAAACATGGGACTATCATGGATGATGACTTAGAGCTCAGAGGGTTAATGAACACTGAAAACAGCCATTTTTTCAGTGTTCAAGAAATTTATTAAAGTGATCACAGCATCATCAACGCCCCTACAAGGCCTGTATGCAAATTGTAGTGGATCAGTCGTTGAGATTTGTTATAGCTGCACATGGCAGGTATAATTCCTTCCTAGGTAACATTTGATAACATCAGTGTCACTGCCCAAAAGTTGATTCTATTCATCTGGATGATTTCAGTGGGAGAAATGTTTCGTCATCATCCAAGTAACTTCTTCAGTCTCAGCTGACTGCAGGTTTACCCCGTCACTGGCCTGTAGGTGTAAATAGACTGCAGAGTCCTGGCCTGACGAGGTGGCTCTTCTGTGCTGTGCCATCCGCTTCACCAGAGGTTGTTTGGTTTCCCCGATGTATAAATCCTGGCAATCCTCCTGCACTTAGCAGCGTACACTATGTTACTCTGTTTGTGTCGGGGGACACGATCCTTTGTGGTGGACCAGTTTTTGGCGCAGCGTGTTTTGGGGTTTAAAAGCCACAGAGACACGGTGTTTAGAAAAAATGTGTCTCAGCTGCTCCGATACTCCTGACACATATGGGATCACTGCAGGTTTTTGCTTAGGCAGCGGTTGTCCTTCTCTCCTGGATCGGCTGGAGCTTTCTTTAGGAGCCTTCCCAGCTTTGACAAAAGTCCAGCTGGGATAACCACATTTACTCAGAGCCTTCTTGATGTTCTTCTACTTCTCTGGCTGCTGTGTCTGTGGGGATGATGTTCGCTCTGTGTTGCAGTGTCCTGATAACGCCCAGTTTGTGCTCCAGTGGATGATGAGAGTCAAACCTTAGATACTGATCCGTATGTGTAGGTTTACCGTACACGTCAGCTTTTAAATGTCCCCAATTACTGATGGAAATCTCACAGTCTAAGAAGGCTAACTATGGGCAGAACTTTGTGCCATCAGAAACTGAATTTGAATAACTTACATTTGAATTTGAATTGCTCAACTTGAATGAAAGCTTCTAAAACTCAATTAGAATTAGCATAATTTGAAATCCAATGTATTGATTTGGAAATGATCATCTCTAAATTGAAACTGAATTTTATATTTTGAAAATTAATTAATTTGAAACTGTCCTTCTTTAATTTTAGCTATTGAATGCTTTCAGTTTCACTTCGCACCATTCAATTTCAGTGGTACAATTCAGTTTTTGGGGTCATACATCCGGGTCATTCGTGAAAGTAATCGAGTGCTGATTAACAGAACTATGTTGTGTCATGAACTGGCTGTGTGGAGGCAGAAGAGGACCCAAACGCAAAACTCATGGAGGCAGGAACTGAACTCAAAATCACTGCTTTTTTGCAGGTTTCACAAAGAAACAGAACTAAACTGGGAATGCTAACAGAAGACCGAGGGAACACAGAAAGACACACAGGTTCGGGGAGGAGACATTGACGACGCGACACTGACCTGAGGGAGACATGCACATAAATACACAGAGGGTTAACGAGGGAAGTGGGAGCACACGGGGAACACAGCTGACACAGATAATCATAACGAGACAGGGCAGGAGTGAACACAACATGACGCATACTGACGAGAGACTGTCAAAGTAAAACAGGAAGTACACGGAGGTTCAGACAGGAGGAGAGAGCACGGGGAGGACACAGGCATAACAGGCTGGGGAAAACATGGAATAAAACACAAGGAGAGACGAGGGCTCACAGATACACAGGGGCACACAGGAGGTAACCAAATAAGGAACATCTTAACTAAATAACCTAGGAACCAAGGCATAAATAGGGGACAAAATACAAAAACACACAAAAACTAAGAATACTGGGCCAACATGGCCCAGGACCATGACATGTTGTACCTGCGGAGTGTCACTGAGTGGACCTACGGCATCTTGAGCTGAGGCGGGGTACAGATTAAGCATTCAGAAGTCATTCATCTTGTTATTATCTGTTACGCTTATTGTAGCTGTTACCTAAAAACACTAATTTAGCGTAGTTTGCCCTGGGTTCAGCTTTGACAAATGAATATGATCGACTGTTTCCAGCAGAATTCCACAGTTGTCATCGTGTACCCTCTCACAGCTCCGTATGCTTGCAGAGACCCCCACAGTAGGCAAATGTGAAAATGAATGCCCAAACCATTGTATTTTAGGGGTTTTTATGTCTTCCCAACTCTTTAGCTAACCTAATAACTTTAGCTAAAGTGAACAGTTAGTCTAATTCCTGAGTGCAGCATTACTGGATCACCTCTGTTAACAGACACTCAACCACACTTGTCATATTCCGTATGGTGTTCATGTAGTTTTCTACCCAACAGTTCAGCAAAAAACACATGATGATTTCAAGCATGTGATGACAAAGGCCTTCCATTATGGTCTTTGTCATCACAAGTCTGGCTGATCATGTTTAGATGACTGGCCTTTTGATGGCATTACACCCATTTTCCAGTTTTTCTTGATGATCAGTGTCATTCCTTTCACCTTTCAGTAGTCATAGTGTTAGCTAAGTGTATGTTGGCCCGGTGCAAGCAATCATTGAAATATGTTTGGAAACTCATGACAGTAAGAACTGAGGCTGATAAAAGGTGCTTGGCTTAGTGTTTATATAGTATTTATAATAAAGTGCTTGCTAAGATCTAAATGGCTTAGGATTTTAGAGTGATGAGTTAAAGTCTTTTCAGTCTTTTTCCAAAGCTGCACATAAAGCACCAGTAAAGTTGTAACTCCAAATAACGTAAACAGACAGCAAGAAATGCAAAATATTTCCTGTAGTCCCGGAAACAGTGTGATGTGAACTCTTCTGGCAGTGAACAAAAAGGAAAAAATGAATGTCTGTTATCTGACGACTACAGGAAAGAGCACAGCCCACAGAAACCAAAAGGTTCAAATGACAGTTTCTAATGCAGTCTCTGTACAAAAGGAGAATCTGGTGAGAATCAGCTTAGTGTTTTTTTACAACGGGGAGAAGACGATGATACTTTCCAGCTTCAAAAGCTTCTTTATTTATTATTATTTGAGCTCCTTATTCTACCCAAGCAATGGTAAGACTTTCAGTTTCACCTTCTAAACTGTAGCAGTTTAATTTTAGTAATTAATTTTTCAACTTTAGTGATTAATGAGAACTGCTGGTCCAGTGAGTTAAAAAATGGCCACAGTAGAACACAAATATGGACTTGCATTTCTCATGGTCAGTGTGTTATGTTATTGAAAGGTACAGTAAATAAAACATTTACCCTTAGATGTCTCTCCACATGGACTCTAATGACAGAAAGAAAAAACAGAAAGTTTTAACCTTGTTTCTGAATTTCTTTTTACCAGGTTTTGAGGTGATCCAGCCACAGAATAAGACTAATAACCCAGATACAGTTTTCATCAGCTGTAACTTTACAGCAAACACTGGGACAATTGTAGATGTTCGACTCAACAAGGTTTTACCAGAGAAGTATGTCGAAGCATGTCTCTTGGTTTTAGTGAATTTGTGTTGTTTTTGAGATGACAAAACCAAGCTTTTCTCTTTCACTGCAGGATGTTGAGAAATTCTCGTACTACTTGTATGAACTCATGTTTGCTGACTGAAGTTCTCTTTATGTTTTTGATCAAATGTTTGTATGACAAAAAGGTGTCTGTATGAAGTCTGTAGCAGTTCTATGTTCAAAAATCTGCAGGTTTTCTTTTCCCATTTTCAAGAATTCTGTCTGCTGCAATTTTAACATTATTTCAATTAAAATAATTAGACTGGGTCATGCTAGCTGCATATCTAATATTTCTTTGTTTCCTTTCAGAAAGATGCTCTGCCAGACTGAATCTGAAGCCTGTCATAACATTATCGTACTTAAAGACGCTCCATTCAAGTACATTTTCATCTTACTCAATGCTGGGCCAGAGGCATGGACCTCAAAGTATGAATGTGAGTGGTCAGCAACAAATAAGGATGGGACGGACAAAACCGTGACAAGTGCAGCAAACAAATTAATTAAACTGCAACTACAAGGTATGTATATACAAAAAGTGATAAAACCAGAAATTGCATTTTATTTATTTATTATTTTTTGTCTGCAGAAGTGAAAGACTGAAATGACAAATGATGCAACAGAACGTCCACATTTTAGAGCATCAAATACTGTGATTCTGTCAGATGCTGTTAGAATAGTTGAGATTACAGTCTCCCTCCAAAGAGCAGTTTTCAGTTTGGAACAAGTCACAGTTTAGCTCTGCAGACAGCTTGTTCTGTTTATCAGAGCTGTGTTTTGCACTTCATTGCATACTCATCTGCTGGCTAGTTTTTGTTATGGGGGAGGGAAAAGTTCGGTTTCAGCCTAATTGCTCACTGGTTGTGGTCTCTCTGTGCGTATTGGCCATCATTAAAAAAAACATAAAACACATTCTTTCACAAATTTTCACAAATATTAAAACAGTAAGATGAAGGAAACATGTCCGAACACGAAATCATTTTAACAAATAACCTTTTGGCAGGCTGCTGGGAACCACACGGGAAGAGTGACTTGAGCAGGTCCTAGACAACATATGCACAAGGGTGATGAGGGGAGACAGCTGTGAACGCAGCAGGGACACATAAACATAATGCACATAGACTATTAAAATAAGACAGGAAACGCGGCAAAAAGTATAAGCACAGTAAGTCCTGCTGTGCAATTCAAAGGTACAGACTAAAAGTTTTGATTTGGAGGTGGTAAAATTAGGAACTATGTGTTGTTAAAGTTGCAAATACAAACCCACGATCCTACTAAATCAAAGTTAAGACTTGAGACTTTTTTAGCAACAGAATCATAATGACTCAACCTCCCTTGTGTCCAAGTTGCAAAGTCCATGTGGTCTTTTAGCCCAAACCACACAAATTTTGCGATAAAAAGCCCAGGATATCCTCTTTACTGTGCAGTAGGACTCATAGATTGCATAGGTGGTGCTTGATGTAGACGTCTCACATTTACGTCCCCCACACAGGACAAAAATGCATTGCTGTGTCTTAGAAGGATATGCAGGTAAACTCTGTTAAGACTGTTAGCACTGTATCAACACAGACACCCAGAATCTTCAATCAGAATGATGAAAATGGTAAATCGACGGGTTCTTTTTCTGCTCTGAGCACTCAGAGTGATTATACAGCATGCCTCATTCACTATTTCACACAAGCATTTTTTTCTAACATTTGCACATTTTGATGCATCTTGGGGTAAATGTCTTACCTGAGGATATTTGGCATACAGACTGCAGTAGCCAGGGTTGAACCATCAACATTCTCATTAGTAGATGGTCTGCAGTGCCTGTGTGGGTTAGGGGTGTGTGCCTCGCAATCACTGTAACACTTAAAAAAAACAACAACTTGTTAAACGTTTTTTTGTTCAACCATGTCCTGGCAATCAGGGCAAAATGTAGCTCTGTTTGATATGCATTAAAAACCATTTCAGTTTAGCACATGGTTAAGGCTGTGATGAGTGTCATCGCTGAGGACAAATTAGACCTCAGAGGGTTAAATGTCCAAGAGATTGGAGATCTGATCAAACTACACCCACGCTACTGACGAAGCTGGCTGGATACTCTGTGCTGCTAAATGTGTAAAACAGTCTTTACAACAAAACCTAATAATGCATGTTTCTGAACGTGAAACTGGCTGCTGTTCATGTCGTTGTGTTTAGTGACGTCAGTCAAACCACTGAAGTACAAACAGGAAGTAACCACTGTTTTTATTAGGTCAACTGGGAACCACACCACAGTGTACTCCTCCCCCTTCACCTCCTCCCCCTCAGTCCCATCAGCTCATGTGGATTTTGATTGGTCTGCTGGCCCTGATGTTTGTGTACAGCTGTATCATCACCTCCTTCTACATGAGGCTTATGGTGACTATCTGTCAGAATTACTATTTTTCTGAGGCTGTAATTTACGATATATGTCTTTATATGTCTTAGTGTGTTTTTTATCAGATGTTTGTTATCATCTTGCCCGGACGCAACGTTAAAAGGTCCACAAAGCAGCTGAAAGCAGCTTTTATGATGGTCAGCCAGGTAATAGATGAAGGGAGATGTTTTGGTAGAGATTTTTACACAGCCGTAGTTCATTTTCTAAATCAGAAAGAATTCAGGTTTAAACTTTTATATAAGGTCTATGATATGACCACAGCTTTCACTGTTGTTGAGGGCTTCGGGAGCTTCTTTTGATCGTTGTTATTTTGAGACTTTCTTAGTCTGAAATCATATTTGTTTGTTTTTCCAATTACAATTTAAAAAGATTTTTGTTTCCAACTCAGTATAAGCTGTTTATAAGCTGCTTTGAAATTCTGCTTTTTTTTACATTCACAACAGACGATACAAAGCCATAAAATAATTGTTCAGCTCATAACAACACACAGTGGATGTTCCGTGTCAACCTCAAGAGTTCTTTGAAATGAAACATCAAAGTAAAAGCTGTACTTACTGCTTTTCTTTGTTACATAAATTCCATCAATTTTGACAAGCGTCCCGACACCACTGTTGAAATGTGGCCCCAAACCATCACGCTGTGTTTTACAGTTGGCTGTATACACTCACTATTCCACCTCTTTCCTGACCTCCTCTCTATATCTTGATGCCAATGTGCCGCTGATTTTCACTCTACTTCTTGAAAAATTTGGCACACATCAGCCGTTTTCTCCCTGTTTTCTCTGATCCCAAAGAATCACTGTCCATGTTTGCAAATTTTGCTTCATCTGACCACAGAAGAGTTTTCCACTCGACGATGCCGACCGGAGGATTGTGACTTTGATCCTTTGTCCCTCGAGCATAAAGATTTCTCCTGATTCTTGGAAACTTTTACTGTTATGTACTGTAGAAAGTTATTCTATTTTACATTGAAGACCATTCTTCTGGAATTGTTTCACAATTTGTAGACAGTTTTTTCAAAGTGAGTTAGCAGACAGTTAATAAGATACTGAAAGACATCCATAAAAACTGTCCTGCCTTTGTGCCGTGCCTGAACACCCAGTTTTAACAGCAGTATTATTATTAAATACATTTAACAGAATAAAGCTATCAAAAGAATGAGGCAAATTGAAAACCGAAATGTCTGCATCTCCTCTGCACTTAATGTTACTAAACTAATTACTTGAAAAGAAATCCTGCTGTAGGTGATGTGTCACTTTTGTGTTTTTTTTTTGTTTCAGAACAGCAGCAAAGATTGCGAAAACTCCACCTATGTTGAAATGAGGAACGTTCCAGTTCAGCTGCATCCTCACCACATTTACAATACTATGCAAAAGGCTTGAGCTGCCCCTCATTTCTTTATATCTTATTAGGAAAATGGGTAATAGGTTCAACAATGTCTTAAAACATGTAAAAATACATGGAAATACAGTATCTGCAGTAAATACAACTGTGTACACAAATGCATAAACAGAGTCTGCACAATTCTAAGGAACTTTAAATATTTCATATGACCAAACTTATTCTTCTACATAGCCTGAACTCTCATAGGCAAGATTGCTTATAATGTCTGTTAGTAGTTTTCAGGGCGGGGGGGTGGGGGGTGGGGGGGCTGGCTGCCTTTATTCCATTAAGCTGGTGTTGAGGCCCAGACCATGACTAACAGTTTTCTACCCAGATATGCTTTTTTTCTCAATCCATACGACCTGTTGACACTGACTGAATAGACTGTAAAGTAGGCATTGATTAAAGTATAACTTTGAAAGAGCTTTAGAAACCTTAGAGAACTGCTGATCATGACCAGTTTAAAATGTTACAAGAAAGTTTAGCTCCTTAGAAGCAAAATATAAAGAAATGAGGGTCACTCAAGACTTTTGCACAGTACTGTAGCTCACTCATCTGTCTTCAGTATCTTCAAAAAGAAGACGTGAACAGCTCATATTGTGCTCTCAACATTTTGTTCTTCAGTATTTGACAGTTCATTAAGTTGTATTGTGCAATAGTAGAAAACCTGTGTAGTACTGAAGTAAAGAGGGGGGGTGAACTGACCTCTTAAAGGCACATGGTTTTATTGACCCATAATATTATCCATTAGTTTAATCTTTTTAAAGTCTTACTTTATTAAAAGAATGTCAGCTATTGACTTGATGTAATTCCTCAAAATAGTAAGTGTGGATTGTACATGTAGCATCGTGGTTGGATTTTGTCTCTGACATGTTGAAACCTCATGATTCTTCCCTGCTCTTAGGTCTTCAGGTCAGAGGTCACGGTTGGTCCTACGTACCAAACTCGTGGGGATCCAGCTTTTCACGCACCAAAGCTGTGGTATTCTCTTCCATTGTCTTTACGCCGTGCAGACCCCACTGACTCTTTCAAAAAGCAGCTGAAGACATTTCTATACAAACAAGTTTTTAATTAATTTTCTCATTGTTTTGTTTTATTTATATTTCTGGTTTTATTGTGAAGCACTTTGTGATTTTTATCAGTAAAAAGTGCTATAAATACATCTTACTTACTTACTTTTCTAAATCTTCAAGGAAACTTTGCCTTAATCTTGTATTCAAATTACAATATTTTATACTATGTTTTGTGTAGTTTCCACGTGCTTCAGTGTTTCTGCACACGCACACAACAATGGTACAATTTCTAATTATTGCGGTACTACATGCCTTATTGCTAATAATATTATATTTTTATAAATATACCTCAAGCTCCCCATTAGTGGCCAGTTTGGTTTCTGTCTCATCGCTTGTATCATTTTATGATACACATTGTTGAGGGTGGGGGATACCTACTTATCGTAGTTTACACATTTCAAGCTGGAGAAAACGGTGTGCCCATCAGCAGCCACAGAATCGGTTCAATATCCTTTATTAAGGATAAATGTAATTGTAACCTCTTAGTTAATCTGAACGATAAGCTGTTGTTTTGCTGGAGGGGAACAAAAAATCATTGTATTTGTCATCACATGTAGCAAATATCATACCTTGACTTTTGAATGGCCTGTTGTCTTTATGTGTCTTTTATTTCAAAATAGATTTGTATGGTTTCTTTTAACCAATAAAAATTAAATCCAAAAACCTCTGCAGAGTGATCCTTCCTAACCATCACTCCATCTATTTTCTTAGATATTTTTCCAGCTAAAGTTGAATGGGACATGCACCCATTTCAGCTGACCTTCTTTCCATTTTTCACTGAAAGCTCAAATGTCTCCCATAGATGTTCAGCTCAGTTTCATCTGAGGGCTGTAAAGGCCTTACTCATACACATTATTTTCACCTTCAGTAAAAATAGGATACATAAAATGTCATCCTAAAATAGGCCACTGGTATCAGGAGAGAAATGAGTGGTCCTTCCCTCTATAGAGTGAGGTGGATTCCCAGAATTTCGGGTACAAAGCATAATTTTTCAAAAGTAGTCATTTGATCCCCTATCTGCAAATCCATACTGAGAGAAAGAATGACACAAGAGGGACACTATTGCAGTCTCAAGTTCATTCATACTGATTCAAGGTTGCCACTGCCTGATCCTTTCTCACAATATGTTGGACTATTGGCAGACTTTGGCAAACTAACTATTTTATCCTACACCAGTGGTTCTCAAATTGTGGCTCCCTCTAGTCATTAAAGATGAAATAATTTGTGCTGTATTAACAGAATGCTAGCACTTTCTTTGCAAAGCATTACTACCCTTCCTGTCGTGTTTGTGTCAAAACTGAATTATGATATCCTCCACACTATGCACTCTAACATATAAAAGTGATGAGCACCTTTTGTTACATATGTGGTTTTCTTAGTCAAAATTGACCACCATAGGAAATGAATGGGAATCCCCCCCCCCCCCCCACACACACACACACACACACTGACTGAACAACCCCATGAATGACCCACTGAACTACAACAGAAAACTAAACAGCAGTGACGTTTGTATGGTAATGATGATGTGATGATAATGATGTGCTACGCGACACAGCTACGTTAGCATGAACACAGTGAAGCTGGAGGATGAACGCTAACTTTTTTCCACTCGATAAAAGCTAACGTGAAGGTTCCCGATGGTTAAGGACAAATGCAATCGCATGGCAGGATGCTGTAAACGGACCAAACTTCAGTCAGGAGAACAACTGAGATAATCCATCCACAATACGAGGTTAGTCATTCATATACTGCTGCATGGGCTGGGCTGTAGTTACATCGGAAGGGTTTAAAAACTGATCTGTAAAATGAACAGTGGTGATAAAAACCGAGAGAGGCCGACAGTGATCACTGACTGTTTTTAGGGGCTTGTTCAGATTAAATAGAACAAGATACAAAACATTAAAACATGTTAAAAACACAAGAGCCTTATTAAAGCCTGTTCATACTTCATCACTTGAAGACCGGATGTCCCACCTGCTGTGACTGTTTTAATGCAGCACAGCTGTTGTTATTATCAGTTGTCACATCCTGTTTATGACAGTTAAATAAATAACATTCATATAAGAAAGAAAATTGTCTCTTGTAAACTGTATGTGGTTTTAAAGAGGCCTATACTACTGTACTTTAATGGAGGTCATAAGGGTGGTACTTCAAGAGCCATTTATTTTATGAGGTGGTACTCATTGTGAAAAGTTTGAGAACCACTGGCCAACACAAAACGATACTATTTTTCATGCAACTTTTTCAATGACACAAAATTATTACTTCAGTTTGGCGAGACTTTTCATAAATATTCACCGTGTAATGGATCGTGTATAGATTCAATATCCAGTAAAAAAACTAAAAAATTAATAAAATGGTAAATGGTCTGTATTTGTATAGTGCTTCACTAGTCCCTATGGACCCCAAAGCACTTTACACTACATTCAGTCATCCACCCATTCACACACATTCACACACTGGTGATGGCAGCTACATGTAGCCACAGCCACCCTGGGGCGCACTGACAGAGGCGAGGCTGCCGGACACTGGCGCCACTGGGCCCTCTGACCACCACCAGGAGGCAACGGGTGAAGTGTCTTGCCCAAGGACACAACGACCGAGATTGTCCAAACTTCCGATTACAAGATGGACTGCCAACTCTTGAGCCACAATCCATAATATAAGCAAGTAAAATTTCTAGTTTATACATTTTCGTTTTTCTCTTGTGTTTCGTCATTCTTTCATTCTTGTAAATCTCTGGAAAGTGTTTTTTCTCTGTCTTTTCCATGGAAATACAGCAACTGTACATTTAGCTACCAAAGCATAATGTGTTACAAACTGCTTAGAAGAAAATAGACTTTATGTTTGGCAATATTTGTTTAGCTGATTGAATTTATGCACCTAAAATTACCTGCTACATAAGAAGAGATAATCTGTTTATGCTCACTCCTCCTCGGTAGCACTAGAGAGATACTTATGAACCACAAACCCAACTTCAAGATCCTCACCATGAACACATCACAGAAATGAGTACAAAAACAGGATGTGTTGAGGGTGTAAGTGGGGCTGTTGGATGTCATTGTTTTCTTATTACTGAGTATCTCTATGCTGTCACCTGGAAGCAATATTAGGCAGCATGTGTCCGCCTGCCTGTCAGATTGAATTTCTTAATTGGTTTAACCTCGGCTGAAGTGTTTTCAAAGTGGACTTTTTTACCTATTCACATAGTGCATGACAAAACTACACCTTATGTACAAATTAGTTGTCACAAGATATTCACACCTAGTGTCGGTCTGGTATATCGTTTGTGTTACTGAGGCAGCATGCTCATGTTTCAACCTTTAATTCTTTTGGTGTCATACACTTTGAACAGGGTGAAGTCATGTATTGAACTGACTTGTGGGTCCATTATTCTATTTTGCTTTTGCTAAATAGTTGTGGAAAGTTAACGTTTCCATTGTCAGTCAGCTCCTGCTGTGCAGGTCAGTGTGGTGAAAGACTGTCTTATCACTTGTGAACAAAATTGTCACGACTGGGGGCAGCAGCCGTGTGACGTGTGGAAGGAGGACTCAAATGCAGCACTTATCAGGATGTGAGGGTGATTTATTAAGAATACCGAACATAAAGTGGGGATGGCAAAACAGAACTAAGGATGAACTAAACTGGGAGAAACTAAACCATAGAGCAGCAAACCTGAACATGAAGGGAGGACAGCAGGGGATTCACGAAGTGATGTAGAGTACGCAGGGTAACACAGAGGATGAACACAGACGACATGATGAGGAGCACAGGCAGACACCCAGTGTAAATCCACACACCAGGTAATTAGGAAATGGCAGACAGGTGGGGACACAGCTGGAACTAATGGACATAACGAGACAAACCTACAAAGTAAAACAGGAAACACACAGACTGTTTTACACTACCAACTGGGGACACGAACAGAACACAGAGGGGAGGCACAGGTAGGGATGATAGAAACACACAACTCAAACCCTAAGAACAAATACAAAATCAGAATAAACTAGAAAAATGATAATAATAAACTGAAAGTGCTGGGTCATCGACCCAGGACCATGACAAAAATTAGTAATAGCAGAGCGCTCTAGATTCATACCGGTTATTTTTTTATCCCATTTTTTGGAAATGATCTGTAATTAAGGTGGAGGCGGCACTCCTCTGAGACCGTCCCCAATGAACGGTAGTGATGGCCAAATGAAGCTTTCTGAAGCTTGTGTTGAAAAACGGTTCATTACTCGAAGCTTTTCAACACAGTCCTCTCTGGTGACATCTGGTGGCCAAAAATATGAAGAGCAGCTTGAATGCACAAAATAAAACCAACTGCTTCATTACGATTGCCCACTCTACAGCAGTGGCGTGTCCAGCGGGGTGGCCTGGGGGGGCACAGGCCACCCCCCCAACCAGACTGGCCACCCCAGGTGCCACCCCAAAGGCAAAACAATAAAATTCAATCAAATATCAAATGTCCGATTATGTTTTCACGGTGAAGCTCAGATATCCGAGTGTAAGTGAATGCAGCATCGGCTTCTGCGCTATGTGCATCACGTTAGCAAAGGTAGGAGAGCCAAGCACGAAAGACGCACTGCAGGAAACAATTTTTCGGTGAAAGAAAATGAGGACAGAATAAATGTCCCGGTAAGTAATATTAAGTTTGTTGAGTTTAGTAAACTTCGGTGAAATTAGAATACCAAGGAAAAAATAACACTTAAAGAATTATTGCAGCCGTTGAATATTTCAGACAGTAGGCTGCTGGGGGGAGCTAACATAAGAGTTATGAGTTATAAGATATAATCTAAGTCGTAACATTGCTGTATGGAGCTGCAGATTTGGTTGCAGGTTAACATAGCTGGACTGACCATCGGGCATACCGGGCATATGCCCTGCCCGGTGACTTATTTTTTTTTTTTTTTTTGTAATGGCATGAACAATGAGAGGTGGTGGATTGGCCAGATGCAGGTCGATGTGTAAAAATAACTCCGTTGTTTGGTGGTGGCTATGGCGGGGCTTCAACAGAGGCCAGCAGGTGGATGAGGGAAGGGGAGGCAGGAGGAGAGACCCGAGGCAGCCACCAGTCCGAGTGTCAGGTGAACTGAACTTCAGGTAAGAAGTTATGACCTGCAGTCTATCTGGGTCAGATATAAACCAAGTTTAGGTGGAGTTTATTTTCATTGTGCTGACTTTTTACTGTCAGTTGCAATAACTCGTACTGCGTTCTAGCCAGCTTGATGGAGTTTTTAGGTGGGTGGGTTCTATGATGTTACTGATAGTGAACTTTATTTTATTCATAAGGTTAGTTAGTAGAGTTGCCAACGGCTCCTTAAAAAATGGAATGGTCCCTCATTCAGAGAAAATATTACACGTTTCGTATTGAGCTGAGAAGAGACGCAGTTTGTCCCGGACTTTAGCTAGAATGGAAAAAGACACAAACCTGGAGTTATTCTGTCTTTACGCTGCACAGCTGCTTCTTCTTCTCTCATTCTCTCCCCCTTCCTCTCCTGTTGCTACTTCAATCATGAAACTGATCAATGATCAGCTGATCGGCTTTTCTCTCTTGTTTATTTATCGTCCACTTTGCGCCGAAAGAGGAAACCAGCAGATGTCGCGCTAAACAACAGCAGCACGTTTAAGCTTGATCAGCTGTTGTTAGAATTTATTTAATATTAATTTCTAGTATCAGCTGATGTTTGCTGGAGCCACAGCTGTAAAGCTGCTGGTCATGATGTCTGTTTAGATATGTGGTGAGAGGGAAACATGAAGATGAAACCAGGAGATGTCCTTACTGAATCATCAGAGCTGTGATGGAGAAACAGGTTTACCTTTTAGGTGACATGAATGAGTTGAAGGGAAGTTATGAACTGTTTCTGAGAGACAAATAACACCAGGATCCTTTTCTAAGTAGCTGAAAGCTGGTAACTGTGCAGGGGCGGGCCTAGGAAAGTTTTGCCAGGGGGCCAGGTAGGGCATTAACAGGGAAAGGCGGGGCACAAAGAAATACTTTTCTTTCTTATTCTCATTTAAAATATCTAGCTTTTATTAAATAATTATCTAAATCTTACAACCAAAGTTTTTATCTGACGTAAAATGTATAGAAATCATACATATACCAACAAGACAGTGTACATATGGAAAAGATATATATAAATCTTATAAAGTTTGTATCTGTCTTGTGTGAAACTTGTATGAAAAGCATACAAGAGTAAAAACAGATATAAGATCCCTTGAAAGATTATATAATGAATCTTGTATGTTTTGGATACTTACTAAAACAATATATGAAAGTAATGAGAAAGTGGCCACTTTCATGAGTAAATCATGTAAGTTTTTACTATTTCTTTTCCATATGGGACTGTCACAACAGAACAGCATTTGTTTTCATTCAAAGTCTTTATGGCTTTACTACCTGGTGGGCCGGTCTCTAGTCAAAATGCCCGATTTTCTGTCCCAGTCCAGTCTTGCAGGTTAATACTGGCAGTGTCACCATGCCAGCTGACTGTATTTCATCATCAGCCAGTGTTGTTCTTTATCAATATTACCAAAGTTTACCATAAGGCAGCATAGAAAGTATTTACTTGCTTTCAGGTTTCATTCAAATGTTAGTCTTTTCAGTTGTTTCCCCACTTTTTTCCTGTTTCAAAATCAAACACCAGTTTGTGAGAAGATTATCTTCTTTTTTTAACAGGCAGATAAAGTTTTGCATTGGAACTGGCTAATTTGTCATTTGTTTGTTACAAATGTTCGTATTTTAATATTCAAAAATGTTTTTGCCCAAAACATATGTGCACTATATGTCAGTAAAAATACTATGCAAATACTGCTGTCCTTGAATGCTGAGTAAACACTGACAAAGCACTGATTGTATCTCTTGTACTTTATCAACGCAGTATCTAAAAACTTTGCACCGTAGTGGTTAAAATCTCATTCTAATAAGAGTTAAAAGCGCATTTGGTTATTAGGTTTACAGGGTTATTGAATTATGGTTAACGGTTGGTAGAATTTTATTTTAAACATTATCTGCCAATTACATCTGCCACCCTTCTCCAAATCTGTGCCCCTACCTGGCCCCCCCAACAAAAATTTTCTAGACACGCCACTGCTCTACAGAGTGGAGTTCTGTCTGATATTGGGCCGCTGTTGTGTTGCTTTGAACGTGTATTTTTTGGTGGTTGAAAAAATGTGTTTTATTTGTTTAATAAATAGTTTTGACCAGTAAACTCTCCTTGTTTAAACATGCACCATTGTGTGGTCTTTCTTTGCTTGTGACATCTTGATGTTGGTAAATACAATAATTGAAAAATACCACATTACATATAATATACATATAATAATGTACAACACATTATGGAGTATGCTTCTGCTGTGAGGTCCTGCCTCCATGCACTTATGCAATTAATCGCTAGACGGGTGTATTTATAAATATTATTATATTAGGGAAATTTTCCTAGACATATTTTTGACCTGGGGGTAGAACTGATTGTGAACTGGAAAGGGAAAATGCTTATGAACTTGCAAATGAAAAACATGATGCATTTAAAGTAACCCTTTTTCATTTGTATTTAAGAAGAGAATTTGTTCTAGTGTGTGATGGCCGAACCTGTTCCTTTTCGTGGAGATCATTTCTCCTGCCTTAAGGAACATCCCTTCACATGGCCCAGAGGAGGCTGGAGTGCAGAGAAACTGGTAGAGATGCAGGTATACAGTCTACCTGGGCCACACAAACTATCAGCTGAAGAGAATAAATAGATTAAATTGCTGCACATTTGGCAGACTAACATTTTCAGATTAATTAAACAATAAAATATATATTTTTACAACATTACATGTAAAGAGTCAAGTGGAAGTTTTTCTAAAGTTATTTAATGATATTTATATTATGGAAGCAGATGTTTGACATTTTACCTTTTTCCCGTTTTCAGATAAAATAAACGCGCACAAAACAAAAGCAAACAGCCAGAACACAAAGCTGTAAAACCCACCCGATCGACCAAAATCAACTCAAAATCCTCCCACACAACAGAACCTCTGTCATGAATCGCTGTGCGGCAGGCAGGAGTAGGACCCAAAATGCAGGACTCACAGGCACGAGGGAATGAACTCAAAACTCAGCTTTATTTGCTGGCAGAACAAACATATAAACTAAACCAAACTGGGAAACCACAAACTAAGAACTCACAGAGAGACACACAGGGAGATCCACACAGCAAGAGGGACGACGTCACGCTGAACAGAGGGAGACGCAGACAGAAATACACAGATGGTTAACGAGGAAAAGTGGGAACACACGGGGAACACAGGTGACACTGATAATCATAACGAGACAGGGCGGGGTGAACTGAACATGACATGTACGGGCGTGAGAGTCACAAGGTAAACAGGAAGTGCACAGAGGTTCAGACAGGAGGAGAGAGAGCACGGGGAAAACACAGACATAACGGGCAGGGGAAGCATGGAATAAAACATAAGGAGAGACGAGGGCTCACAGATACACAGAGGGGCACACAGGGGGTAAAAGCCATGAAGGGAAAACACTTAGGGAACAACACAACAGGGCAACTCAGAAAACATGGCCTAAGCAAGGAACAAAATACAAACATACAAGGAAACTAAGAACACTGGGCCAACATGGCCCAGGACCATGACAACCTCCTCTATTCCTCGCTGGCTCCAAATCTCTCAGTGGAATGATCAGTGGTTCACTATCTGTCACCATCAAAACTCCAAAATCCCGCGAATGATTCGCTTCCTTATAAACCATTGAATCAGACACCGAAGCAGTTAGGTTCTAAATGAAGCTTCGAACGTCACTGATCACGTGACTCTGGCCAAACGAATCAAGCTTCGACACAGTGCTTCTGAAGCAGTGTGTTGATTTTTTTGACACACGCACCGGAGCTTCAGCTTCAAGCGAGCCATCACTAATGAACGGTAATAAACAGGCAACATTATCATTTACACCTACTTTAATTTACACCTAATGTTTTATTTAAGGATCACAAATAAAATGTATGTCTTATTTAAAATAAGTAAAACTTAAGTCTGTCCCTCCCTTGTGTTCACTTTAGTGTTCCCGGTCAAAATTAACCAGTCAGTTTTAACAGCTCTTAAATTTACATAAGAAACATTTTTCACCACCAAATTCAGTTCAGTGGGTTGGTCAATGGGTCATTCAGTGAGTCATTCAGGGGGTCAGAGGCCAAAGGGGTAGGCGGTGGATTCCCATCCATTTTCTATTGTGGTCACTTTTGACTGGGAACACCACAAATGTAACAAAGTTGATTAAAACTCTCAAAATTCAACGAAAGATGTGGTCATCACTTTTATATGTTCAAGTGCATAGTGTAGAGGATGTCATACGAGTTTTTTTAATTTGTAAATTAAAAAGATTTTGTCAGGGTCCTGGGTCGCTCACACCCAGGACCCTGCTAGGGGACTGGCCACAGCTGAAGCCTGCTGCTGATCAGGGCTCGTCAGGGGAGCTACTTAGGAGAATCTTGGAGCTCCCACCGACGTGGGATCATTGTGTTAGACTCCCAAGTCAGTGTGTGGGGTTTAGTCTAGAAGGTGCAGATCGTGTGTGGCCGCAGGGGTCAGTGTCTAACAGCTGCTTCCATTGTTTCCCCACAATAGGAGCGTGGAGAGGAAGGAGAGCACGCACAGGGTGTGCAGAGTCACGACAGCGGGGAGCACGAACACGGATGCCACTGGAAGACACACACGGGAGTCTTATGGAGCACGGGGATTAATTGTGCATCAGTATTTACCACACTGTAAATAAAGGCACTGTCTACACACAGAGCTCCGCGCCTGTGTCCTTCTTTGCCTCACATCCCCACGGCCTGCCAGCCAGACCATGACAGATTTGATGAACACGACAGGAAGGGTGGTAAAGCTTTGCAAAGAAAGTGCTAGCACTCTGTTAATACAGCGCAAATTATTCCAGTAAGGCTTTACACATCTTCAATGACACCAAAATGTTTACCCATAAAATGTATATTTGCGTGTTACAATTCCAAAGGCCTGCTTTGATTCTGACTCATACGTACACAAATCAGAGTTCTCCGCAATTAGAAATGACATTTTCGAGTCACGTGGGACCGCCGAAGAAGATGGCCGCACACTAGAGGTGCTCCTAAAGTCTGTTGATTAATGTTCTGATTCTGGAAACATACACTCCAGCTGTAGTCGTAAATTGGACACCCTTTGTGGACTTCGAAGCTTTTCAAGAATTACCGTCTTTGGAAAATGGCCGGTAACAACAAAGCAAACTTTTTTAAGGGAGCTACCACGAGGAAGAAGCAAGCTAGCATTAGCCTCGCTCCGGAACCACCCGAAAGTGCATCTGCATCTGAGGCCGCCTCTCCAGTAGTTGAGGAAGGTATAGGGAGCGAGAGCAAAAAAGACATTTTTGAAGAAATTAAGAAAATGAACGCTACTCTTCAGGTCGTAGCAAAAGATGTCACCACTATTAAAGAGGCCACTAAAGAACTGAAAGATTCGGTGGAAGATATAAAAGTGAGGTTAGGGGAGGCGGAACAACGTATATCAGACATGGAAGATGCCAGCGTGCTTACCGAGGCAAAAGTGGACAAATTCCAGAAGAGGATGGAGGCGTTGTGGTCGCGAGTGGAGGACCTTGAAAACCGTAGCAGGAGGAATAATGTACGGATCATTGGACTCAAAGAAGGTGTGGAGACACCCGGGAACGTGGACAAATATGTGACGGAGATACTGGCCGAAGCACTTGAGCTTTCTGGAAGTGAATTTGAAATTGAACGTGCGCATCGTTCCCCTGTACCAATGCCGGAACCTAACGAGCCTCCCAGGGTGATACATGTCCGCTTTCTACGTTCATCTGCTAGGGAGAAAGTGCTTCGGGTGGCCAGAGAGAGGCGTGGAGTCGATTGGCAAGGCGCCAAGCTTTCCTTTTTTGAAGATGTTACAAGGGAGCTGGCGGAGAAGAGGAAGGCATTCAACCCGGTGAAGAGGCGTCTCCGAGAGCTACAAGTAAAGCATAGGCTGATGTATCCTGCAACGCTCGTTTTCACGTGGAACGGACAAAAGAAAGCATTCAAAGACGGAAAAGAGGCCGAGAAATTTCTGCAGGAGTCGACTTAGAGGAATGCGGGACATGATGTAACAGATCGGAGTAGTGTATGTGAATTTTAAAATAAGGTAACAAACAAACAATGGGCTCAATGGGGCTGCGGTGGTGGTGCTGCTGTCGGATGATTAGCGTGTCTCACGGACCACGAGCAGTTTGGGGTCTCAAGCTAAAGTTAGTTAGGCTTGGGTAGGAGGGGAGGGAGGGGGCGCTTAGCAACGTTGTTCTGAGTTGCTATGCAAAGAAGGGGGTTGGTTTTGTTCAGGTTTGTTTGGTTTTTTTTTTTTTTTTTAATGACGGCTAGTTTGATAAGACCAGATGGGTTTTGTAATATTGAGTGCATATGCATGTATTTGTGTTGTGTTGTAAAGCGCACAAGGTGTGCTTTACCCCATTTCTGTTAGAAAGTGATGAACAGGTATACTAAAATAATATCGTGGAACATAAACGGATGTGGGGACCCAATCAAGAGGAGGAAGGTTCTAACATACTTAAAATCTAAAAATGCAGATATAGCGTTTATTCAGGAATCCCACATTGCGGGGGAAGAAGAGGCAAAAAAGTTTAAACGAGACTGGGTGGGCTCCGTTTTTCATAGTTCATATTCGAGTAAACGGAATGGTGTGTTGATCCTTGTTAATAAGAAATTAAGCTTCGTGTTGCTGAAGAAGTATAATGATGACGAAGGACGCATTATATGCTTGGAGGCCTTAATTAATGGGGTTCGAACAGTTTTGTGCAATATTTATGCACCTAATAAGGAGGAGCCAGATTTTTTTCACAAAATTAACAAGATAATAGGGGATCATGTGGGGCAGGTGATATTGGCTGGGGATTTCAACCAGGTGATGGATGGGATAATTGATAAGAGTAACCCCAGGGGTACGTCTACACCCAGGGACAGAGAGGCTGTTCATTTACTGACAGAGGATCTTTGCTTAACGGACATTTGGAGGTTAGTTAATCCCAGTTCAAGGGAATACACATTTTACTCCAACTGTCATAAAACATATTCGAGGATAGATTTCGCCTTAATATCAAAGTCTCTGGTCAATTCAGTCGTAGACTGTGAGATTGGTGCCATTGCCATTAGTGATCATGCCACAGTAGAGTTGCAAATTGACTTGAACACAGATAGAACGAAGAGGGGTCGCTGGAGGCTTAACACGATGTTGTTGCAGAACAAAAGTTTTAGTGAGGAGTTAACAAAGGATCTCAAATTTTTTTTCGAAATCAATATGGGTTCCACAGACAAAGTAGCCACAGTTTGGGAAGCATCTAAAGCATATGTAAGAGGAAAGCTGATTGCATACGCATCAAAAGTTAAGAAAAGTGATCTAGAACGGGTAGAAACCTTGGATAAAGAAATACGGGAGTTGGAGAAGGACTTAGCGAGTCAATATTCAAATTATAAATATCAGACTATATGTAAATTAAAATACCAGTTGAATGACATTTATAACAAAAAGGCAGAATATGCCTTATTTAGGCTCAAAACAAAATTTTATGAAGGTGGCGAAAAGAGTGGAAGACTATTGGCAAGACAACTGAAGCAGCAAGATAATTTGAATAATATATCTATGATTAAGAAGGACGGCCAAGTGATAACCTCATCGAAGGAAATGAATTCAATTTTCCAATCATTTTATCAAGATTTGTATACGTCTGCTGGTGCGCTTGATGAAGAGGAGGTGGAGACATTTTTTTCAGGTCTACAATTACCTACTCTCTCTGGGGAACAGAAAACGAGACTGGATGAGCCTATAACGGAAGAAGAGGTCAGGGCTGCGATCTTATTAATGAAGAATGGGAAATCGCCAGGCTTGGATGGCTTCCCGATTGAGTATTATAAGAAATATATCGATATTTTAGCCCCAGTCCTGCATAAAGTTTACCTTGAGGCATTGGAGATAGGTTCCTTGCCAAGTACGTTTAATGAAGCACTGATCTCCCTTATTCCTAAAAAGGATAGGGATCTGTCGGACCCAGCAAATTACCGGCCTGTAAGCCTTTTGGGCGTTGATTGCAAAATTTTGACGAAGGTTTTGGCCTCCCGCCTGGATCATATATTACCAGATATCATCAATGGTGACCAGGTTGGCTTTATTAAAAATAGGTCCTCCGGTGATAACATTAGAAGACTTCTTCATCTCATGCACAAAAGCGAATCTAACCTAACCCCAGTTGCGGCCTTCTCGCTGGATGCTGAGAAGGCCTTTGATCGGGTGGAATGGGGCTTCCTTATGACGACCCTCGCAAGGTTCGGGTTTGGGCCTGGGTTTTGTAATTGGGTCAAAACTGTATATGCAAGTCCAAGGGCAGCGGTTTTGACAAATGGGTTGGTGTCAGGGTTTTTTCATCTTACTCGCGGGACCCGACAGGGGTGCCCTTTGTCCCCGTTGCTTTTTACAATATTTCTGGAACCGCTGGCCTTGGCTATCCGAGCAAACAGGGGTGTCAGAGGTGTTCATGCAGGGGGTATGGAACACAAGTTGTTTCTATATGCTGATGACATCTTAGCAGTATTGACGGATCCCATGCAGTCTCTACCAGCACTACTCACGTGTGTTGAGTCATTTTCAGGGTTGTCAGGTTATAAGATAAACTGGGACAAGTCGGAGGGCATGCCATTGTCAGCATCATGTCATTCTGGATGCGTTACTCCATTCAATTTTAAGTACTCACCTTCAGGTATGAAGTATTTAGGAATATTATTAAAACCCGACTTGGAGGATATTATGCTTTCAAATGTGGAACCTCTCCTCCTAAAGATAAAAACAAATCTGGATAAATGGGGTAAATTGAATCTTACACTATGGGGTAAAATTAATGTGATTAAAATGATGGTGGTCCCACAGTTCAATTATGTTTCCATGATGTTACCTGTACAAATTCCTTTGCACATATTTAGTCAATTTGAGAAGTTAATCAAAGATTTTTTGTGGAATAACAAAAAGCCGAGAGTGAATATAAAGAAAATGTGGGCCTCTAAAGACATTGGGGGAATGGCCCTCCCAAATGTGAAGTTGTATAATTTAGCTTTTGGATTGTCAAGACTGGCCAAATACTGGACGGGATTGGGCTCTGAGCTGAGCTGGATGAAGATCGAACAGGAACTAGCGAGCCCTTTCACACCTTTGGATGTTTTCTCACAGGGCGCGGCAACTAATGGACAAGACTCTCATGATAACCCAGTGCTCAGGTATTCCAAAGCTGTCTGGGTAGAGGTGCACAAGTTGTGTGGAGCATCTCATCTAAGACAACCTTATGCCTCGCTATGGAACAATATTGCTGTACGGATTGGGCGGAAAACTGTGTTCTGGAAGGAATGGCTTGTCAAAGGCATACGCAGGATAAGTGATCTTTACTCAGGGGGAGTGTTTATGTCATTTGCTGAAATAACCCGAAAATACGGTTTGATAAGAGAAAATAATTTTTGGAAATATTTACAAATAAGGGATTGTGTTACCAAAGGAAAATTTGCTCAAAGCTCGAATATGGTGGTGTAGTTTTTAGAATTGTCCAGTACAGCACATAGGGCGGCTGTTTTCTACAAACTATTTAACAATCCTAAAAAAGAGATATGTGAAAACTTGAGGATTATATGGCAGAGGGATCTGGGTTGTGCAATTTCTAAAGAAGACTGGCGCAGAATTTTGTCATTCTCTGATAAGTATATAAGGGAGGCCAGGGGTAAATTTACTCAGTATAAATTAATACACAGGTGGTACTTCACTCCATCCAAACTTTATAGAATGGGAATTAGTCCCAGTAATGTATGCTGGAAATGTAGTTCAGATCCAGGGACATTTATACATGCTATTTGGGAATGTGGGAAAGTTTATCCCTTTTGGCAAAAAGTGTTGGACAAAATAGGAAGGTGGATTGGTTTGATGATACCCCTGTCACCAAGACTGTGCTTATTAGGGGATCGGTCGGTGTTACCTGGGGTTTCAAAATATGACTTTGTGGTTATAAAGGTGGGGGTGATCACAGCGGCTCGAGTTATTCTGAGTGTATGGAAGGAACCATCTCCTCCAGAATATAATAGGTGGAAAGAAACTATGCTGAAAATGGTGTCGTATGAAAAACTCTTGGCTAGGATTAATGATGATAGGGAGGGTTTTGACAAATCGTGGGGACGTGTTTTTGGCTGAGATGGTTGGAACTTATTTGTTCAGGGCAATTATCTTTAGTTATGTTGTACGCTTGCTGCACTGTTTGTTTGTGTAGGCACTCAGTAAGGGAATGACTTAAAGATTTGAGTTAACTGTCCTTTTTTTTTGTTTTTATTTTTTTACGGGTGTACTGTTAGTTAACAGGTATTGAAAATGGACCCGAAGTATAAAGGTGGATTAACTATGGGATTGAAAGCTGTCTTTTCTTTTCTTTATTGTTTTTTTTTTCCTTCCTGTTGTTGTTTCGTTGGTTGTTTTGTTTGTTTTTTCGTGTTGTGAAATGTTAAAAACAAATAAAGACTTCGATTACAAAAAAAGAAATGACATTTTCTAGCAATTAGCTTTACACTTGGTATCAGAAGCTCCAGCTCTCTTCCACAGTGTATATTTGTCTGTCTTCTTCCCCTGCCAACCAGTCATGGCACACTGCTCCCTTAGCCTGGTTCTAACAGAGGTTTCTTCCTGTTAAAAGGGAGTTTTTCCTTCCTGCTGTTTCCAAAGTCTTTTCTCATATGGATCATATGATTGTTTTCTCTATTTTCTCATCATAAATAATCACTAACTAATAGTTTCTCTATTACTATCAATAAAATGCCGGTCTCCATTTCTTCTTCTGTGAAAAGTTTGGGTGTCATCCTTGACAGTACTCTATCCTTTAACTCTCCCATCAATAATGTCACTCGCTCTGCTTATTTTCAGTTGGGTAACATTAACCGTCTCTGTCCCTTTCTCACCCCACATGCCATTCTTATTCAAAGCCTGGTCAGAGGGCCCGGTGGCGCCTGTGTCCGGCAGCCTCGCCTCTGTCAGTGCGCCCCAGGGCAGCTGTGGCTACAATGTAGCTTGCTATCGCCAGTGTGTGAATGTGTGTGTGAATGGGTGGATGACTGAATGTAGTGTAAAGCGCTTTGGGGTCCTATGGACTAGAAAAGCGCTATACAAATGCAGGCCATTTACCATTTACCATTTGTTATGGATCGATTACTGTAATTCACTTTTTTCGGCCTCACTCAAAAATCCATCAATAAACTTCAACGTGTCCAGAACTCTGCTGCCCGTATTATCACTTGGATTCCTTCTATTCACCACATCTCCCCGGTCCCGAAGCAGCTACACTGGCTTCTGGTCAAACATCGCATCAGTTTTAAAATACTTCTGTATACATTCAAGGCTATTCATGTCCTCCCCCCTCCATATCTCTATGTTTTGGTTCAGATCACAATCCCATCTCGGTGTCTTAGATCTTCTTCTACTCTTTCTCTCACCGTTTATTCCCCTTGTCTTGTCACTATGGGGGGCAGGGACTTCAGTTGCTCTGCTCCTCGACTTTGGAATTCCCTACTTCCTGATTTGAGAACTATCACCTCATTTTCTCGACTCAAAACTCACCCATTCAAAATAGCTTATTCCACATAACCTTTCCACTTTACTGCTTTTAATCTGTTCCTTCTATTATGTTTCTCATTATTGTGCATATTCCCTGCTTTTATGCCTACTTTTACTACTTTTCAGTGTCCTTGAGTGTTCTGAAAGGCGCTTTTAAATAAAATGTATTATTATTATTATTATTATTATTATTATTATAATTATTTGCATAGAGCCTTTTTAGAATAGAGCAGAATAACCCCTTTGTACATGTACAACAAAATTATGGGTGCTCCACACCAACTGTGCAGTGTTTGTTAACAGTACAAATGGCCCAGGAAAAGAAGCTTTTAGTGAGTCTGAAGGTGTGGGACCAGATTGACCTGAGGTGCCAACCAGAGGGCAGTGGGTCAAACAGGTGGTCGGAGGGGTGCAAGGGGTCACCTGTGATGGCTCTGGTTTTCCTGAGATAGAAGGATCTGCTGCTGAGCTGACAGTGCACTGACAACCACCTATACACTCATTCAGTTAATGCATTATAAATGCATTGTGTACTCAAAACACAGCCCAAAGCAAAACAAACAAACAAAAAAAGCCCCCACTGGATTTTTGCTTTGGGCTGTCTGCTTTGTGCTAAATCCTAAGAGCAAGATCTTAATTGTGTCCTCATTATGACAGGGATTTGTGTTGGTGTGAAGGAGTGTAATGTAGAGGTTTACATTGTTAACTGGTATGGTATGAGGCGATTATTTTCAGGTCATTTCAGGGAGACGTGAAAATAATGTATTGGTTCAAATTAGTGTAACAAAGTACTGTCTCCTGGGAGTAATTAAGTAACATGCTGAATTACATTTCAGAAAAGTGTTTGGATGCTAATACACCAGTTGTGATGAAAGTATTGGAGAAACTTGTGATATCAGAGATTTTATTTTTTTTTAAATTTTTTTAAATTTTTTTTTATTAGTTTTTCTTTTTTCAAAAATAGTACATAATTACATAACATAATAAAGTGTACAATTCAGAACCAAAAATAAATAAATAAATAAAAAACAAACAAATAAACAAAAACAAATAAACAAAACAAAAACAAACAGACTGATAACTAAGCACAGAACACCAGGGCCCTGTGCTTCGTACGTCGCTTACTACATCCAAGATCAAATGAAACATCCAAGACCAAATCATCGCGCTAACTCTGAGCTCGCTATTCCGGTTCCCCGAACACACCTGTTGTTGACGATTAGTATAGCTGGATGAAGTAATGTGAGATCACTGGGTGGCCCAACAGGGGCTACGCATCGATAGTAGAAACATTGATCGGCAACCCTTTGATTGGTCGGCGAAAATGTCGAAGGAGCGCGCTCGGTATTTTTCGGCAGCAGAGCAAGAACTCTTGAGTGAGGGATTTCAGGAGTTTCAGAGTTTAATTAAAACGCAAGGGAACACTGCAAAGGCTGCAAAAGCAAGGAGAGAGGGCTGGCAGAAAGTTGCTGACAAATCAAACTCCTAAGTAATTCAATAATAACAATAATAATGGAGTGGATTTATATAGCGCTTTTCAAGGCACCCAAAGCGCTTTACAATGCCACTATTCATTCACTCTCACATTCACACACTGGTGGAGGCAGCTACGGTTGTAGCCACAGCTGCCCTGGGGCAGACTGACAGAAGCCAGGCTGCCATATTGCGCCATCGGCCCCTCTGGCCAACACCAGTAGGCGGTAGGGTAGATTTATCATATCACACCATATTATCCAATATTATATTACATTATATTATATTATAATATGTTATATTATATCCCCTTTCACATTAGAGCCACAACAGGACCCACTAGAACATGGGAACAAGTAAAAGTGAAATATAAGAATATTCTACAGAATGGTAATATTTATCACTTATATTGCTTGTCGTCTCTTGGAAAGAGACCCTGGAATACTCTGTTTGTTTGTTCATAACAGCAACCAAGAAAAGGGCAGAGCAAAAAAAAAGACAGGTGGTGGTCCTGCACCCCCTCGTCAACAAGTTGGTTATGTAAATAATACCCTCACGGGAATATCGATATCTCTCAATGAGCACACTGTCGCGCTGAGCTAAAGGATTCTGTCTATCCCGCAATATACGCTGAATTCTGAGGACTCTCCTTATCAATCTTGCACCTTCCGCAATGGGTTGCTCGCGTAAACGGACAGGATATGACTGCGACAGACTTCCCAAATCCACCTTCGCTTTTATAGCCGTGGTCTCTCATCTTGATTACACGAAGTAATTTACAATTACTACTCTGAAATATGAATTACATCTGTAATAATCACATACATGTAATAGAATGTTAATAGTACATTTCCCTTTTTTAGGGAATGACCTGTATGTATCTGTGTGAAATCAATAAAAGGATCAAGTACTGCATTATCTTTAGTTACATTGATGTTATTTATTTATGGTGAAACAGTGGTGGAATATCGCTGTTGCTTTCGTATGAATGACGCGGACATACCTGCGTGGCCGCGATCTAATCCTGTTTACATAAAGTAAACCTGCTCCCCAGCAGGTTTACGCTTACGGATCTGTTGCTATGACAGCAAGTCCCGGATGGGCTTCGGGGAACCGAACGATCCAGGATCACGCGAAATCGTCAACAATCTCATCCAGCTAACTCACTTAGCGCGGTACGAAGAACAGGCCCCAGGGGCCCGTTCTTCGTATAATTATTATTGTTATTATTAAATTACTTACGAGTTTAATTTGTCAGCAACTTTCTGCCAGCCCTCTCTCCTTGCTTTTGCAGCCTTTGCAGTGTTCCCTTGCGTTCTGATTAAACTCTGAAACTCCTGAAATCCCTCACTCAAGGGTTCTTGCTCTGCTGCCGAAAAATACCGAGCGCGCTCCTTCGACATTTTCGCTGACCAATCAGAGGGTTGCCGATCAATGTTTCTACTATCGATGCGTAGCCCCTTTTACGACACCCAGTGATCTCACATTACTTCATCCAGCTGTACTAATAGTCAACAGCAGGTGTGTTCGGAGAACCGGATTAGCGAGCTCACGGTTAGCGCGATGATTTGGTCCTGGATGTGTCATTTGATCTTGGATGTAGTAAGCGAGGTACGAAGAACGGGCCCCAGCTCAGTTCCATCTAAAAAATAAATAAATAAATAAATAAAGAGAGAATACAATACCTGTGGTCCCAGTATTACGTTGCAGTTTGAACACACACTTTGAATCCTTGTAACATAATATTAGAAACATCAGGTTCCACATAGTTCAAGTATGGTTCCCACACCTTAAAGAATTGATCTGTTTTTGCAACACGTTCTCACTCCCAACTCGTCAAACGTGTGACGCATGGTCAGGCTCCCTCTGCTGCACTTATGGACGCGCAGGTACCCCCCTCGCGTCGGGAATTGACGTGAAGGGTCCTCCGATTGAAGAGATTGCCGCGGAAGTGCCTGTTGTCGGTATATTTAGACATTTTCCAAATCACATTGTAGTGACGTATACAGAACACAATAAATGATGGCGCCGAGGGGGACTATGGTGTGAAGACGTGTCTCCCGGAGCTCCGCAAAGCAATGACAAAAATATTGGTTTAAGACGCATCCGCACTTACTATATCAGCCCTGTAGGCTCTAAATAACCGTTCTTGCCGCCGAGCATCCGCTCGTTTATTTATTTTTTTATTTTTTCACTCTCTGAGGTCGTGACGCGGCTATCACAGAGAGCAGCTACGAGCAGGGTGCGGGCGCACCGCTCGGTGAAGTCACATTTACGAGAGCATTGGAGGCTCTGAAACGGGACATCTGCGACAAGCTTGAATGCAAGATTGATACGGTTACCCATACACTTCGGTCAGAAATATCATCTGTGAAGGCTGAGTTTAAAGCTGCTATAACCACCCTACAGGCCACCGTTAATGCTCAAGGGACTACCATTAAAGATTTGGAGCTTTCAGCTACAACCTGCAGTGACGACCTGACTTCTCTTCAATCTGCTGTAAAGGTCCTAACGGAGGAGGTCAGACATCTCCAAGCTAAATGTGAGGACCTAGAAGGAAGATCAAGGCGTAACAATATTCGCCTTGTTGGCATCCCCGAGGGTTTGGAGTCTTCCAACCCTAGGGAGTTTATTTCCCATCTCCTGCAAGATCTTCTGAAACTGAATGAAGCACCTTTGTTAGATCGGGTTCACAGGTCCCTTGGGTCAAAGCCTAGAGAGGGAGCGCCTCCTCGCCCACTTCTCATTAGAGTCCATTACTTCCATGTCAAGGAACAGCTGCTACGTCTTGCAGGGGCAAATTCTCCTCTACTTTACCAGGGCAGAAGGATTTCCATTTTTCCAGACTTCACACCTGCAGTGGCTAAAAAACGTTCACAGTTCACTGGTGTCAAGCGCCTTCTGCATTCCTGTCCTGGGATTAAGTTCGGCCTGTTCTATCCTGCGGAACTGAGGGTGACACTTCCAGATGGAGCTATACGTAAGTTTACTGATCCTGCGTCTGCCACGGACTTTGCCAATAAGATCCTGGGGGGCCCAGCCTCTCAGGGTACATAAGTGTCTTAGTCCATGGGCTGATATGTCCATTTTGCTTAATTTCTTTGAAATAATTTTTTTTTTTTTTTTTTTGTTTGTTTTTGATTTATAGGATGTGTCTCGTTCTAATATATTCTCATATAATCCTTGATTTGTCTTTGCCTTGTAATGCATGGAGCTTGAACTCAACTGGGACTTCGAATTGTTGGGAGGAAGTGCTCAGGGGTGTGTTTAGCGATGGGTGCGCGCATCTTGTTAGGGAAGATGCTTCAGCATTTAGGGGGAAGTTTGGGTGTTTTTTGTTTTTTATGTTGTACTGCTCTGTACACTGATTTTGTTTTTTGCGTTTTTTTCATTGGTCAGCTTTGGCTTTTCTCAACCTATGTTTTAACATGGTATCGCAATTAAATATTAATACTCAACAAGCAGGTTACTCATTTAAGTTCTGTAGCTGGAATTGTAAAGGCTTGAACCAACCTATTAAAAGGAGCAAGGTCCTTCATCATTTGCAATTTTTGGGCGCCCAGGTTGTGTTCTTACAAGAAACACACCTAAAAATTTCAGATCATTTTAGACTTCGCAAGGGGTGGGTGGGTCAACTCTATCACTCTACATTTAATTCCAAAGTTCGTGGTGTTGCTATTTTAATACACAAATCAGTGCCATTTGTTTCTTCTAAGGTTATAGCGGACCAGAATGGTAGATTTATTATTGTGAGTGGTAGTATTTGGAACACTAAATTCATTTTTGCCAATGTTTATGCTCCCAATTGGGACGATCCAAATTTTTTTAGTATTCTTTTCACTAAAATTTCTGATTTGTCTTCCCACTATTTGGTTCTTGGTGGCGATTTTAATTGCTGGCTCGGGCCGCTGGATCGATCCTTAAATAAGCCTGGTAGGCAATCCAACTCTTCCAAAATTATTAATACGTTCCTTAAAGAATTCTCTGTTATTGATGCCTGGCGTTTCCTCAACCCTACACGTAGAGAATACACCTTTTTCTCCCCTGTTCATCATACATACACTCGTATTGATTATTTCCTACTGGACAGTCGACTTACTTCACAGATTTGCTCTTGCTCTCATAGTGCTATTGTCATTTCAGATCATGCTCCGTTGACTTTAGATTTGGCAGTGGGCCAATGTTCTCCGCCAGCTCCATGGCGTTTGAATACACGCTTGCTGTCAGACGATAAGTTTACCACATTTCTGAATTCCAAGATAGACTTATTCATAGAGACAAATATTACACCCGGAATATCACCCTCTATTTTGTGGGAAACGTTTAAGGCTTTTATCAGGGGACATATTATATCTTATGCTGGTTTTGAGGCAAACCAAAGGAAAGCAAAATTGTCCGAGCTCATAATACGCATATCGCAATTAGACGAGTTGTATGCTGTTTGCCCGGCACCAGAGGTCTATAATGATAGGCTGTCTTTGCAGACTGAGTTTGATCACCTGTCCTCTGCTCGGGCTGAAGAGATGTTGCTGAAATGTCAGTACTCCCAGTATGAATATGGGGATAAGGCCAGTAAACTGCTCTCTCATCAGCTCCGTAGTGCAGCAGCTGCACACTCCATTCCTCGGATTCAGACATTAAGTGGTGTCTCTACGGATCCTAGAATAATTAATGACCAATTTCGAGACTTTTATTCATCTCTCTATGCGTCTGAGTGTGCATTTAGTACGGAGGCTTTGGACTCATTTTTCAATCATCTTAAGCTCCCATCAATCGATCAGACACACAGCCTCCAGCTGGAGGGACCAGTAACTGTAGAAGAGATCATGCAAGCTATCAGCAAACTGCAGTGTTCTAAGTGCCCCAGACAGGACGGGTTTCCGGTTGAGTTCTATCGTAAATTTATGCCTAAACTGGCTCCGCTCATGATAAATATGTATAAGCACTCACTGGAAGTTGGATCCCTCCCACCCTCTCTACTGCAGGCATCTATATCCCTGATCTTAAAAAAGGATAAGGATCCACTACAATGTGGCTCATACCGTCCCATTTCTTTGTTAAATGTGGATTATAAAATCCTTGCTAAACTTCTAGCGATGCGTGTAGAAGCAGTCTTACCATCTGTAATCAACCCGGACCAAACAGGCTTTATTAAAGGGAGATACGCCTTCTCTAACCTTAGACGTTTGTTTAATGTTCTTTACAATCCCTCAGACTCCAACAGCCCGGAGTTTGGGATCAGTCTAGAAGGCTTTTGACAGGGTAGAGTGGGGATACCTCTTTTATGTCTTAGATAAATTCGGCTTTGGTAAAATATTCATCTCCTGGTTGAAACTTCTTTATACCTCCCCACTTGCCGCTGTCAAAACAAATGGCACATGCTCTGACTTCTTTCCTCTGTTTAGGGGGACCAGGCAGGGCTGTCCTATGTTGCCGTTACTATTTGCAATTGTAATTGAGCCCTTAGCCATATCGCTAAGATCAAACCCAGGTATCACCGGGGTTTCTAGAAATGGTATAGAACAAAGAGTCTCCTTATATGCAGATGACTTGCTTCTTTATATCTCAGAGCCAGCATCCTCATTCCCTTTGGTACTTTCAATACTTGAACAGTTTAGCCTTATTTCTGGCTATAAACTGAATCTTGCCAAGAGTGAACTGTTTCCCCTGAATGCTGCTGCACAGAAATATCAGTGCACAGCACTACCTTTTCGAGTTGTATCAGACAACTTCACATATTTAGGGGTTAAAATTACAAGTCATTTTCATGCTCTTTTCAAGCTTAATTTCGACCCACTTGTGGAGAAAGTTAGGCAGGATTTGGACAGATGGTCTCTACTCCATCTGTCTGTAGCAGGGCGCATAAATACAATTAAAATGAATATCCTCCCCAGATTTTCTTTTCTTTTTCAGTGTGTCCCTGTATTTATTCCAATTTCCTTTTTTGTTAAATTAGACAAGATTCTGTCTGGGTTTATCTGGAACAAAAAAACACCCAGAATACGCAAGACATATCTTCAAAGACCGAAAAAGATGGGGGGGATGGCTTTACCAAACTTTATGTTCTATTATTGGGCATGTAATATTCGTATTCTCAGGTATTGGCTACAGGGGGAAGACACGAATAATGCCCCGGCCTGGCTCAGTTTGGAGACTTCTTCCTGTGTCTCAGCCTCTTTACCAGCCCTGATTTATGCCCAAAAGCAGCCTTCGAGTACAGGCTCTTATAATAACTCTATTGTCAAAGTTACCTTGAAAATATGGTATCAATTTCGTCGTTATTTTAAGTTGACCTTTTTTCCCCTTCAATCACCCATCTTGAAAAATCCCTCTTTTCAGCCTTCGTTAGCTGATGGTGCTTTTTATTTGTGGGCCTCTTTGGGTATCAGGTCTTTTTCTGATCTGTACATTCAGAATACATTTGCCTCCTTTGAACAGCTCTCATTGAAATTTGGCCTTCCAAAAAGTCACTTTTTTCGCTATTTACAAATCCGGAGTTTTGTTAAGGAGAAATCCTCTCAGTTCCCATCTAGACCTTCTTATCATGACTTTGATAACCTTCTATTGCCTCCGCCCTCATTACAGGGCCTGATCTCCTGTTTGTAAGGGAGAATATGTTCCTTTGGCAACTCTTCAATCTCGGCTATTAAATTGGCATGGGAGCAGGATCTGGGGTGTGTGATTCAGGATGACTCTTGGGATAAAATTCTTTACCGGGTCCATGGCTCCTCATTCTGTGCCAAACATGGGCTGATTCAATGTAAGATTCTGCACCGTGTACATTGGACTAAGGCCAGACTAGCTCAAATATACCCCAATCTTAGCCCTGACTGCGACCGTTGTCATCAAACACCTGCCTCTTTAATGCATATGTTTTGGTCATGTTCATCCCTCAAACAATACTGGATTAATATTTTCTTGATTTTATCTAAGATCATCCAGCTAACCCTCCAACCTGTGCCCTTAACTGCTTTGTTTGGGGTTCTTCCTGATTCAGTTGCCTTGCCGACGCCTCAAGCGGATCTGGTCGCATTTCTCACCTTATTGGCAAGACGCAGAATATTGCTATGTTGGAAGTCCCCTTCTGCCCCATCCTGGGAAATCTGGATCAGAGACGTTCTGCATTTTAGCAAACTCGAAATGATTAAATTCACCCTGCGCGGGTCTACGGCCAAATTTTTTAAGACCTGGCAACCCTTTTTTGATCATGTTCAGACTTTGCGGTCTCGCAATGCTCCCAATTAGCCAGCTCAGACTCTATCATATTTTATTTTTTCTTATCTTATGTTCAAGTAAGAGGCCTAAGTTTAAGTATATGGATTCTATTGTGCCTGCGTTCTATGATGGTATTTATTTAACTACTTTATACATATTTCTTTTCTCTAACAGAATTGATTTATCCCTATAACTAAGTTGACCATTTATCATGTGTGGGTTTTTTTTTTTTTTTTTTTTTTTTTTTTTTTTGTGTGTTTTGGTTTTTATGTGTCTGTGTGGAGGTGGGGGTTTTGGATACTCTCCACATCTCCCTTGTACACTCAGGAACTGTTGTCTTGTACCCTAGGGTTTGTTACTAGTATTATTAGATTGGATTTTTTCCTTTTTCTGTTTGTACACCCACTGGTACTGCTATAATTATGAGGTGGGAGTGTATGTCTTATATTGCTTTATGTTCTTTAAAAAGAAAACGGCATATTGTTCAATTTGTCTTTTGTAAAAGTCGATGCAAAAACTTTAATAAAAATATCAGGCGGTAAGAACACAATAAATTATATAATGTAAACAACTACCTGAAAAACAGGTAGAACGATACTTTTGTATCGTTTATTGCATTTATGGAGGGAGTGATGTATGCTGGGTAATGGCACAGCTAGCTACTGGGTGACTTTATTCACCCGCTTCGGCTGTTATCAGTCCATACAATGGGTGTTATTAGCACAAATCAGTCCCATAGATATGGGCCATCTCCTGCTAGATTGTTCAGAAGGTTGTTCTCATCCATCCAGATGGAGGATCACTAACAGGAGCGTGGAAGACTCCAGAATCCACTCTGGCTGCAATCCGGTGGATATGCAGTGTGTACAGGTAAGACCGTTTAAACAGACAGCATTTATAGAATGACTATTAAAAGTCAGCGAGTGTCAGTAATGTTAATGTGGTTATGTTAGTAATACACCGAGTGCTAATATAACAGCTTTAAGATGCATTTGTAGATATTATTACGTGTTTTACCGTCTTTATGGTGCTAGCTTAAAGTTACGGTGTAAACGTTAGCTTATATTGGAGGAAAGCTGTTACTGGTTAAACGATGTTAGCACAGAAATATTAGCTTCTGTCATGACTGATGAAGTTACTAGTTAATAAAGTTTCCAGTAAAGTGTTTAATCGCAGCCACAGACTGACAGCAAATATCTCGATTAGCTTCAGTGCATCTGTAATAATTATGTGCAAGTTTCAGTGCTTCGTTTAAACTGTATGATACTTATACTGACCCAGGGTCAGTGTAAAATACAATCCTAGCTGTGTGAACAAAGCCTGGCTCCTTTAATCCTGCATGACAAACCTCAGGATGCAGGTTATTATTACTCTTTCCTGCTGGCACACCTGTCACACCTGAGAGTCAGCTAGAAACTTACAGTGACATGGACATCATGCAAAGACTGCCAGACTCTGTAATACTGCAAATGATCAGTGACTCAGGTTAACACTAAACTTTAAACGGCACCTCTGTGTCTCTGTGTGCTGAACATCTAGGATTGAGTCAGGCTGCATCAGCTGAAGCTGTTATTTGTATATATCAGTATTTTTTATTCAGGTGTGGGGAAAATACGTAAGACTGCAGTGAAGCGATGCACCAGATGAATCCCTGGCCAAAGGTATCGTACTTAAATCACACTACTGATCCAGCCACATCAGCCTTTTGTGAGGTCTGTTTAAAGTAGACTAAAAGTGAACTGCAGGTTCCTGAGAGGTGGACTGTGAGCACAGAAACACATGTTCATACATACAGCTGCAGCAAACTTACATTAATTTTAAATAGATTTGTTACTCTGATGTCTGTCTCTGTGTTAGTCCTCTGACAGACTGGTGACCTGTCCAGGTGTGCTCTACCTATGACTACTGGGACAGGCTCTGGCCTCTGTAATAGAAATTTTCTGTTATTCTCATTTAAAGTGCTTATGCATATGCTTAGTTGTGACACTGTTACTGTTCAGTGAAAGTTTCATAAACTAGATGAACTTACTTCAGCATCAGCAGTTTGAGAAAACAACTCCCTTTACAGGTGCTGATAAGGCCAAGGGCACAAAACAGCATAACCATTGATCCGTTAGGTTTCATAGCGAGACACGTGAAGTGTGGTAGGATCAGTTTAACTTCCTCCCTCTTCCTTGGAATGCATAAAGGAGCAGGAGCACAACTTCTGTGGCAGCGCTGACATGACTGAACTGTGATGTTTGATGTGTGTTGGCGCAGTAATAAATAGCTTGATCACAGCTCTTTCTGTGTTGCAGACTTTATTTAAAAAATTCCACTAACATTTATGTGAAACTAATTGTAATAAAAAAATGAACAGGTGGTTTATAGATGTATCAAAGTAGAAAACAGAACTGATGTTCAAGAACAAACCGTAGCTGCACTAATATTACACATCTCCATTGTTGTGGTGAACAGACATGTTACTTTTAAAACCACATGCAGTGTGTGACCGTGACTGTTCACTGAGACCATGAACGCCACTTTGCTGAAGCCTTCGCCTTCTTCTTCTAAATTGGAAGCAGAAGGAGCACGAGCTGCTTTGATCTACTGAAAGGAAAAAGCAGAACATCTGAGCTGAAACCATTAAGACAGGAACAATCATTCAATGCTGTGTCTCAGGTGGCTTAGCCTGTTACAACTGTTGATACAAGCTAAATACGGTTAACACACAGTGTCAGGGAGCTCCAGTGTGGGAACTAGTGGCTTTAGGTTTGTAGTCATTTAACTTTCATCCATCCATTCATTTAATTCAGGAGGAAGAAATGTCAGGTTGATGCAGGCTGGTTACATGCATTTGGTCCCATGCTGTCTTTAACTAAATGACTTGGTTCACTTTATGGCTGGGCTGTATGTGGGGTTATATCATGTTATTTGGGCAGGAGTACCTGTCCCCTGTTAGACTTAGAAAGTTTCTCCATAAGTAGAGTTTCTAACTCTTCTAGCACATCTTCTAGCAAATAATGAATGTGTTACAGTTAAACTGACACTGGTCAGTGTAAATGGCTCATTGGGACACAGAAACCTTTAAATTAAACCCATCACCTGATATCGAGTGTCAAACAATATCAAAGCTGTAAAAGCTGTTTACAGTCACAATTTATAAAACTATGATTATAAATAAATTCAAACAAGTGAGCTTTTCTCTTTGTGCTGAATATCAACACTGTGATTTCTTAGACTGTAAGCTTTACTTTAGCGCAACCAGTTGTAGAAGCTGCCACTCCAAATGTCTTTTGATAACAAGAAAAAAATACCTTTTCAGTCCACGGCCTGAAGTTCTTCTCTGACATCTTCTGCAATCGGCTTTGTCTGCTGGTTTGAAGACAATAAACCACAAAAAGATGATTTAGCCACTTTGTCTGCGTCATGCAGCTCGAATGTGTCGTGTAACGATGTTGAATAGCCGTCGTTATCCCTCTGCTGTGTCAGTAGGATTGTACTGTACAGCATCTCATTGATATGTGAGGAATGCTAATGTAACACGATAACAGACTTACATCATTAAAACATAAAAGACAGGAGATATTTAGATATTTTTATATTTATATTACATTTTATAGCTGACGGATATTACTAAATAGAATTTACTAAATAGCTGGATGAACATGAAAAATATGTCTATAATAACAAATGACCATGAGAGCCAGTAGAATTAATTCAACTGGACACTCAAAAGACGTCCTTAAATGCTCTTTAAGTGGCAGAACAGATGAACAAACAGTTAATCGCTTACTTGAGATGAAATCTGCTCAGCTACTTTGAAAACAGCTTCTAACTGGTTCCTCCTGTAACAGGATGACTGCTCAGGGGTAAGGCCATCATGCAGTCCAGCAACCTTTATGGTTCTGCTTTGATTCACCAGGAACTATTAGGGAAACCTTCCAGCGCCTCCTGTGAAAGACACAGGCATAAACACAAACATTTATTAACATGTTCCACAGTCTTCCACTTTGATTTTCTCATCCTGTGGACAACAACGTACATGGATGCAGGTTTATTGTTAACTTTTGTAAGGTTTATTTAGTGAACATATCCAGCTGCAGCTCCACTGTGATCCTGAGCTGGATAAGCACTTAAGAAAATGTGTCAATAAATGGACAAACATCAACTTACTATATTTATCCAAACAGATGGGACCAATAATGCTTCACTGAGTTAGAGACTTTAACGTCTCTTCTATGTAAGAATGTCTCGTGTCTCGTGCTGATATACCTGCAAACTTGACAACAAAGGTTTTTCAGACTGCATGTAGCTGTCCTCTATGTCAGCTCACACATTTACATTCATGTCACACTTATTTCTGCTTTCCCATTTTATAATTATTACTTGCATTTTGATTAGATACCTTGAGTTTGTAAATGATCAGATTACATAATTGGAATACAATGTATCCAATTCAGGGTTGCGGGAGGATGAAGCCTATCCCAGCTGATACAGGACAAAGACAGGCTGCCAGTTTATTGCAGGGCTAACACGATATGTGTAACAGAAAATCCACTTAAATGTTTGATATTTCTTATAATAATCATAATTATGACTATTATTTAAAGGTTTCTTTATAAATACATTTTGATTTTTTATAACCTCTAAAATATAAACCTGAGCTGTTTCAGATTCTGACCTCTGACCTCACTGCAGCTCCCTCTTGGAAGTACGTCTGCTTCTTGTCTACCCCCAGTGTTGACCGCCTGCCCTTGATATCACGTACTGTACCTGAGGAACAAAAAAGGACAAACACTTGCCTTCATTTAAAAGTACATTCATACAGAGGTAATCTATGGAAACACACTAGTTCACCCTTTGGGAGGAATCAGTTCCTGTGAAACATTTCTGTAAATGAACATCATGTGGAGAATGAATGAAATGAGTTCTTCAGGTGACTCAGCAGTCCCACACTGACAAATGAAATCTAGTTAAACTATTAAGCATATTTGCTCTTCTGAAATCTGTGTTAAACAACAACAAACATAAATTAGTAACAAAAATACAGCTGAGTCGAGGCTTTACAAACCACCAGCAGCCATAATGCTAAATTTTAATCTTCAAATGTTTCTGAGCCGTCTTCAACCTGCTTTTAACACATTAAAGTCCCACAGTCAATGCAGCCTGACTCAATCCTAGATGTTCAGCACACAGAGACACAGAGGTGCCGTTTAAAGTTCAGTGATAACCTGAGTCACTGATCATTTGCAGTATTACAGAGTCTGGCAGTCTTTGCATGATGTCCACGTCACTGTACGTTTCTAGCTGACTCTCAGGTGTGACAGGTGTGCCAGCAGGAAAGAGTAATAATAACCTGCATCCTGAGGTTTGTCATGCAGGATTAAAGGAGCCAGGCTTTGTTCACACAGCTAGGATTGTATTTTACACTGACCCTGGGTCAGTATAAGTATCATACAGTTTAAACGAAGCACTGAAACTTGCACATATTTATTACAGATGCACTGAAGCTAATCGAGATATTTGCTGTCAGTCTGTGGCTGTGAGTAAACACTTTACTGAAAACTTTATTAACTAGTAACTTCATCAGTCATGACAGAAGCTAATATTTCTGTGCTAACATCGTTTAACCAGTAACAGCTTTCCTCCAATATAAGCTAACGTTTACACCGTAACTTTAAGCTAGCACCATAAAGACGGTAAAACACGTAATAATATCTACAAATGCATCTTAAAGCTGTTATATTAGCACTCAGTGTATTACTAACATAACCACATTAACATTACTGACACTCGCTGACTTTTAATAGTCATTCTATAAATGCTGTCCGTTTAAATGGTCTTACCTGTACACACTGCATATCCACCGGATTGCAGCCAGAGTGGATTCTGGAGTCTTCCACGCTCCTGTTAGTGATCCTCCATCTGGATGGATGAGAACAACCTTCTGAACAATCTAGCAGGAGATGGCCCATATCTATGGGACTGATTTGTGCTAATAACGCCCATTGTATGGACTGATAACAGCCGAAGCGGGTGAATAAAGTCACCCAGTAGCTAGCTGTGCCATTACCCAGCATACATCACTCCCTCCGTAAATGCAATAAACGATACAAAAGCATCGTTCTACCTGTTTTTCAGGTAGTTGTTTACATTATATAATTTATTGTGTTCTGTATACGTCACTACAATGTGATTTGGAAAATGTCTAAATATACCGACAACAGGCACTTCCGCGGCAATCTCTTCAATCGGAGGACCCTTCACGTCAATTCCCGACGCGAGGGGGGTACCTGCGCGTCCATAAGTGCAGCAGAGGGAGCCTGACCATGCGTCACACGTTTGACGAGTTGGGAGTGAGAACGTGTTGGAACAGTCCATGTTGGGGTGTGTGGGGTCTTTGAGGGTGGAGGCAGCTCTCCTCTGGACTCTGCAATGGTAGATGCTCTGGAGAGAGGGCAGCGTACTTCTGGTGATCTTCTCTGCAGTTGTTATGACTCTCTGCAGGCATTTGCGGTCAATGTCAGTAGTGCTGCTGTACCATGCAGTGATGCAGCTGGTCAGTGTGGGCTCCACAATACAGCTGTAGAACCTGCTGAGGATTTTGGCCGACATGCAGAATTTCCTCTGCCTCCTCACGTATTACAGCCGCTGCTGAGCCTTCTTGACTTTCAAGATAAAGACCCTATAACGATACACATAAGGCCCACCAATCACACAAACACCTATGTGCAAGCACGTGCCTACAATGGGAAGAAAAAACTCAATTTAATTCGAAAAAACCTCCAGTAGAACTAGGCTCGGGGAGGGGCAGCCGTATTGTAAACTCCCGAATCTCCTCTGAACCCTCACAAAGCAAACAGAGAGGCAGCACATTATAACTTCTTAGCCAGTTTTAGGGCTTTGTCACCCTGGTTGCAGTGACCTTCCAGCTCTCAGAGGACCTTCAGAGCAGGTCAAGGGAGCCGATTAGGTCCAACTGTCAAGCCTTAACCACTCAGCCTTCCCTTTCAGGATAAATGACAGTTCTGTATACGTCACTACAATGTGATTTGGAAAATGTCTAAATATACCGACAACAGGCACTTCCGCGGCAATCTCTTCAATCGGAGGACCCTTCACGTCAATTCCCGACGCGAGGGGGGTACCTGCACGTCCATAAGTGCAGCAGAGGGAGCCTGACCATGCGTCACACGTTTGACGAGTTGGGAGTGAGAACGTGTTGGTTTTTGAGTGCAGTATACATGTAAGATATTCCAATGGCACTAGATCCAACAATACTCTTTGCCAACCTTTAATAGTTGGTGCTTTTTCATAAATCCATTGGAGTAGTATATTCTTCCTTGCTGCATAGGTGAGAACACAGTACAATCTCCTATTATTCTTGGATATTAATCGCCGGCTGGGGAGGCCCAATATGAGAGACAGAGGGTCCATCTCCAATTCACAACCGAAAATCTTCTCCATTTCAGATAACACATTAGACCAATATTCTTGCAATTTCAAACATGACCAGAAGCTGTGAGTTAGGGTACCAATTTCTGTCTTACATTTGAGGCACATGGGTGAAAGGGTAGGATTATATTGATGTCTGCGAGATATGGATATATTCATTCTGTGTATGATTTTTAACTGTATTGCTTTGGTACGATTACAAACTGAGATTGATTTGGCATAACTCCAGACATCTTTCCACTCTTCATCATCAATTGCTATACCTAACTCCTTTTCCCATGTGCCTTTAAGCCTCTGTGACATCACTGAAAGTACAGAATATAAAGCCTTATAAAATATCTTCACAGGTACCTCTTTGTCTGTTAAAAATAATAATTTTTCAATAGGAGAGACTTCATGACTCTCACTAAAGTTAGTACTATGTAAAATATAATGCCTTATCTGTAAGTAACGGAAAAAGTCATGTTTGGGGAGAGAATATTTCTCAACCATTTGGTCAAATGGCATAACTACATTGTCGGAGAATAAGTCCCTCAGTCTCTGAATTCCTTTGTTCTTCCATTCCTTAAAACCTATATCGAACATCCCCGGTTGAAAGTCAAGATTATTCACAATAGGGGTAAACACAGATGTTAACTTCAACCTTCCCTCAATTCGACATACTGACCGCCAGGCCTTAAGTGTATTAAGTGTGACTGGATTATCACAGCTCAATCTAATATCTTTAAAGTTCTTAAAGAACAGTAAGTCCCTTAATGGATACTTTGAAAGAGAGGTTTCAATCCCCAACCAGATAGAGTGTGAATTATTTGTGACCCAGTCATGAATATAGCTCATGTGAGTACTCAATTGATATGTTCAAATATTTGGTAAATCTAGACGACCTACTGAACCTGGGAGCTGCAGTGTAGCCATCTTAAGTTTTGGTCTGCGTTTGCTCCATATAAAAGAGCTTAGCCAGCCATTCAGATCCTTCATCACTTTATTTGAAAATATAACTGGAATCATTTGGACAGGATATAACAGTCGAGGCAAAATATTCATCTTAATCAAAGCTATACGTCCTTGCCAGGAAACGGGTAGGGAATTCCATCTCTCCAAATCCTGCTTTACCTTCTTGAACAGAGGCACAAAATTTGCTTTATACATTTCTTTAAATTCTGGAGTTATAAATATCCCTAAGTATACAAAACCTGTGGGGTTTGGCACTGAATTACTGATATCAGAGATTTTAAAGCAAACCCCACCTTGCTGAACACGATTGTTAAACAATGGAAGGAAAACGTTCTCATATTTGATTAAAGTTTGTTGAAGGTTTTTGTCATGGTCTTCACCTCTCTCTCTCTCACTGTCTGTGTTTGTGTGTGCAGTTACCACAACCTGTATTAAGGGTTAGAGGCGGGTCTTCCTCCAGCTCCCACCTATCAGCACCTGGGCTGTTTACATAACTGTGGTTGACTGTGTGATCACGTGTTCATTACTTAAGCTGGTGGCCATCCATTCGATGTTAGATTGTTAACAAAGAACGGTTAGTGGAAATTGCTGTCCAATAATTTTTTTAAAGTCTCCTTAGGAGAGAAACTCACACTAATCTTCGGCTCCATTCTGCATAAGCTATCTGAAATGAATTTAATTAGGTTTATCTCATTTATAAAGTGATATTTCAGTGTGAATTTATCGTTTTGTTTTATGCTAACACAATGCATAAGCCTTATAGAAAGACACTGATCTGAAACGGCAAATTGCGTGTGTTTAAGAAGCAGGTTTTGTTGGGTTAGTTTTTTGTCATGAATCGCTGTGCGGCAGGCAGGAGTTGGACCCAAAAGGCAGGCACTCAGGCACGAAGTTTAAACACAAAGAACTCAGCTTTATTCGCTGGCAGGAGAAAGTCATACAAAGCAAACTAAACTGGAAACTCGCAAACTAAACCCACAGAGAGACACAGGGATATCCAGACAGCATGAGGGACGATGCGACACTGACTCAGAGAAACACAGGGTTTAAATACACTGGGAAGTAACGAGGGGAATGAGACACAGAAGGAGGGCACAGCTGGGAGAAATCAGGACTGACGAGACAAGCAAAGCAGGACACATTCACATAAGACACGGACCATCAAAGTAAAACAGGAAGGATCACACAGAGACGCGAACTTGACAGTGGAGACAGCAACTAAGAAACACAGAGACATAAACCAAAAGGCAGAGGACTCTAAGAACCGAGAGACACAGAGGGGAACCCAAACATGCAGACACAGACTTACACAGAACAGAGGGGACACAGAGAAACATGAAGGGCAAGGGATCGAAACTAGAAACCATAGAATAACTCACAAGTACAATAATACAAACATCACAAAGAACTAAAAACGCTGGGTCAGGAGACCCAGGACCGTGACAGTTTTTAACTCGTTGAGCCGAATTGGCGACTTTCCAACACGTGCTGCAGTGTCTTTGATGTACCATATTTTTAAGAACTTAAGGGGCACCGGATTATAAGGCGCACTGTAGCTCTCTTCGCGGAAACACAGACACAGGTCGGTTCTTTGAAACGGGCGTTTATTACTTGGGCTTTCTCTCCTCAGCTTCATCATCACCAGTACGCCCATGTGCCACTACGCCATGAGAACTGGTCACGAGTGAACATTACAACCCAATTAGCAACTTTACAGTACACATGTTAAGTCCAAACAAATAAAAACATTTCTCAAACGACAAATAGCTCGTTGACTGCTTGTCCTTGTGTTGCTTTTTCTTTTAGTAAACCTTTAGCGTAACATGCTTCATGAGAGACATCTGCTCCCTCGCAGTCCATGAAAAGTCTTGTGTACTCTCGTTAAGGGTATTCTCACGATACGCTAGCTCTTACACTTTACATATGTACATTTCAAATAAAGACATTTTAACCCAAACTATATATATATATTTATGAAATTATGTAACTTGTTATAAATCAGTCATACACATCATGAAAGCTCTGCCAATCAGTAATCTACATGCATGACGTCATTTCCTTGTTACTCGGAAGCTGAAGCCCTCAGCTACAAACGCTACAGATATGCTAACAGCATTACAGATACGGATCATGAATTCACAAATTGCTGAGTATTTTAAGCGTGGCTTCACAAATGAGGAGATTCTTAGCTGAATCACATGGCATTACTATCAGCGTCACTCTGAGACAGGATATTTCTAACTTTAGAGATGTTGCACAAATGGAAGAAAGCAGTCCTACATATTTGTTTAATATGTGCGTTGAAGGACATATCCTGGTCAAAAATGACTCCAAGGTTCCTCACAGCGTTACTGGAGGCCAAGGTAATGCCATCCAGAGGAAGAATCTGGTTCGATACCATATTTCTAAGCTTTTCAGGGCCGAGTACAATAACCTCAGTTTGATCTGAATTAAGAAGCAGAAAGTTAGCGGCCATCCAGGTCTTTATGTCTTTAAGACATTCCTGCAGTTTAACTCATTGGTGTGTGGTATCTGGCTTCATGGACAGATAGAGCTGGGTGTCATCTGCATAGCAGTGTAAATGTATGCTATGTCTTCTAATGATGCTGCCTAAGGGAAGCATGTATAATGTAAACAGAATTGGTCCTAGCACTGAACCCTGTGGAACTGGGAGCCTCGTCAGCCGGCGGGGAGGTTGCTACCATCCCTTGCAGGGGTTCTCTGCTCTCAAGGACCCCACTGAGGTGTGTGTGTGTGTGTGTGGGGGGGTGATCTCAGCCTGGCTGTCTATTGTCTTTATTGTCTTATGTAGTCTGGAAGTTGACTGAATGTTAGGTTGCTTGTAGTTTTTCCACCTGCGGCAAAGTCAGGTGGGTGTCCTGGGCTCTGTGGAGCTTTGTGGTGCTGCTGCTGGATGGGCTGGTCTGGATGGGCCTGGGCCCCCCTGCCCTTGATGGATTCCTTGGTGGAACTGGGGTACCAGTATGGACCAGTATGGAAGAGCTGATCCATTTGGGAAAGTAAATCTATTGGGAATTTTTCTTGGCTTTCAGACAATAATTCTGATTGCTACAGTGTCGGACAGCACACACTGACAGAAAAATATATCCATCCATCCATTCGCTTCTGCTTATCTTTTTTCAGGGTCGTGGAGGGTGCTGGAGCCTATCCCAGCTGTCACAGGGCGAGAGGCGGGGCGATCGTGGCTTCGGGACGATCGTGGCTCAAGAGGTGGGAGTGAATAAAACATTAGATGTAAATTAAAGTCGGTGTAAATGATAATGTTGCCTGTTTATTACCCTTCATTGGGTAGGGGCTCAGGGGAGTGCCGCCTCCACCTGAGTTACAGATCATTTTCAAAAAATAGGATAAAAAACAACCGGTATGTATCTAGAGCACTCTGCTATTACTAATTTTGTTCACAAGTGATAAGACAGTCTTTCACCACACTGACCTGCACAGCAGGAGCTGACTGACAATGGAAACGTTAACTTTCCACAACTATTTAGCAAAAGCAAAATAGAATAATGGACCCACAAGTCAGTTCAATACATGACTTCACCCTGTTCAAAGTGTATGACACCAAAAGAATTAAAGGTTGAAACTTGAGCATGCTGCCTCAGTAACACAAACGATATACCAGGCCAACACTAGGTGTGAATATCTTGTGACAACTAATTTGTACATAAGGTGTAGTTTTGTCATGCACTATGTGAATAGATAAAAAAGTCCACTTTGAAAACACTTCAGCCGAGGTTAAACCAATTAAGAAATTCAATCTGACAGGCAGGCGGACACATGCTGCCTAATATTGCTTCCAGGTGACAGCATAGAGATACTCAGTAATAAGAAAACAATGACATCCAACAGCTCCACTTACACCCTCAACACATCCTGTTTTTGTACTCATTTCTGTGATGTGTTCATGGTGAGGATCTCGAAGTTGGGTTTGTGGTTCATAAGTATCTCTCTAGTGCTACCGAGGAGGAGTGAGCATAAACAGATTATCTCTTCTTATGTAGCAGGTAATTTTAGGTGCATAAATTCAATCAGCTAAACAAATATTGCCAAACATAAAGTCTATTTTCTTCTAAGCAGTTTGTAAATGTCACGGTCCTGGGCCTGTGGCCCAGTGTTTTGATTCTATATTATTGTTTATTGGTCTGTTTTCCTTTTTGTTCTTGGATTATGACTACAGGTGTTTGGTTTCTATTCTATATTTCTTAGCTTGTGTATTCCTTTGCCCCTGATGTCACTCTGACCCCTGTACTGTGTTCTTCCTGTTCTTGGTCAGAGTTATCTGTGTTCAGTCTGTGGATTTCCTGTTTTATTTTGAAGGTTCATATCTTATGTCAGTGTTTCTAGTTTCGCTTCCTCTGTCTCGTTTAGTCTAATTTCTCCCGGCTGTGTTCCCACCTGTTCCTCGTTCCCTCATGTTCCTGCCCGGGTATTTCTAGTGTGTGTCCTCCAGTGTTCTGCGTCGCGTCGTTAACGTCAGTTCACCCTCAACTAGCTGTGTGTTTTGCCTCTGTGTTTCCAGTCTTTTGTCTCCGGGCTCCAAGTGTTTCTTAGTAGTTTTGGGTTCTCAGTTTAGGGTTGTGGTTTTGAGTTATGTTTGGAGTTTCTGCCACAGCGCAATAAAGCTGCGTTTTCTGTGTACCGAGTCCAGCATTTGGGTCCTCTTCTCCTGCCCTCACACAGCACACCATGACAGTAACACATATTTGCATTTTTCTGGAGAAAGTTTTAACCCAAATTCTTTCAAGCGATTCAACACTCTCAGCAAACGGTCTTCGTGCTCCTCAAGGGTGTTGGAGAACATCATCAAATCATCCAAAAACTCCAGGACCTCTTTCAAGTGCAAGTCTCCCATGCACTTCTCCATGAGTGTTTGGAACGTTGAAGGTGCATTAGTAACTCCTTGAGGCATTCGGTTGAACTCCCAAAACCCAATTGGCGTTACAAAAGCGGTTTTGGCTTTATCAGCTTCATCCATCTCTATCTGATAATTACCAGATTTGAGATCAAGCACAGAGAACCATTTCGATCCAGTGAGTGCTGTAAACGATTCCTCCAAGTTAGGCAATGCATTGCATTAGGCACTGCAATGACACTCAAAGCTGGTATGTAGATGTCTTGCTCTGTTCCGTTTGACACAACAACTGGAACCTGAGTGTGTGTACCAGCTTTAAGAGCGACTAGACAATTACTGACTCACAAACCACCCGGTAGGCCTGAACCCGGGTGCTGAATGACAACACATTGACTAGATGGGCTGAGAAGCTAGGCAGAACCCTCGACCACAACTGTGCAGCCAGCTGAAATTAGCACAGGAGATTTACTAAGGGTGGTCACAACACCAAGATGATCATTACAATTCTGTTGGCACGTCACTTGGAGAGTTTGCAGAACTGCTCTGTACCCGTAAGAGGTAGGCTGGAATGATGAACAGTTACTAGAAGAGAATTGTTCATAAAGAATTTCAAGTGTATTCATGCCAATAAGTACTGAGGTTGGAAAATCAGGTCTCACATCAGGAACAACAAGTGCAAGCGTTTGAACTGGGAAGTCACTCCCAAGAAAGTCTTTTGGAAATGTCATGGGAACTTCAACATACCCAAGGTATGGAACACACTGACCAGCAGCCCCCTCCACATGAAGAAGCTCATTCAATGGGTGGACTGGCTGATCGGAGAGATGCTCATTATAAAATGAAACTGGAATTCTGGTAACCGGGGAACCAGTATCCAGTAGACACGGGCAGTTGCAACCTGCAATGTTGACTTCTGCTGTACATCTGGATCCAACTAATCCTGGTGGTAATCTAGTGTGGATCATTGTCTTTGTCTGCAATTTTGCACACTTGGCATGCTTTTTGTTCTCAGCGGGACAAGGTTGGTCCAGCTCAGCTCCTGTTTGCCCTTCCACAGGAACCGGAACTAGTTTAAATCCTCAGAAGCAGTGGACTTTTGCTTCTGCCACTTTTGTTTGTTCTCAAATTGTTTCCGCTTAGCACTTACCAATGCTGAATTTGGTGCATTTTCACATTGTGGCTTAATGTGACAATCTTCTCCACAGCGGAAGCAAAACCCTGGTTTAGGGCTGGAGATGCTAGGTTTTGGATTCTTACCAACCTTCTTCGGCCCATACGGCTTTGGAGCTGGGCAGGCAGCAACCGGTGGTTTGACATTACACTGCTGTGCTGTCAAAGCTGCAAGCTGCTGTTGTATAGCTGCCATCTGTTGTGAGAGCTGTTTAGTCAGAGTGGTTAGCGCAGTACAGAGGTTAGTTTCTTCTCCAGTGTTGGCAAACTGGGCATTAGTGGTGGCTTTTTGTTTTGTCGGTCCCAAATGCTTTTTCATCCTTAATGTCTTTGCTGCCTCTCTGTCCTCTTCAGTTCGAAGGAGTAATAGAAGTTCAGTAAATTTGGGGGGTTGTGTTTCTTTTGTTTAAGTTGGAGTTCCGATATTAAATTGTTATCCCAACATCCCCTGCAGAATTGATTCAACAGTCGGTTGTCCATGTCTTTCTCTAAAACACCTCCTCTTTTTGCTGCATGCTGTAATACCACCTGCAGACGTTGCAAATAGGCCGAAGGCTTTTCTCCACTGTCCAGGAAGGTGTCCATGAACTTGGCATATAACTCTTCTCCATCTTGCACAGTGCCATAGGCTGAGTCAAGTTGTTTCATATAGACTTCTGGTGGTGTGTCAAGGCTGAGATATTTTACCATATTACAGGCAGGAGGGAGTAGACTGTCACGAATCAGTCTGGTGCGCTGCAGATCAGATATAGATGGATCTTTCAGGGCTAATTCAACACCTGACTGCCATATATCATAATCTGTCTCTTGAATTGGCCTGGGCACCAGAAAACGCTCTCAGTCGATGGAATGCATGCAGCGAACTGTCCCCACTCCGAACAACGTGTTCCACAACATAGCGTTGTACTTCAGGAGGGTTGAGATCAGCCGCTGGAATGGAGGCAGAATGCCTCTCTCTGCCTTGTGCTTCAGCACCATTGGAAACAGAAGGGGACTTAGATGGAAGAGAGGCTGGTCGTGAAGGAGGAAAGACTGAATTGGGAGGTTTTGAATCTTCTGGTTCTGGTTTTGCAACCACTGGAGTCTCTGGGTTGAGCTCTGCAAGGGACCGGCGTATCTGGGTCATCCCCTCACTGAGGACTTCTGCATAATCCCTCCCAGATAATTTGGCTATTCTTTTTAAGTCTGCCAAGTAAGTATTTGTCTTGGAACCACTAACTTTTGATGCATAAATTTCAGATAGACTTTCAATGTGGAGTTTGTCACCTGAATCTGAAATAGATGTGTGCGGTAACAACTGAGACAAATGCGTTAAAGATAAACCCGAAGCGTACTCAGCGACAAGCATGTTATTAAATTCAGATTCTGGTGAATCTATAGTAACCTTGCGGCCTATGTCACCATACTGTTCAAGGAAATGTATAACTTCATCAACCGAGTGCTCAGTTACTCTGTCAATTAAAACTGCATTTGGGATCTTAATGGCAAGTGTCTCAAAAACTTCCATTATGGGGAAAAATAAATTGGTGAGTTTGAATATATATTAATTACTAACCAAATCAGCTTCTGGCTGGCTCGCCAAGAAATGTAACACTGATGAAGCGCTAATGAATTAATACAGACTAGGTATCCGGCTTCCTCCCACCGTCCAAAGACATGCAGCTTGTGGGGATAGGTTAATTGGATAATCCAAATTGTCACTAGGTGTGAATGTGCGAATGAATGTGAGTGCAAATGGTTGTTTGTCCCTGTGTGTTGGCCCTGCGACAGACTGGCGACCTGTCCAGGGTGTACCCTGCCTCTCGCCCTATGACAGCTGGGATAGGCTCCAGCGCCCCCTGCGACCCTGAAAAGGATAAGCGGAAGCAAATGGATGGATGGATGGAGGTATTGAGTGAAATATTATGGTTATTATTAATCAGAATATTTAGGAATGCTACTGGAGCTGATGGGCAGTAATTAATAAATACACACAACACAAAATGCTTTTGCAGATACCACGTATTTAACCAATGTCATGATTCGAGTTTTGAGGAGAAGACAAACGACTGCATGGTCTCAGTAGATGCCAGAATAGTGATCTTTATTACACACTTCTATAACAGAAGCATGGGAAGACAAGCGTACAGCAACAGATCTCCGCCGGGCGGCGGCTCTCCATATCTTTTATATTATTCATGATGACGTCACACAGACCTTACTGGAAATGATAACTTCCCCTCAGTCAGAAAGTTCTCCTTCTATGTCCTTCTATGGCTAAGAACAACAACATGTTCCAGATGTTTCTACTCCTCTGTATCTGGGAACATAACCAATAGTGTGTAGAATGTGTAGTTGTGTGAGAGTGTCAGTTTCCGGCCAACAAACGGTCAGTGTCCTTATCTGACTCTGTTTTGGGCCATCTGGATCCACAGCTAAGCTGGTGGAGAATTACCTTGTAGCCGATTTACTAAGAATGATATGATGAATGATACAATGATATATTGCTGATAAACTGATGCAGACTAATGAAGTAATAATGAACTAATAACAGTGCATGTAAATGATATCAGTGAGATTAAAATAACATACATTATCCTAACAACTCCTTTGAAACAATGTAAGACATTCAACATAATACAGGTCAATCCAACAGATCTAATGATTTTCACACTCTTCTAAGTCAGAGGTCTAAGGCAAACTAAAACTACATACCATATCATAATGCAACTACTTTGATCTCATATATAAGGTAACATATGATAACAAAATAATCTCACATTTCCCCCTTTAATCTCTTATCTCAAAGAGATTCCTTACATCGTACACTCTAATGTTGCCACGTCCACATCTCCTTGGTCCCGAGACCCTCTGTCCCCCTTTAACGGGTGGACCGTATGGGGGATGACCTCTGCCTTTACGCAGTTCAGATGCAAGCAAAGTTAGACTTACACCCCTGACAGCAGTTACAGATGACACTCCCATCAGTCCCCAATTCTCCCACAGCTTTATTTTGGTGCTCCGGTTTTCCACCCCCTTTTTACCACTTATACCCTTCAAATGTACTTAGAATAGCCCCTCTGTCTAACGGGCTTTTAACCTTTACTTTATTGGTGCAGCTACCAGTATCTTCCAGTTGGGTGATTCTCAGCTTCTTTCTTCGACTTCCGGGGTTAGACCACCCTTTAGTCGTTACACAGATCTGGGGATTATTCTGCCCCTCTTTCAAACAAAGATCCGTGTGTTTGTTGTCCGTTGTCACCGCCGTGTCCCCCTTTTTGCCAAGAGCCTCTCGAACCTCGTTGGTCTCTGGTGTTCCTAGTTTTCGCCAACCCCTTCCTGGTTATTGCTGTGGTTATGGGATCCATCTTCTCAAGGAGCCCCAAGGCCATAACACTTGACCCCAGTTGCTGTGAAGGGTCCTCATATCTCCGTGTCCCCGTCTGGTGTCTGTTCCCCTCTCTGCAAGAGACAGAAAGCCAACACCTCTCCCTCGCTGGCTCTCCTAACCTAATGTTGTTGACTTTGTTTATTCCAATCCTATGCTATGCTTATGTGTGTAAGCGTGCATGCATTTAACCCTCTGCACGTGAAGTCAATAGCTCCAATATATCAATCCGATCCGTTGTCGGATGAAGCTCCTTATAAGTACAAGTGAACAACAAACCTCAAACAAATTGGGCATTCTTAATTCCAACTTAAGTGTAGTACTCAGTTTCTGATCATCTAATTATGCTTCTCACTTGTCCCCTAAATTGTCTAAAAACCTTTAATTTTGCCATACCTAAATTATTAAAACACAAACCAAATCATAGACCCCCTATATAGCTTTTGCCTTTATGAACCTGAGCACAATTCTATAATGAGCAACAACCTGCAATACGTACCAAAAATCTTCATGGTCACACCTGCAATTAAAGATCAAATGCACTTTATACCTGTTTTAATTCTTCCTTATATAGAACCTCCTCAGTTTCAGGTTAGTTTTAATTAGTCTCAATTAATCGTTCTAGTTGTATTTTGCAATCTCCCCACTGCAACTGCACAAGAACACTACACATCCTCTCTAAAACACTCTCCCGCCAACCTGTAACCCTGTGTAAAAACATTAGTCAGCAGTTACCTGTTAAGCTCCTTTAACTCCTAAAAAGCAAACCTGTTAAATCAAACAGCTTATTTACAACCACCTGTAAATCATAAGAGTAATACAAGATTCAGCACAACAGACAAGTATCATGTTCAGGTTTTCTCCAATCATTAAATCACTATTATTGCCGCAATTTGTTTTATTCACCCTTTAGGCAATGTTACTCCACTTGTTTATCACTAAGAGCCCCCTAATTGGCCAGTTAGTGAGCTCTATGTCAAACTGTCCCCAAATTTGTTATTACTTGTTTTATTATTATTCTTTGTTTTCATGTCACTTGTCTGTTTTCTCCTGCACCCTCCTCACGCATTCTTAACAAAGCAAAGCAAACATTAGCAGCACATTGACCACGGTCAGCCATCTACCTCCCAGAGATGCTATAAAAGATTTCCTGTAAAAAGAATCACACTGTTTTCAAGACAGGATGTGTCTCCCACAATTTAATCGCCTGTAGAGAAGAAACTGCAAATGTTAGCGCTGCGCAGGTGTGTACACACAATTTCACATACACAGAAAGTTAAAGTTAAATTGTCATGCAACCTCAGATGTCGCTGTCCTCCTGCTCCTGTAGAAAGAAACACATAAATTCATCCACCCTTTTATCCTATCTAGGTGGAGGTTAACCTTGAGTCATGGTCAAGTCTTGTCATCTTTTACCAGTCAGTCCGTTTGTTTTTATTTCCAGTCTTTCATCCATTCATTCTTCCATTCATCCATTCTTTCTTTCTTTGCTGATAGTGGAAACCATCGCCGCATTTAGATTTCCGCCCTCAGCAAAATGAGCTCATTTCAAAAGAAAAACAAAAAGTTGAGATCGCCGACTTGTAATGCTTGTAATTTCCGATATGCAGATCTGCTTAAAGAAAAATTCAGAAACAAAAATCAGTGCACTGTTCAAAATATAAATCAAAGTAAAATGAAAGATAACAAAAACAAAAATGCAGACGCCCGGGTCTTAGGACTTGTCACTGAATATTCCTCCTATCAGCAAAAATGCCAAACCTAAACCTAAACAGAGTCCACTCAACACCACCTCAACCTTTTCATATTCATAAACCTATATGTTTTTGTGTTCGTGAAACAAAATTGAACCATTTCCATATTAAGTAATTTGAGCTCTTGAAATGTTTTAGTGCTCTTAACTCTGCCAGTTTACCTCAACACTCATTCAATAACTTTTATTCAACTGCTACTTGGTCACTCAGATTTTACCTGTTCAAATTGCCTAGGGTTCAACAAAGTCTACATCCTAGTTATCATGAAACTTGAACGGGTCTACAATGATTTACTTACAATAATTTAGAATCATCACTCAACCTAGCTCTAAGACTGGCACTGCGTGACTTTTCTCACACTGGAAACCAGAATTTAATATAGATCTTTAATACCTCAGGCAATCGTGTTCAACAACAGAGCTTTCTCTTCTTCTCTTTTTTAGTGTACAGTAAACAATGGAGTCGAGGCCTTAAGCCCCAGATATCTCGCACGGGCATCGTTTTCATAACCAAACTGCTCTGGAGTCTGCTCCCCGAACCACACAAATGCCCTCTGGGCTTATTATTGTAACAGATTCTGTATTTGGATTTGTTGTGTGCAGCATTGAGCCTTTGTCAATAAAGCATTCTTCATTGCAGCAGCTGGAGCATTGTGTGTCACTTCCTAGTGAATTGAATCAACATTTTGATTTTGGTGCATGGGTGTGTATCAGTTTTCACTCACTCAACGAGTGCATAAGTGTTCATGTGTGTGTTTCTCTTTTTCTAAGTCGGCGCATGCAGAAGTGTGTGTTTTTGTTCATCACCTTCCTGTTCTGTTGTTTGGGTAAACCAGCGGCCTGAAGCATGCCCTGGGGTCCTGCCCTCCTCTTTGGGTCTGTTTGCATCCGTTGTTGCAGCTGCCTGCCTCTTCTTCTTCTCCTTATAACTTGACTCTTTTGCTTCTGTAGCTCCTTCCGGGCTTGCTCCTGCTGTTGGAGCTTTGGGTCAGGTCTGGCAACCTCCTGCTCCAGCAAGCTGCCGCCTGATTTCAAGTCCTGTATGTGGGACTCCAAGTCTGACTGATGGGTTCAATTAGCAGCCAGCTCCTCCGGAGCCATGCTCAGTTTCTGCTTCTGATACCTTAAGCTCTTACTGAGGGCAAAAACCTCAGAGTCTTTTCCTTCCACGTCAGATCAGAGTCTATTTATGTTGCCCTTACTTTGCTCCACGGCCTTCTGCAGCTCTGCTGTTCGGCTCTTCTCAGAGGTCAGCATTCTTTTGCTCACCCTCCCTTTTCCTCCTAGCTCCATGCGCGTCTCATCACAGCTCTGTCAGCTGACGCAGTCTGGGAATTTCCCCCGTGTAGTGAAACGGGCTTTAGGTTTAGTGCTCTCCGTCTCTGCTGCATGAGATCGCATTCCTGCAGCACTGTTGACATTTTCCGGTCGTTGTTGTGGGTCAAAGATGGTAGCGGAAAGGGCAACGATGGTAGAGGGGAGGGTAGGAGTCCAGGTCAGCCTCGGCTTTTCATAAAGAAAAAACAAAAACAAAACAAAACAGGCGAACAGGAAAATGATGTTGTGTTGGCTGTGTTATTCGGAGAGGGGAGAAACAACGAGGCCTCCTCTCCCCCCTTTTTGTTTTTTCTCACCCTATAATCAACTCATAACCCCCCAAGTTGGCAGGACAACACAGGTACGTGTTAAAATTCTTAAGATCCTGTTTAGAAACCTAAAAAGGAATTTTCTGTCATTCAGTAGTCATTTGTCTTAAACAATCAACAAAAACATGTCCCAATTCGACCCTTTTAACCACTAAATTTGTCGTGTCCTCACTTAATCATCAGACCAATGTCTTTGTCTTTCCAAGTTAAGTTGTTGTTCTGCAACCCAGAGAGTTTATTTGTCAGTAGTGGATAAACTATATCCTTTAAAAACTGGTGTATGTTAAGTGTCGCTGCTTTAACCCTGCTTGTGCGTGCACACGTATGTAAGCTGCTTCTTCATTGCGTATGTTTGTGTTCTTAGCCAGGTTTAATTAATGTTTATGCATTAATCGTTATGCTTGTCCTTATGAGGTTAATGCATTTTCTGCTTATATATGTGAATTTGCATGATATATGTGAATTTGCATGTGTTGCTTTTGCAGTCTGTCAGACTCCTACACATTTCTCCACTTGAGCCGTCAGTTTTCTTCCCCCAATTTGCTAACCCAAATTTTAAGTTCCCACCTTATTAACAGCATTCCTGGTCCTCAGCCAGAAGTTAGGGCCCACTTGTCAGGTTTATCGAGACATGGCGCTGTGAACAATTCAACCAGAAACTTGCCTTAACATATCCAGTCAAGTTAACCTATAGGTTTTCCTTCCGACCGCTGCACGTGGAGAATTGATCCAGGTCTGTTTATTTTCCACCTGAAGAAACATAACTGAGACATTTTATTATCATCATGAGTACTTAAATTACCCGTCTCCCCCTCTCTGGTCAGAAATATCAGCTTATGTCCTGTGTATAAGTGTAAGCAGGTCTTCATTGCTGATCCTATATATTTTTGTTAATGTTCAGTGAGTGTAAGCTGCTTTCTTCATTGCCTCTATATGTTATGGTCAGGGTGAATTCATGCATCGTGTCACTGATTTCTTCATTCAAAACTATCTCACTTCTGATTCTTTATAAGAGTATAATTTCACATGTAACACTTTGTGTATGTGTGTTTTCCATTCACTCATGCAATTGTCAGTTATTTTCTTTCTTTATTTTATCTTCTTCTATTTACCTCTTTAGTTTTCTGGTGGACATCTCTAAACACCATCATGAGTTCAGGCTTTCACTTCAATCTAATTATACCCTATATTCTTGCAGTCTAGCTTCACCTCTCCACTGGTTCCCGTCCTCTTCTCTCAGTGTCCTTTTGTGGTCCTGAATTCTCCAGCACAGTCCGTGTCTTCTCCGTTTCTCTTCAGTATTTCCTTCTGGATTAAGTCTCAGCCTGGCAAAATATCACCCTCAGTGTCATGTCACTGTGTTCTTACCAGCCTGCAGTCCACCGTGCATTTCCCATCACGTGGTTTCTTCTTCTCTGTTGATGCTTTCAATCGTCTCTTTCATGATTACTCCAAGCATGGCAAATCTGACAATCAGTGTTCAGTGCTTTCCCACCATTCAACTGTCCAGCCTGTAACTCAGAGTGCATGTCAGTTTGGTTAACAGTTCAGTTGCACTATTTTTGGCTGCTTGTAAATTCTTCTCAAGTTCACGATGTTCTATTGGTCTTCATCAGGAGATTAATTGTCCTTTGGGCTTCTTCTCAGGATAGGGACAAGTGCCAGGTCAAGCTGTAAAATTTTAAGCCAAAATCTGGCCTGTTTTCTCCCAATTATCCTACTCTACTGGTTTTGGCACCGTACTCAAAATTCCAGGTTGAGAGAAGTCCACCTTTATTCATCTGTAACCTGTATTAACACACTAAAACAAACGATTAATATCATTTCATTTCTTTCCTTAAAGTCTCCATGGCCTTATGCCCATTCAACCCCCAAAGAAACAGAGAAAAAAAACAGTTTTGCACTTTTTCCTTTAATATTAAATGGACGCACGCTGGCCCCCCTTTCTCTCCTTCTCTCTCTGTGCTCATACACACACTCAATGCGGAGTTACAGGTCCCCCCTCCTTGCAGCTACCACGAGCTCCTTCTATGGGCATGCACACTTCCTGTCACACACACACAGCCCCAACCTTTTTTCCTCCAACACAGAGAGTTTCTCTACTCTTCTTTTTTTTTTTTTATCCCTCCAGCACACATACACACACAAAATCCCTTCTCAGAGGGAGAACAGAAAAGAGAAAAGAGTTTTCCTTTTTTTCAACAGGCAGTTTCAGATTTAACAAGATGACAGTTTATACACTAATTTACACTTTATTTACACACATGCACACAAGTAATTTACATTCTATTTACATACACGGGCCCGTATAGACATAAACACACCGCATGCCAGAACCACTTATCTCGTTTATGTCTCTAGCGGTGTTCCTAAACTTTTGAGTAATTTAAAAGCCTCTAAGCCCAGGGCCGCGCCCTTGCTAATCAATGCACGCTTCGGGAACGCCCTCCCGAAGTTCCTAATTCCTAAGTTCTAATTAATTTATAACTGCTTCCTGTCAGGAGAGACTAGGACCTCCACCTGCGGCGTGAAATATCCCAGATCACGCTTTTGGCTTTACTTAAAGTTCACAAGTCCCCAACGTTGAATGGATAACAGTCGAGTCCCCGACTCTGTCGATCAAAAATGCAGTAGAAGGCAATCCCCCATGGATTACCTAGCCTTTTTAGAGAGTCCCAAGTCTTAATTTCCAATTCAGCACCTTTGGACATCACTCAACAGGCGGTGCTTACCTCTCCTATTTCGGGGCCCATCACTCAGTCGAGCTCCTGGCCGTCCGTCTGACACCACTAGACCGTCAGCCAAGCTCCATTATTAGTCTCCCCCCAAACCGGTGTTTCGGCACCAAGAATGTCATGATTCGAGTTTTGAGGAGAAGACAAACGACTGCATGGTCTCAGTAGATGCCAGAATAGTGATCTTTATTACACACTTCTATAACAGAAGCATGGGAAGACAAGCGTACAGCAACAGATCTCCGCCGGGCGGCGGCTCTCCATATCTTTTATATTATTCATGATGACGTCACACAGACCTTACTGGAAATGATAACTTCCCCTCAGTCAGAAAGTTCTCCTTCTATGTCCTTCTATGGCTAAGAACAACAACATGTTCCAGATGTTTCTACTCCTCTGTATCTGGGAACATAACCAATAGTGTGTAGAATGTGTAGTTGTGTGAGAGTGTCAGTTTCCGGCCAACAAACGGTCAGTGTCCTTATCTGACTCTGTTTTGGGCCATCTGGATCCACAGCTAAGCTGGTGGAGAATTACCTTGTAGCCGATTTACTAAGAATGATATGATGAATGATACAATGATATATTGCTGATAAACTGATGCAGACTAATGAAGTAATAATGAACTAATAACAGTGCATGTAAATGATATCAGTGAGATTAAAATAACATACATTATCCTAACAACTCCTTTGAAACAATGTAAGACATTCAACATAATACAGGTCAATCCAACAGATCTAATGATTTTCACACTCTTCTAAGTCAGAGGTCTAAGGCAAACTAAAACTACATACCATATCATAATGCAACTACTTTGATCTCATATATAAGGTAACATATGATAACAAAATAATCTCACACCAAACCCCAGAGAAAAATAACAAGAAAAGAAAAGGAAAACTTAAATAATCACTCCTGCTGCAGCTATTCGATTTTTCAAAAACCCAGAGGGGGTGCACAAAGACAACTAAGCAAATTATTCTGGCTTATACCAAGCAATATACAGGGTGGGCCATTTATATGGATACACTGTAATAACATGGGAATGGTTGGTGATATTAAAGTCCTGTTTGTGGCACATTAGTATATGTGAGGGGGCAAACTCCTCAAGATGGGTGGTGACCATGGTGGCCATTTAGAAGTCGGCCATCTTGGATACAACTTTTGTTTTTTCAATAGGAAGAGGGCCATGTGACACATCAAGCTTATTGGTAATGTCACAAGAAAAACAATGGTGTGCTTGGTTTCAACGTAACTTTATTCTTTCATGGTCACCACCCATCTTGAGGAGTTTGCCCCCTCACATATACTAATGTGCCACAAACAGGACTTTAATATCACCAACCATTCCCATGTTATTACAGTGCATCCATATAAATGGCCCACCCTGTACATTTATGTCTAGACAAGAGAACATCTAATTTTATTTAAGGTTTCACAAATATAATATCAATAATATTACAGTTTATCTACACTCTTTTAAGGGCAAGTTTGCATGTTCTCCCATGGAAGTATAGATGACTAACCTGAAGACTTAAGCCTAATTCATGTAGACATACATTCCTCTGCACAATTAGCACTAATAATAAAAGTAATCCTAACTCAAGTAGAAGCAATGGCTGGAGTGAAGGGTGTGTGTTCTGTGTATCTGTAACTTCCAAACACAGTTCAGGCCATACAAACACACAGCAAGACAAGAAAACAAGATTTATTAATCCTGCTTTACATATGTCATTATACTGTATGTGAAGCAAATAGTATTTGTCAAATAGTTTACACACACAGTAGAGCATGGCTTTTTACAGACTTTTACAATACTTATATATATTTAAATATAATGATGCTTTATGTATAATGTATATCATTTCCAATTTTGTTGTACTATTGTACTAGATATGACTGTGCAATGACAATAAAGGGTGATCTTATCTTATGTACAATATGCAATTACATCTTTAAGATGAGCAAACATTGCTGTTAAAATCTGACGGTTGCTTTTCACTATCATTGGAGCCACACTCTGAACTTTAGACTAATATGAAAAACATTGCAGGTTGCATCATGTTGTTTTTTTGTCTCCTTGTAGAGTATATCTCATGGGGTTTCATCTTGTATGCTTACTTTGGAACATTCATGTTTTTATCAACACCTTTGATGAGAATGACCCTCCTGAGATGGGAGTTTACAGCTATCTGGTGATAATGTGAGAAGGTGTGAATATGTGATGACAGTGATTCAGACCAATTAACTAGGCTATGTATGTGGATGCTTTGTTTTTGTGAAGCACTTGACATGAATCCATTTGTGTGTGTGTGTGTGTGTGTGTGTGTGTGTGTGTGTGTGTGTGTGTGTGTGTGTGTGCGTGTGTGTTGAAAGAGAAAGAAATAGACATGCACCTGCACATGAACTTTCTACTAACTCTAAGAGGTCAAGGATTCATGTCCTTATCGATCTACTTTTTAGTTTGTTCCATATACTTGTTTCCTGGAAAAGGTCAGTTTTTGTCAGTAAATTATAATAATTGTGATAATGTCTTTCCCTTTCTGACAGAGAAGTCTGAGAGAATATGCAGCTTTATACACAAAGCTCAGCAGAAGCAAAGATCAGTTAGGTTTATGCTCTGGCGTAATGCATAGGACTGATACCATCCTGGGCAGTGAAGGTGAGGCCTGAGGCCCTCCCACAAAACATTAATTTAAGCAGATCCTCATGTACTAAATAGAAGTGAAGAAGAATGGAGAAGAAGGAAGGAGGGAGGGTGGGGCACATAAACGAGAATGATCAGCTTGCAGAACTAGGGGAACCTATATAGGGCTTTGGAGCATGATGTCACGGGAGGGGGTGTGACCGCCGAGGCGCCATTTTAGCAGGCCAAACAAAGAGCTAAAGGAGCAAAAGCATCAGCAATGGTTCGGTCTTGCTGTGTTGCTGGTTGTAATGTTAGATTGCACAACTGGGAAGGGAATAAGCTGGAAAATGGGCTCTCTTTTTATCGTTTCCCCACCTGGAAGCAACGTGAGGGAGGTTATGTATCAGATGTTACCAAAAGAAACATCTAGCCTGGATAGCAGCTGTGAGACAAGCTGACATCCAATTCTCCAGACATTTTCATTCAGGTAAGTTCTAAATAAGTTCATATTACTCTTTATAGTCTTTATTTCAAAACTTACATTTTAACTACTGATTTTATCTACTGTGTTTTTAATCAATTTTGAGTCATGCTTTTTATTTGTTTTTGTTTTTTTAATGTCTCTGTAAAGCACTTTGAATCACCTTGTTGTTGAATTGTGCTATATAAATAAACTTGCCTTGCCTATAGCCTATTAGTTTTATTTTCAATGCGCTCTGAGGTCATACCAAATTCGAACAAACATCCTAATGAGTGATTTTGTAGATATACTTTCTATTTATAGAGTTGCTAAGTGTTTTTCATTATCGCAGGCAAACCAGCCTATGAAATGAATGAAACAAATCCTGACTGGGTTCCAACGCTACACAAATCCCTGCTTCAAACTACATGCTACATGCCACTATGCCAATCAGATTACTTCTTCCATGTGAGGGTGAACATGTGCCCCAGAGTGGTAGTAAAACCAGGGAAAATGCTCTTGTTAAATACTCTTAAAAGTCTTGTGCTCTATATGTAGTGATACGTTTTCAAAAGACACAGTAAATTACAGAATGCTAGTAGAGGGTGATATTATTTAAATCCTGTCATGTTTTTATGTGAACATTTCGTCATTTGTAAACTATAAACGACATGGATTGTACATTGTTACTGATGTTATGTTCTACAAAGCGGTTTTAATAAAAAAAGGCAAAAATTAGTTTCTTTCTTTATTCAACTTTTGAATAGTGTTACTTAGTTAGTACATATTCAGTAAATGCAAATTATTTACATGGCAATTCACTTCAGGCACTAATCTAGACCCCCTAAATAAAACATTATGGGTTATTCAGAACAGAACTATGCTTGGAGAAATATTTTCCCATCAGTTGATCCAACTTCTCCACAACAGCAGGTGGAATATTTCTTTTCTGAGGACGGCTTCTTTTACCTGTCACTACGGATGGTCTGTTTATGTTTTGATTACGAGCCTTTTTTGGGCAGCTGAAGAGGAGAAGTCTGTCTTATAAGATAAGATAAGAAGAACTTTATTTATCCTGAGGGAAATTCTTTTGTCATACACATGCTCAATGCAGCAGGAGAGACAGAGGAACAGAGTAATAAGATATACAATATGTACAATAGAATACAAGTATACAGTAATATAAAGTAGGATAGTGCAAAATATAATATTGAATAAATATATATATTCTTAGTGCTTATTGTCTGATTATATTGTTTTATGTATGCCTTTATAAACTAGGAAGACGAGAACTATGTTAAGGGTGACAGGTTGCCCTGGCAACAGACTTTAGAAAGAGGAAGTGCAAAGCTGCACCGGAAATTTGACACAAAGAAAAGAGGAACTAGTAACATATAAGGAGTTGTTTGTATTGAAACTGTGTGTGACGTGTAAAGTACCAAAATAACACATATATGAGACACATTTTTAGCTTCTAATGTTAGGGATTCTGCAACTGGCTTTGGGCTGTGCAGGGCTCTCTCTTCCGGAAGATGATTGAATAAAGAATTATAAATGTTTTGACCACTCTGAGTAGGTTTTCTCTGTTCTATCATGGGGATAAAAGAACCGGGTTTAATAGTAGCAAGTAACAGTATAACTATATCCTGAAAAATAAATAGCTTAGCTATCAGCGCATATCAGTGCAGGTGATTCTAAAAGTGACATAGTATTGTGCAAATGGATACAAGAGAAGCAGCATATGATGGGGAGATGAAACAAACATTCAATGAAAAAACTGTTGGGTGATATTGCACGGTCTGAATGGGAACAGAATAGCTTTGTTATTAATCCTCAGGAAAATCACCTACAGAGTGAGGAAGAGTGATACCGGCACAAAGGATTTCCTGTGGCGGTCAGTTCTGCACTTCGGGACAATGAGTCTTTTGCCCGGTGTGCTCCGATGGTCCATCACGGAGGCGTGCATGAGGTGGGAGGGGTGGTCCATGATACAAAGAAGCTTTTTTAGCATTCTCCTCTCAGACACTTCCTCTAGGTTCTCCAGTCTGACACCCAGGACAGAACCAGCCTTTTTAATCGGTTTGTTCAGCCTGTTGGCATCGGCTGTCTTCACCCCACTGCCCCAACACACTGCTGCAGAGAACACAACACTCTCTACCACAGAGTGATAAACATGGTCAGCATTTTCCTACAAACATTAAAGGACCTGGGTGAGACAGTCTGAGGGGACAGGAGAGGGGGAAGGAGAATGGAGTAGATGGATAAGATGAGAAGAGCTGGGTGTGGAGACAGGAGACGCAGGGCAGTCAAACCTATTGAAGTGTAGATTTAGGTTGTTTGCACTTTCAACGACCCCATCCATCCCAACACCTCTCTTTTGTTTCAGGCCAGTAATGGCCCGCATGCCATTCCACACCTCCCTGGTGTTGTTTTCCTGCAGTTTGTTTTCCAGCCTCCTCCTGTAAGACTCTTTTCCCTCTGCAATCATGGCTTAGTCAGTGGTTATAGCCAACCACCAACTGTATCTTGGTCATATTACCCAGCAAAACCCAGTATGCAGGTTCATTCGTAACAGTCCTTGTGCCACGGATCAACACTGTTGCTTCTACATTAAACAGAAGAGCAGCGACATGGCTGCAGGTCTCTGCGACTCCGGCCATACAGGTGCAGTGGGCGGTTTCAACCTTCCCTGTGATGCTCACAATGACCCATGGCTGCAATGCTGGTTCATTCAGTCTTTGAGAGTGCAGTACCTGAAACACACACAGACAAAGTTCATTTAAAGACAAGAACTTTAATGAGCCAAGGCCGACACAAATGTGTTTTATCTACTTTAAAATCTATTTATCATAAATGTAACAAAGTGTTTAGAAAGTTAGCACATACATGTAATTTTTTTTCTTTTTATGTATCTGTCACGGTCCTGGGTCGGCGACCCAGCGCTTTAAGTTTATTATTATCATTTTCCAATTTATTATCATGATTATTATTATTGTTTGAGTTCTACGTGTTACATCCGGTCTGCCTCTGAGTCTGCGTCTGTATCTCTGTCTGTCTACGGTGTCACCCCGTCTGTTTGTGAAGCTGTCTGTTTAGTTCAATGTCTCGTCTGGTTCCATGTGTCTGAGTTTCCTGTTTTATTGTGTAGGTCTGTATCGTATGTGAATGTGCTCAGTTTACGTCTCGTCAGCTGTGATTTCTCCCAGGTGTGTTCCCCTCCTGTCTCTCATCCCTTGATTACTGCCATCTGTGTATTTAAGCCCTATGTTTCTCTGTGTCAGTGTCGCGTCGTACCCTCAGATTATGCCTGTGTGTTCATGGTCTCCGGTTTCAGTGGTCACTTCCAGTTAGTGTTTTCATGTTTGGTTTCCGTTTTGTTGTTGCCAGCAATAAACGCTGTGGTTTTCAGTTACGTTTCAGTCTCAGAGTCTCGCACTTGGATCCTCCTCTCTGCCTACCTGCACACAGAGCCCTGACAGTATCCATCTATAGAACGCTGCATGTTATATTCTGAATCTGCCTGTTTTTGTTTTTTGTTTTTTTAATCTGCTAGCAAAAAAGTGAACCTAAAGTATGTAATGCAAGGATGTAATCACTTTCAAGAGGGAGAAAGCATAAAGTTTGACTTTAAGTGACAATTATGAATCACTTAATGGTAAATGGCCTGCATTTGTATAGCGCTTTTCTAGTCCCTAAGGACCCCAAAGCGCTTCACACTACATTCAGTCATTCACCCATTCACACACTGGCGATGGCAAGCTACATTGTAGCCACAGCTGCCCTGGGGCGCACTGACAGAGGCGAGGCTGCCAGACACTGGCGCCACCGGGCCCTCTGACCACCACCAGTAGGCAAACATGGGGTTAGTATCTTGCCCAAGGATATTTGGCATGCAGCCAGGAGGCAGCCTGGGATCGAACCACCGACCTTCTGATTAGTGGCTGACCTGCTCTGCCACCTGAGCTACAGCCACCCCATGCCTCTCCTTAATATGTTAAGGAGATTCTGCAGGTCATTGATCAATGTAGAAAACTAAAATAGAATATATTTTTAGTGACACAGGACACAAACAATGAAGCAACATGTATAATTAGGATTATTTATAATAGATATGAATTAATTAGTGCAATTTCTTTAACCAGCACCCCCCCCCCCCCCAGGGACTCTAAGAAGGCTGGGTACTCTGAACTGCCACTCGGCGCATAAGCGCAGATGACAGTCAGGACCCGTTCCCCGACCCTAAGGCGCAGGGAACAAACCCTCTCGTCCACCGGGAAAAACCCCAACGTACCGGCAGCAAGCCGAGGGGATATTAGAATACCCACCCCAGCCCGCCGCCTCTCACCAGGGGCAACTCCAGACTGAGACAGAGTCCAGCCCCTCTCCAGGAGACTGGTTCCAGAGCCCAAGCCATGTGTAGAGGTGAGCCCGACTATATCTAGCCGGTACCTCTCAACCTCACGCACTAACTCAGGGTTAGTGCGTGAGGCGGTGCTCTACCTGCACTGTGTATAGTGCTGGCGGAGCGCTACTGACGTCGACTGAGAAAATTGTCAGGCGGTGGAAGGAATACTTCGAGGACCTCCTTAATCCCACTGACACGTCTTCCGAGGAGGAAGCAGAGTCTGGGGATGAGGGGAATGACCCGCCAATTTCCGGGGGCGAGGTCACTGAGGCAGTTAAATAACTCCTTGGTGGCAGAGCCCCTGGTGTTGATGAGGTCCGCCCCGAGTTCCTGAAGGCTCTGGACGTTGTAGGGCTGTCCTGGTTGACACGCCTCTGCAATGTTGCGTGGAGATCAGGGGCAGTACCTGTGGACTGGCAGACCGGGGTGGTGGTAGTGGGAGTTTGCCCAACCAGTCTACATGTGTTTTGTGGACTTGGAGAAGGCATTCGACCGTGTCCCTCGAGGTGTCCTGTGGGAGGTGTTAAGATTGGCTCGTTTTGGGTAAGAGAAGAAAGCAGGCCGAGTCCAAGTAGGTGGCAAAAACAGTGATCTTTTATTACACACTTTGTGCACTAAGTGTGGGAAGAAACTTGCAACAACAATCTCCGCCGGGCGGCGGCTCTCCCATATCTTTTATATTCTCCATGATGACATCACACAGACCTTACTGGAAATGATATCAGTTCACCACAATTCCAAAAGTCTTCCTTATATAGACATCGGATGATAACTTCTAGAGAAAAACAAGTGTGTTATGTGTATTATTGGTGTGTATCTTGTGAGGCTGTATGTCCTTATGGAGAGGATGTCCTGAGACGACCTCCTTTTCTTAATATGTGTGTATGTGAACGTGCATGGGTTAAATGACTCTCTGTGCGTGTTATTAAAGGCCTGAGTACGTGCAGAACTGAATGTAGATGGCCAAGGTCCAACAGGACCCACCTATGATATGGTGCAACAGCTTAAGCAGATAAAAACAATAATACAGAACAACCATAGACTGATTAAAGTAATGGGAATATGTGTACATTAATATTTACACATCCTGTAATTAATAACATAGATCTAATTAAAAGGTTATTCTGTCAACAAATTCAACAATGATAAATGATTAATCAATGATAGCTATGATTATATAATGTCACCATAAGAATACAAATTAAAATATCTTTTCTCCACACTCCTCCTCTTTGGCCATCGGCCAACCTTTACCAAGATTTGTTTCACTCCTCCGTCCAGGCGGCCTCTCGCAACGGCATCATATACCCCGGACCAGCTGAAACAGCTGAACCAGAGTCTAGGGCCCTGCTTACCAGTTTTACCAACACACGCCTTACCAGAGGAATGAGACAACACCCGATCATCAATATACCTAGAAAAACTATAAGAGAAAACATGGCAGACATAAACACACCTTTCCATTGCCCAAAAACAGAAGTGATCCAGTCTCCCAGCCCCGTGTTCACGCCTGATTGCTCATGCATGGTCCTGGATAACGTTCTCAGATTCTCAAGCGCCCGAGTAACCGTTCCGTCCGGAGCAGTATTGTTGGGAATAAAGGTGCAACACATGTCAGCAAACATTGCGCACACGCCCCCTTTCTCAGCCAACAACATGTCCAGAGCCATTCGATTTTGGACTCTCATTAACGATGTCGGACCTAATTGTTCCGCAAGGCCTTCCACTGCGTCCCTAGTGAGATTAGAAAGCCTCAACACATTATAATGGACATAGTTAATGCGATCAACATTTTTATTCGGAGTTATCCATAAAAACACACTTTCAAAGCCGGCCGCTATCTGATTAACTAACTTATATTCATCTGGAACTCCCCTGGGAACTCCTATTGAGTCAATCCAGGTGGGCGAGTCCCATCGTGGATCATACCTGTGCGTACCCCTTGTGCTTCTCCTTCGTCTGGCTCTCGTCGACGCATTCGTGCCCTGCTGTGGAACTGTCTCTAGTCTACTCCCAATGAGCATCAACGGTGCACCTAAGCGCACCAGAGCACATGTTCCTACACTCCCCAAGGGAACCTGCACCAAAAGGGTGTACTGCCCACAATAATAATATAGCCCACCCCTTGCCCAGGTGCCTATAATTGTGTTTGCGTCACTTACATTATTGGTAGTCCTGCCTGGAATCGTCCTCTGACACCAGCTTGGATCAATCCTCCCTACCGTATATCTCACTCTGTCTGTAGAGAACTCAAAACATGTATAATTATCCCGTTTAGGTGTGAATGAACCTGGTTGTGTACGTTTATCAATTGGTGGATATAAACTTGACAAAGTAGTGCAATTACCTGTGTCCACTGCCTCTCTAGTTAATCTCAACATACAATCATATCCCCACTTATCCTCTGGATACAAAGGAGCGGGTTCAGTAAACAGACGAGGTCTAGCGGTAGCACAAGCAACACAATCAACCACTCCCTGCTCTTTAGCACTTTGAGCCACCCAATCTAACCAAAGATTCCTATCACCGAAACCCGTGGCGCGCTCTATTAACTCTTTAGGTTTTAATCTAGTGTAATCAGTGGCCACAAACCAGTTCTCTCCCGAGTCCTTGTAAGTAACTGTCTCTATGGGATTCATTTGCTCCGTGAGATTCATTACCGTGTCATTTCCTATCAGTTTAGATCCTGGATTAAATAAATTCACCCGAATTACCCCGAATGGATCTGTTCCTATTTTATCTATCCCTATGACTAGATAAAATGCACCCCCGTCATACCCCGCTTCAGGGAGTTTGCTCCATGGTCCTAGGGAAAGAGTGACAGGGTTATTTGTAACAGAATAATCTCTTTGAATAGCTATCCCTTCAAGGGCCTTTGGCACTGTTGGCTCCCATCCTATTCCTGTCCACGCCACCACATCCTGCCAAGAACACCACTGATCTGTTATATAAATGTAAACGTTTCCTTCCATGGATGGGCCCCACAACGGCTGAGGGTAGCACACCATTGGGTGATAACAAACCCACACAGCATATGTCCTCCAGCTGCTACTGTCTTCTGGGCATTTAATTACCTCACACAAATCGAATGTGAACGCCGTCGTGGACCCATTAACATACCCAAACTCGACACCGCCCCTGGCCTTGAGACAATCATCGTTCCCTCCTGAACCAACCTCCCGCTTGAATTTTCTTGACGACTTAATTGGTTTGGACTCTGGAGCGGATAGACCTCTGCGTCTGGGCAATTCACCTGTCTGCCAAAAAACAAACAAACACGTTATAACACTTATTAACCCCAATATCCCCATTATTTTCCAATTTTCCCACAGTTTCATGGTCACTGTTCCCAGGCTCTTTTACTTTTACTTTGTAATAAGAAGATAAGGTTACAAGAAGAAGAGTATAAAGTTATGAGTATAAAAATATGCGATTAACATACAAAACTATTACGATTCCTTTAAACTATCAAATACTTTAGACTAGAGCCCTAGCCTATTAGGAGCCTGGAATGGATTCCTTCTTGGCGTGTGACGCTCCTCTTCTTTCTTCGCCTCTACCCAGGTTAGACTACTGGGGAGGACCGTGGCACAGGGGGAGAGAGGATTATTCTGCCTCAATGTTCCCCCCCTGTGTCGATTGGGGTGGAGCTTAGCTCCAGCAAGCTCTCGTCCGCGACTGCACACTGAGACCAATGAAACCAGGTCTCCCCTTTCCCCTTCAGACGGACCGCACTGGTGGTTCGGGCAATTACTTCGAATGGTCCGGTCCACCTCGGATCTCGCCACTTCCGCTTAATGACCTTCAGCCACACCGCCTTGGCGTCGGGGACGGACCTGTCTTCCGCCTTCACCCCCTCTCCAACCTGTTGTGTGAAACTAGACACAAGAGCTTTTAATTCTTTCCAACATTCAGCATGTTTTCTATTAGTTTTCATACTTTCTTCCGTCGGGACTGTTGTCCAAGGACCTGGAAACTGTCGTCCTGTCAACAGCTCATATGGTGTGAAACCTGTAGATTGAGTAACACAACATCTTATTATCATCAATGCAATTGGCAAAGCTGCCACCCAATTTAGCCCCGTCTGAGCAGAAATTTTAGCAATTTTATTCTTCAGATTTAGATTCATTCTTTCTACCTTCCCCTGAGACTGGGGATGATATACAGAGCCAAATCTGTGTTGCAACCCCAGCTTCTGTTCTACCTCTGCCAAATCTTTATTTTTGAAATGAGTCCCATTGTCTGACCTGATTCTTTTAGGAAAACCGTGGCGGGGGATGTAATGATTGATTAAACACTTAATCACACTTTTTGCATCCTCCCTCTTTGTTGGCCACGCTTCGGGCCATCCCGTCAGAGCATCCACACTTACCAGCAAATACCGGACTCCTCCTGGTCCCATGTCGATCATGTCAGTGAAATCAATGACAATCTCTTCACCTGGTCTTTCTGGAATGGGAAACTTACCTGCCTCTGGTTTAATTACTGGCTTTGGATTGTGCCTCCCACAAATCAGGCACGTCCTGGCTTTCTCCTTAATCATATCCTTCAAAAAAGGATGCCACCAATGGCACAGATGTCGCCCCATCTGGGCCACACCTACATGACCAAGCCCATGCGCTTCGTCAATCTTCCGTTTTGCCAGGTTGGCCGTCAACACTGGTCGTCCGTCAGGTCCTCGCCAGAGACCTCCTTCTTCCCAGGCTCCTCGACTCTTCCAGACCCCCTTCTCTTCCGGGGCCACTTCCTCTTGGGACTTCCTGGCCTCCTCTAACATGTTGACTCCTTGTTCTTCCTCCACGGTTATTTGCACCATCTGTCGTAGTGCTTTATAGCCCTCTGCCTCTTTCGCAGCTCGATCAGCTTCCTGATTTCCTCTGGCCACCATGCCAGTCCCTGAGGAGTGACCTTTGCATTTTATGATACTCACCTCCTCTGGATCTCCCAATGCCTGCTCAAGTTCCTCCATTTCCTTCTTGTGGCAGATTGGTGCATTATCTGCTGTCCTGAATCCTGCTCTTCTCCATTGGGCCAGCTCCACATGAGCTGCTCCAAAGGCATAAGCTGAGTCCGTGTAGATGTTGACTCTCTTTCCTTTTGCAAGTCTTAGAGCTCGACTTAGAGCAATTACTTCTGCTCTTTGGGCTGACTGCTGCCCTTCAAGTCTTCCCGCCTCCTTCACTTCAAATTCAGCCTCTTTTCTGCAAACTACCGCGTGGCCTGCTTTCAATCCTTCCTCATCTCTGTAGCAGCATCCATCCGTGAACCAATCTTCAGCTCCTGTCAGAGGTTCTGCTTTCAAGTCTTCTCTTATCTTCTCGTCGACTTCAGCTCTCTTTGTGCAATCATGGGGTTCTCCTGCTCCCCCCATTAAATCTGCCATGTTAATTCCTTCATGTGTGAAGGTCAAGTTGGGAGCGTCTAAAACTTTAGACACTCTTTGTTGTGTGAGTGGTGTCATGGTGAAGGCTTGTGAATTAACATATGCCACCACACTATGGGTGGTCAGCACCTTCAACGGATGGTCCCTCACTATATGTGCTGCCTTTTGTATAATCTTTGACACCCCAATGGCATGCTGTGTGCATCTCGGGTGCCTTGTCTCTAATGGATTCAGTCTGACGCTGACGTATATAAGTACATCTCTCCCTCCCCCTTTTTTCTGAAACAACACCCCATTGACTATCCCGTGTGTTTCTGAAACATCAAGATAGAAAGGGTTATCATAATTAGGAATGGCAAGATCAGCTGATCTCGACAAATCCTGTTTCAATGCAATGAACGCCGACTCAGTGGCCGATGTCCATGGCAGTTCAGCCTTAAGGTTTCGGACACCTACCGTTTTTACCAAATCCCTCAAAAGGGCTGTTTTCCCTGCATAATTTGGAATGAAGTGACGGCTGTATCCTGTTAAACCTAAGAATGAGAGCAACTCCTTAACCGTACGCGGTTTTGGATGTGTCAAAATCTGATCGCGATGGGTGTTTAGCAAACCCACTGATTTGTGAGCAATGACACGGCCCAGAAATGTTACTTCTGGTCGGACCAACTGCAACTTTTCTTTACTGACTTTAAACCCGCACTCAGCGAGTCTCTTCAGTATGGTAAGTGAGGCTGCCGTACATGCCGAAGCAGACGGAGCCGCAATGAGCAAATCATCAACATACTGCACCAGTGAACATCCCTCTGGTAGGTGGCATGGCGATAGAGCTTCTTTCAACACTTGGTTGAAAATGCCAGGGGAGAGTGCAAACCCTTGTGGCAACCATGTGTATCTGTACTGTTGCCCCCTATATGTAAATGAAAAAATGTCCCTCAGAGACTCATGTAACGGGAGACAGAAAAATGCATTCGCTAGATCAATACATGTAAACCACTTCTGTTCTGGTGTTAATGCCGTCAATGCTGTGTATGGATTTGGAACAGGCACCGTGTCAGTACGTAAAATGGCATTAATGGCTCTTAAGTCATGTGCCATCCTGTACTTTCCTGTCCCGTGCTTCTCTACTGGCAAAATAGGAGTGTTCCAGTAGGATTGAGAGGACTCAAGGACCCCTACTTTCAATAGGCCTTCAATGGTTTCTGCAATTCCCTCCTCAGCTTCTCTCTTTTGCCTATACTGTGGTTTCCAAATTGGCGTTTGCGACTTTAGCTGGAAGAAAACAGGCGAACAATTTGCTAGGCCCACATCTGTAGGCCCTGATGACCATAAGGTGTCAGGAAGAGTCGCAAGTGCGGCAACAGCATCCGCATGGTCTATTCTTTCTCTCCCATGGATTCTTGAGATTTGTTCATGCTCCAACATCACTGTGTCCTCTGATAGACAAGTGATATGGTAAATTTTGCATTTTGGCGAGTACCAAACGTCTGGAATCTGAGTAGCTTGCCAGCCGGGTTCATCGAGGGCTCTCTTGACCATTGTTCCCAGCTCCTTCGCCTGATGACCCTCATGGACCGCCAATGTAATGTGGGGCACTGAATCAGGTCCCATTTTGAACCAAGGCCGTTGTTCTTCGAATAAATTTACTGCTGCAGCGACGCCTTCAGGACCGACATAGATGTTCTGAGAATGCACATTCCAAGTCCGACCTTCAAGGTCAGACTGGAACAGGTCCCTATAAATTTCATCATCATTCCGATCGTAATAGAGGGTAACGTGGTATGGATCCCGGGGGGAAGAATAGACCGCCAAGGCCATAATCCAAGGTTTCCACAACTGATACTGTCTTAGAATGCCTTCTTCCACCACACGACCCCAGTAAATGTCAGCTGTCGTTTGTCCACAGTCTTTCAGCAAGTACTGGTTCTTTGAAAAAGTCCCCAGGCATGGAAACTCTTTTCCTCCTGGAAGTGTAACTGTTAATCCATCAGCTGAACACATGATAGTGGCCCCCAGTTTAATGAGCAGATCCCTGCCCATCAAGTTCACAGGCACATGGGGAGACACCACATAACTGTGCTTCAATGTCTGTTTTCCCAGCACCGTCAGGGCTGGATTAGTTGTCGGCAGCGTCATCGGTACCCCAGAGAACCCTACAACGCTGACCACGTGATTGGAAAGCGTGGCACCACTTGGTTTTTGTCTCAGCGTTGAATAAGTAGCTCCAGTGTCCACAAGGAAGGTCATTTCAGCTCCTTCCACTCTCATTGACAACATAGGATCTGCCATGCCCATGTTGTCTTGTCTCTGTGGGTCCCGTCAGTACAGCTCCTCCTCTCCGCCCCAGTAGGCCAGGGGATACTGAGCCACTGGCGCCATACCTGGGTTTGGAGCTTGATGTCCCCTTGTCTGGACCACTCTGCCTCGAAAAGCTCCCTGTGCCTGGGGTGACGATGGATAACCAAGTTCTAGCTGTCGTGGTGTAGGACAATCACGAACCCAATGTCCTCGTCCTCCACACCTTCTGCATACATTCGGGTCCAGCATAGGTCCCCCCAGACCACGACCCCTTGGTCCGCCTCCCCTTTGGGATCCACCACGTCCCCTCAACGACCTATTAGCCCCCCAATTCCCCACGGGTCTGGCTTGCCTTGATCCATTGGCGGGCCATCGGTCATCAGGGTACAGAACCGGATCCAAATCTGGCCAATCAGGCCCCGGATTGCCCTGTGGCTGGGCCACCAGCATCTTTTTAGCTCCATCTTTGTTTTCCTTTCTCTTTTCGCTTAGTTTTTCTCTCGCCTCAACCAATTTCAATTTTACTAACTGCCCTTGCGCCTCCTCCAGCTCCCGTTTTTTCTTGTTCGCCTCGTCTCTTTCCAGCTCAAGTCGATGTATGATATGCCTCTCCCATTTTGCTGAATCCGCCACCGCAAAGTCTGGATTCTTCTGTAGATCTGTTCTCACTCGCTCTGGCAGACCTGCTAACACTGCACAGCGGAACCACGCCCTGGGTTCCCCATCTTGCCCAGGATGCTCTCCAGTTTGGAGAATCCACTGTTCTTTTGCGTGCTCTATAAATTCTCTAGGGGAATGTTCTGGGCTCCAAGCAATCCTAGGTGTAGTGCCCATATTATGGGTCGGATACTTCTCACGCACTGCATCAGAGAGAGCATTTCGCACCCTTGCATAGGGGACATCGTTTGGTTGGCAGGTAGTTCTTGCTATCTCTTCCACGTCTGCGAGGGCTCCGCCTCTAAAAGTCCTCCCACCGATAGCTCTAAAATCACCCAGGGCAAGTTCCTCTCCTTCTGTGAGAGATCCTAGTCTTCTCAACCAAGCCGCTCCTCCCTCTGTGATCGGGGGCAGCTGCTTCACCAGAGCCTCAAGATCTCTTATATTGTAGGGGTGGTAGACTGGTTCGCCCTGTAAACCCGTCAGTAAAGGCATAGTGAGGGGCAATCCCTCCTCTGTGTCACACTGCCCTTCTCCGGTTTGAAATGCAGCGTTCTGCCTCCGATTCTTTTCAAAGATCGACTGTCTTTTATCTCTTACTTCATCCAGAACCCTCCCAGAGCGAAGCGTCTTCGTTCCTGGGGGACCCGGAAACTTTGGGGCGAGTCCTCCCCTTTCCAGGTTTGACACTTCTCTAGATTTTCGTGCTTTATTTACTGAGGCCGCCAAGTCCTTTTCCAATGCCTCAAGCGTTTGTGCTACGCTACGTGGTGTTGCTACACCTTCTTCCTCCAGTCTTCTCATGACCCGTTCCAGTTTTATCACGACCTCCCGATTGTCAGATGCATTTCCAAAGACATGGCCTTGCCACTGTTCTTTCTCCAGGTTATCAACCTCCGACCTCTGACTGGTTTTTTGGGTCGCCTTCGATGGCTGCTTCCGAAACTGCAGTGAGGGTGAATCCTCCTCTGAAGTCCAGACCTCCTGGGATGCATTTCCCTGGCCGGGCTGTTGCACTGTCACCTGACCCGTACTCGTGGAAGCCACAGGTTGAGCTTCTCCGGTCGCTCCATCTGGGCTGAAAATAGAGGGAGGGATCAAAATCACCTCCCGTGTGGTGATTCCTTGTGATGTCCCAGCAGCTGGGTGGGACTGACTTACCTCTGACGCAGCTGCCGCTGATTGGGCCTGCACCACTCTTGTGTCTGCCTCCTCTGTGCTCTGAGCAGATGTCGATGGTATAGGATTCTCCTGTACATCAACAACTCCACCTCTGACTGTACCTGTTTTTCCTCCCGGCCCCCGCAAGGTGCCGCCCTCTAAAGTCACCACTGGACAGATATAAGGAGGGGGTGGTGCACACAGGAAATCCTTCAAGCTGGGATATAATGTTCCCTCAGCCTCGGCTTCCTTTGTCAAGACTGGTTTGGTGTCGTTCACTTCCTCTTGCATCCAATGAGAAACGCCTTGGGAGACAATCATAAGCTTGCAATACTTACTTTGTTTTTCAATCATGAGCTTCTTTTCAGCCTTTACTTTCCTCCCCTGAAAACGTCCTAAGTGTTCCTCTTCAAGCTCTTTAATCCTCTTCTCACATTTCTCACCTTCCAATCGAAAGATGGAATGCAGAGGGGTTCTGTCCTCCAACGTCTTCTGTTGATTTTCACATAATTCCTTTACTTCTTTTTCCAGATCTTGACAGTGGCGGGCAATCTCCTTTGAAGTCCCTTCGGCAGTAAGCTTAATTGCTTTCTTCAATTGCTGAATTTGCTCCTTCAAGGGCTTATATCTCTTTCCCCCACCAGGGGTCGCCTTTTCCTCTTCAGCCATTTTGTTTTTCGACCTCACTTACCTTACCAAAATGGCCGCTCCTAGGCTCCTCCTTTTGGGGTTGCCTCACTGTACTTCCCCTTTTGGCAGTCAAAATCCCACCAGCTGGTCAAGCTCAACTTCCGCTAAGCTCCAGTTGGAGAGAAACCGCCCACAGACACACATACACACACGCACACACTCTCTACTTCTCCTATCACAACAAAAACTGCACAAAAGTCTACTGCAACAGTTTGAAGCACCCAAACCCAGCGAAAATTCACTCTCACATTCACTCCCCTAACAACCACAACGTTTACACACGTGAAAATAATCCAGTCACTCTACTTATGCACGCCGTTTCTCTCCTTATAGCGAGAGACTCAACCAATCTTTAAAACTTTATATACACAACATCAAGAATAACGCACACATCTCTGCCTTTCTCCAGGCCAAGGAGGAAATATAACCCAACCAGAACGTCTCCCAGCAATCACACAAAATACTCAATTTACGCCAATATCCTTAGCAGTCCTCCTATTTCACAGGAGTTTTACACGAGAGATCATTACACATTAGATCCTATCAAACCATACTCACTCTAGGGAACACACACTCACAAGATTACAAGGTTTACTTTATTTAATATACTCAAATCTTTTAACCACACTTCTGAAACATCCCTTCACCTAACCCAAACGAAACTAAGAAGCATAGAAATGGAGAAATAGGGAGACAAAACACAGCCAGCTGCCACACACACACACCGCCCCTCCTTCTCCTAAGAAGAAATACACACACACACACAGCCTGAGCGCTCGGCTCGGCCCCCACCTTTTCTTTCTCTTCACAGAGGAGCGCGTGCCCGCGACTTCTCTTTTTTTAAACACTGCTCCTCTGCTAGAGAGAAAAGAAAAGAGTTTTGTTTTTTTTCCTGTTCTCACTTCTGGAAGCACACAGACAGTTTATGCAGTCTATATAAGTAATTTACACTTAGATTCACACACACACAGGTAATTTATATTCTATATACACACACGGGCCCGTATAGACATAAACACACCGCATGCCAGAACCACTTATCTCGTTTATGTCTCTAGCGGTGTTCCTAAACTTTTGAGTAATTTAAAAGCCTCTAAGCCCAGGGCCGCGCCCTTGCTGATCAATGCACGCTTCGGGAACGCCCTCCCGAAGTTCCTAATTCCTAAGCTCTAATTAATTTATAACTGCTTCCCGTCAGGAGAGACTAGGACCTCCACCTGCGGCGTGAAATATCCCAGATCACGCTTTTGGCTTTACTTAAAGTTCACAAGTCCCCAACGTTGAATGGATAACAGCTGAGTCCGACTCTATCACTCAATCAATGCAGGAGAAGGCAATCCCCCATGGATTACCTAGCCTTTTTAGAGAGTCCCAAGTCCCCACGGAAGGCCAACTCCGGGCTTAACATACCCCCGCGTCCGTTGGTATGTGGCGCTTGCCAAAACGCTGAACATACTGCATCTTAGGGGCCGCGCCCCAGTTCTAATTACGTTTACTTGTTTTAAAAGCCTCACTGTAGGCACCCTGCCCTCCAGTTCAATTACCTGAGGCCTAAGACCGCGTCTCTTCTTATCAATAAAATCAAATACCCTACACTACCTGCTGATCTGGCTGGCACCCAGTCAACTTTCCTTTAAACTCTTTAAACCGTATTAACTTAAACACATAACCTCTTAACTCAAACTTCACCCCCAAAATAAACAGCAATAAATTTAGTCAGGCCACTATTCCCTGCCTTTAACACTAATTAGCCCAAGATCACTATGGACCAACACCAGAAGCCTATACTGAGTGAATATCCATCCATCCATCTTCATCCGCTTATCCGAGGTCGGGTCGCGGGGGTAGCAGCCTAAGCAAAGAGGTCCAGACCTCCCTCTCCCCAGCCACCTCCTCCAGCTTGTCCGGGGGAATACCAAGGCGTTCCCAGGCCAGCCGAGAGATATAATCTCTCCAGCGTGTCCTGGGTCTGCCCCGGGGCCTCCTCCCGGTGGGACATGCCTGGAACACCTCGCCCAGGAGGCGCCCAGGGGGCATCCTTGCCAGATGCCCGAACCACCTCAGCTGGCTCCTTTCGATGTGGAGCAGCAGCTGCTCTACTCTAAGCCCCTCCCGGATGGCCGAACTTCTCACCCTATCTCTAAGGGAGAGGCCAGCCACCCTTCGGAGGAAGCTCATTTCCGCCGCTTGTATCCGCGATCTCGTTCTTTCGGTCACTACCCACAGCTCGTGGCCATAGGTGAGGGTAGGGACGTAGATCGACCGGTAAATTGAGAGCTTCGCTTTTACACTCAGCTCCCTCTTCACCACGACTGACCGGTGCAGCGTCCGCATTACTGCAGCCGCAGCCCCAATCCGTCTGTCGATCTCCAGCTCCCTTCTCCCATCACTCGCGAACAAGACCCCGAGATACTTGAACTCCTCCACTTGGGGCAGGAACTCATCCCCGACCCGGAGTGGGCACTCCACCCTTTTCCGGCTGAGAACCATGGCCTCAGATTTGGAGGTGCTGATCCTCATTCCCGCTGCGTTACACTCGGCTGCGAACCGCTCCAGTGCGAGCTGGAGGCCCTCACCCGATGAAGCCAACAGAACCACATCATCCGCAAAAATCAGAGATGAGATTCTGAGGCCACCAAAGCGAAAGCCCTCCGCCACTTGGCTGCGCCTAGAAATCCTGTCCATAAAAATTATGAACAGAACCGGAGACAAAGGGCAGCCCTGGCGGAGCCCATCACCCACCGGGAACGAGTCCGACTTATTGCCGGCAATGCGAACCAAGCTCTTGCAACGGTTGTATAGGGATTGAATGGCCCGTAGCAATGGGCCAGACACCCCATACTCGCGCAACACCTCCCACAGGACGCCCCGAGGGACACGGTCGAATGCCTTCTCCAGGTCCACAAAACACATGTAGACTGGTTGGGCAAACTCCCATGCACCCTCAAGTATCCTCGAGAGGACAAAGAGCTGGTCCAGTGTTCCGCGACCAGGACGAAAACCGCATTGTTCCTCCTGTATCCGAGGTTCGACTAGCGGACGAACCCTCCTCTCCAGCACCCTGGCATAGACTTTCCCGGGGAGGCTGAGGAGTGTGATCCCCCTGTAGTTGGAACACACCCTCCGGTCCCCCTTCTTGAAGATGGGGACCACCACCCCGGTCTGCCAGTCCACAGGTACTGCCCCTGATCTCCACGCAACATTGCAGAGACGTGTCAACCAAGACAGCCCTACAACGTCCAGAGCCTTCAGGAACTCGGGGCGGACCTCATCGACACCAGGGGCTCTGCCACCAAGGAGTTGTTTAACTGCCTCAGTGACCTCGCCCCCGGAAATTGGTGGGTCACACCCCTCATCCCCAGACTCTGCTTCCTCCCCGGAAGACGTGTCAGTGGGATTAAGGAGGTCCTCGAAGTATTCCTTCCACCGCCCGACAATTTTCTCAGTCGACGTCAACAGCGCTCCGCCAGCACTATACACAGTGCAGGTAGAGCACCGCTTTCCCCTCCTGAGACGCCTGACGGTTTGCCAGAATCTCTTCGAGGCAGTCCGAAAGTCTTTTTCCATGGCCTCTCCGAACTCCTCCCACACCCGAGTTTTTGCTTCAGCCACTGCCCGAGCCGCATTCCGCTTGGCCTGTCGATACCTGTCGGCTGCCTCCGGAGTCCCACAGGCTAACCAAGCCCGATAGGCCTCCTTCTTCAGCCTGGTGGCTCCCTTCACCTCTGGTGTCCACCATTTGGTTCGGGGATTACCACCACGGCAGGCACCAACCACCTTGCGGCCGCAGCTCAATGCAGCAGCTTCGGCAATGGAGACGCTGAACATGGTCCATTCGGACTCAATGTCCCCAGTCTCCCTCGGAATGCTGTTGAAGCTCTGCCGGAGGTGTGCGTTGAAGATCTCGCGGACTGGGGCCTCTGCTAGACGTTCCCAGCACACCCTCACTACGCGTTTAGGTGCACCAGGTCTGTCCAGCGTCCTCCCCCGCCACCTGATCCAACTCACCACCAGGTGGTGATCAGTTGACAGCTCAGCCCCTCTCTTTACCCGAGTGTCCAGAACATATGGTCGCAGGTCTGGTGATACGATTACAAAATCGATCATCGACCTACGGCCTAGAGCATCCTGGTGCCACGTGCACTTATGGACACTCTTATGTTCGAACAGGGTGTTCGTTATGGCCAAACTGTGATTAGCACTGAGTGAATATTATTTAATAAATTTAGTTTTAACTTCCAATTTAGCGCCTTTTGGATAAACAACAGGTGGCACTACTCACCTTCTTATTTGCCTGGCATATGTCACTCAGATAAGCTGCTGGCCTTCGTCTCCTTGTCACCTCCAAGAAGCAAACCTCTCACGCCGCACGCTCCTCTCCTCCCCAACCGGGTTTTCGGCACCAAGAATTGTTAAGATTGGCTCGTTTTGGGTAAGAGAAGAAAGCAGGCCGAGTCCAAGTAGGTGGCAAAAACAGTGATCTTTTATTACACACTTTGTGCACTAAGTGTGGGAAGAAACTTGCAACAACAATCTCCGCCGGGCGGCGGCTCTCCCATATCTTTTATATTTTCCATGATGACATCACACAGACCTTACTGGAAATGATATCAGTTCACCACAATTCCAAAAGTCTTCCTTATATAGACATCGGATGATAACTTCTAGAGAAAAACAAGTGTGTTATGTGTATTATTGGTGTGTATCTTGTGAGGCTGTATGTCCTTATGGAGAGGATGTCCTGAGACGACCTCCTTTTCTTAATATGTGTGTATGTGAACGTGCATGGGTTAAATGACTCTCTGTGCGTGTTATTAAAGGCCTGAGTACGTGCAGAACTGAATGTAGATGGCCAAGGTCCAACAGGACCCACCTATGATATGGTGCAACAGCTTAAGCAGATAAAAACAATAATACAGAACAACCATAGACTGATTAAAGTAATGGGAATATGTGTACATTAATGTTTTACTCAGATTAACATAGATCTAATTAAAAGGTTATTCTGTCAACAAATTCAACAATGATAAATGATTAATCAATGATAGCTATGATTATATAATGTCACCATAAGAATACAAATTAAAATATCTTTTCTCCACAGAGGTGTTGCGGGAGTATGGGGTGTCTGGCCCATTGCTACGGACCATTCGATCCCTATACAACCGTTGCAAGAGCTTGGTTTGCATTGCCGGCAATAAGTCGGACTCATTCCCGGTGGGTGATGGGCTCCGCCAGGGCTGCCCTTTGTCTCCGGTTCTGTTCATAATTTTTATGGACAGGATTTCTAGGCGCAGCCAAGTGGCGGAGGGCTTTCGCTTTGGTGGCCTCAGAATCTCATCTCTGATTTTTACAGATGATGTGGTTCTGTTGGCTTCATCGGGTGAGGGCCTCCAGCTTGCACTGGAACGGTTCGCAGCCGAGTGTGAAGCAGCGGGAATGAGGATCAGCACCTCCAAATCTGAGGCCATGGTTCTCAGCCGGAAAAGGGTGGAGTGCCCACTCCGGGTCGGGGATGAGTTCCTGCCCCAAGTGGAGGAGTTCAAGTATCTCGGGGTCTTGTTCGCGAGTGATGGGAGAAGGGAGCCGGAGATCGACAGACGGATTGGGGCTGCGGCTGCAGTAATGCAGACGCTGCACCGGTCCGTCGTGGTGAAGAGGGAGCTGAGTGTAAAAGCGAAGCTCTCAATTTACCGGTCGATCTACGTCCCTACCCTCACCTATGGCCACGAGCTGTGGGTAGTGACCGAAAGAACGAGATCGCGGATACAAGCGGCAGAAATGAGCTTCCTCCGAAGGGTGGCTGGCCTCTCCCTTAGAGATAGGGTGAGAAGTTCGGCCATCCAGGAGGGGCTCAGAGTAGAGCAGCTGCTGCTCCACATCGAAAGGAGCCAGCTGAGGTGGTTTGGGCATCTGACAAGGATGCCCCCTGGGCGCCTCCTGGGTGAGGTGTTCCAGGCATGTCCCACCGGGAGGAGGCCCCGGGGCAGACCCAGGACACGCTGGAGAGATTATATCTCTCGGCTGGCCTGGGAACGCCTTGGTATTCCCCCGGATAAGCTGGAGGAGGTGGCTGGGGAGAGGGAGGTCTGGGCCTCTTTGCTTAGGCTGCTGCCCCCGCGACCCGGCCCCGGATAAAGCGGATGATGGATGGATGGATGGATGGATGGATGGATGGAATTTCTTTAACCATAGAGAATGACTAAATCCTTCAGGAGAATGTCACATCAATGCACTGAACTCACTATGTTATCCCTCTAACAGAGCCTCCACATGTTCTCACTGTAATTTCCCCCTCATGAATGAATTTATGCTTGCACAAATCTGAATGTTTGGGGGGAAATCAAAGACATTTTACTCGCAGTATTCAAGCTGACTTACCTTTGTTTGAATGATGGCGAATTTACAATGTAAGAGGATTTTTATTAAATACAATATAATCAAGTATGCCTTACATTGATAATCAAATGTGCCTTATATTCAAGTGTTCATATATTTTCACATAACCAAGCCTATTGTTGAAGAATCACCTAACCAAGTCTATTGTTAAAGGAAAACATGATGCATTCCTTACCTCAGTGTCTGAGATGTTTGACAAGCATGATATAATGATGCATTCTTTACTTCAGTGTCTGTGATGTCAGATAAAGCATGATATACTTCTGTATTCTTACCCCAGTGTGTGAAAGATCAGATAAGCTGATCTAATGCCTAACCCCTCTTCGACTTCTCACAGAAAAGGAAGTACTATGTAACCTGCTTTGCCCTATAAATAAAGCCACCAAGCCTGCATTCGGTGTGTCTGTCTTCTCAGAGGCATTCACCCGTCTGCATGTATTGTAAAACTCTGAGTCGGTCTGCAGTGTCTCATTTCTCTTATTTGTGATAGAACAAATGTCTTCCCCTGACATTTAATTGGTCCTTCGTAGCCGGATAACTGACTGTTATTTTTAACGTCTAGTTGTCCACAGACGGTTTTCATCAGATCCTGACGTCGTGATTGCCTGCGCTGGAAAAAATCTGTGCACAGTAAAGAAGAAAATCCGGGAGCGTGGAATTCGACCTCCGGTCAGCGTCTTATACAGGCCCTCATGGCGCCAGGACCAGATGTGCCGGATTCAAAACGCAGCGCCACAGTAAGGTGAATATGAAACACTGCATTCCACCAAGCGCTAAAATACGTTGATATTGAGATTTTCCTCTAAAATAGTGTGTAAACCTGGTTAGCGCCGACAGATCTCAGTCCAGAAGGGACTTAGAGACAACAGGCAAGAGCGAAATTCTAGAAATCGCTATTAAAAGTTCCGGTTGCTCTGGGAAGCAGCTGAACGGAACGGGTTCCGGTCGCTCTGGGAGTGGCTGCAACGGAACAGGTAGAAGGTTGCACAATAAAAATACGGAAGATCTCAATAAAAATTATAAAACGCGCCCTTATTGTGTTAAAAAGAGGAGTGAGTTGTTATTTACGACCCAATACGCGGTCGAACCGCTCCTCAAATTGTTTTCCTGTGTACACTCACGTACTGGTTGGAGTGGAGATAAGGTTGTGCGTCATCATGTAAAATCAATAACCGCTCTCTCAGATAGTGGGAGAGTAGAAGGCTGTTATTGATCACCGTCCCACTCCTTCATGCCAGCGACAGTGTCACAGTTCTGACGTAATTAGTTCAAAATGGGTAACTCTAAAACTAAAGTAAAATTAACAGCAGATGAAGAGTGGTTAGAAAAAAAACTGTTCAAATGCAGGAATAATCAGTGCAAAAAGGTGGAGAAATCCACATAAAATGTATTGTCCAGCTTGGCAAGGCAAATGCACCCCTGATTCAATAACTGCTTTAAAAACCGCTTTGCAAAAAGAGCTATATGAGGAAAAAAGTCAGAAGAAAAAAGCAAAACGTCTAGCAGAATGGCATCTTTTCAAAGTGATGATGACAGACGTAGAAGACGTAATGAATGACTAGTACGAGAGGAAGGAAGTGAAACAGATGAAGCGGAAGTTTACAATATAGAACAACTGCTGCTAGGGTCAGAAGCCAAACCAGCAGTTGTAATATATGTGAACGGTGTGCTGTTAAAAAATGTTTTGAGACACAGGAGCTTGTAAAACTGTTTTAACTGTAGAAGTCCCAAATGTAACATTCTCAAAAAACACTATAATTGTGAAATCAGCCTCAGGACATGTGACAAAACAGCATCTAACCGATCCCCTTTTTATGTCACATAGAGATAGTGGCCGTGGCTGCAAAAATCAGTGCATTTATGACCCATCATGCCCAGATTGTATGAAATAAATAAAAGGAAATCATTCACATGAAAACCTTTTCTATAAAAAAGAGAGATGCATAAGGTAGATTAAGGCTGTGTCATTGTTCAGCCAAGGAAAGTGTGTGAAAAGATAAATGTTTCCATCCTGGAAGTGGGTGAGACTGCAGCTCATTCACAGTCCTTGATGGATACAAAATAAAATATAATATTAATATTGACAAGAAGTATCCTAGCCAGTATGATGTGAGATGGACAATTGTTATGAAGTAGTCTGCATCAAGCTTAAGGTTTGCTCAAACTCAGTATAATGACATATGAGATGAAGAAAATAAAAGCAATATCTAAACCAATTAGGTGCATAGAGGCACTTAACCTGTTTGAAAACCTGTCATCTATCCTAGATAAATATTACTGAGATGTGGAGCACATCTATAATAACAACTAATAAGCCAAACCCTGTAGATAATAACTAAACCTACAGGATTATGAAGCTGAATTAAATGTGTGGACACCGCTAAGTTGATGAGCATGTTACACATTTTCTTTTATTTTTTATTTATTGGTTTTTTTAGAGCAGAGGCTGCATGCTATTAAAAGCCAACACATGCAGCTGTCTGTGAGCTTAGTTTCCCCTCACACTTCTGCTTTGTTTCTGGCAACATTTTTCTTTGTCTTTTTGTATCCTGACTCATGTATGTTTTTGTTTTTTTGATTATTTTGTTGGTTTGGAAACAAATTTGTGCCAATACTTGTGGATTACGGTGACACATAGTGATTAGGCATATGATTTACAAATGCCCAGTTTTAGAACTGTGAGCTATGAGCAATGCAAAGTTTAGGAAAAAATATATATATACACAAAACAAAAAACTTCAAAGTTTGAAATATGTAAGATGTGTGAATTCTTTGAAAAACTAGAAGGTATCTAAAAATGTCTCAAGTGAAAATGAAATTCTCCAATGACACTCTGATAGTTAGGTCAGCATCAGGGCCAGAAGGCCTGTGAAACCACAATATCCTTTGAGTGCAGAAGCAAAGGAAGGAATTAGGCTAGTAATAGCAGACATGCAGAAAGCAGGTATTCTCGTGAAAACTAATAAAGCCACGTGTAATACACCGATTTTTCCAGTAAAAAAAGCTAATACAGGAAAATATCGCCTAGTTCATGACCTAAGAGCAATAAATAAGGTAACAGAGCAAATACCTCCAGTGGTTACTAACCCACATACCATTTTAAATCAAGTAACACCAAAAGAACAATGATTCTCGGTGATTGACCTCTCAAATGCATTTTTCTCTGTTCCTCTACACCAAGATTCACAGAATCTATTTGGATTTACTTTTGATAAAGAAAAATACAGCATACCACAGTCTACCTTCACAGGCGTTTTTGTAGATGGCTCTGAATCTAAAAAATAAAGTTATTAGAAGTGATAACGTTGCCAAAGGAACTAGCACTATGCAAATGTGCAGCTCATCAAAAGGATGACACAGACATCACTAAAGGAAATAACTTTGCTGAGAAAGCAGCCAAAGCAGCTGCAGAAAAACACATTGATGTTTTAACAACAGAAACCATAGATTTAATATCACTAGAAATACTAGCAGATGCACAGAAGACAGCAAAAATCTTAGTTGAAAGATGGAGCAGAATTAAAAGACAATCTCATGATGTGCAATGGCAAACCAATTCTTCCAAAATCTTTGCATAAAACTGCCGCCTTAGTGACCCATGGGAAAACTCATGTGTCAAAAGGAGGGATGTGTAATATACTTAATAAACAATTCTACACAAAAAATTTTGAAAGTTCAGCAAAAGAGTTTATCAGGACATGCATGGTTTGCCAAAAACACAATGCACAGGGAAATTTACGACCCAAGCGAGGTCGTTTCCCAAAACCACCACACCCATTTCACACTATCCACATGGATTTTATAGAGCTAAATGAATCTCAATCCTCCAGGTATGCACTTGTGATAATAGATGTATTTTCCAAGTGGCCAGAAATATACCCAGTGAAAAAAGCAGATGCAATTTCAGTTGCAAAATGTTTGTGCAACCATTTCATACCGACATATGGCATTCCAACCCTAATACGGTCTGACAATGGCACACATTTTGTAAATGAAGTAATAAGTAAAGTCTCTGAAGCTCTAGGCTTTAGCATAAAACACCACTGTGCCTATCATCCACAAAGCGCAGGATTAGTCGAAAGAACTAACGGCACAATTAAACAGAGATTAAGAAAATGTATGGAAGAAACTAGAAGGCCGTGGCCTAAATGTTTGAGCTTAGTTAAGCTATGGATGAGAATAACTCAAGGAGCAAGTGGTCTGACACCATTTGAGGTTGTACATGGCAGAGCGTTTCCTCTGCCAATAACTAGTGAACCAATTAATAAATCGATCGCAGAAACAACAATGGCAGAATGGATGACAAAACTGTTTGAGAATAAAGAAGCGATATTGAACAACCAACTGCCAAGTGATCTGTCTCCAGTCTCTTGCAGGTTGAACCCCGGTGATTGGATTCTGATTAAAGTCCTCCAGCGAAAAAATTGGAGTTCTCCACGGTGGGAGGGCCCCCATCAGGTGCTGCTTACTACACCAACAGCTTGCAAAATCGCTGAAAGACCCTCGTGGATCCATCAAAGTCACGTGAAGAAGGTGTTCACATCACAATAAGACGCCAACCCACCGAGTCGCTGGTACTCTGGGAGTGGAGGTGAGGTGCGAGTGGGTATAACCTGCCCTCATCCTTCTCGCCTCAGTCTACGTATCAGTGATCTTCGGTGAGTTAGGTCATCCTGAAGAACGAACACCCCCATAACACCTGAGCCCATCCCACCAAAGAGAGGAACCAATAACAACACCGGGGACGCCTGAACAACAACAAGATGTTACCACCCGACTGGTCAGGATGTTGTGCACCTATTTTCATTTCAGATCACACCTTTAAGATAACAGTGCACAACAACACCAGAGTTAAGCGCAATGTCATGGAACTGAAGCCCCTTGACCCGTTTTTCGGATCTGATGTGCCAGACGACTTCAAACTCTGGACCACCAGCCAGAAGGTAATGCACGCCCTGTTTCCCTGGGTAGGAGTAGGAAAACACGCACTACAAATAGAGACTTTAGACTATCGTTTTGGACTATTCTTGAATGCCTCCACCCGCATTAACAAAGCACAGAATGAAGAAATTGATGCAATCCGCATCACTGTCATGCAACACCGAGTGGCCTTAGACATTATTCTTGCAGAGAAAGGAGGTCTCTGCATATTGTTTAACACGACATGTTGCACTTACATACCTGACAACATACACTCACTGAACATGACAAATGCTTTGAATGCTCTGAAACAATTGAGAGACGCTCAGCAACAGGACTACGTAGCCGACAAGCAAGGCTGGTGGGACTGGCTGCTGAGTGGCTCCTGGAAATCCTTACTGATTAAAGGCCTGTTGGCCCTTTTCAATGTGATGTTACTGTTTTGCATTTTTGCTGCTTGTATTATCCCATGTCTGAGAAGCATAATGGCAAACATGTTTAGACGTACTTTAGGAAATTATGTCTTGATCCAGAGAAATATGGAAGATCCCCATCGCCAGTATGATATGCTGAATATGGAGGAAAGAGTGGAAAATCCCTATTATAGTCTTAACAGAGCTGTTGTTTAAATACTTCACTGAATGACATGCAAGTTGAAAATGTGATTTAACAAGTGACTATGCATTGATTTAAACATGTGAAATATATTAACATCAGGAGGGAAATGTAAGAGGATTTTTATTAAATACAATATAATCAAGTATGCCTTACATTGATAATCAAATGTGCCTTATATTCAAGTGTTCATATATTTTCACATAACCAAGCCTATTGTTGAAGAATCACCTAACCAAGTCTATTGTTAAAGGAAAACATGATGCATTCCTTACCTCAGTGTCTGAGATGTTTGACAAGCATGATATAATGATGCATTCTTTACTTCAGTGTCTGTGATGTCAGATAAAGCATGATATACTTCTGTATTCTTACCCCAGTGTGTGAAAGATCAGATAAGCTCATCTAATGCCTAACCCCTCTTCGACTTCTCACAGAAAAGGAAGTACTATGTAACCTGCTTTGCCCTATAAATAAAGCCACCAAGCCTGCATTCGGTGTGTCTGTCTTCTCAGAGGCATTCACCCGTCTGCATGTATTGTAAAACTCTGAGTCGGTCTGCAGTGTCTCATTTCTCTTATTTGTGATAGAACAAATGTCTTCCCCTGACATACAACGTGAAGGCTTAAAAATAGCCAAATCTTATACCCAATCCTTGGTGAATTGGATGTCCATCTCCAGAGATTTACAATTGCGAAATTGGTTCGCCATGTATGCGCTGACTCCACAGACAATGTAGGAAAATATATCAGGCTATGTCAATAGCGGTTGGTCTTCAGGGTTTCTACTCCACTGCCGTTATTTCATACAGGTCCACATTTCCAATGCAGGCTATTTTTTGCAAGTACTGTCTCTTTGCATCAGGACGCAATCTGTCTCTATAATGTCCGTTTTCTTTTGAGCTGCTTTTAAGTATGGTTCGTAGCAATCCTCCTTCCAACACAGTGTGTTTGTTTTGATTCGTGGCCTGCTAAAATGGTACCGCGCTCCCACAATGCAATGCGGCGTGACGTCATCTCCAAACCCTATAGATGACAGCCAGAAGGAGCGTGTTTGGAGGCGTGGTCCTGCTCCTGAATTTCCGATACATAATCTCCAATTCACTAGCTGGGCCCATGTCCTCATTTTAAGTTTGACAGCGTTTTAGTAGGTAAAAGTGAATGGTTTAACATGAATTGAGCTGTGGTTTGGGGAAGGCCTCGAAGGGGACTGGCAACCTGGCAGATCCTCAAAGAAGGCATCCCCTGAAAATGGTAATAACTGTCGACGACCTCAGCCAGAATAATTCGATTTTCAATTCAACTTATTTATATGGCACCAAACCACGGTGACAGATGCCTCGAGACCATACGATGATGTCTAGAGGAAAAACCCAACAATCTTATGACCCCCTATGAGCAAGCACTTTGGTGACAGTGGGAAGGAAAAACTCCCTTTTAACAGGAAGAAACCTCCGACAGAACCAGGCTCAGGGAGGGACAGCCATCTGCTGTGATTGGTTGGGGTGAGAGAAGGAGAACAGGACAGAGACAAGCGTAGGGAGAGTGAATGCCGAGTGACCTCGCCACCCAGAGAAGAGGAAAATGACTGGTGGCAGGCTAGCGAAGCTGAACAGCTCTCGATAAGGTAGTCGAGGATTCTATGGAGTGGAGTGGATCAGCTCGGACAATTAGGAAGGAATGGCAGGAGAAGAGGTCAAAGGAAATTGAGAACAATGGAAATCTTAATAGGTGAATGAGGGGAACTCTAGATCATGTAGCGACATGGCTCAACTTCTAACTGAAGCGCTGACAGAGAAGTATGATGGATTTTGAGATTTGAGGTGAGGTTCGTAAGGCTTGCGTGAGCTTGTCTTTGAGTAGAAGATGAAGAGCAGGTGCTTAGCTGGTTAATTACTTCAGATAAGGTAGTGATAACTACTGTGCTAATTTCTGAAATGAACAGAAGTGAAAGCAGCAGCTTGGGAAGGGTTGATAAATGGAAAAAGTGATTAGAGGAAAGTCGTCTTCTATAATAATAACCCCCAAAATCGTCAGAGAGCAGAGGGCATGTCCACAGAACTTTGTGGGAGATGATAAGCTGTTTAGATGTAGTCGGAACCGTGAGTCGGCTTTGAGAGTGGTCTCGAATGATTGTGTCGATGGTGGATGCTAGATATTGCTCACAAAAGCACGGGAGAAGTGAAAGGATGCCATGAAGAATTATGCACACGACGCAGTTTGAATGTCTTAAAAGGAGCGATAGAGGACAGAACCTGGCATTCCAGTGCCACAAAGGTTCGTCAGTGCTTTGCGAAGGCAGGAAAGATGGCAGAGAAACCGGTGTCTCGGTGCCGGAACAGATCGCTGCTACATCTTGTGGAAGACTGGACGAAATGGAGAAACTGGCATCCTGGTGAAAGTAATGTTTTTGGTTTTTTTGCGAGTGATTGATGGCGGAAGCTGCCAATCCAGTAACGGAAGGGTAAGCTGCTTAGGGAACGGTGTCACAAACAAGGATGCAGTGGACTCAAGAGCAGACTCAATTGCTCGAACTATGTACAATTTATTGAAAGGAAAAGGAACTTAAACAAGACTGGGTCTAACAGAAATCATTCGCAGGAACTGAGGGAGGCCCAGATGGCGGAGAAACGGACGTAGAACACAGGGAGAACACGGGCGGGAACTTCTGCAAACACAGGAGAAGGGTTTTACTGAATGGGAAACAATTAAAGGGCAGAGGTGAGTGGTACTAGTGGAGAGTCAATTCAATTCAATTCAATTCAATTTTATTTATATAGCGCCAAATCACAACAAAAGTCGCCTCAAGGCGCTTCATAGATACAGAGAAAAACCCAACAATCATATGACCCCCTATGAGCAAGCACTTTGGCGACAGTGGGAAGGAAAAACTCCCTTTTAACAGGAAGAAACCTCCGGCAGAACCAGGCTCAGGGAGGGGCGGCCATCTGCTGCGACCGGTTGGGGTGAGAGAAGGAAGACAGGATAAAGACATGCTGTGGAAGAGAGACAGAGGTTAATAACAGATATGATTCAATGCAGAGAGGTCTATTAATACATAGTGAGTGAGAAAGGTGACTGGAAAGGAAAAACTCAATGCATCATGGGAATCCCCCGGCAGCCTACATCTATTGCAGCATAACAAAGGGAGGATTCAGGGTCACCTGGTCCAGCCCTAACTATATGCTTTAGAAAAAAGGAAAGTTTTAAGCCTAATCTTAAAAGTAGAGATAGTGTCTGTCTCCCGAATCCAAACTGGAAGCTGGTTCCACAGAAGAGGGGCCTGAAAACTGAAGGCTCTCCCTCCCATTCTACTTTTAAATACTCTAGGAACAACAAGTAGGCCTGCAGAGCGAGAGCGGAGCGCTCTAATAGGGTGATATGGTACTACAAGGTCATTAAGATAAGATGGGGCCTGATTATTTAAGACCTTGTATGTGAGGAGCAGGATTTTGAATTCAATTCTGGATTTAACAGGAAGCCAATGAAGGGAAGCCAAAACAGGAGAAATATGCTCTCTCTTTCTAGTCCCTGTCAGGACTCTTGCTGCAGCATTTTGGATTAGCTGAAGGCTTTTCAGTGAGTTTTTTGGACATCCTGATAATAATGAATTACAGTAGTCCAGCCTGGAAGTAATAAATGCATGAACTAGTTTTTCAGCGTCACTCTGAGACAGGATATTTCTAATTTTAGAGATGTTGCGCAAATGGAAGAAAGCAGTCTTACATATTTGTTTAATATGTGCATTGAAGGACATGTCCTGGTCAAAAATGACTCCAAGGTTCCTCACCGCGTTACTGGAGGCCAAGGTAATGCCATCCAGAGTAAGAATCTGATTAGATACCATATTTCTAAGATTTTCAGGGCCGAGTACAATAACCTCAGTTTTATCTGAATTAAGAAGCAGAAAGTTAGCGGCCATCCAGGTCTTTATGTCTTTAAGACATTCCTGCAGTTTAACTAATTGGTGTGTGTTATCTGGAGTCTTGGGCTTACTTGAAAACACCGGCTATTAGGCGGGGAAGGGGTTGCCGTGGGAGCGTTCCAGGGATGGTTGAGAGTGTGGGGAGGCTGGTCCAGGTTCCAAGGTGTCCAGGGAGGTTGAAGTACGAGCTGGAGGGCAGGCTGAGGAGAAGATGAGTGTGTGGTCCTCGGGTTCTGGGCAGACGGGAGAACGGGACGGAAACAGAACCAGCACTGCTGGTGTGTACGACGGGTGATGAATCTGGAGAATGCAGGAGACGGAGGACACATTAACCCACGATCCAGGCACACAGAGTCTGAGCACAGAGGAGGCCAAGTTTACCACGGGTGGTAGCAGGACGAACTGGCGAGGAGTAGCAGGCAGTGCTGGCTTAAAAACCCTCTAGATGGAGCCCCGGAAATTGGAAGCAGGTGATGAGCTGGCCAACTCCACCCCAGGGGACGGACAACAGGAACCTGGACCAGACACTCCCACAGCATATGACAGCACCCCCACCTCAAGGGTCGCCTCCCGGCGACCGCCCGGACCGGGCCCTGCGAAGGGAGGAGCGAAAGTCAGAGATCAGGGACGGGTCCAGGATGAGCGACCGGGGAACCCAAGAACGCTCCTCGGGGCCATAACCCTCCCAGTCCACCAGGTACTGGGCACCACGACTGCGGCGGCGCACGTCAACGATCCGCCGGACCGAATAGGCCGGGTGACCGTCCACGAGCCGGGCGGGGGGCGGGGGAACGGACGGCGGGCACAGAGGACTGGTACGGACCGGCTTGACCCGAGAGACGTGAAACGTAAGGGTGGACGCGCCAGGAAGCCAGGAGCCTGAGTCGGACTGCCGAGGGACTGACGACAGCAGCAATCTCGTAGGGGCCAATGTAACGGGGAGCCAACTTCCGAGAAAGCGACCGTAAGGGAATGTCCTTAGCACAGAGCCAAACCCGTTGTCCAGGGTGATAAGTTGGGGCAACAGAGCGGCGGCAATCCGCATAGTCCCGTCGAACCCTCTGCCACACCCGCCGGCAGCGTCGAAGGTGGTGCTGGACAGAAGGAACGGCCAGTTCCGTCTCATTCTCCGGGAACAACGGTGGCTGATAACCTAGTGAGGCTTCAAAGGGTGACAAGCCTGTCGCCGAGGACGTGAGAGAATTATGGGCGTATTCCACCCAAGGCAACTGAGATGACCAGGTAGCCGGGTTCTGTGACGTTACACAGCGAAGAGCGGATTCCAATTCCTGGTTCAGACGTTCAGTCTGACCATTGGATTGTGGATGAAAACTGGAACTCAAGTTAGCCTTGGCACCCAGGGCCGAACAAAAGGCTCTCCACACTTGGGAGACAAACTGGGGCCCCCTGTCGGAAACAATTTCTAAGGGTATGCCATGAAGTCGGAACACATGGTCTGTAAGGATTTGGGTGGTCTCGGTAGCCGTTGGTAGCTTTTCTAGGGCTATGAAATGGGCCGCTTTGGAGAACCGGTCGACTATGGACAGGATCACCGTCTTCCCTGAGGAAGTTGGGAGGCCGGTAACAAAATCCAATGCAATATGAGACCAAGGCCTATGTGGGGTACTCAGTGGTTGGAGTAAGCCAGACGGGTGCCGATTGGAGGTCTTATTACGGGCACAAATGGAACAGGCTGCCACATAAGCCTTTACATCCTTGTCCATGGAATGCCACCAGAAATACCTCTTCAATAGCGCTGTGGTTCTACTCACTCCTGGGTGGCAAGTAAACCTTGCTGTGTGGATCCAGTGGATCACAGCCGACCGGGCGGCAGAGGGCACGAAACGCCGACCGGGTGGGCCAGTTCCCGGATCGGTTTCACCTCGTAGACCCTGGCGTATGGCCTCCTCCACATCCCAGGTGAGGGAGCCAATTCTGCAGGTGGAAGGGAGAATGAGCTCAGGGCCCTGGGCTCTGAGTCCGAGGAGTACTGGCGGGACAGAGCATCAGGTTTGAGATTCCTGGAACCTGGGCGATAGGAAATGTCAAAGTTAAATTGGGTAAAGAAGCGAGACCACTGAGCCTGGCGGGAGTTCAGTCTTTTTGCTGATTTGAGATAAGTTAGATTCTTGTGATCTGTCCAAATAATAAACGGGTGTTCCGTTCCCTCCAGCCAGTGGCGCCACTCCTCCAAAGCTAATTTAATGGCTAGGAGCTCCCTATCCCCTACGTCATAATTTTGTTCGGCAGGAGAAAGGCGTCGAGAAAAATAGGCGCAGGGTTGGAGCTTGCCATGTGGACCAGACCGTTGTGACAGCACAGCCCCCACCCCCACACTTGAAGCGTCAACCTCCACTACGAACTGCTTACTCGTGTCACGATGGATCAGAATGGGAGCTGATGTAAAGAGCTGTTTGAGCGTGGTGAAGGCTGAGTGAGCCTCGGGGGACCAAACGAAGGGGACCTTTGAGGAAGTGAGGCGAGAGAGGGGTGCAGCCACCCGGCTGTAGTTCCTGACAAAGCGCCTGTAAAAACTTGCGAAACCAAGGAACTGTTGTAGCTGTCCGCGTGAATCAGGGACGGGCCACTCCACCACTGCCTTGATCTTTACAGGGTCCATCTTCACCTGCCCTCCCTCCAGTAGGTAGCCCAGAAATGAGACAGACGAAGCGTGGAAGTCACACTTCTCGGCCTTTACATAGAGACGGTTCTCCAATAGTCACTGCAGCACGCTCTGGACATGCACCTGATGTTCTTCGAGAGATCGTGAAAAAATCAAAATGTCATCCAGGTAAACAAACAGGAAAACATTCAGGAAATCCCTGAGCACGTCATTCACAAGCGCTTGGAAGACTGCAGGGGCATTGGTGAGGCCAAATGGCATCACCAGGTATTCAAAATGCCCCAGAGGAGTGTTGAAAGCAGTCTTCCATTCGTCGCCCTCCCTTATGCGGACGAGGTGGTATGCATTTCTCAAGTCCAGCTTGGAGAAGATAGTAGCACCGTGGAGGGGTTCGAAAGCTGAATTGATCAAAGGCAGGGGGTACTTGTTCTTAATCGTGATCGCATTAAGTCCTCTGTAATCGATGCACGGCCGGAGCGACTTATCCTTCTTAGAAACAAAAAAGAAACCGGCGGCCACTGGCGAGGAGGAAGGACGAATGAGACCGGCTGCTAACGAGTCCTGGATGTACTTCTCCATAGACCCCCTCTCGGGACGGGACAGGTTATAAAGGCGGCTGGAGGGCATAGGAGCACCAGGAAGGAGATCAATGGCGCAATCATAAGGTCGATGAGAGGGCAGCGACTGAGCTCTGTCTTTACTAAACACCTCTTGTAGATCATGATATTCAGGAGGGAGAGCGGTAAGGTCAGGGGGGGAAACAACCGATGGAGGAGAAACAGAAGCCTCCGAGGGCAAGGCTGATTTAAGGCAGTTGACGAGACAAAACAGACTCCAACTTGCTACTCTTTTCCCTGTCCAGTCAATGTGTGGATTGTGCTTCTGCGACCACGGAAAACCGAGGATTACTGGCGCGTCAAGGGAAGAAGTGGTAAAGAGTGTTATATTTTCCTGATGATTGCCTGACGTGACTAATTTGACAGGCGCGGTCTGGTGAGTGATCATAGCGAATACCTCATTATTTAAAGCAGAGGCTGGGATCGGAGGCTCGAGCTGAGTGAGGGGCAAGTTCAAAGATTTAGCAACCGCAGTGTCTATTAAATTTTGCTCTGACCCAGAGTCAACGAGAGTGTGAAAAGAATGAGCCTTAGTACCAGTTATTAAAGAAACTGACAGCAAAAAACGGGGTTTATCTCCTTTGAAAACACTGCCCACCCGTAACCCCGGACTTACCGGCGGGCCACGCCTTTTGGCCGGACTGGGCAGTCAGCGATGCGATGGCCGCTTCCTCCGCAGTAGAAGCACTCTCTGGCTCGGAAACGCCGTTCCCGCTCCTCAGGAGTGAGCCGAGAGCGGCCAATTTGCATAGGCTCTGGGGAAGGAGAGCGGGGACGGGCGGATGTTGTTACCAGAAGTGGCGGGGGTAACGCGGAAGCGGTCGCGGGCCAAAACAGAGACGGAGAGGGTTTTGAACGCCTCTCAGCGTCTCTTTCCCTCAGTCGATTATCAATCCTGAGAGCGAAAGAGGCGAGCGCTTCGAACGTGGCCAGCTCGTCGTGTACAGCTAGCTGATCTTTCATCTGTTCGGTAAGGGACGCTAGGAAAATACCCCGCAGCGTGGCGTCTGGCCAACCCGCTTCTACAGCAGCGGTGCGGAACTCGATCGAATATTCCGCAACGCTGCGTTTTCCCTGACGGAGTCCCAACAGCCTCTTAGCTGCAGTACCCTCAGAAATCGGGTGAGCGAATGTAACCTTGAATTCCTTGAGAAATTCCTCATAGGAGCATGAGGCAATCGGGTGAGAAGACAGAAACGCCTCAGCCCACGCGAGCGCCTTACCCCTAAGCAACCCTACAAAATGGGAAATCTTGGCAGCATCATTTGGGAAAGCGTGTGGCGTGCGATTGATGAACAACGACCACTGAAAAAGGAAACCCCCACACTGCCCCAACTCTCCGTGGAAAGGCTCCGGTGGAGACGAGGAAATGCCCCGATAAGCCGATTCTATCGCGGGGTGCGCAACGGTTGGTGCAGGCGACGGTCCCAGCTGACTGGGTAAAACGGGCGGATTTGGCTCCCTGATTTCTGAAAACCTGGTGAGTAACTCCTCCTGCTTTTCACTAATAGCGTTACACTGGTCCATTAGGGATGTCAATGTCTGTTCAAGCCGTCCTAACCCTGTTTATTTATGGCAGCGCGAATTGGGTCCGCTGAGTCCATTATTGGCCAGTTTGTTCTGTCACAAACAAGGATGCAGTGGACTGAAGAGCAGACTCAATTGCTCGAACTATGTACAATTTATTGAAAGGAAAAGGAACTTAAACAAGACTGGGTCTAACAGAAATCATTCGCAGGAACTGAGGGAGGCCCGAGGGCGGAGAAACGGACGTAGAACACAGGGAGAACACGGGCGGGAACTTCTGCAAACACAGGAGAAGGGTTTTACTGAATGGGAAACAATTAAAGGGCAGAGGTGAGTGGTACTAGTGGAGAGTCTTGGGCTTACTTGAAAACACCGGCTATTAGGCGGGGAAGGGGTTGCCGTGGGAGCGTTCCAGGGATGGTTGAGAGTGTGGGGAGGCTGGTCCAGGTTCCAAGGTGTCCAGGGAGGTTGAAGTACGGGCTGGAGGGCAGGCTGAGGAGAAGATGAGTGTGTGGTCCTCGGGTTCTGGGCAGACGGGAGAATGGGACGGAAACAGAACCAGCACTGCTGGTGTGTACGACGGGTGATGAATCTGGAGAATACAGGAGACGGAGGACACATTAACCCACGATCCAGGCACACAGAGTCTGAGCACAGAGGAGGCCAAGTTTACCACGGGTGGTAGCAGGACGAACTGGCGAGGAGTAGCAGGCAGTGCTGGCTTAAAAACCCTCTAGATGGAGCCCCGGAAATTGGAAGCAGGTGATGAGCTGGCCAACTCCACCCCAGGGGACGGACAACAGGAACCTGGACCACACCCAACCAGACACTCCCACAGCATATGACAAACGGAACCTGGCATCTCGGTGCAAAGAACGTTTTCTGCCTTTGCAAATAAGGAATAGAGACCGAGAACCTGGCGTTTTGGTGCTGAAAGGAACAGCTGCTGCATAGCATATGAGGGCTAGATGCGGAGGAGGTGGCGTTCCAGTGGTAGAAGGATTCACTGCTGTTTTTGCTTTGATAAATGCAGAGAAACTGGCAACTCTATATTAGAAAGCTCGCTGAGTATGCGAATGAGGGATAAAGAAGAACGAGGCAACTCACCATCCGCTTCGCCTGCAGCATTCTCATCATCCGCTTCACCTGCAGCCTCGTCTGGTCCAGCCTCCGCCTCGCCTGGTCACGCCGCCTTCAGGTCCCCAACTGCCGCCTCACCATTGTCGGTCATCCGCCAGGGCGCTTGTTGGGCGTCGTCGCCACTGTGGACGACCTCCTGTACGCCGCCGTTGCCGTTCACACGGTCAGTCCCCGGACCTGCTCTGTTGCCGCCACTGCCTTCCGTGTGGTCGGCCTCCAGATCTGCTCTGTCGCCGCCACTGCCTTCCGCGTGGCCGGCCTCTGGATCTACTCTGTCGCCGCCACTGCCTTCTGCGTGGTCGGCCTCCGGAGAGGAACTGTTATGGACTCCTGTGTTGCCATCCTCCCGGTCAGCCTCCTGAACAGTGTTTGATCTGCTTCCTGTTCTCCACTGTTTCTGTTTTCAGACTCGGTGTGTTCAGTTTACGTTTTCCCTGTCCCGTCAGCTTTGATTTCCCCCAGGTGTGTTTCCCTCCTGTTGCTCATCCCTTGATTGCTGCTATGTGTATTTAAGCCCTGTGTGTTCTCCTGCCTGTTGCCGGTTCGTCTGTGTTCTACGGTATCCTGTCCCTTGTCCGTGTCTCTCTGCCTCTCCCCCATTCTGGTACCCTCTCAGGTTTGTCATTTAGCTTTCCCAGTTTAGGTCTTTAGTTTTGTCTTCCCTCTTTGCCTGTTTTGCCATCTCACCACTGTGTAAATAAAACATCACTAGCGTTATCATCTACTGCCTGCGTTTTGGGTCCTTTCTCCCTTCTACACCACACGGCTCGCCTCGGCAGCCGTGACATAGGGAAGCTAGATGCTGCATTGCAAATGGGGGATGAAGGAAAACCTGGCAACCCGGTGCCATTAAATTAAATTAATTTATTTATTTATTTTGTCTATGCTGGGAACTGGCAACCCGATGGCAAAAAAGCTCGCTGTTGCTTTTGTGAATGAGGGATAAAGGAACCTGGCAACCCAGTGCCAAGGTTTGCTGTAGAATTTTGCGAAGGAAGGATGAGTGGCTGGAAACATGTCAACTCTGTGCCGAAGCTTGCTGCAGAGTTTAGCAGAGGAAGGATGAGAGGCTGGAGACCTGGCAACTCGGTGCTGGGGTTAACAGCAGAATTTGCGAAGGAGGGAAGAGGTTGGGAACCTGGCAACTATAGAACTGGCCACTCAGTGCCTTTTTTTTGTTTTTTGCGTCTTCGCTGAGAAGCTGGGAGTTCAGTGGAAGTAAACTTGCTACTGCGTTTGCAAATGGTAGATAGGGAAGAACCAGGCATCCCAGTTCTGACTTGCTTGAGCATTTAGTGGAAGGAGGGATAGAAAACATCAGGGCGATGGAGAAACAGTTGAGCATGGAATTAGTGACAGATTTCCAGCTTGCATTAAATGGTGTTAGGAGGAAGGAGCACAAAGCTGAGCTTGTCCCTGCTACCTGGCGCCGGCAGGTGGGTGGAGCTATGAAGTACACAGTAGCTTTTGCTGTTGGAGCTGCTATTTGCTTGGAAGTGTGGGAACGGCGTGGCTTCTGGCGCTGACGTCCGTCGACTTTCCGGCTAACTCGCCAAGCCTGTGGGCCTTTCACGTCGCTATTTTCAAAGTGACATGAAAGGAGCTGTGAGTTCGGCTGGTGGGCAGTTTTCGCTGAAGTGGCGGGCAACCGGAGTTACTTCATAGCTGAATTTAGCGGAGATAAGACGACTGGATGGATCAATGTTGCAGACCACATGTCGGGTGGCGAGAAAACTGCTAGAGGGTCGTCAGCAGTCAGTCTCTGTAAAGCGCCGCTGTGGCATTTGGTGTGTTTCTTGAATTACCGGAGGAAAAGCGATGGACGCAGCGCTTGAGTAGTTGTTCATTTGATGTGCTGACGGACGAGAGGATGATTGTAGCAAATGGAAGGGTGAGTAAAATTATGTTACTCCTGTGAGAAAGCTGTGTTTAAAGGTATCCGCCAAGAATGGACCCTGTTTCCACGTGTTATGGAAATTTTAACAACACACCCAGTGAGCTTGATTTGAAGTGGGTTTAATAAACGCATTGCAATGTGGAGAGAGCTCCCAGTGAAACCCCAGGATCGTCTCTGAATTGTGGCTTAATACAAAGAACATTCCTCAAACTCTTTCATGAAGGCCCCTCTCACAGGGGGCTATACCTCCTCCCGCATAGAGAGAATTATGACCTTGTTTTCTGCTTAGCCTTCACCTAAGGATTTACATCCCTGATAAGCAGAAGGAGCCTCACTATCTGTTTAATGTCTCCCATTATAACTGCCTCACTGTGTTAACTTTCCACATGCATGTAAAGTAGTGGCAGGAGTGCTCTTACTATGGTAAAGTGAGAAAGTGATATTACTATAACTAATGTGATATAATTGAATATGTGATTAATACATGAGAAAAGAAATCTGCCACCACACACATAAACGAGAATGATCAACTTGCAGCACTAGGGGAACCTATATAGATGACAGCCAGAAGGAACGTGTTTGGAGGCGTGGTCCTGCTCCTGAAATTCCGATACATAATCTCCAATATACACATTATTTTTGACCAATGGCAACACTTGCACTCCAACGGATGCATCAAGGGCAACGCAGGGTTCAGTGTCTCGCACAAGGATACTCTGGGAACAAGTCAGAGATTGATTGACAGACCTGATCGGTATAGTAGATCACCTACTCTGCCACCTGAGTTACAGCCACCAAAATGCATTGCTCTCTGTGGGTTGTGAACAACTAAAAGCAACTCAGGGTCACATTATCAAGTGAAAGAAAAACAAAGCAGATGGTAAATAGACATATTTCTTTTGAGATTGTTATCATTGTGGCATTATCAAATCAAATCAAATCACTTTTACTGTCACATCACATGTGCAGGTACACTGGTACAGTATATGCAAGTGAAATTCTTGTGTGCGAGCAACAGAGGTGTGTAAAAATGCAATAACATAAGAACAAGCAAAATATAAGAATGTGTCACGGCCAGGCGGATCAGCTGCACGCTGATCAGCACTCTCTCTGTTTCTCTCTCTCTCTTCATCTTCTCTCTCGCCGGGGCGGAACTCACTGTGGGTTCACGCCCTCGGCCCACGCCCTCGGGATATGAGACACCTGGGTCTCATTAAGGGGAGCAGCATTTAAGCCAAGAGGTGACTGCTGGCTTACCCGTGTGGCAGTGTCGGAGTGTGAGCCTGTGATCGTGTGAGTGGATAATCTGAAGAACGCGTGTTTTCCCCTGGACTTCCCTGGAGACTCCTTCTCCCCCCACTCAGCTGTATATAGCACCCCCCGCACATTCTTGTATAAACACCTGGTGAATTGTAAATAAACCCTTCTTGTGAGCATCAGAACCGGAGTCCTGCGCTTGACTCCTCCTAACCGTAACAATAACGATCCAGCCATCATGGACTCAGCGGACTCAAATCCCACCCAGCAACCCGTCCTCACCCCGGAGGCAATTCTGGAACGCCACGAACACATGCTTCGGCACATAAATCAACAACTGGCTGCACTCACTCAAGCCCTCGCTCAACATCTACCGTCAGTAAGCCCACCCTCACCCCCTTCGTCTGTTTCTCCTCAGCTATCGGCCCCGAATCCATCTGCAGCCGCTCCACCTGTTTCCCCCACGCCGGCTTCCACTGAACCTCCGGAGCAATCGTTACCAGCGCCGGAGCGTTTCTCGGGTGAGTTCGATAAATGTGGTGGATTTTTGACTCAGATCACACTACAATTCCATCAGTTACGAAGAACGTATGAGACAGATAGGGCCAAAATCGCCTTTATGGTTCAACTGTTACGTGGGCAGGCATTAAACTGGGTGCAAGCCGTTTTAAGAACAGCCCCTGACATGTCTTACGAAGACTTCCTCACCAAATTTAAAAGTGTTTTTTTTTCTTCTTTTTTTTTTATTGCTGCTGAAAATTATTCCTTAAATTGTCTAGTTGTAAAAACGTGTAACCTATACCTGTATGTACCTAGGGTGCTACATATTTTATTTATTATGATTCATTTGCAAAAATACAGGTAGGACTGAAAGTATCTCTTTAGCTTTTAACATAAGCATAGACATACCAACACATACAGTGGGGCAAAAAAGTATTTAGTCAGCCACCGATTGTGCAAGTTCCCCCACCTAAAATGATGACAGAGGTCAGTAATTTGCACCAGAGGTGCACGTCAACTGTGAGAGACAGAATGTGAAAAAAAAATCCATGAATTCACATGGTAGGATTTGTAAAGAATTTATCCGTAAATCAGGGTGGCAAATAAGTATTTGGTCACCTCAAACATGGAAAATCTCTGGCTCCCACAGACCTGTAACGTCTTCTGTAAGACGCTTTTCTGTCCCCCACTCGTTACCTGTATGAATGGCACCTGTTTGAACTCATCATCTGTATAAAAGACACCTGTCCACAGCCTCAAACAGTCAGACTCCAAACTCCGCCATGGCCAAGACCAAAGAGCTCTCGAAGGACACCAGGAAAAGTATTGTAGACCTGCACCAGACTGGGAAGAGTGAATCTACAATAGGCAAGCAGCTTGGTGTGAAGAAATCAACTGTGGGAGCAATCATCAGAAAATGGAAGACATACAAGACCACTGATAATCTCCCACGATCTGGGGCTCCACGCAAGATCTCATCCCGTGGGGTCAAAATGATCATGAGAACGGTGAGCAAAGATCCCAGAACCACACGGGGGGACCTGGTGAATGACCTGCAGAGAGCTGGGACCAAAGTAACAAAGGTCACCATCAGTAACACACTAAAACGGCAGGGAATCAAATCCCGCAGTGCCAGACGTGTTCCGCTGCTGAAGCCAGTGCATGTCCAGGCCCGTCTGAAGTTTGCCAGACAGCACATGGATGATACGGCAGAGGATTGGGAGAATGTCATGTGGTCAGATGAAACCAAAGTAGAACTTTTTGGTATAAACTCAACTCGTCGTGTTTGGAGGACGAAGAATACTGAGTTGCATCCCAAGAACACCATACCTACTGTGAAGCATGGGCGTGGAAACATCATGCTATGGGGCTGTTTTTCTGCCAAGGGGACAGGACGACTGATCCGTGTTAAGGACAGAATGAATGGGGCCATGTATCGTGAGATTTTGAGCCAAAACCTCCTTCCATCAGTGAGAACTTTGAAGATGAAACGCGGCTGGGTCTTCCAACATGACAATGATCCAAAACACACCGCCCGGGCAACAAAGGAGTGGCTCCGTAAGAAGCATTTGAAAGTCCTGGAGTGGCCTAGCCAGTCTCCAGACCTCAACCCCATAGAAAATCTGTGGCGGGAGTTGAAAGTCCGTGTTGCTCGGCGACAGCCCCAAAACATCACTGCTCTCGAGAAGATCTGCATGGAGGAATGGGCCAAAATACCAGCTACTGTGTGTGCAAACCTGGTAAAGACCTATAGTAAACGTTTGACCTCTGTTATTGCCAACAAAGGTTATGTTACAAAGTATTGAGTTGTATTTTTGTTATTGACCAAATACTTATTTGCCACCCTGATTTACGAATAAATTCTTTACAAATCCTACCATGTGAATTCATGGATTTTTTTTTCACATTCTGTCTCTCACAGTTGATGTGTACCTCTGGTGCAAATTACTGACCTCTGTCATCATTTTAGGTGGGGGAACTTGAACAATCGGTGGCTGACTACAAGCTACAACCAAGATGGCGCTGCGTATGGTCGCCCTGGTGCTTCAGTGCGTTACTTTTGTTTTGTTTTTGTGCATTTCTTCTGTGTCTGGGCACTCCTCTGGATACTCGTACACCAGAGAAGAGCTCCTTAGCTACAGGACTACAACGCCTGTGGATTTATTTCCAATATTTGTCGCATCTGCGGCAGATTTACTGCTGACTCTGACCAGGAAAGCGAGACGCCGAAAGAGAGGGAAGCGAGCCGGCGCACTCGTGCGTTTGAGGAGACGCGGACTGCGAACTGCTCTTCCTGGGATCTTCCTTTCCAATGTACGCTCACTCGGGAATAAGATAGACGAACTGGCCCTGATGAGAAGCATGAACAGAGACGTTGCCTCCTCCTGTGTCTTATGTTTTACGGAGTCGTGGCTCAGTGAGAACATCCCAGACTGCGCGCTCAAGCTGGAGGGCTTCCATCTGCTGCGCGCGGACCGGCAGGCCGCTCTCTCCGGTATGTCCAAAGGTGGAGGTCTCTGCTTCTACATCAATAGTGGCTGGTGCACAGATGTGACAGCGATTGCTCAGCACTGCTCTTCCTCTCTGGAATATCTTTTTATCCACTGCAAACCGTTTTATTCTCCGCGGGAGTTTGCTTCATTCATCCTGGCCGCTGTTTACATCCCGCCAGACGCAGATGCGCAGGCAGCTCAGTGCGCACTCGCGGAGCAGATTCTCCACACGGAGCGGACATTCCCGGACTCTCTCATCATTGCTCTTGGGGACTTTAACAAAGCCAATCTGAGCCATGAGCTTCCGAAATATAAGCAGTATATTAAATGCCCGACCAGAGAGGAGAGGACATTAGACCACTGTTACAGCACGATCAGCGGGGCCTATCGCGCGGTGCCCCGCGCTTCACTCGGACTTTCTGATCCACCTAATCCCCGCGTACAGACAGAGGCTGAAGCTCTCCAAACCTGTCGTGAGGACTAAAAAACTGTGGAGCAACGAGGCTGTGGAGGAGCTTCGCACGTGTTTGGAGTCTACAGACTGGGACACAATGAAGGCTGCTTCTAACAGCTTGGACGAGTTTACGGACACTGTCACCTCCTATATCCACTTCTGTGAGGACAGCATTGTGCCATCACGCACCAGGGTGAGTTATAACAATGACAAACCCTGGTTTACTCCTAAACTCAAAAAGCTGTGGCTGGAAAAGAGAAAGGCGTTCAGAAGCGGAGACAGGGACTGCTACAGAGAGGCCAAGTACAGGTTCACTAAAGAAGTGGATGTTGCTAAACATCAGCACTCTGAGAAGATGCAGCAGCAGATCTCAGAGAATGACTCGGCCTCTGTGTGGAAAGGTTTTAGGAATATCACAAACTACAAGCCTAAAACCCCCCACTCCACTGATGACTTGCTCTTAGCCAACACCCTTAACGACTTCTACTGCCGTTTTGACGAGCCATCAGGCAGCCTTCACACCTCCAACGACCCCAACAATAGAGGCACTTTGGACACTAATTCCCCCACATCTCCCCCCTCCATAGAGCCATCACCACCTTCAAACTGTTCACCTACAACACCCCCCTCCTCACCCCACACAAAAGAGGATTTCACACCACCTCCTCCCACCACAACTCTTCATATTCATGAAGCAGATGTGAGGAAGCAGTTTAAGAACCTGAATGCTCGGAAAGCTCCCGGCCCAGACGGCGTGTCTCCTGCCACCCTCAGACACTGTGCAAACGAGCTGGCCCCAGTGTTTTCTGGCATTTTCAACTCCTCACTGCAGGCATGTCATGTGCCTGCCTGCTTCAAGTCCTCCACCATAATCCCTGCATATATCGATCACCTGGATCACCTGTTGAGAAAGAAAAAGGAAAACAAGCAGAAGAGAACAAGAGTAATATAATAAACAACATCACAATGATATATGGGAATATGACAGTAAATACTAAATATTAAACATTATTGTGCAGCACATTATTGTGTAGTTTGTGGGTGTGATCACCCGTGTGTACACCTGTGAGCATGGACGCGCTTGTTTTTAAAAGGTTCCTTCATGTAATGATCTGCTAGAGGGTGTGGGGGGGCCACAGCCCCGTCCTCCAGGGCATGAAGCAGGTATGGAGGAGATCAAAACTCCAGACATCCAGAGGCCCCCAGAACACAAGAGACCAAGGAAGACCAACAGAGGGGCAGCCGCGCCACTGTCCCAGAAAGAGCTCAGGAGAGTCCCAGATGAGGGCTCACCCAGCAGCTGTGGAGCAGAAGCCAGAGGGGGTTGCAGTGACGCGCCCGTGAGCTCCGCCGGCAGCCAGCTGTGCCTGAGTGACCGAGCCCCAGGCCGAGAGGTCGGGGGCACCCCACCTCCGAAGTGGCCCGAGCGAGCCCCAGGCTCCAGGCCCCGATAAGCGGCCGCCAAGGAGTGAGCCGGTGTGTACCTGGACACTCATCCCCAGACACCAAGAACCACCAACGCACCGATGTCTGATGGAGTCCGCCACTGGCAGGGGAAGTGGTGGTGGGGGGGAGATAGGCCTCCAAACCTTGGAGGGCCTGAGATGTCCCCCAGAGAGGTGGTGTCTGATACCCAACCTGTTAAAAGTGTTTTTGAAAGAGGCACCGAAGCGGAGGCGGCCGCCCACAGACTGTTAAATTTGAAGCAGGGGAGGCGGAGTATGGCGGATTTTTCGGTCGAATTCTGGACCTTGGCTGAAGAAACTGGCTGGGGGCAGTCGGCATTGATAAGTACTCTCTTGAATAATATTTGTGATGAGTTAAAGAGAGAACTGATGATGAGAGATGTTCCTAAGACCCTGTCTGATGTGATTACACTATGTGTGAAGATGGATGAGCACCTACGGGTGCGGCGGGGAACCGGAAACTACATTTCCCAGAGGCCCCCGGGGCGCATGGAGACGTCAGGTGGAGGCGCGCCTAGCGGCAGTCACTCATCAGACAGCATGGAGTAAAGTGAACAGCCCATGCAACTGGGCCGCTCCAGACTGTCTCCCGAGGAGCGGTATCGTCGCTTGAGAGCCGGTGAGTGCTTTTATTGTGGCCGCAAGGGCCATATTGCCAGGCGCGGCCAAAAGACAGCACCCGCCAGTAGTGAGGAATGTACGGGTGGGCGAGGTCACCTGTTCTCAGTCTCCTCCTCGTCTCATGATTGCAGCTAAGCTAACGGTTCGTCTCAAGACTCATTCTCTCGACGCTCTGATCGATTCCAGGGCAGAACAGAATTTTATTGATGCCTGGCTGGCGCTCAAATTAGGTTTTAGCACGGAGCCTCTGTCTCATTCACTCAAAGTCACAGCCTTTAGTGGCCAGCGTCTTCCAGACATTATTCATATCACAGAACCGATTTCCCTGACTATTTCTGGCAATCATGTTGAAACCATGCAGTTGTACGTCTTTAAAGCCCCACTCACACCACTAGTGTTGGGCTATCCCTGGCTATGTCAACATAACCCTGTGATTGATTGGAGGAAAGAAAGTATTTCGGGGTGGGGGGAGGAGTGTCACATGTCCTGTCTAAAAGCCGCCACCCCTGCCATGAGCCTACCACCCAATAAAACTATTTCAGAACCGCCTGATCTGTCCTCCATACCATCTGTTTATCACGACCGGGCGCAAGTGTTTTGTAAAGATAAGGCACGCTCCCTTCCCCCTCACCGGCCATATGATTGTGGGATTGACCTCCTCCCAGGCGCGCCGCTCCTGACCAGTAGGTTGTATAGCCTGTCTCGACCGGAGTGGGAAAGCATGGAAAAATACATCAATGAGTCACTTGCCGCTGGTCTCATTCGCCCCTCGTCCTCACCTGTTGCCGCTGGTTTCTTTTTTGTCACCAAAAAAGATAAGAGTTTACGGCCCTGTATTGACTATCGCGGCCTCAACACCATCACAGTTAAAAACAAGTATCCCCTCCCTCTGCTGAGTTCCGCGTTCGAGCTTCTCCAGGGTGCCACCATCTTCACAAAGTTTGACCTGCGCAACGCCTACCATCTGGTGAGGATTAGGGAGGGAGACGAGTGGAAGACGGCTTTCAATACTCACCTGGGCCATTTCGAATATCTTGTAATGCCTTTCGATCTCACCAATGCTCCAGCTGTGTTTCAGGCTCTCGTGAACGACGTGCTCCGAGATTTCATCGACCATTTCGTTTTCGTCTACTTGGATGACATCCTCATCTTCTCCCGCTCCGTCGCCGACCACCAACGCCATGTCAGGCAAGTCCTTCAGCGTCTCCTCGAAAATCGTCTCTTTGTTAAAGGGGAGAAGTGTGAGTTTCATGTCTCAACTGTTTCCTTCCTGGGCCACGTCATCGATCGGGGTAACCTCAAGACTGATCCCACCAAAGTTCAAGCCGTTGTTGACTGACCGACCCCTTCCAACCGTAGACAGCTTCAAAGCTTTCTGGGGTTCGCAAACTTTTATCGTCGCTTTGTTCGCGACTACAGTAAACTTGCCCTGCCTCTGACCCGTCTTACTTCTCCCAAAGTTCCCTTCTGCTGGGATGAGCTGGCTCAACGAGCATTTACCCATCTGAAGGACCGCTTTGCCTCGGCGCCCATTCTCGTCCAACCCGATCTCAATCTGCAGTTCATTGTGGAGGTGGACGCCTCGGACGCTGGAGTGGGGGCGGTGCTTTCCCAGCAGCAAGGAGGTAAGCTGCATCCCTGTGCCTACTTTTCACGCCGTCTCACCTCCGCAGAGAGCAACTATGATGTGGGAGATTGAGAGCTACTAGCCATCAAGCTAGCCCTAGAGGAGTGGCGCCATTGGCTAGAGGGCGCTGCCCAGCCGTTTGTGGTCTGGACCGATCACAAGAACCTGGAGTACATTCGATCGGCAAAACGCCTCAACGCCAGGCAAGCCAGGTGGGCCCTGTTTTTTACTAGATTCCAGTTCACGACCACTTACAGACCCGGTTCCCTTAATGTCAAGCCAGACGCCCTCTCACGCCAATTCGCCGCCTCCGAAGACGCAACTCGGGACTCTCCCATTCTACCGACTCTCCCATTCTACCGCCCACCTGTGTAATCGGGGCCCTGACCTGGGAGATCGAGTCGGCTATTCGAGAGGCTCAGCAGACAGAACCAGACCCCGGAACGGGACCTCCAGGGTTGCTCTTCGTCCCCTCCTCAGTAAGGTCACGAGTGTTACATTGGGCTCATACTGCCAGATTCACCTGCCACCCGGGGGACCACCGCACTATTAGCTTCCTCCAACGTTTCGCCTGGTGGCCTTCCCTTGCCAAAGACGTCCGCGAGTATATTTCCGCATGCTCGACCTGCGCTCAAAACAAGAGCGTCCATCAACCACTCTCTGGCCTCCTCCAACCTCTGCTGACTCCGAGTCGCCCTTGGTCGCACATCGCTGTTGACTTCATCACTGGTCTGCCCGTCTTGTCAGGTAACTCTGTCATTCTTACCATTGTGGACCGTTTCTCCAAAGCTGCTCATTTTGTCGCCCTCCCTAAGCTCCCCACTGCTCTAGAGACCGCCCGGCTACTAACTAATCACGTTTTTCGCCTCCATGGAATCCCCACGGACATTGTGTCAGACAGAGGACCGCAGCTCACGTCACGTGTCTGGAAGGAGTTCTGCAGTGCCCTCGAAGCTAAGGTCAGTCTTTCCTCTGGTTTCCACCCACAGACCAATGGCCAAACGGAGCGTGCCAACCAGGAGCTCGAAGCGGCTCTCCGGTGCCTGGTATCGACCAACCAGTCAACCTGGAGCGAGCAACTGTCGTGGATTGAGTATGCTCATAACAGCCTTACCTCCTCTGCCACCAGTGTCTCTCCTTTCGAGGCGTCCTTGGGCTATCAACCGCCACTCTTCCCAGCCGTCGAAGGTGAGCACTTTGTTCCCTCTGTCCAACAGCATCTTCGGAGGTGTCGGCGCGCCTGGAGAGCGACTCAGGCCTCCCTTCTCCGCACAGTGGAACGCAATAAGCGCCTGGCGGATCGCCACCGGACCCCTGCTCCCACCTACACACCTGGACAAAAGGTTTGGCTGTCTACCAGATTAGTCCCACTCAGGTCTGAATCCAAGAAACTGTCTCCCACTTTCATTGGTCCCTTTGAAGTTGACTCTGTGATTAACCCTGTCTCTGTCCGTCTTAAACTGCCCTGGGACATGAAAATCCATAACACCTTTCACGTGTCGCAAGTGAAGCCGTGCCTCTCTAGTCCTCTGTGCCCTCCTTCCAGACCCCCTCCACCTGCCCGGGTCATTGATGGCCACCCGGCTTTCACCGTTTCGAGAATCATGGATGTCCGGCGCCGGGGGCGCGATCTGCAGTATCTCGTGGATGGGGTATGGTGCGGGCGTTCCATGCGGCTCACCCTGACAAGCCTGGGGGTCGCCGGGAGGCTCCCGTCGGGGGGGGGGGGGGGGGGATACTGTCACGGCCAGGCGGATCAGCTGCACGCTGATCAGCACTCTCTCTGTTTCTCTCTCTCTCTTCATCTTCTCTCTCGCCGGGGCGGAACTCACTGTGGGTTCACGCCCTCGGCCCACGCCCTCGGGAGATGAGACACCTGGGTCTCATTAAGGGGAGCAGCATTTAAGCCAGGAGGTGACTGCTGTTCGTCGCTGGATCGTTGTCTACCACGCGTTAGTGAAGTCAAGCTACTGCAAGTTTAGTTAAGAGTGTTTTTCTTTGTGCGTCGTACTTAACCCTGTCTCCCTGTCTACAGAGCTTCCTGGATTTTCCCCCGTGTGATTCCCTTGTGTCGGAGTGTGAGCCTGTGATCGTGTGAGTGGATAATCTGAAGAACGCGTGTTTTCCCCTGGACTTCCCTGGAGACCCCTTCTCCCCCCACACATTCTTGTATAAACACCTGGTGAATTGTAAATAAACCCTTCTTGTGAGCATCAGAACCGGAGTCCTGCGCTTGAGTCCTCCTCCAAACCGTAACAGAATTGGTAAATCTGAGAGTTATATGAATAAATACACTCAACAAAAATATAAACGCAACACCTTTGTTACTGCTCCCATTCCCCATGGGATGGACGTAGAGACCTAAAATTCATTCCAGATACACAATATAACCATCCTTCCCAAACAGTGGTCACAAATCAGTCCAAATGTGTGGTAGTGGGCACATCTGCTATATTGAGATAATCCATCCCACCTCACAGGTGTGCCACATCAGGATGCTGATCTGACATCCCATGGGGAATGGGAGCAGTAACAAAGGTGGTGCATTTATATTTTTGTTGAGTGTATATGTACAATATAAGAGTGTATGCGCATTACTGATTGTGTATATCTAGGTGTGTGTGTGTGTGTGTGTGTGTGTGTGTGTGTGTGTGTGTGTGTGTGTGTGTGTGTGTATTTATTATTATTATTATTAAATTTCGTTCTTTGAATTTTTTTGGTGGCAAAGAAAGACTGGACCCAGGGTGGTCAAAGCTCAAAAATGATCTTTATTTTACATTCCCAGAAAAGGAGACCTGAACACACAAAGAAACAAGCTCAGGTCTGAAAGCAGCAGCAGCCAACATGGTTATATATATACAGGGAGTGCAGAATTATTAGGCAAATGAGTATTTTGTCTACATCATCCTCTTCATGCATGTTGTCTTACTCCAAGCTGTATAGGCTCTAAAGCCTACTACCAATTAAGCATATTAGGTGATGTGCATCTCTGTAATGAGAAGGAGTGTGGTCTAATGACATCAACACCTTATATCAGGTGTGCATAATTATTAGGCAACGTCCTTTCCTTTGGCAAAATGGGTCAAAAGAAGGACTTGACAGGCTCAGAAAAGTCAAAAATAGTGAGATATCTTGCAGAGGGATGCAGCAGTCTCAAAATTGCAAAGCTTCTGAAGCGTGATCATCGAACAATCAAGCGTTTCATTCAAAATAGTCAACAGGGTCGCAAGAAGCGTGTGGAAAAACCAAGGTGCAAAATAACTGCCCATGAACTGAGAAAAGTCAAGCGTGCAGCTGCCAAGATGCCACTTGCCACCAGTTTGGCCATATTTCAGAGCTGCAACATCACTGGAGTGCCCAAAAGCACAAGGTGTGCAATACTCAGAGACATGGCCAAGGTAAGAAAGGCTGAAAGACCACCACCACTGAACAAGACACACAAGCTGAAACGTCAAGACTGGGCCAAGAAATATCTCAAGACTGGTTTTTCTAAGGTTTTATGGACTGATGAAATGAGAGTGAGTCTTGATGGGCCAGATGGATGGGCCCGTGGCTGGATTGGTAAAGGCCAGAGAGCTCCAGTCCGACTCAGACGCCAGCAAGGTGGAGGTGGAGTACTGGTTTGGGCTGGTATCATCAAAGATGAGCTTGTGGGGCCTTTTCGGGTTGAGGATGGAGTCAAGCTCAACTCCCAGTCCTACTGCCAGTTTCTGGAAGACACCTTCTTCAAGCAGTGGTACAGGAAGAAGTCTGCATCCTTCAAGAAAAACATGATTTTCATGCATGACAATGCTCCGTCACACGTGTCCAAGTACTCCACAGCGTGGCTGGCAAGAAAGGCTATAAAAGAAGAAAAACTAATGACATGGCCACCTTGTTCACCTGATCTGAACCCCATTGAGAACCTGTGGTCCATCATCAAATGTGAGATTTACAAGGAGGGAAAACAGTACACCTCTCTGAACAGTGTCTGGGAGGCTGTGGTTGCTGCTGCACGCAATGTTGATGGTGAACAGATCAAAACACTGACAGAATCCATGGATGGCAGGCTTTTGAGTGTCCTTGCAAAGAAAGGTGGCTATATTGGTCGCTGATTTGTTTTTGTTTTGTTTTTGAATGTCAGAAATGTATATTTGTGAATGTGGAGATGTTATATTGGTTTCACTGGTAAAAATAAATCATTGAAATGGGTATATATTTGTTTTTTGTTAAGTTGCCTAATAATTCTGCACAGTAATAGTCACCTGCACACACAGATATCCCCCTAAAATAGCTAAAACTAAAAACAAACTAAAAACTACTTCCAAAAACATTCAGCTTTGATATTAATGAGTTTTTTGGGTTCATTGAGAACATGGTTGTTGTTCAATAATAACATTATTCCTCAAAAATACAACTTGCCTAATAATTCTGCACAGTAATAGTCACCTGCACACACAGATATCCCCCTAAAATAGCTAAAACTAAAAACAAACTAAAAACTACTTCCAAAAACATTCAGCTTTGATATTAATGAGTTTTTTGGGTTCATTGAGAACATGGTTGTTGTTCAATAATAAAATTATTCCTCAAAAATACAACTTGCCTAATAATTCTGCACTCCCTGTATTTCCACAGCACGTCACACATGAAGTGTTCAGCAGTCTGATGGCCTGATGGAAGAAGCTGTATCTCAGTCTGCTGGTACGGGACCGGATACTGCAGAACATCCTTCCTGATGGAAGTAGTCTGAACAGTTCATGGCTGGGGTGACTGGAGTCCTTGATGATCCTCCCGGCTTTCCTCAGGCACCGCTTCCTGTAGATGTCCTGGAGGGAGGGAAGCTCACCTCCAATTTGCAGTTGTAAGCGGTGCTGTTGCCATACCCGGTGGTGATGCATCCAGTGAGGATGGTCTCAATGGTAGAAGGTCCTGAGGATGCGGGGCTCATGCCGAATATTTTCAGTCTCCTGAGAAAGAAGAGGTGCTGCTGCACCTTCTTCACTGTTTATGTGTCCTGACTACGTAAGATCCTCAGCCAGATGTACACCAAGGAACCGGAAGCCACACACTCTCTCCACAGCAGCGCCGTTGATGGTGATGGGGGTGTGTACTTCTCTGCACCTCCGGAAGTCCACGATCAACTCCCTTGTTTTTGCGACGTTGAGGGTAAAGTGGTACATTATGCTGTACCACTGAGCTGAAGAGGCGAACCTAATGTTTTCTGCTGAACCAGAAATTGTACATTGACTAATTACTTGATGAAAAAATGACTGATTGACTGGTACTGATATTTCCTGTTCCATAGGTGCAATGCCAGCAACAACAACAGAGGTGTGGAAGAAGGAGGGGAGGATGAATATAAAGACGACAGACACATTTTAGTTCAGTTTGCCGTTCTTCCAGCAGTGATGGAGGAAACTGAACTCTGCTTTCAACAACTCTTTAACACCTCCTGCATGAGGCCCAGGCGTCCACACTTTGAGATCATGCTGACTTATATTTTGCTGTCCTTCATTTCTCTGCTTACTGTGATTCTTAACCTGTTGGTCATCATCTCCGTCTCACATTTCAGGTAGAAAGATATCAAACTGAATTGATCTCAAGCAGTAAGAAAGACATTTCTTTTCACAGATAGTATTTCTTTTCTTTTTAAGCCTCTGCACTATATACTTAAATTTGAATAGCACTTGATAGAGCAAGCTAAATATAAAATATTGTGTTTTCTCTCCCTATTCAGGCAGCTCCACAGCCCCACCAACCTCCTGCTCCTTTCTCTGGCTGTCGCTGATTTCTGTGTGGGCCTCCTCTTGTTCTTCCAAATTGTGCTGATAGATGGCTGCTGGTTCCTCGGTGACATCATGTGCACTCTGTATCAATACCTAGCATATGTCATCACCTCGGCCTCCATAGGAACCATGGTGATCATATTTGTTGATCGATATTTGGCTATTTGTTACCCTCTGCATTACTGCACCAAGATCACACAACAAAGAGTTAAAATTGTTGTCTGTTTGTGTTGGATCTGTTCTGTCATCTTTCAAAGTCTGATTCTGATGGATAACCTGGAGCAACCAGGCAGGTATAACTCTTGCATTGGAGAGTGTGTCTTTGTCATTAATTACATCGCAGGACTTGTTGATGTTACTTTTTCCTTTATTGTTCCCTTTACTGTGATTGTAGTTTTGTATCTGAGAGTGTTTGTGGTGGCTGTGTCTCAGGCTCGTGCCATGAGGTCTCAGCTTGCAGTCACTCACCAGCGATCAGTAACAGTAACTGCAAAGAAATCGGAGCTGAAAGCAGCCTGGACTCTTGGTATTGTTGTTGTTGTGTTTCTTATATGTATGTGTCCATATTACTGTGTGGCTCTCACAGGCCAAGATAACTTCCTAAATGCTTCATCTGCTGCCTTTGTAATTTGTTTGGTGTACTTTAACTCTTGCCTAAACCCTATCATTTATGTCTTTTTTTATCCCTGGTTCAGAAAGTCAATCAAACTTATTGCTACTCTTCAAATACTGCAGCCTGACTCCCGTGAGACTAACATGCATTAAGAACACTTTTTAAAACCGTAACCATAAACAGGACAATGTACTTAGTCACAATGAAGACTTGAAAGTTCAGATAGTGCTTCATCACTGACATTTGTTCTATGTTTGGTCTACTTTAACTCATGTCTGAACCCCATTATATATGTCTTTTTCTACCCCTGGTTCAGAAAATCCATAAAAGTCATTGTTACTCTTCAGATACTGCACTCTCTCTCTCTCTCTGTCTCTGAATGAACAAGTTGTATAAAGTGCTTTGAGTGCTCAGATAGAGTAGAAAAGCGCTATATTAAAACCAGTCCATTTACCATTTGCTTTATGACAAATTTATTTGAATTTACGTGTATTAGGAAAACTTCTCTTTGTTAGAACAGTACAATTTCTCACTTTGCCCAGATGTATCACAACATGACTTGAATTATGGAGACGGATATTTTTCCCTTGGTGTACCTAGTTACCACATAAAATGCTTGAAGGCCACACTAGTGAGGCACACAACCTTGCTTTGAAGCCATTTAATATTGATTGAAAACTAAAACTTTACAACTGTTTTTCTGTTGAAAAATTATTAAATAACCAATGAAAACGTGTGTGAAGTGAAAAGTGTAGTGCATATAGCTTAGGATAAGCTATATAAGCTATATGCATATACCTTAGGATAAACTATATGCACTACATGCAGTTTTATATGCGAGCTAAAGCTTATAGCTTAAGAATGAGGTAAGAATGCATAGAGATAGGTTCAGTTTCTCTTTTTTTGCTGCCTGTCCCATTTGGTTCTTTAGCCATCAGAATTATTGTCTGAAGGCCAAGTGGATCATTATGGCTTTGGTGTATTGGTCCATTTGATTGACTTTTCTTATTTTAATGCATTTAGTTATTTGATTTGATTTTAAGTTATTACAGATAAGACAGACATGACTTGAGGTTAGGAAAGGGAGAGAGAAAGAAAGGGAGGGAAAGAAAAACAGGGGAAGAGGAACAGGGAGAGAAGACACTAAATAATTCAGCTGGATCACCTGTTGAAAGAGAAAAAAAAGAAACAAGCTCAAAGAGAGAAACACAATATGGAGATCACAGCAATAATGTAGATAAGTGTAAGCAACAGTAAATACTAAATATTGAATGTTTTTGTGCACCACACGAGACCAACAGCTCACAATGTGCTTTGAAGTAGCAACCAAGAAAGACATAGTTTGTGTCACGAAGCACCCGTGTGAACACCTGTGTGAAGACCTGTGTATACACCTGTGTGCGCACACCTGTGTGGATGGGCGTGCTTGTATTCAAAAGGCTTCTCCATATAATGATCTGATAGAGTTGGGAGAGAGAGAGCTATAGCCCAGTCCCCCAGGGCATGAAGCATGTGGCATGGAGGAGATCCAGGCCACAGACATTCAGAGTATGAGAGCCCAAGGGTGGACCATCGGAGGGGCTACCGTGCCACCCTCCTGGAGCTGAGGAGAGCACCAGATGAGGGGTCCCACGGAGTAGAAGCCAGAGGGAGCTGCAGTGGCATGCCCGCGAGCTCTGCCGGCAGCCTGCTGTCCAGAGTGAACAGGAGAGAAAGAAGAGAGGTTAGATTTAAAGGGAAGGAGTGCTCAGTGGGATTTGATAAAGTAGAAATTTAAAACTTTGTCAACATTAAAATGAATATATAAATCATCATCATCATTTCTGTGAATGATAAAAGCCTTACTGCTTTATGATTACAGGACAGTTGAAACTGAGATGTAGTGCTGAAATCGCACTTCTTTTTCTTATATTGAGACATTTCAGAGGTAAATGTGCAGGTAAACTACTTTTCACTGACAGAAACCAGGAACTTGTCTGGCCCACTTAAGATCAAAGTGGCATGTATGAGGCCAGCGATGTAAGACACAAAAGGGGAGCACAGCTGGGAGAAATCAGACATGACGAGACCCAGGGGAAGTAAAACTGAATACACTGACATAAGACAAGGACCTTCACAATAAAACATTGTGAAAAACCCAACAATCATATGACCCCCTATGAGCAAGCACTTTGGCGACAGTGGGAAGGAAAAACTCCCTTTTAACAGGAAGAAACCTCCGGCAGAACCAGGCTCAGGGAGGGGCGGCCATCTGCTGCGACCGGTTGGGGTGAGAGAAGGAAGACAGGATAAAGACATGCTGTGGAAGAGAGACAGAGGTTAATAACAGATATGATTCAGTGCAGAGATGTCTATTAATACATAGTGAGTGAGAAAGGTGACTGGAAAGGAAAAACTCAATGCATCATGGGAATCCCCTGGCAGCCTACGTCTATTGCAGCATAACTAAGGGAGGATTCAGGGTCACCTGGTCCAGCCCTAACTATATGCTTTAGCAAAAAGGAAAGTTTGAAGCCTAGTCTTGAAAGTAGAGATAGTGTCTGTCTCCCGAATCCAAACTGGAAGCTGGTTCCACAGAAGAGGGGCCTGAAAACTGAAGGCTCTGCCTCCCATTCTACTTTTAAATACTCTAGGAACAACAAGTAGGCCTGCAGAGCGAGAGCGAAGTGCTCTAATAGGGTGATATGGTACTACAAGGTCATTAAGATAAGATGGGGCCTGATTATTTAAGACCTTGTATGTGAGGAGCAGGATTTTGAATTCTGGATTCAACAGGAAGCCAATGAAGGGAAGCCAAAACAGGAGAAATCTGCTCTCTCTTTCTAGTCCGTGTCAGGACTCTTGCTGCAGCATTTTGGATTAACTGAAGGCTTTTCAGGGAGTTTTTAGGACATCCTGATAATAATGAATTACAGTCGTCCAGCCTGGAAGTAATAAATGCATGAACTAGTTTTTCAGCGTCACTCTGAGACAGGATATTTCTAACTTTAGAGATGTTGCACAAATGGAAGAAAGCAGTCTTACATATTTGTTTAATATGTGCATTGAAGGACATGTCCTGGTCAAAAATGACTCCAAGGTTCCTCACAGCGTGGTGGCTGGTAACCTAAGGATGCTTCAAAAGGTGAAAGACCTGTGGCTGAGGTGGTGAATGTGGTATGGGCATATTCAACCCACGGTAAGAATGTGGACCAAGAGGCTGGATTATGAGCAGTAACGCAGCGAAGAGTGGTCTCTGAGCTCAAACAGGGCTTGGCCCCCAGGGCCGTACAAAAGGCTCTCCAGGCCTGAGAAGCAAACTGGGGACCCCTGTCAGACACTATTTCCATTGGTATCCCAATGGGTCTGAAAACATGTTCAACCAACAGTTTAGCTGTTTCTGAAGCAGTGGGCAGTTTATCTAGAGCTATGAAATGTGCTGCCTTGGAAAATCTGTGAACTATGGTAAGTATGGTAGTCTTTCCTGCCAAGTCTGGGAGTCCTGTAACAAAATCTAATGCAATATGTGACCATGGCCGGTGTGGGGTGGATAGCGGTTGAAGCAGTCCTGTAGGGCACTGATTTTTGGACTTATTACGAGCACAAACTGTGCATGCAGCTACGTATTCCCGTACATCTTTGTCCAACGTCTCCCACCAAAAGTGTCTCTTAAGCAGAGATGGGCAGTAACGCGTTACTTGTAACGCGTTACTGTAATCTGATTACTTTTTTCAAGTAACGAGTAAAGTAAGGGATTACTATTGCAAAAACAGTAATTAGATTACCGTTACTTTCCCGTAGGAACGCTGCCTTACTGCATTACTAAAACCGTGATTTTTTTGCGAGAATGTCTCACGACAGTGACGTAAGCGAGTGCGCCGTTAGTGACAACAGCTGTGTGCAGATCAACAATGGATCACATATCGATTGTGGGAGAGAGTATGAGCGTGCAACGTTTAAAGCGTGGAAGTACTGACCTTACTTTGAGTTTGATTCCATAAAAGTGACAAAAACATTAGCATCCATCGTGCGTGGGAAGAAAACTTCTTTTTACAGCGAAAAAACCCCTAAACTTCCAAGCAAGCACCGAGTGCGCAACGACGTAATGGGAAATTCACAGAGAAACTCGCGGATTCTTCAACTGACCGCGGCACACCTGCACCAGGGTAAACCTCCGCCTACGCCAGTCCTGCTTTACAGGTGAAAATAGAGCAACAGGACCGCTGAGTCTTTGACTTTATTTATTTTCTGCTGTGTTTTACTTGCATATATTTGAAAGAGTGAGTGTAAACACAAAAAATATTTTATTATATGTGCTGGAATGTGCAGAAAATAGGTTTAAAGGTTAAACTAATTCATTCAAGTCAGAGAATGTTGCATATAATTTTATTTTTGCTTGATGCATAAAGTTAAAAGATTAAAACTGATAAAACAAGTTAAAAAAAGAGACTTTTCCATTTGATTACATTTTGTATGATGGATTATGTAGAAAAAGTAGAATTGGGCTGAAAGATCTATCGCTTTATCACCTATTCAGGTTGTAAATCGTGTTTTTAAAAAGTAACTAAGTAACTAAGTAATTAATTACTTTTGAAAATAAGTAATCAGTAAAGTAATGGGATTACTTTTTTGGGGAAGTAATCAGTAATTAGTTACTGATTACTTTTTTCAAGTAACTTGACCAACACTGCTCTTAAGTAGCATAGCTGTCCTACCTCGGCCTGGGTGACCTGTGAACTTGGCCATGTGAACCCATTCCAAAACCTTGGAGTGGGCTGCTGTGGGTACATAGCGCTTGTTAGCTGGACCGGTGCCTGGATCAGGTTCTGCTAGTAAATGGTAAATGGTAAATGGACTTGTTCTTATATAGCGCTTTTCTACTCGGTCTGAGCACTCAAAGCGCTTTATACAACTAATTCATTCACCCAATCACACCCATTCACACAAGCACTTTTTTCTGACGTAAGTGCTAAGTAGTCTACCATTCATACACATTCACACTCCGATGGATGCATCGGAGAGCAACATGGGGTTAGTATCTTGCCCAAGGATATTTGGCATGCAGACTGGAGCAGCCTAGGATCGAACCACCGACCTTCTGGTTAGTGGCTGCCACCTGAGCTACAGCCAAAAAAATTATGTGTATGAAAGTATAAAAATCCTTCCTCTCTCCTACTTATAAGTTATTTAACGTGTGGAGTCTCTGCCTGAAGGTGGAGCCCAGCAGAGCTCAGACAGTCTATCTCCCATGTGACAGCCCCTATACGACAGCTGGCAGGGAGTATGGAAGGTACTTCTGACTGCTCCGAGGCAGCTTCGAACTGGTGGGGGAGAGCATCTGGCTTAATATTCCGGGTACCTGGACGATATGAGATAGAAAAGTTGAAACGGGCAAAAAACAGTGACCAACGGGCTTGGCGTGCATTTAGTCTCTTTGCATTCTGTAGGTATGTTAAGTTTTTATGGTCTGTCCAGACTATGAATGGGTGACTATGAGGGCTCCTCAGGGACCGGGGGACATGCCGACATCAAACAGTTAGAATGGCAGAATACACTCCAGCTGATTATCTTTTGTCCAGACCAATCAAAGTGTGGATTGTGTAGCTTTAACCAAGAGTAGCCAAATGTGAGGGGATTGTCAGGCGACGAGAGGGCGAAGAAAGTGAGGTCCGCCCTATGATTTCCTGAAGTGATTACAGTCACTGGCTCTGTGTGGTGAGGTATTTGTGCAAAAACCTGGTTATTCAGTGCTCTTGCTGAAATAGGTGGGTCTAAAGGCACAAGGTGCAATCCTAACTGTGTAGCGTGGTCAAAACTGATGACGTTTTGCTCTGAACCGGAGTCAACCAGGGCCTGAAGGGAGTGCGTGGCACAGTTGATAACTAAAATGACTGTGAGAAGCAAACAGGGTTTATCATCACTATGAGAACCGCCCACCCGTATCCCCGAATTTACTGGCGGGCTGACCCTTTTACTCTCTTAGGACATGCTGCGATTAAATGCTCCGTTGACCCACAATAAAAACACACGCGTGAGTGAATGCTATATACAGAAATGTGAGGGACAGATTCCAGGGAAATCCAAGGGGGAGAATCGCTTGCTCTCCAGCTCTCCACATACACGACGGCAGTCCTCTTCTTTCACACTTGACGCACAGATTCACATGGGAAGGGTAATCCAGGGGGTCTGCAGATAACAAGACAGGAATGAGAACGATATTCATAGAAGACACTTGACTTATCTTGAGCTGAAGTTCGACTTTCACTGACGCGTGGCAGACAACGATCCAGTGAAGACCAGCAGTCACCTTCTGGCTTAAATGCCGTTCACCTTGTTGGGCATCAGGTGTGTTCTTTTCCGTGGGCGTGGGCGTGAACCCAAAATGAGTTCCGCCCCGGCGACAGAGAGGAGCAGGAAAGAGAGTGAGCACAAGAGAGAAAAAGACAGAAAAGGCTGATCAGCGTCTCGCCGATCCCTCAGGCCGTGACAGTTTCTGCTGCGGCAGTTCGGAAGTCTGAGGTAATCAGCAACACTACGGCGACCCTGGCGCAACCATAACAACTTACGGGCCGAACTGCCCTCAGAGACAGGATGAACGAATGTCTATTTAAACTCACCTTGACAGGTTTGCCTCTGCCCATTTTAGAGCACTGTCCCGTAATTTCCCTATAAAATAAGAAACCAGAGTGGTGTCGTCAATGAAGGTCCGCGGTGAGCAGCCAAATACTAGATCGCACTGAAGTAGGAAACCCGTGCAGCTCCCTGGATACCCAGAAAAAGGTTCGGGCTCCGGGGATGATGCATCGCGAAAAATTGGCCCACTTTGGGGCGCGGAAGCCGAGGCGGGGGACAAAGTGGATGGCTGTGTGTCTTGTACGGGGGCCGCAGGTTCAGGTGCAGGACGTGGCGGCGGGGCGAGGTTAGTTTGTAGAGCCTCTAAGGCAGCAAAGATCTTAGCCTGTCCCTCACCAAGGTCTTTCTGTGAAGCTAAGAGATATTGAATGGATTGCTCGTGTTGACCTAGGATGGCACCTTGTCTTTGGATGGCTGTCCGCTCTGCGTCTGCTGAGTCCATATTGTGGCCATATCTAACTGTTAAAAATTCAAATTCAAATTCAAATTCAAATTTTTATTTGTCACGTACACAGTCATACACAGTACGATATGTAGTGATATGCTTGGACAACTGCTCGTGACCTAAAGAAAACAAAAAAGGAAAAGGCTATGAATAAGAAAGGAAATAAATATGAAAAATTAAAAAGGGTAAATTTAACTAGGAAGGAATAAAATATAAATTAAGGTTAAAAATGAAATAATTGTACAACACAAATTAGAATGAAGGGTAAATTTAACTGGGAAGAATAAGATAAAGATGTTACGGCCGAGAGGGCCAGGCTGTGGGTGTGGACTCAAATGCAGACACGGAGGGAGGCAAAACAGGCGTGAACACAGTGCTTTATTTACAGTGCCTTAAAGTTAAATGCCTTAATGTTAAATTACAAAGCAGGAAACTATGAATGCTATGAACTGAGGAAGCTATGAACTGAGAACTATGAGGCCAAACTATGAACATGAAACTCTGACTGAGTGCTATGACTAGGTGCAAGATTTCATGGACGGATCCTGGGAATGGAAAAAGGGGCAGCGGCTTGGGTGGAGGTACACAGTCACTATAATGACAAAAGACAGGCAGTCAGTGGCAGTCTAGTGAATCATAGCCGAAGGATTAGACTGTGGTGGTTAGGGCTTACGCGTTGTAGGTGAAAGTGTCATGCGAGGAGGGGGTGTCCAAGGGGGTCCGGGTGAGGAGTGTCCAGAGACGGTCCAGAGACGGTCCAGAATATACTTGGAGCAAGGGACCTGGCAGGTAGGCAGGCAGGTGGAGTCTTATGATGATAAGGAAGCAACCAGATGACAGAGAACCAGCGTCCAGGCGGAGATGTGTGTAGTTCAGCTTGTGAAGCGTGACGGCCAGGTGGGTCCTATGACAAAGAAAACACAGTGAGGAGAAATGCAATTGTTAAGAGGCTCTCACAAGGGCTTGGCGGCCTAGCACTAACGTGAGTTAGCAGTAGATCTGGCAGAGGTCTGTTGTGAGCGCTGGTCTTATATACTGGTGACTTGATTGGAATCAGGTGTGAAAGCTGATTGGAGTCTCTGCCTGAAGGTGGAGCCCAGCAGAGTGGAAAAACCCCGCACTCACCCGGACCATGACAGGCCTGCCAGTACCAATCAGTTCCCTCTGAAGTCACTATTGTTAACCAGGTCTCCTGGTCCAGCTTTATGGCTCCCTTCACCGGTGATTAGCACCATGACAGACACCAACCACCATGTGCTCCTTGCAGCTGCAAGGAGCAAGGTGGATAGCATGGTCCATTTGGCATGGTCCATATCCCTTGCCTGTCTAAGAATGCTGATGATGTTGTGTCGTAGGTGTAAGTTGAAGATCTTCTGTACCTCTCAGTCTACCTCCACTATACATTTTTGTGTGCCAGATCTGTCTGGCATCCTCCCCCACCATCTAATCCGACAGTCTTGTGGAGGGTATACTGGAGCATTGATCTTTATTTCTTTTACTCAACTTTTTTGTTCTTTTTGTCTGAATCACTTTTTTCCAGCACCGCACATATTCTTTCTCTAGTTCCAAAATGACAGTACAATTCCTTCTGACCCTTTCTACACTTCTTCAACACATTCTCAAAGCAAACACTGCATCTGTAGTGCTCTTTATTAGAATGATTATGGTTATGTCTAATATGGAAAAGCACTAGTTTAATGTTAGTTAAAATTAGTACTTATTAAGTAATAAAAAAGGTTTAAGGGTTTTGTGTTTTGCTTAGCAATAGATAAATGAAAAGCTGGTCCAATCACAGCAATTTGGTGTGGGGTTTTAGGTTGTTTATTTTACTCTACTGTCCATGTCAGTATAGATGACTAATCTGAACTGACTTCATTTAGTCACATTCCTACTGTTAGCACTAACAATAAAAGTAATTCTAATTTAAGTAAGAGCAATGTGTGTTCTGAGTATGCTGTACTGGTTTCTCGCTGGTCAGGCGACACAATGTGAACACACTGTGAACAGTAAAAAAGAAAACAAACATTGCAAATAATATACAGTCCAATCCAGACGTGTTGATAAAGCACATTTAAAAACAACAAAGCTGATCGCGTTGCTGTACGTGATACTGCATGTATTTCTTGCTTCCTGCAGTATCATAACATTAAACTGTTGTATAAGTTTAAGAATATAATCCACCCACTGTTATCATCTTCACTGGCCTGTAGCTGTAGCTGCTCTGCTCTGTACCAACATAGAGCAGAGCAGCTATCTGAACGCTACCCCAACAGAGGTCGATTATCTTGTTAATAATTTTTACCTCCTCACTACGTACGACTCTGGATACTGTAGCTCCTGTGAAAACTAAGGCCTCAAATCAGAAGTACCTGACTCCGTGGTATAATTCTCAAACACGTACCCTAAAGCAGATGACTTGTAATCTGGAGAGGAAATGGCGTGTCACAAATTTAGAGGATCATTATTTAGCCTGGAGAAATAGTTTGCTGCTTTATAAGAAAGCCCTCCGCAAAGCCAGAACATCTTACTAATCATCACTGATTGAAGAAAATAAGAACAACCCCAGGTTTCTCTTCAGCACTGTAGCCAGGCTGACAAAAAGTCAGAGCTCTTTTGAGCCAACCATCCCTTTAACGTTAACTAGTAATGACTTCATGAACTTCTTCACAAATAAAATCTTTATCATTAGAGAAAAAATTACCAATAATCATCCCACAGATGTAATATTATCTACAGCTACTCTTAGTACCATTGATGTTAAGTTAGACTCTTTTTCTCTAATTGATCTTTCTGAGTTAACTTCAATAATTACTTCCTCCAAACCATCAACGTGTCTTTTAGACCCCATTACTACAAAACTGCTCAAAGAAGTCCTGCCATTAATTAATTAATTAATTATTCGATCTTAAATATGATCAACCTATCTCTAATAATCGGCTATGTACCACAGGCCTTCAAGCTAGCTGTAGTTAAACCTTTACTCAAAAAGCATCTCTAGACCTAGCAGTCTTAGCTAATTATAGGCCAATCTCCAACCTTCCTGTCATGTCAAACATCCTTGAAAGAGTAGTTGTCAAACAGCTAACAGATCATCTGCAGAGGAATGGTTTATTTGAAGAGTTTCAGTCAGGTTTCAGAGCTCATCACAGCACAGAAACAGCTTTAGTGAAGGTTACAAATGATCTTCTTATGGCCTCTGACAGTGGACTCATCTCTGTGCTTGTCCTGCTAGACCTCAGTGCAGCGTTCGATACTGTCGACCGTAATATCCTATTAGAGCGATTAGAACATGCTGTAGGTATTACAGGTACTGTGCTGCAGTGGTTTGTATCATATCTATCTAATAGACTCCAATTTGTGCATGTAAATGGAGAGTCCTCTTCGCACACTGAGGTTAATTATGGAGTTCCACAGGGTTCAGTGCTAGGACCAATTCTGTTTACATTATACATGCTTCCCTTAGGCAGTATCATTAGAAGACATAGCATACATTTTCACTGCTATGCTGATGATACCCAGCTCTATCTGTCCATGAAGCCAGATAACACACACCAATTAGTTAAACTGCAGGAATGTCTTAAAGACATAAAGACCTGGATGGCCGCTAACTTTCTGCTTCTTAATTCAGATCAAACTGAGGTTATTGTACTCGGCCCTGAAAATCTTAGAAATATGGTATCTAACCAGATTCTTCCTCTGGATGACATTACCTTGGCCTCCAGTCATTTTTGACCAGGACATGTCCTTCAATGCACATATTAAACAAATATGTAAGACTGCTTTCTTCCATTTGTGCAACATCTCTAAAGTTAGAAATATCCTGTCTCAGAGTGACGCTGAAAAACTAGTTCATGCATTTATTACTTCCAGGCTGGACGACTGTAATTCATTATTATCAGGATGTCCTAAAAACTCCCTGAAAAGCCTTCAGTTAATCCAAAATGCTGCAGCAAGAGTCCTGACACGGACTAGAAAGAGAGAGCAGATTTCTCCTGTTTTGGCTTCCCTTCATTGGCTTCCTGTTGAATCCAGAATTCAAAATCCTGCTCCTCACATACAAGGTCTTAAATAATCAGGCCCCATCTTATCTTAATGACCTTGTAGTACCATATCACCCTATTAGAGCACTTCGCTCTCGCTCTGCAGGCCTACTTGTTGTTCCTAGAGTATTTAAAAGTAGAATGGGAGGCAGAGCCTTCAGTTTTCAGGCCCCTCTTCTGTGGAACCAGCTTCCAGTTTGGATTCGGGAGACAGACACTATCTCTACTTTCAAGATTAGGCTTCAAACTTTCCTTTTTGCTAAAGCATATAGTTAGGGCTGGACCAGGTGACCCTGAATCCTCCCTTAGTTATGCTGCAATAGACATAGGCTGCCAGGGGATTCCCATGATGCATTGAGTTTTTCCTTTCCAGTCACCTTTCTCACTCACTATGTATTAATAGACCTCTTTGCATTGAATCATACTTATCATTAATCTCTGTCTCTCTTCCACAGCATGTCTTTATCCTGTCTTCCTTCTCTCACCCCAACCAATCACAGCAGATGGCCCCGCCCCTCCCTGAGCCTGGTTCTGCCAGAGGTTTCTTCCTGTCAAAAGGGAGTTTTTCCTTCCCACTGTCGCCAAAGTGCTTGCTCATAGGGGGTCATATGATTGTTGGGTTTTTCTCTGTATCAATGAAGCGCCTTGAGGGGACTTTTGTTGTGATTTGGCTCTATATAAATAAAATTGAATTGATTTGAATTGAATTGAATAACATTATACTGTGTGTGAAGGATGTGGCTGTTAGGTTTTGTATAGTTGATTGTCATTTATGCTTAGAAACATTTAACCATATATGCTTAGAGGTGTATAATCAATTGTGTAGTGATAGGATGTGTGATCTTTAACAGGCTGCAAAGGCTTGGTGTGTATTCCACACTAGAATGCACACCCACATCCTGGGAGCATGAGAGAGGTCGTACCTTGTTTTATTGTTTTATGGTAGGATTAACGTAGCTACGTCTGTTCTAGTCTAAGTGCTTTTTGTTTAGATGAACTGCTGGACTTCCTCACAGTGTTATAGGGTGAAGCATCTAGGGTGAGGGGGAGACTACCCTCTTCCTGACCAGGGATGTTTGCTTTTGTGCTTTCATGTTATAGGACCCTTTGATCAGCAGTACGACACACACACACACACACACACACAGGCAAGGTACTCTTTGTGTGTATGTAGACATCATATGTTAATGACCCTATGCATATTCATGTAACCACAATAAAAGGAGTGCTATGGGGAACCTGGCTGAGAGTCTGATGGAGGTCAAGTGGTGGAACGACACTTGGCTCCAGGCAGGTCTCCCTCATGCATGAGTAACAAGAAGAACTTTGCCTACTTCGTGTCTTGCTTGATGTGTAATTATATTGTCCTCAACGTTCCAGCGAATAGGTTCAAGCTACAAACCTATCAGTGGCATTCCTCATATAGTTAATAACAGCTTGGCCTTCTGAAAGATTTTTACAATATTATTACAAAAGTATGGTAAATGGACTGATTCTTATATAGCGCTTTTCTACTCTCCCGGAGTACTCAAAGTGCTCTATACAACATGCTGCATTCACCCATTCCTATAGTCCAGTGCAACTAATAAGCATTCACACTCCGATGAACGTATCGGAGGGCAATTTGGGGTTAATATCTTGCCCAATGAAATTTGGCATGCAGACTGGGGGAGCCAAGAATTGATCCACCAACCTTCCAATCAGTAGCTGATCTGCTCTACCACCTGAGCCACCCACGAGTATGAGCATGCATTATGTATTTGTAATATTCAGTTACAGTACTTTAAGGTGAACAGTGTCCTACTGAACAAGCATTGTCATTGAAATCGGACAATTGTTTTTCATTTCCAAGCGAACCACAAAGTTTAGACTGCTATGAAAGGTTGCATTATGTTGTTTTTTGTCTCCTTGTGAAGTTTCCTGTGTGATTTCACAATGTGTGTTTACTTTGGCACACACATGTTTTTGTTAACACCTTTGATTAGAACGACTCCCCTGAGATGGGAGTGTGTGGCCATCTGGAAATAATATAAGAAGGTGTGAATGTTCGATGACAGTGATTCAGACCAATTACATATAGCATGTTTGTTTCGTGCCTGTGTCAAGTTCTTGACATGAATCCATTTGCATGAACTGGGAGAATAATGTACCTGTGTGTGTGTGTGTGTGCATACACATACACTTACAGAGTGCATTGATATGAATGATGACATGAATCCTTGGCTACATAACAGATAACTAGGGATGACACCGGTTCTGACATAAACGGTAGTAACCAGACCGAAAAGCAGCACACATTTCGTTGCTTTATTTCGGTGCTTTATTTCGGTGCTTTTTTTTCCTGAGCTGTGATACACTTCTAGCCAATCATTTTACGTTTCCGAGGATAGTAGGCGGGCCCAGGTACATACGTTCTTTTAGAGCAGAGCTACAGATTAAAAATGACCAAGGCGAAGCGGTCAAAGTCTGGCTGTACTTCACAGCAAAATATGCAAACTCAGCAGCAACAAGTGCTTTAAGCTGATACTGTGATCCTGTCAAAGGAGGTAACACCTCAAATCCGATGAAACACCTGGCGACACATAGCGTTTTTTTTAAAAGCCCAGAAATGCGCCGTATTTGATAGCTTGCTGCGAGACCTCACACCGAGCACATCTACTGCGGGTGTGGTGCCTGTTATCGGACCCGGAGTTAGCAACATCCCCCAAAAACCCGAAGAGGAGAGTCCTGGTCCCTAGCCCTGTCAGTGTAGCAGAAATGATGACGGATGATGATGGCAGCAGCCGTTCTTCTCTGCGTGAGTAGCTTAATGTTGTTCGTGTGTAATTTACATTGAGTAGGCTAACCACGTTATTACATTAATGCATGTAAGGTGAACTAGCAAACACCATCATAGCTACATGTGGCTGTCCTCTTGTTTGATGGCAGATACTCCCTTCACCCTGGCCAAAAAGGCTAAAATGACCAAAGAAAAAGTGGAAAACAGTTAAACATGAGAGGTTTTGGACAAAGTTTGTGTTTTTTCCATTGTTTAAGCACTGCTTCCAGCCAAGAGTGATACCATATATGCCCCATAGCTGCAGAAAAGGCTAACATTGTTATCTTTTTTACAAAAAACAGCTGAACATGAGAGGTTTTTGGACCAATTTTGGGTTCTCCATTCTTTAAGCACCGGTTTGAGCACCGTTTGAGCACCGGCACCGTTTCAAAAGTACCGATTTGGCACCGGTATCGGATAAGACCTAAACGATACCCATCCCTACAGATAACATAATTTTTTTTCCTCTGTAAAAGCTACCAAATGACTTTAAAAATCTCATCTGCCACATTGTCTGTTCTGACACTTTATAACAGTGCTTCTCAAACTATTTTCACTAGGACCACCTTTGTTTTACAAGAAAATCTACCTACCTTTATTAGGTAGAGGATCATCAGGGGGTTCTTTTGTCCCTCTTTGGGGGGATACTCCCACGGGGTTTAAATCTTGGACTCTCCACCATTTAACCTGTTGAGAATAGATTCCTTCATATAGATCAGAGCTAAAGAGAATATCGTTTGTAATTTCTTTCAACATTATAATATTGCGGTTAATGGGTGTAAGAATACAAAATAGAAAATAGGCCTGGGATGGGGACAAAGAACTGAGGTTCAGGGCAGGAGGACAATCAACCCCCACCCCCAGGGCATGAAGCAAGAGTTACTGAGGCTGAGGAGCAGACAGAGGGCAAATGGACACTACCTTAAAAGGAGATGGGGGTCAGAGTGTCAGTACCCTTGGCCACTGTACTAGTGTATTTCCATTGTGGGGGTGTTTACTGTAGGCGGGAGGAGACCAGAGGTTATAACTGTAACTGTTGTGTGGAGTTCTTTAGATCAGCCTTTAGCATAGGACTGCATAGGAATGCAGTGTGCCGATCTCCAGATGCATCTGTAAGAATAATGGGTAATAAAATGACTGTGTAAAACATGGAAACATCTCAGCGTGATCTCTACCAGGACCAAAAGAATTGCAGAGACCGGCGTTGTCTCAACAGACCCTAGAACTGAATAAGCTTCTCGGATGAGAGGTGAAACGTCTTCAAGCAACCTAAAGAAGTCCAGACGCTTTTCTTTCCAAGCTCCTTAGACTACTGAGAACCTTCACAGACATAAAGGATTTAGTCATTCTCTATGGTTAAAGAAATTTCACTAATGAATTCATATTTATTATAAATAATCCTAATTATACATCTTGCTTACGTGTTTGTGTCGTGTGTCGCTAAAAATACATTCTATTTTGGTTTTATACGTTGATCAATGACCTGCAGAATCTCCTTATCATATTAAGTGATCCATACAAGTCGAACTTTATGCTTTCTCCCTCTTGAAAGTGGTTACATCCTTGCATTACATACTTTAGGTTCATTTTTTTGCTGGCAGATTAAAAAAAACAACAAAAAAGAAAAGAGGCAGATTCAGAATATAACATGCAGCGTTCTATAGATGGATACATAAGAAGAAGAAAAATAACATGTATGTGCTAACTTTCTAAACACTTTATTTGTTACATTTATGATGAATGGATTTGAAAGTATGTCTGTGAAGGTTCTCAGTCATCCAGGTCATTGTAGTCAAAGGAGCTTGCAAAGAAAAGCGTCTGGACTTCTTTAAGTTGCTTGAAGACGTTTCACCTCTCATCTGAGAAGCTTCTTCAGTTCTAAGGTCAAATGGTGGAGAGTCCCAGATTTAAACTTAGTGGGAGTATCCCCCCACAGAGGGACAAAAGGACCCCTTCATGATCCTCTAATCGTCTGAGCCAAGGTGTGAAACTGGGTGGGGGTCCCAATCAGCCAGGGTTTCGGGGGAGCTCATTGTGAAACCTGGCCCCACCTTATCATGTGATTTCCTGAGGTCAGGATTTGAAAGTAGAGTAAACACATGTGTGTCGGCCTTGGCCCATTAAAGTTCTTGTCTTTACATGAACTTTGTCTGTGTGTGTTTCAGGTACTGCACTTGTTGTCGTAAATTTTGAAGCCATCCTGATAACCTTCTCCCACCAAGGATGTGGAGATCCAACCTCTTTAGATCCAATTAAAATCAAGACACTCAAAAAGATGCTCTGGAAAAGAGTAGAATTCTTGGAACAGAGTTTAATACACTGAATCATATGAACAGCAGGAAAAATACATACAGACATTTAGCAAGAGAATTACATAGCAGAAAGCAAGCAAAGCAAAATCCCGGGGTGTACAGCCTTAAGCACAGACAGCAGAGCAACAGCAGAGGGGAAACAAGTGCTGGGGGTGTCCTCTGGTCCCCTAATATATAGGGATCAAGCATAGTTCTGTTCTGAATAACCCATAATGTTTTATTTAGGGGGTCTATATTTATGCCTGAAGTGAATTGCCATGTAAATAATTTGCATTTACTGAATATGTACTTACTAAGTAACACTGTTCAAAAGTTGAATAAAGAAACAAACAAATTTTTGCCTTTTTTTTTTTATTAAAACCGCTTTGTAGAACATAACATCAGTAACAATGTACAATCCATGTCGTTTATAGTTTACAAGTGACAAAATGTTCACATAAAATCATGACAGCATTTAAATAATATCACCCTCTACTAGCATTCTGTAATTTACTGTCTCTTTTGAAAACGTATCACTACATATACAGCACAAGACTTTTAAGAGTATTTAACAAGAGCATTTTCCCTGGTTTTACTACCACTCTGGGGCACATGTTCACCCTCACATGAAAGAAGTAATCTGATTGGCATAGTGGCATGTAGCATGTAGTTTGAAGCAGGGATTTGTGTAGCGTTGGAACCCAGTCAGGATTTGTTTCATTCATTTCATAGGCTGGTTTGCTACAATAATGAAAAACAATTAGCAACTCTATAAATAGAACATAGTTCTACAAAATTACTCATTAGGATGTTTGTTCTAATTTGCTATGACCTCAGAGAGCATTGAAAAAAAAACCAAACTAATAGGCTATAAAGAGTAATATGAACCTATATAGATCAAGCAACATCAAAGTGCCTTTTTTCACGCTGTGCGCCACGTTATTGTTTACATGAGATGAATTTCTACAATGGCGAACAGAGACAAAATATTGCTACTGTTAATCTTACTATCTGCAGTTTTTACACGCTTACACACAGTTACTGTCCCTCCATTTAGAAAAGCAGAGGTATCAGAGTGTTATTATTTAACATGTAGTTGTTTTTTCCTGTGTAATAATATTCAACATTGCTATCAATACTTCTTTCAACAAAAGCCTCTCTGTGCAAAATGGGTTCAAAAACATCAAATAACTGTGGGATACTGTTTGTCTGTGATTTGAACCGGGGGAACAAGTTGTGGCAGGATCACCCTGATATTATTTGTATCCCATGGTAACTTTATTGGATAAAGAGCAAATATCTCCAAAATTTCAGAAGTAGTTAGTCATTATAAGAAGTGTTTGTGAACTAAAAATCAAGAATGTGGAATACTGCTTGTCCATAATTTGGACAGCCTAGTGCGTGTTCCCAACGCAGGAAAATCCAATTCTGCAGGGAGACCTACCTCGGCACTTTTGCAGGTGAAGCCAAAAGCAAGATAGGCTTCACCATATTTTCTAGTATATATTCTTTCAAGAAAGAAAGAATGCATTTAGTAGAAGTCTTTCTGAAAGTGATATAACTAAGTTTCAGGATATAATTTGTCCACTGTTATCTTCTTCAGTGACATGTACTAACACAGTGCAGAACAGCTACCTAAACTCTACTCTCACAGAGGTTTATTATCTTATTAATAGTGTCACATCCTCACTCTGCATGACTCTTGATTCAGTGGCTCTTCTGAAAACCAATATTCATGAATATTGGTCCATAGCGCCAAATCACAATAACAGTCACCTCAAGGTGCTTTATAATGTACAGTAGATCATACAATGAAAAATACAGAGAAAAACCCAGGACTTCCTGATAATAATGAATTACAGTCGTCCAGCCTGGAAGTAATAAATGCATGAACTAGTTTTTCAGCGTCACTTTGAGACAGGATATTTCTAACTTTAGAGATGTTGCACAAATGGAAGAAAGCAGTCTTACATATTTGTTTAATATGTGCATTGAAGGACATGTCCTGGTCAAAAATGACTCCAAGGTTCCTCACAGCGTTACTGGAGGCCAAGGTAATGCCATCCAGAGTAAGAATCTGCTTAGATACCATATTTCTAAGCTTTTCAGGGCCGAGTACAATAACCTCAGTTTGATCTGAATTAAGAAGCAGAAAGTTAGCGGCCATCCAGGTCTTTATGTCTTTAAGACATTCCTGCAGTTTAACTCATTGGTGTGTGTTATCTGGCTTCATGGACAGATAGAGCTGGGTGTCATCTGCATAGCAGTGTAAATGTATGCTATGTCTTCTAATGATGCTGCCTAAGGGAAGCATGTATAATGTAAACAGAATTGGTCCTAGCACTGAACCCTGTGGAACTCCATAATTAACCTCCATTTACATGCACAAACTGGAGTCTATTAGATAGATATGATACTGCCCAATCAGAAGCTACGCTACAGGACGCACTCAACGACGTCGACTGGGACATGTTCAGAGCATGCGCAGTCGACATCAACGAGTTTACGGAAGTAGCAGTATGCTTCGTCAATATGCTAGCGGAGGAGATTATCCCCACTGCGAGAGTCACCACATTCCCAAACCAGAAACCGTGGATGGACAGATCGATCCGCACTGCAGTAAACGCCAGGACCGCCTCCTACAACGCGGGTCTCGCCACTGGCGATATGAGCGCCTACAAAGCGGCCTCATACGGCGTGCGGCGCGCAGTGAGAGATGCCAAACGCCGGTACCGGGAACGTGTGGAGTCCCGCTTCCACCAGGGCGACACACGGAGTATGTGGCACGGACTACGCACCATTACGGACTACAAAGCCAGGGACACTGCGCCGATCAACGCCGACTCTGCATTCACCAACGAGCTGAATCAATTCTACGCCCGTTTCGAGGTTAGCCAGGCGGCTAATGCTATCTACCGCCTGACTACCGAGGACAGTGACGTCATCAGCGAGAGACCGGTGACCAGCATCGCGGAGCATGACGTCCGAGCGGCACTGAGGAGAGTGAACACAAGGAAAGCGGCGGGGCCAGACGGCATCACCGGCCGTCTGCTGTGCTGCTGTGCTGACCAGCTAGCAGGTGTGTTCACTTACATCTTCAACGAGTCCCTGGCGAAGTCTGTGGTCCCCACATGCTTCAAAAGATCCACCATCATCCCTGTGCCCAAGAACAGCAAACCCTCATCCCTGAACGATTACCGGCCAGTTGCACTGACCTCGGTAGTAATGAAGGTGTTTGAGAGGCTGCTGAAGAACATCATCTCCTCCTCCATCCCAGACACCACAGATCCGCTGCAGTTCACCTACAGATCCAACAGATCCACAGAGGATGCCATCGCTCACGTCCTACACACCACTCTCAGCCACGTGGACAAGAAACAGGGTAACTATGTGCGAATGCTGTTTGTTGATTACAGTTCAGCGTTTAACACAATAGTGCCCTGCAGACTGTTCACAAAGCTCAGGGATCTGGGACTTAACAGCCGTCTGTGTGCATGGGTGTTGGACTTCCTCACTGGCAGAACTCAGGTGGTGAGGGTGGGCAGGTGCTTCTCCAACAGCATCACCATCAACACAGGAGCACCTCAGGGATGTGTCCTCTCGCCACTGCTCTACTCCCTCTACACTTCAGACTGTGTGGCCACCCATGGCTCCAACACCATTGTGAAGTTTGCTGACGACACAGTGGTGTTGGGTGCCATCTCCAACAACGATGAGGCGGCCTACATGGATGAAGTGAAGAATCTGGCATCGTGGTGCCAGGACAACCACCTCCAGCTGAACGTCAGCAAGACCAAGGAGCTGGTGGTGGACTTCAGAAGGGGTCAGCACAGAGACTACAAGCCCATTATCATCAATGGAGCTCCAGTGGAGAGGGTGCAGTCCTTCAAGTATCTTGGTGTCCACATCTCCTCAGACCTGACATGGGCTGCCCACATTCAGATCCAGACCAAAAAGGTTAGGCAGCGCCTGTATCACCTACGACAACTGAGGAAGTTCAGGGTCTCTCCAAAGATCCTCAGGATTTTCTATACAGGCGCTGTGGAGAGCATCCTCACACAGAACATGACATCGTGGTTCGGGAACAGCTGTGTGAAGGACCAAAAAGCTCTCCAGAGAGTGATCCGTACAGCAGAGCGCTGCTGCAGGATTGCTCTCCCCCCGCTTCAGGACACCTACACCAGGAGATGCCGGACTAGAGCAGCGCAGATACTGAAGGACCTGTCCCATCCTGGCAACAAACTGTTCCAACTTCTGCAATCTGGTAGAAGGTTCCGCATCATCCGGGCAAGGACAGAGAGACTCAAGAGGAGCTTCTATCCCCAAGCCATCCGTGCCCTAAACACACACACCCGCCCTCTCACATCATCTATAATTGACTGAGACAGGACTCTCTTCCAGACACTCTAAACCAAGGCACAATGTACATTTCAAATTCCTTTAATTTTAAATATGTTTATATTGTCTATCCTGTAAAATAGTCAGATGTCTATTCATATTAATGTACAGAATTCACCTGCTTGCTGCTACTGCTGCACATTCACCCAGTGTATATACTATATGTGTATATATATAATGTTCTTCCTCTACACCCCCCCCCCCCCCCCCCCCAATTTTTGCACATGTCGAGGAGCGTGTCAGGCTACATTTCACTGTGTGTTATACTTGTATAACTATTCATGTGACAAATAAAGAACCTTGAACCTTGAACCTTGATACAAACCACTGCAGCACAGTACCTGTAATACCTACAGCATGTTCTAATCGCTCTAATAGGATATTATGGTCGACAGTATCGAACGCTGCACTGAGGTCTAGCAGGACAAGCATAGAGATGAGTCAGAACTGAGGGGATTGAACTACCAGAAGGCAACATTGCAGACATAGAGGACAGTTACAAGTACCTGGGGATTCCGCAGGCAAATGGGAACCATGAAGAGGCCGCTAGAAAGGCTGCAACCACCAAGTACCTGCAGAGGGTCAGGCAAGTCCTGAGGAGTCAGCTGAATGGTAAGAACAAGATCCGGGCCATCAACACGTACGCCCTGCCCGTGATCAGGTACCCTGCTGGGGTAATAGGCTGGCCAAAGGAGGAGATAGAAGCCACTGACATAAAGACAAGAAAGCTCCTTACCATGCATGGAGGGTTTCACCCCAAGTCCAGCACCCTGAGGCTGTACGCTAAGCGGAAGGAAGGGGGCCGGGGACTGGTGAGTGTCAGCACCACAGTCCAGGATGAGACAACGAACATCCAAGAATACACTGGGAAGATGGCCCCAACTGACCGAGTGCTCAGTGAATACCTCAGGCAGCAGAAACCCAAGAAAGAGGAGGGAGACGAGGAACCATCATGGAAGGACAGGCCCCTGCACGGTATGTACCACCGGCAGATAGAGGAGGTGGCTGATGTCCAGAAATCCTACCAGTGGCTGGACAAAGCTGGACTGAAAGACAGCACAGAGGCACTAATCATGGCAGCACAAGAACAAGCTCTGAGTACAAGATCCATAGAGGCTGGGGTCTATCACACCAGGCAAGACCCCAGGTGCAGGCTGTGTAAAGATGCCCCAGAGACAATCCAGCACATAACAGCAGGGTGCAAGATGCTAGCAGGCAAGGCATACATGGAACGCCATAACCAAGTGGCCGGCATAGTGTACAGGAACATCTGTGCCGAGTATCAGAATCAGAATCAGAATCAGAATACTTTATTGATCCCTGGGGGAAATTATTTTTTGTTACAGTGCTCCATTATAACCAACATTAAGACAAGACAGACAATACACTAACTAAGAATAGTACAATATATACATATATATACATACATACATAAGTCACTCATAAATAAATAGCTGGAAAAGAAACATGTGTAGCTGTAGCAGCAAACAGTGTGTTAAGTGGATGCGTTGTACAGGGAGATGGCCACAGGCAGGAAAGATTTCCTGTGTCGTTCAGTGGTGCTTTTGGGTAATCTCAGTCTCTCACTGAACGTGCTCCTGTGACTGACCAGCATGTCATGGAGTGGGTGGGAGGTGTTATCCAACATTGTCTTTATCTTGGACAGCATCCGCCTCTCCGACACCACCTTGAGGGAGTCCAGCTCCATCCCCACAACATTGCTGGCCTTACGGATCAGTTTATTGAGTCTGTTGGCATCTGCGACCCTCAGCCTGCTCCCCCAGCATGCAACAGCATAGAGGATCGCACTGGCCACAACAGACTCGTAAAAAATCCTCAGCATTTTCTGGCAGATGTTGAAGGACCTCAGTCACCTCAAAAAATAGAGACGACTCTGGCCCTTCCTGTAAAGTGCTGTGGTGTTTTTAGCCCAGTCCAGTTTATTGTCAATGTGTACTCCAAGGTAAATGGCCTGTATTTGTATAGCGCTTTTCTAGTCCCTAAGGACCCCAAAGCGCTTTACACAACCTGTCATCCACCCATTCACACACACATTCACACACTGGTGATGGCAAGCTACATTGTAGCCACAGCCACCCTGGGGCGCACTGACAGAGGCGACTATAAAAGGTATTTATAGTCCTCCACAATGTCAACACTGACCCCCTGGATTGAAACAGGGGTCAAGTGTTTCCTGGTCTTCCTGAAGTCCACGATCAGTTCCTTGGTCTTTGCCACGTTGAGCTGCAGATGATTCTGCTCACACCACGTGACAAAGGAGTCGACCACAGCCCGGTACTCTGCCTCATCATCCCTGCTGATGCATCCAACCACCGCAGAGTCATCAGAAAACTTCTGAAGATGGCAGGTCTCTGTGCAGTGGCTGAAGTCTGTGGTGTAGAGGGTGAAGAGGAAGGGGGAGAGGACAGTCCCCTGTGGTGCCCCTGTGTTGCTGATTACCTTGTCAGACACACACTGTGGGAGACGTACATATTGTGGTCTTCCTGTCAGGTAATCAACAATCCAGGACACCAGAGAAGCATCCACCTGCATCGCTGCTAACTTATCACCCAGGAGGGTCGGCCTGATGGTGTTGAAAGCACTGGAAAAGTCAAAAAACATGACCCTCACAGTGCTCGCCGGCTGGTCCAGATGGGTGTAGACACGATTGAGCAGGTAGATGATGGCGTCCTCAGTTCCGAGACGAGGCTGATAAGCGAACTGAAGGGGATCCAGATGTGGTCTTACTATGGGTCGCAGCTGGTCCAGGATGAGCCTTTCCAGGGTCTTCATGATGTGGGAGGTCAGTGCCACGGGCCTGTAATCCTGGGGGCCACTGGGACGTGGCGTCTTTGGTACAGGGACGAGGCATGATGTCTTCCACATCACCAGGACCCTCTGGAAGTCCCGAGATCAAAATGGGAGATGCCCCCAAGGGTGGTGGAGAATGACCGAGCTAAGATCCTGTGGGACTTCCAGATACAGACGGACAAAATGGTGGTGGCTAACCAACCGGACATAGTGGTGGTAGACAAAGAGAAGAAGACGGCCGTAGTGATCGATGTAGCGGTTCCGAATGACAGCAACATCAGGAAGAAGGAACACGAGAAGCTGGAGAAATACCAAGGGCTCAGAGAAGAGCTCGAGAGGATGTGGAGGGTGAAGGTAACGGTGGTCCCCGTGGTAATCGGAGCACTAGGTGCGGTGACTCCCAAGCTAGGCGAGTGGCTCCAGCAGATCCCGGGAACAACATCGGCGATCTCTGTCCAGAAGAGCGCAGTCCTGGGAACAGCTAAGATACTGCGCAGGACCCTCAAGCTCCCAGGCCTCGGGTAGAGGACCCGAGCTTGAAGGATAAACCGCCCGCAGGGGCGTGCTGGGTGTTTTTATATACACACACACATATACATATATCACTGACTTTCAGCTTGTTGTGTTTGTGGATATATGACTGACTTTAATTATTAAACATTCGCACATAAATAAGTGACGTCATATTCAGTACTTTTGACAGTTCACTCTTTGGCCGCTCCATCTTATTAGGGAAATTCCATATACATAAATGTAAATTTCAAAACTCAATCCCATCATTTAATTTGTTTTTGATTGAAATTGAATATTACTTAAACTCTCTTAAATTAACTTCCAATAAAAAAGGTTTATCATTGATTGAAATTCATTCAGAAATGTTTAACGAATGAGCTGTCACAACTTTCAAATACAAAGTTGTTATGAAGTCTGTCACATTCCCCCCCTTTTTTCTTTTTTTTTCCTTTATTTATTTATCCTTCTTATTTCATTGTACTGTATATTGTTACTCTTATTTGCCTTGTATGTCTACTGTACAAACTGAACTGGAATGACTGACTTTTCGCTTTATAATTTCAATAAAGTTTGAAAAAAAAAAACCTCTTCGGCCGCTCCCTTCTGCCGTATTTTGCGGCAAAATTCTCCACACCCACCGCCGCGCTATGAATTGTGGGATATATGGGACCACGAAGCGTGCACCGGACCACGCTTGATATTTGGGGAAATCGACGGCGCATTTGGAGTATGCATTTGAAGTACACTTCGAATTGGGACAGCCGTCGTCGCGTGGCGGTGACGTAACCGCACTTAAAATGCGTACTTCAAGCGTGCAGACTCTGAATTGGGACAGAGCCTTAGTTGCTGTCTCCACTGTGCCAAGTTCACGTCTCTGTGTCATACTTCCTGTTTTACTTTGAAGGTCCGTGTCTTATGTGAATGTGTCCTGCTTTGCTTCCTTGTCTCGTCAGTCCTGATTTCTCCCAGCTGTGTCCTCCTGTGTCTCATTCCCCTTGTTACTTCCCAGTGTATTTAAACCCTGTGTTTCTCTGAGTCACTGTTGCGTCGTCTCTCTTGCTGTGTGGATCTCCCTGTGAGTTTTAGTTCATTGTTTCCCCAGTTTAGCTTCGTTTACTTTGTCTGCTCGTTTTTTATGTGACCAGCAAATAAAGCTGTGATTTTGAGTTCATCCCCTGAGTCTGTGAGTCCTGCACTTTGAGTCCTCATCTCCTGCCTGCCACACAGCGTTTCATGACACCTACAATCCGTCCTGCTCTGTAGTAAATTCAGCGACATCTGACTGTCCTGTTGCTCCCATTGAAATGTATACAGCCTATTTAAAATCTAAAACTTATAATTGTCCGTAGCCTACTGTTGGTTACCACTGTCCTGTTTGTAATGGATACTAACTAGCTAACTAACTGGATGCCCATTAACCTTATAACTCCTGTTGTGTGTGTGTGTGTACAGAGAGAAAGCCAGGTTCATAATGGATATAAGGAAGTTTTTTGAAAAAAAGGAGCCACATTCAGGTAAAAGTGTAAAATCAAATGATCTGTGAATCAAGAATAATATTGGATCAGTGTTTCAATGTTTATATCTTTTATTAGATGTTCATGTGGTTTGGTTATTTGCCTTTTGGTTGAAAGTACACTGAGAGAGGACTTTTTGTTAGTGATCTTAATATAATTTTTTTCATATTAATGTAATTTATCATCTAATTGAATACAATCTATTTGTGTATGATTGTCAGTCCAAAGAGGGAGAGAGGAAAGAGGGAACGTGAGGAGAAAGTACAAGGTCAGGAAGAAGCAGGTAACAGTGACAGGCACAACAAACTGTTAAACTGACAAAGAGAAAAAACCTGATTTTACTCACAATCTGGAAGTTGTGTCCTCCCTATATTAAAGCTGCTGTACAGAGTCTGCTAAACAAACTGGGTTGAAACATTTTGACCGTCTTTAACAACATTCCAACATAACATTATCATTGATCGGGGAGATTTTTATGTGGTTCAGCCACAACTCTACTGAAACCTCAGCCAGTAATAGGTCGGCCAACTTTTGGACCGTCCAGTTGTCTGTATGACTGCTGCAGTACGTACATCACATTTGCACACTATCAGTGCCAAACAGCCCTGGTGGAGTGAGGAGCTGTAAAGAGAAGCAGATGCTCTGTTTATATTCTAAACATGTTTTAAGCTTGTTTCAAAGATTCTGTACAGCAGCTTTAAATGTTTTCCAAAAGCACACACACACTTATCAGTGTTTCTCAAACTTTTTACAGTGTGGACCACCTGAGAAAATGTCAAGCTCTCCTAAGGACCACTATGAAAGCATGAAACTCATAAATCTAAAACACAAAATTATTATTTTTAAATTAGTAAAATTATTGTTTGCAGTAAAGATTTTTTCATAGATTGTATACATTCTACCACAGGCTGTCAGGGTTCCTGGGTCGGTGACCCAGTGTTTTCAGTTTTGTTCATGTTCAGTTTATTTTTCCACTTCCATGTGCTCACTTCCTGCTTTTCCTGTGTCAGCTCGTCTTGTGTCATTAGCCAGATTATGTTCAGCTGTGTACTCACCGGTCTCTCATTGTCATCCTCATCAGTCAGTGTATTTAAGCCCTCTGTTACCTACTCATTCACTGTCGTGTCATTGATGTTATGTTGTCGTTTCTTCCTGCGTTCAGTCAGCCAGCCATTCAGTCAGTCCTTTGTTCATTCAGTCAGCCGTCCAGCCAGCCATTTCCTACCTCTGTTCTGTTTGTTCTCTCCATCGGCAATAAACACCCACCTTCACCTACCTACCTGTGAGTCCAGCATTTGGGTCCTCCCTCTCTCATCCACGACACTACTCCTGACACAGGCAAAGTTGCCTCCATTTTTATATATATATTTTTAAATATTTTCTAATATATTTGTAATAATTTATTCTGTTTTGGAAGTGTTTTTTATGCATCTGTATTATATTATACATACACATTAAAAGTGAATCTCTTTCCAAAAAATGCAGTCAGTTTACTTTTTACTCACTATGAGCATCATTCATTAATCTCCCCAGTAATTAAGGTTAGGATATGTATTTTTTTATTCCAATCCATTCTTCGTTTGCAGCATTTAAATAACCTTTATCAGATTTGATGGGTTTTTTTACAGACTTTTCAAAAAAGTGTTTTGCTTTTCTTTCACAAATGTGGGATTAAATTGTGTTAAAATGTACAAAACAGTGATGTCATGTTTTGTGACGAGGACCCAGGCACAGAGAGACTTGATGAATTCAAGAATCTTATGATTTAGTAAAGAAATTTGCAGACTTGCACGGAGATGGTAAAATTATGATGACTGATAACAGAGACGAAGACAACAGACAATGAGGACAGGGAGGAACAGGGGTTTAAATGTACCAAAGAGACAGTCAGAGAGAACTCGGGACAACATTTAAGGATGCAGGGACTGACAGAGACAGGTTTATCTTGCCTGGCTGGGCAGCTCTCTGGGTGCTCAGCACCCCCAAAGCTCTGATCCTAGAATCGCCCCTGGGGCAAGATACTAACCCCCACTTGCTCTCCGATGCATCCATCTGAGTATGAGTGTATGTTAGTTAGAAAGCAGTGAGAACACAGAGACATCAGTGCTTGTGTGAATGCGGTGTGTTGTATAGAGCGCTTTGAGTACTCTAGGAGAGTAGAACAGTGCTATGTAAGAATCAGTCCATTTACCATAGGTCTAGTGATGGATAAGAGTTCTGGAATTTGGGTTGCTCTTTTAGTTGGTGCTTGGGAGGGTAGAATCAATAAATATCCAGTTCATGATCTTTATGACAATTACGGTACAATATAAGTTTAAAATGTAAATTAATTATCTGCATAAATTTTTCAAATTTTCACTTTCATCTACTAAACTAAGAAGATGGAAAGAAAAGGGACTCGCCACCATTTGGTTTAGAATTGAAGAAACATCTTGGATGAGAGGCGAAACATCTTCAAGAAACTTAAATCAAAAAAATTGTTATTACTGTTCAAAAATAGGTCAGCTGTTCAAGAGTCTGATGGCAGTGGGGAAGAAGGAGTTGTTGAGTCTGGATGTTCTGGATTTCACACTTCTGAATCTCCGTCCCGAGGGCAGAAGTGTGAACAGTGCAACACGTTCTCACTCCCAACTCGTCAAACGTGTGACGCATGGTCAGGCTCCCTCTGCTGCACTTATGGACGCGCAGGTACCCCCCTCGCGTCGGGAATTGACGTGAAGGGTCCTCCGATTGAAGAGATTGCCGCGGAAGTGCCTGTTGTCGGTATATTTAGACATTTTCCAAATCACATTGTAGTGACGTATACAGAACACAATAAATTATATAATGTAAACAACTACCTGAAAAACAGGTAGAACGATGCTTTTGTATCGTTTGTTGCATTTATGGAGGGAGTGATGTATGCTGGGTAATGGCACAGCTAGCTACTGGGTGACTTTATTCACCCGCTTCGGCTGTTATCAGTCCATACAATGGGCGTTATTAGCACAAATCAGTCCCATAGATATGGACAATCTCCTGCTAGATTGTTCAGAAGGTTGTTCTCATCCATCCAGATGGAGGATCACTAACAGGAGCGTGGAAGACTCCAGAATCCACTCTGGCTGCAATCCGGTGGATATGCAGTGGGTACAGGTAAGACCATTTAAACGGACAGCATTTATAGACTGACTATTAAAAGTCAGCGAGTGTCAGTAATGTTAATGTGGTTATGTTAGTAATACAACGAGTGCTAATATAACAGCTTTAAGATGCATTTGTAGATATTATTACGTGTTTTACCGTCTTTATGGTGCTAGCTTAAAGTTACGGTGTAAACGTTAGCTTATATTGGAGTAAAGCTGTTACTGTTTAAACGATGTTAGCACAGAAATATTAGCTTCTGTCATGACTGATGAAGTTACTAGTTAATAAAGTTTCCAGTAAAATGTTTAATCGCAGCCACAGACTGACAGCAAATATCTCGATTAGCTTCAGTGCATCTGTAATAATTATGTGCAAGTTTCAGTGCTTCGTTTAAACTGTATGATACTTATACTGACCCAGGGTCAGTGTAAAATACAATCCTAGCTGTGTGAACAAAGCCTGGCTCCTTTAATCCTGCATGACAAACCTGAGGATGCAGGTTATTATTACTCTTTCCTGCTGGCACACCTGTCACACCTGAGAGTCAGCTAGAAACTTACAGTGACGTGGACATCATGCAAAGACTTCCAGACTCTGTAATACTGCAAATGATCAGTGACTCAGGTTAACACTAAACTTTAAACGGCACCTCTGTGTCTCTGTGTGCTGAACATCTAGGATTGAGTCAGGCTGCATCAGCTAAAGCTGTTATTTGTATATATCAGTATTTTTTATTCAGGTGTGGGGAAAATACGTAAGACTGCAGTGAAGCGATGCACCAGATGAATCCCTGGCCAAAGGTATCGTACTTAAATCAGACTACTGATCCAGCCACATCAGCCTTTTGTGAGGTCTGTTTAAAGTAGACTAAAAATGAACTGCAGGTTCCTGAGAGGTGGACTGTGAGCACAGAAACACATGTTCATACATACAGCTGCAGCAAACTTACATTAATTTTAAATAGATTTGTTACTCTGATGTCTGTCTCTGTGTTAGTCCTCTGACAGACTGGTGACCTGTCCAGGTGTGCTCTACCTATGACTACTGGGACAGGCTCTGGCCTCTGTAAAATAAATTTTCTGTTATTCTCATTTAAAGTGCTTATGCATATGCTTAGTTGTGACACTGTTCAGTGAAAGTTTCTAAAACTAGATGAACTTACTTCAGCGTCAGCAGTTTGTGTCACGGTTCTGGGTCCGTTGGACCCAGTAGTTTGAGTTTTATTATGTTTTAGTTTGCATCAGGGATTGTTTTCTTGTTCTCTTGTAGTGTTGATGATGATGATGTTTATTATTTGAGTTTCATGTTTCTGTGGTGTTTAGGATTTGTTCTTCGGTTGTGTCTGCTTAGTATTTGTCTAGCTCCATGTGCCATTGTCTGTCTGTCTCTCTGTCGAGTTTGTGTCTTAGTGTGATGGTTTCTTGTTCCTGTTTTATTGTGATGGTCTGCGTCTCATGTGAGTGTGTTCAGTTTTACCTTTGTCTCGTCTTGTGATCATTCCCAGCTGTGTCCACCACCTGTGTGTAATTCCCCTGTGATTCTCCGTGTATTTAAGTCATGTCTGCCATCATTGTAGTTGCTGGTCCGTCTGTGTATTCCACCCTGCGTCATCTGTGTGTTTCCCTGCTGTCAACCGCTAAGTGTTTCTGCTCATGCTCATGTTCAGGTTCGTGTTCTGTAGTTAGTTTGTTCCCAGTCTAGTTAGTCATAGCTCCCTTTGCCGTTTGTATTTACTTTCATGCTCAATAAACCACCTTCACACCTTCACGACTGCCTGCGTTTGGATCCTCCTTCATTGCCTCCACACGGCTCACCTCACTCGCCGTGACAGTACGGACCAGCCAGATATGGATCCAGCGGCATTCACCCCACCCACGGAGCTTCGGGACCTCATCACGAACTCCGCTTCACAAATAATCAACCTGTGGCTAGAGCATGAGGGAGAAGCATTCCTCCACGTTCTGGAAGCCAGACTGCAACAGCTGCTCACGGATTATCCCTGGCTATTGGACTTACTACACCCACTCGCGCAAGACTTCATCCTTCACGAACTTCACCTACACCCACCAGCCGCTATCGCTTCCCAACCCAGCCGGACGCCGGAGGTTTTGCCCGGCCCGCCGGAGGTTTTGCCCGGCCCGCCGGAGGTTTTGCCCGGCCCGCCGGAGGTTTTGCCCGGGAGGAAGCGACGATCGCGCCGTCGGCCCGTCGCCCCACAGCTGGAGAATAGGACTTCAGAACTGCCGGCTGTGGTGAGTGGAAAAGACGCTCTGTCTGTTTCACCAGTTCATATGACTGTTTATACCGGGGCTGTGTTCGTTGAGTCAGCTGCTCAGCCGGTAGCTCGGTTAGCTTCCCAGCAGTCGCTAACTCAGTCAGCCACTCACTCATCACCTCCATCACAGTCACAGTCAGACCCAGTAGACACCATGTTACAGTCCATAGCCCAGTCAATAGCTCAGTTGGCAAGAGAGTCATCAGCCTTATCAGTTCAGCCAGCCACTCCACCACCTGTTACTACTTTGCTACCTGTAGCTCAGTTGCCACCAGTTCAGCAGCCTGTCCACTCATTTACCCAGCCTTTATCCTCACAGCCTCATTACAAGCAGGGAACACACTCCACACAAACTTTTGCTGGTTCATTTAAGCTGGCCATCTCAGAGGCAGTTGCTCCCTCTAGGGCCTCCCCAGAGGCTGGGTGTCAGTCACCAGCAAACTCTGGACCCCTAGAGGTCAAGACACCAGCACCAGCAGCCTCACCGGAGAACTCACCTGAACAGTCTCGGCTCTCAGCACCCCCTGAGAGCTCAAGTGAGTTCACCCGTCCGCCTCAGTCCTCTGCTGAGTGTATTGGGGAACACTTCCAGCCCTCTGAGGACTGTATCCCACTGTTGCTGCCTGAGTCTAGCCACGGTGCTGCTCAGTCCCAGCCAGTGTCCACACTGGCAGAGGTCTCCGTACCTGCTGCTTCAGAGACTGCTTTCCCTGGAGGGCCTGAGGAGCCCGTCCAGCCTCAAGTGTCGTCTGCTGGGGGTTTAGGAGAACCCAGCCAGCCTCAAGCCTCGTCTGCTGGAGGGCCCGTGGAGCCCACCCAGCACATCCTCACATCTGCTGGTGGTCCTGGAGGACCCAGCCAGCACATCTCCACATCACCTTCTGCAGCATCACCGCCGTCAGGTTCCGCAGCCGTCCCGCTGCCGTCAGGTTCCGCAGCCGTCCCGCTGCCGTCTTCATCATCTTCGCCTGGTCCAGCCTCCGTGTCTTCATCATCTTCGCCTGGTCCAGCCACTGCTTCGTCCTCGTCTGGTCCAGCCTCTGCTTCGTCCTCGTCTGGTCCCGCCTCGTCTGGTCCCGCCTCGTCTGGTCCTGTGGTTGCCACGCCGCCGTCGGTGCCAGCTCGACCCGTTCCGCCTCGCCTCTGCCGGCCGTTTTCCGGGCCTCTGAGATGGCATCATGGCCTTCGGGGACGGCCTCCGGAAGGTGTTCGTCGCCGCCGCTGGCATCACGGCCGTCCTCCGGCATCGCGGCCGTCCTCCGGACCTGCTCGGTGGCCGCCACTGCCTTCCACATGGTCGGCCTCCGGAACTGTTTGCCCGCCGTTGCCGTGTGCGCGGTCGGCCTCCAGAACTGTATTCGCGCCACCGTTGCCGTCCGCACGGTCGGCCCCCGGACCTGCTTCCTCGCCGCCGTTGCTGCACGCACGGTCGGCCTCCAGAACTGTTTGCCTGTCGCCGCCGTTGCTGTGTGCAGGGTCGGCCCCCTGAACTGTTTCGGCTCTTGTGTTGTCGGCCCCCGGACTTTACTGTGGACTCGTGTATGGTCTTGTTTTGTGTTGGCCTGTTTTTGGTTTATTCTGGTCTCTTGTGCTCCTTGTTTTTGTTTCAGACCCTCCTTCCTGGACCCCCTCCGCCCGCCCTGGCTTGGTGCTTTGTGCTTTTTTGTTTGGGGCTGTCGGGAGCCAGCCCTTTGAGGGGGGGGGTACTGTCACGGTTCTGGGTCCATTGGACCCAGTAGTTTGAGTTTTATTATGTTTTAGTTTGCATCAGGGATTGTTTTCTTGTTCTCTTGTAGTGTTGATGATGATGATGTTTATTATTTGAGTTTCATGTTTCTGTGGTGTTTAGGATTTGTTCTTCGGTTGTGTCTGCTTAGTATTTGTCTAGCTCCATGTGCCATTGTCTGTCTGTCTCTCTGTCGAGTTTGTGTCTTAGTGTGATGGTTTCTTGTTCCTGTTTTATTGTGATGGTCTGCGTCTCATGTGAGTGTGTTCAGTTTTACCTTTGTCTCGTCTTGTGATCATTCCCAGCTGTGTCCACCACCTGTGTGTAATTCCCCTGTGATTCTCCGTGTATTTAAGTCATGTCTGCCGTCATTGTAGTTGCTGGTCCGTCTGTGTATTCCACCCTGCGTCATCTGTGTGTTTCCCTGCTGTCAACCGCTAAGTGTTTCTGCTCATGTTCAGGTTCGTGTTCTGTAGTTAGTTTGTTCCCAGTCTAGTTAGTCATAGCTCCCTTTGCCGTTTGTATTTACTTTCATGCTCAATAAACCACCTTCACACCTTCACGACTGCCTGCGTTTGGATCCTCCTTCATTGCCTCCACACGGCTCACCTCACTCGCCGTGACAGTTTGAGAAAACAACTCCCTTTACAGGTGCTGATAAGGCCAAGGGCACAAAACAGCATAACCATTGATCCGTTAGGTTTCATAGCGAGACACGTGAAGTGTGGTAGGATCAGTTTGTAACTTCCTCCCTCTTCCTTGGAATGCATAAAGGAGGAGGAGCACCACTTCTGTGGCAGCGCTGACATGACTGAACTGTGATGTTTGATGTGTGTTGGCGCAGTAATAAATAGCTTGATCACAGCTCTTTCTGTGTTGCAGACTTTATTTAAAAAATTCCACGACACCCCCCCCCCACACACACACACACACACACACACACACCCTCCCACTGTGAACCTGAATTAAATATTCAGAAGACATTTGTTTAAATAGTTCTACAAATCTGAGCTGTTGGTGTGTCCTTGGATTGTGTGGTAATAATATTAGAGCCTCAATCTTTCTTACTGAATCTCTACTCTGAGTCATGTTACCTGAGATTAGTTCTATGTTTTCCTGTCAGCCTGGACAAATGTGCTGTGTGAAGGAAATTAAATTAAATCAGATCTGAACTGCGTACATTTGAGGAACCTGTTCATATTTAATTGAAATATGAACCAGTGATTTTTTTGATTGCTGATTCCAAGAGAGTCTTTGTGGAAATCCTGTTTGGCTTTTTGTTATTTTAATTCTCTTCTCTGTTTTCCAGAACAGTTCTCCACAGTCGCTGTCCACATGGGTCAGTGGGACCAAGAAGCACTCTGCTAATGTGGGACTCTGCCCAGCAACATCCAGCAGGACCCAGACAGTTTTCTATCTCCCAGCTGGAGTTTTTGTTTGTCTGTGACTGGAGAGTCAGATTTTTGTTGAGCTTCACACTTGCAGAGGTAAGTCAGTTTGCAGAGATCCCTCCCACCCTGGCTTTTATGTGCTAGATTTCTTATCTGAAACAGTAATATTTCAGTGACTGCTGCTTATACCACAGGTTAATACACGCTACTGATCCCTGATAGGAGAATCATCACCTCTGCCAACAAAGAAGCCTGGTGGATGTTTGTTTACAGTCTGATGATGGGACATCATGCTCTGCATCTTCAAAGTTTGTCTCTTGATTATTATTCATACCCAGTAATGTGAAGTATGCTCATATCTACTATAACTGAACCAACCTGGTGCTGTTCATTGAGTCTGAATGTTGGATGTTGTGTATCTCGTGTTCTCTGGGCTTTGTTGTCCTCAGTCTTTTTGCAGGTTCAGAAAACAAAACCAGGATGTAAATGTTTCTTCTCCATGATGTTTCTTCAAATGTTTCTTCTGGATGATGATAAGACTGTGACACGGGACGCCACCTTTGGTCTTGTGATGAAGCAAAGCTCAGGAAGAAGTGGGATTAAATGGTACTCGCATGTGTGCTGCTGAGAAGGATGTACAGGGGCACCTGCAGCCAAATCCAAGCCTCAGGTTAGTTGTAGTTGCAGAACGCTATAGACTGAGACAGCTGAGGCATCAAATGTTTGATTAAACGGATGAAAAAGAGAAGTTTCTTCCCTGTAATTATCACTTCTTAAAATCTGTAGCAACTTCAAGTCTGTCAGCATGCTGAGCATGCTCAGAATGTGACAATATATTTTTGTTCAATATTTAATTTCTTTCAGTTGCAATTGTTAAATGAAAAAAATAATAAAAATATATTCTTATAATTTAGCAAACTAATTTATCAAAAAAAAAAAAATACATATACCTGTATTAGTTTTAATAAATTAATTTGACACCTGTATTGAAAATACCATATTGTATTCATACAGAATCAGTTTGGTATCATGTTTTTCTGCTCACTGATTGCTGAAACTAAGAGCTACTTTGATCTGTTTAGATCTAAAGTATCCAAAGTTGAGCTCTGATGTTTCTTCACCCCTGTGTGTGATATGTGATTCCTACATGCTGGCAGAGCAGCAGTTTGTGCTCACAGATGGTGACGGTGTGGAGAGACGGTGGTGTTTCCTCAGAAGAACCAGCAGAGTCACAAAGGACACCAGTCCATCTCACCACCTTGACTTGCTGACTGATGCTCGTCTCCACTGCACAGAGGAAATCAGCTGACCGAGGTTTGTCCAGTGACGTGTTATGAAATGTATATTTGTTTTATGCTTACAGTTATGTTTTTCTTGACAGAGGCTCTGCAGAGGTTAGACAAAGCAGAGAAAATATGTGCTTTACATTTTACTGTGATTTATTGAGATATTTGTTGCCTGATGTTCAGCAGGAATGGAGAAATAGAATCAAAGGGAGATGTTTTTGCTGTTTTTGTAATGTTTCAGCAACACGTGCCAGATGCTGTTCCTTCATGGTGACATCACCAGAGACAGCCCCGCCCACCTCAGGACCTCGCCATTGGTCATGATGATTATAATGATGACAGCGAGTGCAACTGAGACTGTAAAAATCCACGACCAGAATGTTTCTTTCTAATTATTAATACTGAGAGCCTCTTTCTGTGTTTTGTCTGTTTTGTTTTTTTTACCTCATTTGTTACTAACAAAGTTCACAAACTCACACAGTTTACATGCTGTATGTTTCCATCTTTACCAGCCACACTCTAACTGCATTTAAGAAAATGATCCTTAGAAATCGTCGTTTTTCTCTTTTGTAATTGATGATAATTCAGTGAATATACTGCGCTGCTTCCTTTTATTGCGTCACACATTGCTTTAAGTTTTTCAGTGTCCGGTTATTTTTTACTGCTGTTTGAATTCTCTGTATGTTTGACCCTGTAGACTGTTTGATGGACTGCTTGTCTTCCTGTTTGTTACCGCCGCCTGTTTTTTAATAAAGATTTGGATTTCTGACTTCAACACAGCCTCTGCGTGTCCTCCCTTTGTGTCCTCTTCCTCTGTGAATGTGTTGCATGTGTCACAGATTCATTTTATTAACAGCTTTCCCACAGTGAGTTGCATCAGCATTCATTCACAGCACATTTCAGAAGGATTCAGATTAATACAGTGATCTTACAGTCAGAATGATCCTGACAGAGTGCCACTGTAAATGATCTTTCATCAGGTACATTTTAAAGTTCAGTATTTCAAAGCAGGAGTTATGAAGAATCATGCTGGCATTAGGACTAATAATATGTACTTACAAAGTCAAAGTTTTTTAATTATGCTAGAATATTGGAAGACAATCAACTTTTAGTGTTTTCTGCATATTAATTATTCTGAAATAGAGACGTGACCTTAACTGTACAGAAGCACTAAACAACTGACAATCAGTCAGCTCGGGCTGTGTTTAATCAAAGATTAAACACAGCCCGAGCTGTCATGCACAGTGAGTCTGATCCTTTGCTGTGAGAGTCTGACAAGCATGTTTCTGCTCAGTTTGGAAGAAATAATATCACAATGTTGATCTTTCTTTCCAATATTCCTTCTCTTTTACAACATAAACTGTGATCAAAGGTACTTATGTTCACAGCATGTAATAATACTGACAGTCCAGGGCATTGTGGTCTGTTGAGCTAGGGTTAGGGTTAGGGTTAGCAATTCAGACATATGTAATCAATATTAAACGTCTCTGATGTGGGCCACTGTCCGCAGTGTTGGGAAATCCATACCAGGCTGGAACGAGTCAAGGTAGGTGAGCATCCACGAGAAGACACAGCAGATGCATCCTACTAATACTGACAGGACCAGGAGACTCCAGAAACCCAGCATCTTCTCTTCAGTGCCATCCTCGCCTGTCACCCTCTCTGCCCGCAGCTCTTTGAGTATGGGGTGGAGAAGGGCGCAGAGAAACCCTTATTACTAATTTGTATTATAATTCAATTTTCATGAAATATTCATATTCAGTATCGGTCCTTTTATATTAATAACCACGTATCCCCCCCAGGCTCATGGTGGGGCAGGGCTCTGTCCTGGGATGCTTGAGTACAAGGTAATGTACACCTGACCAGGTATCCAGTCTGTCAGAATTGTTTTCAATATTTGGTTCAAAAACATGAGTGACAACAAAAATCCAACTAGGATTCTTGCATATGATGAATGAAGTCTGTCTTTGACTGTATTGTCCAGCTGATCCATCAAACCCCCAGCAGGTGAACCTTATTCATGACATAACACGGCAACAATGTAAAAAATGAAACAGCAACAGTCTAAATGTAAAGTGCATTCTAAACTCCTCTTCAATAAATCATATGCAAAGAGTCATTCAGGACTGTAAAACGTGAACTACAGAACCCAGAGTCTTCATCATTAAATCTCTGGTTGCTTCATTTTTCTATCCTCTATCAGATACTTTAAGGTTAGGTTAGGTAAACTTGCATTCTCATGGTGAGGCAAAGTGCTTTATGTGTGTGTGTGCGTGTCATGAACGGCTATAAAAGGCCTATAATTAAAGAACAAAGCGGGGTTTGAGTTAGAGTTGCGGCAGACTGTCACTACTTGTAAATGGAACGCAGCCTTCCTACGGCGGACAGCTAATAACAGGAATCGGACGCGGTCCACCCAAGTCCACAGCAACCACCATAGCAACCGCCTAGCATGACCTTAAAAACATATTCTGTCTTCATAACTATCAAACACGTGAAATGACTTGCAAAGTGTTTAAGTGTTACAGCTGCAGAGAGCTATGGCGGTATCTTTGGAAGCTGTTTACATAGCTAATAATATACGATGTAACCATGGAGACAGTCAGTCACGTGAGCTAGCGGTGCACGTTTACTACAGTAAATAAGGTGATTGCGTGCACACGCTGCAGAGGGTAAAGACATTACTTCAATATTGTTTTATATTGATATATATTTGCCTTCTGTTGACCATCACCTCAGGTTCACATCACAGTTTCAGCAGACAGATGCACACTGTCTAAATATGAACACATTCAAAAACTCATGTCTCAGAAATAAGCACAGCTGTTCATGTTTGTCATTAGAGTTTTATTTGTAAGAAAATTATGAGCTTCATATTGTGCATCAAATAAAAGAACATTTCACAACTCTGAGTCAACAGAAACAGGAAACAGAAATGTCTCTAATGTAGACATGTACAGTGTAGTGTAAGCATTAAAAGATCATAAAGGAAACACTAACATTTATGTGAAACTAATTGTAATAAAAAATGAGCAGGTGCTTTATAGATGTAAAAGAAAGAATCTGAAAACAACACTTTTTTGGTCTAAGTGATCAAAGTAGAAAACAGAACTGATGTTCAAGAACAAACCGTAGCTGCACTAATATTACACATCTCCAGTGTTGTGGTGAACAGACATGTTGCTTTTAAAACCACATGCAGTGTGTGACCGTGACTGTTCACTGAGACCATGAACGCCACTTCGCTGAAGCCTTCGCCTTCTTCTTCTTCTTCTTCTAAATTGGAAGCAGAAGGAGCTGCTTTGATCTACTGAAAGGAAAAAGCAGAACATCTGAGCTGAAACCAGTCAGCTGAAACCATTAAGACAGGAACAATCATTCAATGCAGTGTCTCAGGTGGCTTAGCCTGTTACAACTGTTGATACAAGCTAAATACGGTTAACACACAGTGTCAGGGAGCTCCAGTGTGGGAACTAGTGACTTTAGGTTTGTAGTCATTTAACTTTCATCCATCCATTCATTTAATTCAGGAGGAAGAAATGTCAGGTTGGTGCAGGCTGGTTACATGCATTTGGTCCCATGCTGTCTTTAACTAAATGACTTGGTTCACTTTATGGCTGGGCTGTATGTGGGGTTATATCATGTTATTTGGGCAGGAGTACCTGTCCCCTGTTAGACTTAGAAAGTTTCTCCATAAGTAGAGTTTCTAACTCTTCTAGCACATCTGTGGCTGACAGCTTTTTGGTGGCTCTTTTTACCCCACACTGGTTGTGAGTGTGTAAATAGCCCCACTTGTTCTTTTGGGTTGCAGTTAACTTGGGAGGAAGAGGTAGGTCTGCCATGACTAGATGAATAACAATTATCTGGGATACATAAATTTTATAATGCATGCATGTATCTCTATAAACCTGCCTGAGGGCTGCCATTTTTACATTCAGTTATTTCTTTGTTGAATCTAAATAATGAATGTGTTACAGTTAAACTGACACTGGTCAGTGTAAATGGCTCATTGGGACACAGAAACCTTTAAATTAAACCCATCACCTGATATCGAGTGTCAAACAATATCACAGCTGTAAAAGCTGTTTACAGTCACAATTTATAAAACTATGATTGTAAATAAATTCAAACAAGTGAGCTTTTCTCTTTGCGCTGAATATCAACACTGTGATTTCTTAGACTGTAAGCTTTACTTTAGCGCAACCAGTTGTAGAAGCTGCCTCTCCAAATGTCTTTTGATAACAAGAAAAAAATACCTTTTCAGTCCACGGCCTGAAGTTCTTCTCTGACATCTTCTGCAATCGGCTTTGTCTGCTGGTTTGAAGACAATAAACCACAAAAAGATGATTTAGCCACTTTGTCTGCGTCATGCAGCTCGAATGTGTCGTGTAACGATGTTGAATAGCCGTCGTTATCCCTCTGCTGTGTCAGTAGGATTGTACTGTACAGCATCTCATTGATATGTGAGGAATGCTAATGTAACACGATAACAGACTTACATCATTAAAACATAAAAGACAGGAGATATTTAGATATTTTTATATTTATATTACATTTTATAGCTGACGGATATTACTAAATAGATAGAATTTACTAAATAGCTGGATGAACATGAAAAATATGTCTATAATAACAAATGACCATGAGAGCCAGTAGAATTAATTCAACTGGACACTCAAAAGACGTCCTTAAATGCTCTTTAAGTGGCAGAACAGATGAACAAACAGTTAATTGCTTACTTGAGATGAAATCTGCTCAGCTACTTTGAAAACAGCTTCTAACTGGTTCCTCCTTTAACAGGATGACTGCTCAGGGGTAAGGCCATCATGCAGTCCAGCAACCTTTATGGTTCTGCTTTGATTCACCAGGAACTATTAGGGAAACCTTCCAGCGCCTCCTGTGAAAGACACAGGCATAAACACAAACATTTATTAACATGTTCCACATCCTGTGGACAACAACGTACATGGATGCAGGTTTATTGTTAACTTTTGTAAGGTTTATTTAGTGAACATATCCAGCTGCAGCTCCACTGTGATCCTGAGCTGGATAAGCACTTAAGAAAATGTGTCAATAAATGGACAAACATCAACTTACTATATTTATCCAAACAGATGGGACCAATAATGCTTCACTGAGTTAGAGACTTTAACGTCTCTTCTATGTAAGAATGTCTCGTGCTGATATACCTGCAAACTTGACAACAAAGGTTTTTCAGACTACATGTAGCTGTCCTCTATGTCAGCTCACACATTTACATTCATGTCACACTTATTTCTGCTTTCCCATTTTATAATTATTACTTACATTTTGATTAGATACCTTGAGTTTGTAAATGATCAGATTACATAATTGGAATACAATGTATCCAATTCAGGGTCGCGGGAGGATGAAGCCTATCCCAGCTGATACAGGACAAAGACAGGCTGCCAGTTTATTGCAGGTCTAACACAATATGTGTAACAGAAAATCCACTTACATGTTTGATATTTCTTATAATAATCAGAATTATGACTATTATTTAAAGGTTTCTTCATAAATACATTTTGATTTTTTATAACCTCTAAAATATAAACCTGAGCTGTTTCAGATTCTGACCTCTGACCTCACTGCAGCTCCCTCTTGGAAGTACGTCTGCTTCTTGTCTACCCCCAGTGTTGACCGCCTGCCCTTGATATCACGTACTGTACCTGAGGAACAAAAAAGGACAAACACTTGCCTTCATTTAAAAGTACATTCATACAGAGGTAATCTATGGAAACACACTAGTTCACCCTTTGGGAGGAATCAGTTCCTGTGAAACATTTCTGTAAATGAACATCATGTGGAGAATGAATGAAATGAGTTCTTCAGGTGACTCAGCAGTCCCACACTGACAAATGAAATCTAGTTAAACTATTAAGCATCTTTGCTCTTCTGAAATCTGTGTTAAACAACAACAAACATGAATTAGTAACAAAAATACAGCTGAGTAGAGGCTTTACAAACCACCAGCAGCCATAATGCTGAATTTTAATCTTCAAATGTTTCTGAGCCGTCTTCAACCTGCTTTTAAAACATTAAAGTCCCACAGTCAATGCAGCCTGACTCAATCCTAGATGTTCAGCACACAGAGACACAGAGGTGCCGTTTAAAGTTCAGTGATAACCTGAGTCACTGATCATTTGCAGTATTACAGAGTCTGGCAGTCTTTGCATGATGTCCACGTCACTGTACGTTTCTAGCTGACTCTCAGGTGTGACAGGTGTGCCAGCAGGAAAGAGTAATAATAACCTGCATCCTGAGGTTTGTCATGCAGGATTAAAGGAGCCAGGCTTTGTTCACACAGCTAGGATTGTATTTTACACTGACCCTGGGTCAGTATAAGTATCATACAGTTTAAACGAAGCACTGAACCTTGCACATATTTATTATAGATGCACTGAAGCTAATCGAGATATTTGCTGTCAGTCTGTGGCTGCGATTAAACACTTTACTGGAAACTTTATTAACTAGTAACTTCATCAGTCATGACAGAAGCTAATATTTCTGTGCTAACATCGTTTAACTAGTAACAGCTTTCCTCCAATATAAGCTAACGTTTACACCGTAACTTTAAGCTAGCACCATAAAGACGGTAAAACACGTAATAATATCTACAAATGCATCTTAAAGCTGTTATATTAGCACTCTGTGTATTACTAACATAACCACATTAACATTACTGACACTCGCTGACTTTTAATAGTCAGTCTATAAATGCTGTCCGTTTAAATGGTCTTACCTGTACCCACTGCATATCCACCGGATTGCAGCCAGAGTGGATTCTGGAGTCTTCCACGCTCCTGTTAGTGATCCTCCATCTGGATGGATGAGAACAACCTTCTGAACAATCTAGCAGGAGATGGCCCATATCTATGGGACTGATTTGTGCTAATAACGCCCATTGTATGGACTGATAACAGCCGAAGCGGGTGAATAAAGTCACCCAGTAGCTAGCTGTGCCATTACCCAGCATACATCACTCCCTCCATAAATGCAACAAACGATACAAAAGTATTGTTCTACCTGTTTTTCAGGTAGTTGTTTACATTATATAATTTATTGTGTTCTGTATACGTCACTACAATGTGATTTGGAAAATGTCTAAATATACCGACAACAGGCACTTCCGCGGCAATCTCTTCAATCGGAGGACCCTTCACGTCAATTCCCGACGCGAGGGGGGTACCTGCGCGTTCATAAGTGCAGCAGAGGGAGCCTGACCATGCGTCACACGTTTGACGAGTTGGGAGTGAGAACGTGTTGGAACAGTCCATGTTGGGGTGTGTGGGGTCTTTGAGGGTGGAGGCAGCTCTCCTCTGGACTCTGCAATGGTAGATGCTCTGGAGAGAGGGCAGCGTACTTCTGGTGATCTTCTCTGCAGTTGTTATGACTCTCTGCAGGCATTTGCGGTCAATGTCAGTAGTGCTGCTGTACCATGCAGTGATGCAGCTGGTCAGTGTGGGCTCCACAATACAGCTGTAGAACCTGCTGAGGATTTTGGCCGACATGCAGAATTTCCTCTGCCTCCTCACGTATTACAGCCGCTGCTGAGCCTTCTTGACTTTCAAGATAAAGACCCTATAACGATACACATAAGGCCCACCAATCACACAAACACCTATGTGCAAGCACGTGCCTACAATGGGAAGAAAAAACTCAATTTAATTCGAAAAAACCTCCAGTAGAACTAGGCTCGGGGAGGGGCAGCCGTATTGTAAACTCCCGAATCTCCTCTGAACCCTCACAAAGCAAACAGAGAGGCAGCACATTATAACTTCTTAGCCAGTTTTAGGGCTTTGTCACCCTGGTTGCAGTGACCTTCCAGCTCTCAGAGGACCTTCAGAGCAGGTCAAGGGAGCCGATTAGGTCCAACTGTCAAGCCTTAACCACTCAGCCTTCCCTTTCAGGATAAATGACAGTTTGCCATCGTCCACTCAATGGTACTCACCTAATATTCATATCACTGGACTATGGAAGTAAGTAAGAACACGTGGGGGGGAAAAGCACCACAGAAAAGCCCCAGTGGACCAGAAATTGAGAACTGTTTTACTATGAGGTGACAGTATGCTGTCACACAGTATATTACAGGAATAGAAAAACCACACCAGCAACAACAACAGAGGTGTGGAAGAAGGAGGGGAGGATGAATATAAAGACGACAGACACATTTTAGTTCAGTTTGCCGTTCTTCCAGCAGTGATGGAGGAAACTGAACTCTGCTTTCAACAACTCTTTAACACCTCCTGCATGAGGCCCAGGCGTCCACACTTTGAGATCATGCTGACTTATATTTTGCTGTCCTTCATTTCTCTGCTTACTGTGATTCTTAACCTGTTGGTCATCATCTCCGTCTCACATTTCAGGTAGAAAGATATCAAACTGAATTGATCTCAAGCAGTAAGAAAGACATTTCTTTTCACAGATAGTATTTCTTTTCTTTTTAAGCCTCTGCACTATATACTTAAATTTGAATAGCACTTGATAGAGCAAGCTAAATATAAAATATTGTGTTTTCTCTCCCTATTCAGGCAGCTCCACAGCCCCACCAACCTCCTGCTCCTTTCTCTGGCTGTCGCTGATTTCTGTGTGGGCCTCCTCTTGTTCTTCCAAATTGTGCTGATAGATGGCTGCTGGTTCCTCGGTGACATCATGTGCACTCTGTATCAATACCTAGCATATGTCATCACCTCGGCCTCCATAGGAACCATGGTGATCATATTTGTTGATCGATATTTGGCTATTTGTTACCCTCTGCATTACTCCACCAAGATCACACAACAAAGAGTTAAAATTGTTGTCTGTTTGTGTTGGATCTGTTCTGTCATCTTTCAAAGTCTGATTCTGATGGATAACCTGGAGCAACCAGGCAGGTATAACTCTTGCATTGGAGAGTGTGTCTTTGTCATTAATTACATCGCAGGACTTGTTGATGTTACTTTTTCCTTTATTGTTCCCTTTACTGTGATTGTAGTTTTGTATCTGAGAGTGTTTGTGGTGGCTGTGTCTCAGGCTCGTGCCATGAGGTCTCAGCTTGCAGTCACTCACCAGCGATCAGTAACAGTAACTGCAAAGAAATCGGAGCTGAAAGCAGCCTGGACTCTTGGTATTGTTGTTGTTGTGTTTCTTATATGTATGTGTCCATATTACTGTGTGGCTCTCACAGGCCAAGACAGCTTGCCAAGTGCTTCATCACTGACATTTGTTCTATGCTTAGCCTAATTTAACTCATGTCTGAACCCCATTATATATGTCTTTTTCTACCCCTGGTTCAGAAAATCTATAAAAGTCATTGTTACTCTTCAGATACTGCAGCCTGACTCTTCTAAAGTCACCATGCGTTAGACCAAGATTTTGAAACTCTTCATCACACACAAACAAACACACACACACACACATGCGCACACACACACACACACACATGCACGCGCGCGCGCACACAAACACACACACAAATAAATAAACTACTCACAACTAATAAAGTACTCATTGGTTTTCTTATATGTTTTGAAAAGACCCAAAGCCGAAGTCCTTTACAATGACAGCTGCATTTTTTCTTGTTGATGATTCTTTAAATAATAGATGAAGTAATGTGAACAGAGTGGAAAAAAGCCTTTGTAGTGCATATGTAGTATGTCTTTACATTTTTATGTTAGGCTAACAAACATAGAGTACTGTTCATTTTCACTTGTTTGCCCAAAGCACAAAATGTTTAATTAATGTGTAGTTAACACATTTTTACTCTTTTACTGTGCACTATTTTTTGTAGTCACCGTAGAAAAAAATGTATGCACATATAAGTAGTGTGTTGCTGCGTTGTGTCTGACAGTGAAAAGCAAAAAGATAGACCTCCAAGCAAATAACTTGCCCACTCCAGCTCCCATAACGAAATATAAACAGGTGGGACAAGAGTTAGCTCAGCCCACTACAACTTCCAAGCTTGCAGGACTTATCTGTTCATGCTAACATTAGCAGTGCCTATACACATCCGTGGCAGACATTCAATTCAGTTTTATTTATATAGCACCAAATCACAACAGCAGTCACCTCAAGACACTTTATATTGTACAGTAGACCCTACAATAATAGATACAGAGAAAAACCCAACAATCACATGACCCCCTATCAGAGATGGGCAGTAATGCGTTACTTGTAACGCGTTACTGTAATCTGATTACTTTTTTCAAGTAACGAGTAAAGTAAGGGATTACTATTGCAAAAACGGTAATTAGATTACCGTTACTTTCCCGTAGGAATGCTGCCTCACTGCATTACTAAAACCGTGATTTTTTGCGAGAATGTCTCACGACAGTGACGTAAGCGAGTGCGCCGTTAGTGACAACAGCTGTGTGCAGATCAACAATGGATCACATATCGATTGTGGGAGAGAGTATGAGCGTGCAGCGTTTAAAGCGTGGAAGTACTGACCTTATTTTGAGTTTGATTCCATAAAAAGTGACAAAAACATTAGCGTCCAACGTGCATGGGAAGAAAACTTCTTTTTACAGCGAAAACCCCCCCTAAACTTCCAAGCAAGCACTGAGTGCGCAACGACATAATGGGAAATTCACAGAGAAACTCGTGGATTCTTCAACTGACCGCGGCACACCTGCACCAGGGTAAACCTCCGCCTACGCCAGTCCTGCTTTACAGGTGAAAATAGAGCAACAGGACCGCTGAGTCTTTGACTTTATTTATTTTCTGCTGTGTTTTACTTGCATCTATTTGAAAGAGTGAGTGTAAACACAAAAAATATTTTATTTTATGTGCTGGAATGTGTAGAAAATAGGTTTAAATGTTAAACTAATTTATTCAAGTCAGAGAATGTTGCATATAATTAAATTTTTGCTTGATGCATAAAGTTAAAAGATTAAAACTGATAAAACAAGTTAAAAAAAAGAGACTTTTCCATTTGATTACATTTTGTATGATGGATTATGCAGAAAAAGTAGAATTGGGCTGAAAGATCTATCACTTTATCACCTCTTCAGGTTGTAAATCGTGTTTTTAAAAAGTAACTAAGTAACTAAGTAATTAATTACTTTTGAAAATAAGTAATCAGTAAAGTAACGGGATTACTTTTTGGGGGAGGTAATCAGTAATTAGTTACTGATTACTTTTTTCAAGTAACTTGACCAACACTGCCCCCTATGAGCAAGCACTTTGGCGACAGTTGGAAGGAAAAACTCCCTTTTAACAGGAAAAAACCTCCAGCAGAACCAGGCTCAGGGAGGGGCGGGGCCATCTGCTGTGATTGGTTGGGGTGAGAGAAGGAAGACAGGATAAAGACATGCTGTGGAAGAGAGACACAGATTAATAACAGGTATGATTCAATGCAAAGAGATCTATTAATACATAGTGAGTGAGAAAGGTGACTGGAAAGGAAAAACTCAATGCGTCATGGGAATCCCCGGCAGCCTACGTCTATTTAAATACTCTAGGAACAACAAGTAGGCCTGCAGAGCGAGAGCGAAGTGCTCTAATAGAGTGATATAGTACAATAAGGTCATTAAGATAAGATGGGGCCTGATTATGTAAGACCTTGTATGTGAGGAGCAGGATTTTGAATTAACTGAAGGCTTTTCAGTGAGTTTTTAGGACATCCTGATAATAATGAATTACAGTCGTCCAGCCTGGAAGTAATAAATGCATGAACTAGTTTTTCAGCGTCACTAAGAGACAGGATATTTTAGAGATGTTGCACAAATGGAAGAAAGCAGTCTTACATATTTGTTTAATATATGCGTTGAAGGACATGTCCTGGTCAAAAATGACTCCAAGGTTCCTCACAGTGTTACTGGAGGCCAAGGTAATGCCATCCAGAGTAAGAATCTGCTTAGATACCATATTTCTAAGCTTTTCAGGGCCGAGTACAATAACCTCAGTTTGATCTGAATTAAGAAGCAGAAAGTTAGCGGCCATCCAGGTCTTTATGTCTTTAAGACATTCCTGCAGTTTAACTCATTGGTGTGTGTTATCTGGCTTCATGGACAGATAGAGCTGGGTGTCATCTGCATAGCAGTGTAAATGTATGCTATGTCTTCTAATGATACTGCCTAAGGAAAGCATGTATAATGTAAACAGAATTGGTCCTAGCACTGAACCCTGTGGAACTCCATAATTAACCTCAGTGTGTGAAGAGGACTCTCCATTTACATGACAAACTGGAGTCTAATAGATAGATATGATACAAACCACTGCAGCACAGTACCTGTAATACCTACAGCATGTTCTAATCGCTCTAATAGGATATTATGGTCGACAGTATCGAACGCTGCACTGAGGTCTAGCAGGACAAGCACAGAGATGAGTCCACTGTCAGAGGCCATAAGAAGATCATTTGTAACCTTCACTAAAGCTGTTTCTGTGCTGTGATGAGCTCTGAAACCTGACTGAAACTCTTCAAATAAGCCATTCCTCTGCAGATGATCTGTTAGGTGTTTGACAACTACTCTTTCAAGGATGTTTGATATGAAAGGAAGGTTGGAGATTGGCCTATAATTAGCTAAGACTGCTGGGTCTAGAGATGCTTTTTGAGTAAAGGTTTAACTACAGCCAGCTTGAAGGCCTGTGGTACATAGCTGATTATTAGCGATAGATTGATCATATTTAAGGTCGAAGAATTAATTAATGGCAGGATTTCTTTGAGCAGTTTTGTAGGAATGGTGTAACCATATCACCTACGCATTGTCACATGACCCACGTCAGCTGATTTGAGGCCCCTCTCCTGATTTGCTCCTTCCACGTCGTGGCAAGTATGAAAACTGGCTGTGGAGGGATACTTTCGGGTTCGACCTCTTCTGTGGCTGTAAGCTGATGGCGTTTAGAACGGCGTTGGAAAACAAAGCGTTTTCTCCCCTCCATTCGTCTATAAAATTGTATCACCTCAGCAGTAAGTGTCCTTAACATCTACCAAAAGCAACCTTTTAGTTGTCAGTAACGAGTCGATCGTTTCCGCGATTAAAAAATTACTTTGTTCGGCGGCGTTCTCACCGCAAGTAGAACTCCGGTTCGAAAACTGTTTTTTTTTTAACACTTTTATTTATTTAAGCACTTAAATGGGTTTTCTATGAAACAAATTGCAATTGACTGATTATTGTTATGTGTTGCCTTGAATTCGGCTATGCTGTCTGTTAGACAGTTGTTTTTCTTTAATGTTGTTTCTGTATTTGTTTGTAGTGAACGCTACTGGAATGTATGGATTAAGTTACGTAGCCAAGATGATTAATAATTTAACTGTTGTACATTTGTGACTGATGATGATGATGATAATTCATGATTCGTATTGTTGCATAGACTTGCAGAAAAATGTATTTGTTTACCGGTAAACTGAATTGAACTTGATGTGCTAATGCAGTGGTCCCCTACCCCCGGGCCTCGAACCGGTACCGGTCCGTGAGTCGTTTGGTACCGGGCCGAGAGAGTTGAGGCTCATGTGTGAAATGTATAGTTTTCAGGGTTTTTATCGGTTTTCAGCGTTATTTTGTTATCGTTTTTATCGTTAACTCGGTTTTCCTGGGTTTTTTCACGTGTGTTATGAATAAATCTTCTTTTTTTCGGTACCGGTACTAGTTTTATTTTGTTGTATTTATCCGCGACACCTTAAAGGCCGGTCCGTGAAAATATTGTCGGGCATAAACCGGTCCGTGGTGCAAAAAAGGTTGGAGACCGCTGTGCTAATGGACATTTTTCTGGCCTACAGGTCAGGGTTTTTTTTCCCACCTTGAATTGATCTTCTTCATATTGAAGTGGCGAGCCGGATGGGCCATTCTTTTTTCCCCTCTTTTCCCCCACTTTGCAGTCTTTGGATTACGGACATATTTCCCCATTACATGAAGCTGGACCCTAAGGAGGAATTCCTTAAAAGCAAACTTTAAAAAAGAAACTTTAACAAAGGACCAAAAGGACACTTAACAAAAGGACTCTTGCACAGAAAAAAATCACAGAATTAATTTATTAATTAATTGTGGGCATTTATTTATGTTGTGTGTTGTTTTAATTATTTTGTTCCATCTCCCCTTTCCCCCATTTATTCAATATATTTTTGTTTTTTCCTCAACAAGATATTGCAGTCTCTGGTCTCGTCATTCACACCATCTAGGCTGCATAAAGAACTATTTCTTCTGCGCGTCAGTCAGTAAACTCTCCCATTGCAATAAAACTAGCCCTTAAATAACTTTGCGTTACAATGGGGTCTAAAAGACACGTTGATGGTTTGGAGGAAGTAATTATTGAAGTTAACTCAGAAAGATCAATTGGAGAGAAAGAGTCTAACTTAACATCAATGGTACTAAGAGTAGCTGTAGATAATATTACATCTGTGGGATGATTATTGGTAAGTTTTTCTCTAATGATAAAAATGTTATTTGTGAAGAAGTTCATGAAGTCATTACTAGTTAACGTTAAAGGGATGGTTGGCTCAACAGAGCTCTGACTGTTTGTCAGCCTGGCTACAGAGCTGAAGAGAAACCTGGGGTTGTTCTTATTTTCTTCAATCAGTGATGAATAGTAAGATGTTCCGGCTTTGCGGAGGGCTTTCTTATAAAGCAACAAACTATTTCTCCAGGCTAAATGATGATCCTCTAAGTTTGTGACACGTCATTTCCTCTCCAGCTTACGAGTCATCTGCTTTAGGCTACGTGTTTGAGAATTATACCACGGAGTCAGGTACTTCTGATTTGAGGCCTTAGTTTTCACAGGAGCTACAGTATCCAGAGTCGTACGTAGTGAGGAGGTAAAAATTATTAACAAGATAATCGACCTCTGTTGGGGTAGCGTTCAGATAGCTGCTCTGCTCTGTGTTGGTACAGGGCATTGAAGATGATAACAGTGGGTGGATTATATTCTTAAACTTAGTTACAGCGCTTTCAGAAAGACATCTACTTTGATAAAGTCTACTCTCCACCGCTGTGTAATCAATTATTGTAAATGTAAATGTTATCAGGAAATGATCAGACAGGAGAGGGTTTTCAGGAAACACTGTTAAATGTTCAGTTTCTATGCCATATGTTAAAACAAGATCTAGAGTGTGATTAAAGTGGTGGGTGGGTTCTTTTACATTTTGAGAGAAGCCAATTGAGTCTAATAACAGATTAAATGCCATGTTGAGGCTGTCATTTTTAGCATCTACATGGATGTTAAAATCACCCACAATAATTATTTTATCTGAGCTCAGAACTAAATTAGATAAAAAGTCTGCGAAATCAGAGAGAAACTCTGTGTAAGGCCCAGGTGGACGATAGATGATAACAAGTAAGACTGGTTTCTGAGTTTTACAACTTGGGTGGACGAGGCATCAGGCTTTCAAATGAATTAAAAGTCTGTCTGGGTCTTTGGTTGATTAATAGGCTGGTGTGAAAAATTGCTGCCACACCGCCCCCTCGGCCAGTGCTTTGAGATTTCTGGTAGTTAGAATGACTCGGGGGTGTTGATTCATTTAAACTAACATAATCATCCTGCCTCAACCAGGTTTCTGTAAGGCAGAGTGAATCGATTTGTTGATCAATTATTAAGTCATGTACTGACAGAGACTTGGAGGAGAGAGACCTAATATTTAATAATCCACATTTCACTGTTTTACTCTTTGGTTAAGATGTGGATACTGTATTGTTCTTTCTTTGTGATTTTTTAAGTTTAAGTTGTTTATTGGTGGTTTTTATTTTGTCTTTTGTCTGTTTGGGAGCTGAAGAATTTAAGAAGATGGCGCCGGTGAGGTCGGCTGCCGTCACGACCGCTCCGACCACTTTTTCTTTGTCTTTGCTTTTTAAGTTAGTTTTCAGCGTTTCTAAATCGGCAAAATCATCACCATTGGTTACATTAGGTATGACAGTGACACTCTTGTTTCTATTGGTATACAATGTACTCACAATTCGAAGTTTTTAACTCCGGATCCGAGCTGGCCGAGTGAGATCTTGAGGGAGAACAAAGGGAAGCAGCGGCGGCCTAGAGGGAAGCGAGCCGGCGTCAGGAACAGGCTGAGAGCTCGTGCACACCGCACACCTCTGCCTAGCATCCTGCTCGCCAACGTCCAGTCACTGGAGAACAAGCTTGACGACCTCAGGGCCAGGATAAAGTTCCAGAGAGACATTCGGGACTGCAATCTCCTCTGCTTCACCGAGACATGGCTGAACCCAGCGGTGCCGGACCACGCCATCCAGCCGGCCGAGTTCTTCTCGGTTCACCGCATGGACAGGACACGGGACTCGGGGAAGTCAAGGGGAGGCGGCGTGTGTTTAATGGTGAACAACAACTGGTGCAACAGTGCGAACGTTGTTCCTCTCACACGCTCCTGCACACCAAATCTGGAACTACTGTCCATCATGTGTCGTCCCTTTTATCTACCTCGGGAATTTACATCGGTCATTATAAGTGCCGTTTATATTCCACCACAAGCGGACACGGTCACCGCCTTATGCGAGCTGCATGAGGCACTCACACAGCACCAGACACAACACCGGGACGCTGCGCTTATTGTGACGGGGGACTTTAATAGCGCCAACCTCAAACGCGCAGCGCCGAACTTTTATCAACACATCACCTGCCCCACCAGAGGTGAAAGGACACTGGACCACTGCTACACTACGGTCAAGGATGGCTACAAGGCACAATCCCGCCCTCCGTTTGGCAAATCTGATCACGCCGCCATCTTCCTCATGCCAAAATACAAACAAAGGCTGAAACAGGAAGTTCCGGTTCAGAGGAAGGTCGCGCGCTGGACGGATCAATCAGTGGCCGCGTTACAGGACGCACTCGATGACGCAGACTGGGGCATGTTCAGAAACAGCTCCGATGATGATGTCAACGTGTTTACGGAAGCGGTTGTGGGATTCATCGGGAAACTAGCGGATGATACCGTGGAGACAAAGACTATCACAACGTTTCCCAACCAGAAGCCGTGGGTGGATAAAACCATCCGCGACGCTCTGAGATCCCGCACCGCTGCCTACAACACGGGACTCACGACGGGGGACATGGACCCGTACAAAGCCGCGTCATATAACGTGCGGAGGGCGGTAAAAGAGGCGAAGCAGCGCTACGGGAGGAAACTAGAGTCACAACTCCAACAGAGTGACTCTAGGAGCCTGTGGCGGGGAGTAAGGACAATAACGGACTATAAAGCACCAACAACCGGTATGACGAACGCGGCCGTGACTCTGGCAGACGAGCTGAACACTTTCTATGCTCGCTTCGAGGCTGCAGCTAAGGACTCCAACGATGCTAGTGCTAGCGGCGCTAACGGCTGCAGACAGGAAGATACTGCCAGCACCGGAAACGTGCTCGTCATCTCCGAGCATGAAGTAAGGAGAGCCTTCAAGAGAGTGAACACCAGGAAAGCAGCAGGACCAGATGGCATCCCAGGTCGTATCCTAAGAGACTGCGCATACCAGCTAGCTCCTGTGTTCACGGAGATATTCAACATCTCTTTATCTCAGTCGGTGATCCCCACATGCTTCAAAGAGTCCATCATTGTTCCTGTCCCGAAGAAACCCCACCCTGCTTCTCTCAATGACTATCGCCCTGTAGCCCTCACCTCAGTAGTGATGAAGTGTTTTGAACACCTGGTCAGAGACTTCATCATTTCTTCACTACCAGACACACTGGACCCACTACAGTTCGCTTACCGTCCAAATCGTTCCACAGACGATGCCATCTCTCATCTCCTCCACACATCACTCACTCACTTGGACATTAGAAGGGGGAATTATGTTAAAATGCTCTTCATAGACTACAGCTCTGCATTTAACACCATAATTCCCTCCACACTCACCACCAAGCTGGAGCATCTGGGACTCAGCTCATCTATGTGTCAGTGGATCTCCAACTTCCTAACTGGCAGACCACAGGCAGTAAGGATGGGCGGACATGTCTCAGCCTCCACCACTCTCAGCACTGGAGCCCCCCAGGGGTGTGTTCTGAGCCCCCTGCTGTACTCTCTGTACACATATGACTGCGTGGCCACTACCAGCTCCACCACCATCATCAAGTTTGCTGACGACACCGTCGTGGTGGGCCTGATCTCTGATAACAACGAGACGGCCTACCTGAAGGAGATTAGGAATCTGGAGAACTGGTGCCAGAGGAACAACCTCCTTCTAAACGTCAGTAAGACAAAGGAGCTGATAGTGGACTTCAGCACTAAGCAGGAGAGGAACTACCAGACCCCCGTCATCAACGAGTGCCCAGTGGAGAGAGTGGACAGCTTCAAATACCTCGGAGTTCACATCACGCAGGACCTGTCATGGTCCTGTCACATCAACTCCGTGGTGAAAAAGGCTCGTCAGCGTCTCTACCACCTCAGACGCTTGAGAGACTTCCAACTGCCCTCCAAGGTGCTCAGGAACTTTTACTCGTGCACCATAGAGAGCATCCTGACGGGAAACATCTTAACCTGGTTCGGGAACAGCACCATGCAGGACAGACGAGCTCTACAGAGGGTTGTGCGATCAGCTGAGCGCACCATCCGCTCCGAGCTCCCTGACCTGCACTCAATCTACAGCAGGCGGTGCTGGACCAAGGCCAGGAAGATCGTGAAGGACCTCAGCCATCCCAACAACAGACTGTTCTCTCTGCTGAGGTCAGGAAAGCAATTCCGCTCCCTGAAGACCAACACAGAGAGACTGAGGAGGAGCTTCTTCCCGCAGGCGATACGGTCTCTCAGTCACAATCACACCACCACACAGTACTGACCCACACATATAGTTCTTACACACACACTGGACATTCTGGACATTGTTTTCACTTCATCACTTAAATCACTGCTGCTGTTATTGTGTATATATTTATTTATACTTCTTGTGTATTTTGTTCATACATTCTTATATAGTTCTATATTGTGTATTTTGTTGTACAGTTATTTTATTTTCAATTTAATTTATATATTTTATCTTATTCTTTCCCAGTGTGTTGTACAGTTATTTCATTTTTAACCTTAATTTATATTTTATTCTTTCCTAGTTAAATTTACCCTTTTTAATTTTTCATATTTATTTCCTATCTTATTCATAGCCTTTTCCTTTTTTGTTTTCTTTAGGTCACGAGCAGTTGTCCAAGTATTTCACTACATATCGTACTGTGTATGACTGTGTACGTGACAAATAAAAATTTGAATTTGAATTTGAATTTGAATTTGACACAGTCTCTATGGAGATGGGTTTTGGGGGGGTAGCAGGAGGAGAGAAGCTGCAGAGAGGCGTGTAAGACTGCAACTCTGCTTCCTGGTCCCAAATAATAAATAAATTTTAATAAATTTGTCCATATTTCTAGAAATGAGAGCTGCTCCATCCAAAGTGGGATGGATGCCGTCTCTCCTAACAAGACCAGGTTTCCTCCAGAAGGTTTGCCAATTATCTATGAAGCCCACATCATTTCTGGGACACCACTCAGACAGCCAGCAATTTAAGGAGAACATGCGGCTAAACATGTCACTCCTGGTCTGATTGGGGAGGGGACCAGAGAAAACTACAGAGTCCCACATTGTTTTGGCAAAGTTACACACCGATTCAATATTGATTTTAGTAACCTCCGATTGGCGTAACCGGGTGTCATTAGTGCCGACGTGAATTATGATTTTACTGAATTTACGTTTACCCTTAGCCAGCAGTTTTAAATTTCCCTCAATGTCGCCTGCTCTGGCCCCTGGAAGACAATTGACTATGGTTGCCGGTAGGGATGGGTATTGATAAGATTTTCATGATTCCGATTTCATTTTCGATTCTGTTTAACGATTCGATTCTTTATCGATTCTCTTATCGTTTCTTTTTAAAAAAGGAGAACACTAAGGTTGATTAGCTTAGAACTTTGTTTTATATCTTCTCTTTGAACAAGATAGAAATTTAGGAGTAACATGGCCTTACAAACCCAGCAGTGAGATCTTAAGAGATCCAGCCTACGGCTCTTCAATGGGGTGTCACAGGGTCCCCAGGAAAAAAAATTGTAAATGTAAAATAATAAAATAAATATTCTTCTGTAGCAATAACAAAGTATAACATAAATTATTCTGTAGCAATTACACAACTGTCATGGTCCTGAGTCTGAGGACTCAGTGTTTTGTGTTTCCTTATGCTTTTGTTCATTCCGAGTATGTATTCTGTTGTGATTTTGCCATTTGTTAGGTTTCTGTTCTTTGCCTGCCGGCTCCCACTTCTCTGTGTTCCCTCTGTCTGTCCATGGTGTTATTGTGTCTACTTATGAGTCCGCCTGTCAAGTTCAGTGTCCTGTCTGGTTCTCTGTCTGTTAGTTTCCTGCTTTATTGTAAAGGTCTCTGTCTGATGTGAGTGTGTTCAGTTTACGTTTCCCCTGTCCCGTCAGCTCTGATTCCTCCCAGCCGTGTTGCCCTCCTGTCTCTCATCCCCTGATTGCTGGTGTGTTTATTTAAGCCCTGTGTGTTCTCCTGCCTGTTGCCGGTTCGTCTGTGTTACTCCGTATCAGTCTGTGTTACCCTGTGTTCCACAGTGTCCTGTTCCTCATCTGCGTCTCTCTGCTTCTCATCCCTTTGTCGTATGCTCCCAGGTCTGTTATTTTTAGTTCTCCCAGTTTAGGTGTCTTCAGTTATTTGTCATGCCCCACTGCTTGTTTGCCACTAGACCTTGTAAATAAACTTCACTAGCATTTTCATCCACTGCCTGCATCTTGGGTCCTCCGTGTCTTCATCCTCGCCAGCTGCAGCCTCCGTGTCTTCACCCACGCCGTCGCCTGGTCCAGCTCCAGCATCATCAGCTTCGCCTGGTCCAGCCTCTGCTTCACCCACGCCGTCGCCTGGTCCAGATTCAGCATCATCAGCGTCGCCTGGCCCAGCCTCTGCTTCAGCCTCGCCTGGCCCAGCCTCCGCTTCAGCCTCGTCTGGTCCAGCCTCCGTCTCACCTGGTGCTGCAGGGGCCACGCAGCCGTCAGGTCCCCAACTGCCGCCTCAACTTTGTCGGTCATCTGCCAGGCCGCATGTTGGGCGTCTTCGCCACCATGGCCCAGAACTGTTTCCACGCCGCTGTTGCCGTCCGCACGGTCGGCCCCCGGAACTGTTTCCACGCCGCTGTTGCCGTCCGCACGGTCGGCCCCCGGAACTGTTTCCACGCCACTGCCTACTGCGTGGCCGGCCTCTAGACCTGCCCCACTGCCGCTGCCTTTTACGCGGTCGGCCCCCGGAACTATGCTGTTTTGGCCTCCGGCGCCGTCGGCCTCCGGGTCGGCCCCCCGAACTTGTCCGTCTGGGCCTTTTTGGACTCTGTCCCTGCCTACAATTAAACACATTCACTTACCAAAAATCGGGGCATCTGCTGTGGCAGCCTTTGACCACAAACTTAGTCACTGCTCGGTGACATTCGTCTATCCTGGCAAACGTGCAAACGTTAGCGCTACTGCTGGGTTGAGATTCACGAGTCTGGAGCGGAATGAAAAATACGACATTCATTTAAGGTTATCACGTGTTTTGTGAGCAAATGCTTTTGCATATTCGTAGTGTTTCCTCCCTTAAATGAAATATCTACTTTGCAAGTATTGCAAGTTGCCCTGTTGTCATCCGTTCTCGTAAAGTATAACCAAACTTTTGAGCATTTGAGCCGCTTAGGCGCCGTGTTTCCTGCCAGGTAAATGACGCTCCGCAACGTGGTCACGTCATTCCGGTCGACTGGAATCGATAAGGGAATCGTTTGCAAAAATGGCAAACAATTCTAAGGAATTGAAACAGTGGGAACCGGTTCTCAACAAGAACCGGGTTTCGATACCCATCCCTAGTTGCTGGTGTCTCTAGCTTCACATGTCCAATTCAGTAATCCTGACCTCCAGAGCTGCAAATATGCTACATTTGTTACAAGTATCGTTACTGCTAAAGGAGGCCGAGGAGTAACTAAACATCTGACACAATGAGGAAGAAAGTGCAGGAGGGACAGGTGAAGTAGCCATGCTGCTCACGAGTCGGCTACGAGCTAAGCTAAGCTAGTGAAACAGTACAGAGACAATGGAAATGGAAAATTGTACTTAGTAGTCAGTATAAGCTTTTAATGATATAATGATAGAATACTGCATGATGACCTTTTCCTTGCTTAGAACTGATTGCTTTTTTCATTGTTTAGAACTGATTGTTCTTTATAAAACGTGTTCTGATATTTTTATCTGAATCTTCCCACAGCGATAGTAAGAAGTTGAACAAGCAGTTCTGACCTCGCACACACACACACACACAATCACATACGCATATGCTCACGTATTAACATTCCACTGAACAAATGTTTTCATTTTTCTTGTGTATTAATAAAGACAAGTGCAAGAACAGAGCGCGCACTTCACAGGGCCTCCACTCTGATGTGAGCACTCTGTGACCGCCCTTGCAAGTAAAATCTGCAGCGTGTGTGTCTCCACTCTCTGACTTTCAGCTGAAGAAGTGTCTCTTGAAATAAATCTCATGACAGACAGTGAGTAAATACTTTGGCTATAAATTAGGTAGTGAGTACACGGAAAGTGTGCTTCGGATGAAGCACGTTAAGATTATATGAAAAAAGAATGTATTTAAAAGTTTTTTAATTAAATTGCTAAGCAGATAAGCTACTCAGAAACACCCACTGGCTGTATCCCAATTCAGGGTCTGCAGCCTTAAAGGCCGCATTTTAAGGCCAATTACTTCACAGCGACGCGACGAAGGCTGTCCCAATTCAAAGGCTGCTCGAAATGCGGCCCTCAAATGTGTCCTTCATTTCATTGAGTTGTAAGGATGTGGCGGTGTAGACTTCGTGGCCCAACATATCCCAGAATGCATAGTGCGGCAGTGGGTGTGGATAATTTTGCCGGAAAAAAAAACAGCGGAAGAGGGGCGGCTGAAGAGTAAACTTTTAAAAGTAAGTACTGAATATTATGTTACTTATTTATGTGCGAATGTTTAATAACGAAGAACATTAAAACATTACTGTTGGCCACATGTCGGAAAAGTTATGTGACATTACCGATGTTTGTACTAACTTGGTTTTAAAGCCTTTAAAAAAAATAAGCGACGGCATTCTCTAAAATTTTTGATAAAAACGGAAGCTTCGAGATTGGCCTATAATTGGTAGGGTCTTTCTGATCAAAATTACTTTTTTTTAGAACGGGGTGCACTACCGCATGTTAAAAGGCAGTCGGGACACAGTCCACTAACAATGATAAATTCATTAAGAATAAGATGCAAGGCCCAATTTCCTCAAAACCTTCCTTGATAATTCGGGATGGAAGGATATCGTGCACAGAGTTTGAGTTTCTCAGTTGTTCAATTATTCCCGAGTGGGGAGTGATAACAGCTCAAAGTGAGAAAAGGTGGACATGCATCCTAAAACCAGAACAGGATTCAGCACAAGAGAGTGAGAGTGTGAAGCCTTCAGTAATAAAACCTTTCCACTAAAATGATTAAGAAATTGCTCACAGAGAGCCTGAGAGGCTAAGCTCGAAGAGTCCGGACAGGGATTTATCACTGAATTAAAAATTGTGAATAACATTCGGGGATTGTGGCTATTAGTCTCAATAATGTTTGATAGGAAAGCTGCTTTAGCTGCCTTTACAGAGTTCTGGTAGAGAAAGCGGCTCCTACAAAGAATGTCATAGGATATCTGAAGCCTGTCTTTTTTCCACCTCCTTTCAGATTGACGGCAGGCACGACGTAAGGCTCGTATAGTGTCATTTAGCCATGGTTTATGAGAAGTTCTGGGACGTTTCATCTTTATAGGGGCCACAGTATCTAAGATGGAACAACAGGTGGATAGCATAGCATTGGCAAAATCATCAACCAATGGAGGTGTGTAACAGTTTGTATCAGTGAAGTCTGGATCAAAAAAGGCAAAGTTTAGAAAGGCCGTAATGAAGTTAGCCACTGTCTCAGAGTTAATGATACGTACAGGGCGATGACAGCCTTTAGAATTTAAATCAATTGCACATAGCTCAACATCAAACACAACCAAAAAATGGTCAGAAATATCAGCATTATCAATGTCCATAGTACAAATATCCAAAGCATATGAGAGGACCAAATCCAAGGTATGACCTTTAAGATGAGTTGGTTCCCTGACCCACTGTGTAAGGTTAAAAGAGTCAATTAGGGCAAGAAAATCCTTGGCTAGGGGGTCATCAGCACAACAAATATGTATGTTAAAATCTCCAGTGATAAGAGCTTGATCATAACTTAATAAAAATGAACCTAAGAAGTCAGCAAATTCACAAATAAAATACCTATTATATTTAGGTGGTCGATAAATCACAGCACATAGAATCGTTGGGGGTCCGGCAAGCTCCAAAAGTTGAACCTCAAAACTAGAATAGGTAGGAGAAGGCAGTTGCCGAACTTTAAGTTTGTTTTTAAAAACAGAGGCCACGCCTCCACCTCTTCCCGAGGGCCTCGGTGAACTGAAGAATGCACAGTCCGGGGGTAGTAGCTCTGAAAAAGAAGAGGACTCACCAGGACGAATCCAAGTTTCAGTCAATAACAGAGCATCAAGCCAAGAGGTGAGGAAGAGGTCATTTAAGATGAAGGTTTTATTCACCAGCGATCTTGCGTTTAATAAGGCCATCCGAGAGATCGGCATCGTATCTCTGCTGGAAGCACGTCTTAGCTGGCTTAAATGCCTGAGCCGTACACCATCACTGGGTGACCCAATCCAAACACGAACAGGCAGAGAGACTACCGGAGAAACTGGACAGGCTTGTTTACCGACCGGACAGATCCAGCGATGGTTGAGCAGCCTGAAGGATGATGGATCCCGAGCAGATGGAAGTCGTATAATCCCCGCGGTGGTGAGGGAATTAGCTGCAGCTGATGCTTTAAGGTAAGCCTTTAAGCGAACCTGAAACCCACTCCGTTTGCCCCTCTTCCTATAGCGCTTCTTAGGCGGGTAGCAGAGAGGGGAACTGTATGAACCAGTAGAATAAATGATACGTGGAAAGATACATCTCCAAAATTCCAGCCTTGATCCAACCCAGCATAGGGGGGAAATGAAGATTTAACAAAGTATCCCGGTCATAGGTGATTAATGCATAACCTCTCAATTTTAAATACACGTAGACACTGAGGGCTATCAGGAGGGGCTATGTGCTTACCTGCTGCTCTCTGGCAGGTAGCTCCATGCCCTCCTGGGTTTGAAATGCACCTTAGAACACACATGCATCAACACTACATATGAGCGGGCGGAGGGAGGTTTGGAGTCTTCTCTCACCCCCGTTCTCTGTGACCTGCTGGAGCGGGGGGGCTAGGAGGAGGAGTTGGCCGTCCGACTGGGGTCTGGAGTGTGGGGCCTCCCTGCTGCTGCGGAGTCGGGGCGGTCTGCTTCTCCCCACCGCAGGGAAAAGGGTAACACTACCTGGGTTTGGGTGCAGTTTCCCCCTCCAGGGGCAAGGGTACCTAGACCCGGAGCTTAGAGTACGCTTGGGTACTGTGATTGTGTGTACAGTGTCTCTCTATGTCTGTCTCCACGTTGGTTGAGTGTGGAGTAAGTGCATATGAGAGCATGAGGGTGAGAATGGATGTCTGTATCTGTGTGTGCCTGTATGTCTGTGTCTATATGTCAGGTTGGGTACCAAACACCACCTCTCTGGGGACATCTCAGGCCCTCCAAGGTTTGGAGGCCTATCTCCCCCACCACTCCCCCTGCCAGTGGCAGACGCCCTCAGACATCGGTGCGTTGGTGGTTCTTTGTGTCTGGGGATGGGCGTCCAGGTACACACCGGCTCACTCCTGGTGGCTGCTTATCGGGGCCTGGAGCCTGGGGCTCGCTCGGGCCACTTCGGGGGTGGGGTGCCCTCAGCCTCTCGGCCTGGGGCTCGGTCACTCTGGCACAGCTGGCTGCCGGTGGAGCTCACGGGCACGTCACTGCAACCCCCCCTGGCTTCTGCTCCGCAGCTGCTGAGTGACCCCTCATCTGGGACTCTCCTCAGCTCTTTCTGGGATAGTGGCGCGGCTGCCCCTCTGTTGGTCTTCCTTGGTCTCTTGTGTTCTGGGGGCCTCTGGATGTCTGGAGTCTTGATCTCCTCCATACCTGCTTCATGCCCTGGAGGACGGGGCTGTGGCCCGTAATTATACATAATTATAATAAAGGTCAATCAAATGGACCAATATGGCAAGGCCATGATGATCCACTTGGTAAAATAAATCCGCTTGGCATCTTTTTTGGCCTTAAGACAACAATTCTGATGGCTAAAGATCCAAACGGGACAACAACAAAAAAAACAAAACAAAAAAAAAGATTCATCATCTGAATCTCAGAAGAGTTAGTTAATTATAGTTGAAAGAAGGGGTCTTCACAAGATGACAGAAAAAGGAGTTTCCAGCAATAACAGCCAGCCCACCTCCACGTCCAGAAAGTTGTGGTGTGGTCAGACAAATACAATCTGCAGGGCACAGTTGATTAAAATGAGCAAATTCCATACTTCGCTACCAGGTTTAAGTTAGGAACATAAAATCCAGGTTATTCCTAATAAAAAGATCATTAAGAACAAATGCCTTGTTTGAGATTGAACACTTTAATAGGGTCATCTTAATTGGCGAGGCTGAAACATCTCTGGTTGGGGCTCAGGGGCCTGGTGCAGGTTTGCCCTGCACACTCCCGAGGACTTGCCGTGGGACAGTAAGACGGTCACTAACATGGGCTGGGAAAACTGGTCTCAAACACGGCATCCTTATGAAACTCGTGAGGAGAAGCCATGCGTTCAGCTAGAAGTCTGTTTTAGCTAAAACATCCAATGTTGGGAGCCACAAGCAGGATGCTAAATCAGCGTTATTCCTAAATTTCCATAATCTCACTCAGATGCCCACTACCTTGCTTCCTCCAGTGACTTTTTGTCGGGGAATGGTGGCTTTGGTTTCTCACACACAGCTGATTGCCCAAGTGGTGGAGGGAAGCCTCCAAAGTGTTTCCCATATTTATCCATCGACTTTATTGCTGATTTGATCTGAAATAAGGTGTTTCGATCATAAACGTAGGTAGCTATAATGTCATCCACAGAGAGCAGAAGAATAGGTAATACAACACAAAACAGAAGAATAGAGACCCTGACAGCAGCATTGCCGAACAAGGGCGCCATCTTGTCTTGTATCTTGAGAAGACTTTTGAATTGATTGCACATCAGGGAGACAGGATCAAGGTTACCATGGTGTATTAGATGTGTGTTGGTGTATTAGATGTGTGTGAGTGTCTGTCTGCAGTCATCTGTAAAGTCTTTGTTGTGGAGTCTGACAGCAGTTGGAAGGAAAGACCTGTGTAATCTGTCTTTCCCACATCGTGGGTTCCGCAGCCTGCCACTGCAGGAGCAGCTCAGTGCTGTCAGAGTCTCCTGCATGGGGTGAGAGTTGTTGTTGTCCAACACGGATTACAGCTTAGCCACCATTCTCCTGTCACTCACCACCTCCACTGGGTCCAGAGGGCATCCTAGAACAGATCTGGCCCTCCGGATCAGCCTGTTAAGTCTCTTTCTGTCCCCAGCAGAGATGCTGCCGCCCCAGCAGACCACTTCACTCCAAAACACCTGAGTCTCTGCAGCAAGTAAAGCCTGCTCTGCCCTTTCCTGTAGTGGGCGTCCGAATTGTGAGTCCAGTCCAGTTTATTGTTCAGATGAACACCAAGGTACCTGTAGCTGTCCACAGTCTCAATGTCCATACCTTGAATGTTTAGTGGTTCCTTGGAGGATGTTTGTGCCTGTGGAAGTCTATCACCAGCTCCTTGGTTTTACTAGTGTTGATCTGCAGGTAGTTCAGCTGGCACCAGTCCACAAAGTCATGGGTCAGTTCTCTGTACTCCCGATCGTCCCCGACTATTGCAGAGTTGTAAGAGAACTTCTGCAGGAACCACTGGGTGGAGTTGTGGGAGAAGTCTGCAGTGTAGATGGTGAAGAGGAATGGAGCCAGAACCGTTCCCTGTGGGGCCCCCGTACTGCAGACGACCCTGTGCGACACACAGCCCTGAGTTCTCACATACTGTGGTTGGTTTTTGAGGTGTCCAGTATCCATGCTGTGAGGTGATGGTCCACTCCTGAGTTCTCCAGCTTGTCCTTCAGGACTGTGGGAAGAATGGTGTTAAAGGCACTGGAGAAATCAAAACACATGATTCTCACAGTGCTCCCGGCGGTCTCCAGGTGAGAGAGGGAACGATGCACGAGGTGAATGACGGCATTATCCACTCCAATTGCAGTCTTCATCAGGTGGGATGTAAGAGCCACCGTAGCTGCAGCAAAAAGAGTGCTGCAGTGGTTATTATTATATTTGCATGCTTCCAGCTCCCGTTTCAGCTCGGTGACAGCTCGTAATTTTCCACTCCCCTCTTTCTCGCTCACAGACACATAACGGGTATGTCAGTCCATTCTCCTTGCAGCACAGAATACACTGCCCATGAGGCTACATTCTTTACGGCTGTGCATGTAACACTCTGCCTGTTGCCTTCATATTAAATCATTTAAAAAAAAATATTATACACACACATATATATATATATATATATATATATATATATATATATATATATATATATATATATATATATATATACACACATATATATGACTGATTGGCGTCAAGATGGCGGCGCACACAGTTGCAGCAGCTCGATGTACCACTGGTCGGTGTGGTGTTTGGTTATCTTTGTACGTTTTGTGTTTTGTTTTGTGTGCGATCAGTCAAGCGAATAACATCTTCAGCAGACATGATCTTCTTAAGATCGGAGTGAGTTACCGTGTGAGCGTGACCATGGAATTTATCCACTCACACAAAATACCAGAGGAAGTAGCGAGGAGACCGGGTGCTCCTTGGATTACTATCCCGGCGGGAGGAAGACGCAGACGGCGACGAGAGAGAAGGAGGAAGCGAGGATGCCGGGCTGGCGTGCTAACCAGGCTAAGGAGGAAGCCTTTTAGACCACCACTCCCGAGTCTATATCTCTCGAATGTCAGATCCTTGGCGAACAAGATGGACGAACTAAGGTTACAAATAACAATGGACAATCACATCAAAAACTCATGTATTCTTCTGATCACTGAGTCCTGGCTGCATCAGTCCATTCCGGACTCTGCTATTGAGCTAGCAGGCTACACCGCACAGCGCCAGGACAGAACAAACAATTCCGGTAAGAGAAAAGGAGGGGGAATCTGTATATACGTGAATAACAGCTGGTGTACTAATACAGTGATCATAGACCGTCACTGTTCTCCGGACATAGAATATCTGACTATCAAATGCAGGCCCATCTATCTTCCACGGGAGTTCACTGTTGTGGTAATAACAACTGTTTACATACCGCCAGATGCAAATACTAATGTGGCACTAGCGCTTTTGCACACGAACATCAACAATAGACTCAATAAATACCCTGACGCAGTGCACATTATAGCGGGTGATTTTAATCAGGTGGATTTAAAAACAGCTATCCCTAATTTTCACCAGCATGTGAAGTGTGCCACGAGAGGGGCTAACACCTTAGATAAAGTCTATTCCAACATCAAGAAGGGCTACAGGGCAAGACCCTTACCACATCTGGGCCAATCTGACCATTTATCCCTGCTCCTAATTCCTGCATATGCCCCAATCAGGAAAACTGCGTCGGCCATCACTAAAACTGTAACAACATGGCCAGAGGGCGCTCCTCAACAGCTACAGGACTGCTTTGACAGAACCAACTGGAATATCTTCCAACATCAAGACCTGGAAATGTTCACAAACAGTGTTCTCTGTTACATCAAACACTGTATAGATACTGTCACAGTGGACAAGCAGATCCGGGTTTACACCAACCAAAAGCCATGGATGACCCGGGAAGTCCAGCAGCTGTTAAAAGAGAGGAACAGCGCCTTCAGGTCCGGAAGCAGGGAGAGCTACAGCAGAGCTAGAGCCAACCTGAGAAAAGGCATTAAGAAGGCCAAGGCGGACTATAGGAAGAAGATCGAGAACCACCTGGAGAGTAAGAACAGCCGGCTGGTGTGGCAGGGTGTTCAGCAGCTGACAAACTACAAGTCCAAATCAGGTATGGCTGAAGGTGACCCAGCGTTGGCGGAGGAGCTGAACATCTTCTTCACACGCTTTGAGGCCACTGCACCCTATGTCTCAGAGGAACAGCTGGATCATACAGCCCACAGCAGCAGTACCATCTTCACTCTGGAGGAGCATGAAGTGAGGCGCACCCTGCGGGCTGTTAACCCGAGGAAGGCAGCTGGCCCAGATGGTGTACCAGGACGTGTGCTGAGAGACTGCGCAGACCAGCTTGCCTATATTTTCACCAGGATTTTTAACCAATCCCTTGAACAGTCAAACGTCCCACCTTGCCTCAAGACCTCCACCATAATACCCTTGCCCAAGAAATCTCATATCTCTAGCCTAAATGACTATAGACCAGTGGCATTAACCCCGGTTGTGATGAAGTGCTTTGAGAAACTGGTGCGTTACCACATCACAGCAGCCCTACCCAGCAGCCTTGACCCACACCAGTTTGCCTACAGAGCAAATCGATCGACAGAGGACGCCATAGCAACAGCACTCAATGTAGCATTAACACATCTGGAGAGACAAGGAAGCTATGTGCGCATGCTCTTTGTGGATTATAGCTCGGCATTTAACACCATTCTTCCATACAAACTGGACGCCAAGCTAAAAGACCTGGGGCTTCCTCACAGCACTTGTAAGTGGATTAATAGCTTCCTCACCGACCGCAGACAGAGAGTGAGAGTGGGACGTTATACATCTCCAGCCCTAAATCTAAGCACTGGGTCGCCACAGGGCTGCGTGCTTAGTCCACTGCTCTACTCGCTTTATACACACGACTGCACCCCCGCCCACCAGAGCAACACCATTGTAAAGTTCGCAGATGACACTACTGTGGTGGGGCTCATATCTGGGGGTGATGAGTCTGCCTACAGAGATGAGGTGGAGAGGCTGTCTTCATGGTGCAAGGATAACAACCTTCTCCTAAACACGAAAAAGACTAAAGAACTCATAATTGACTACAGAAGACATAAGACAGAAATCCAACCACTAATCATCAGCGACGACTATGTGGAGAGGGTGGCGGACTTCCGCTTCTTGGGAGTCAGCATAGAGGGAAACCTATCCTGGAGTGTGAATACCTCTGAGCTACTGAAAAAGACACAACAGAGACTGTACTTTTTGAGAGTGCTTAGGAAGAACAACATCACACAGAGACTGATGGTGTCTTTCTATAGAGCCTCCATCGAAAGTATACTAACGTACTGCATAGGCATATGGTACGCTAGCTGCACAGTGGCTCAGAGGAAAGCACTCCAGGGGGTAATCAACGCTGCCCAAAGGACAATCGGTTGCCCTCTCCTCAAACTGAAAGACCTACACAGTTCCCGCTGCCTCAAAAGAGCCCATAACATCATAAAGGACACCACACACCCTGGACACTCCATGTTCGAACTGCTGCCTTCAGGTAAACGGTATAGAACAACATACACAAGGACTAACAGACTCAAACACAGTTTCTACCCAATTGCAATATCATGTCTCAATGCTACTAAAAGTAGATGACTTTCATTGCCCCTGCTGTCATTTGTGCCCTTGATGTTGGAATGTTTTCAAACATGTTTTGTTGGATGCCCTAACAGATTGACTGAGTGATTGATTGTCTGAGTGATACATCAACTAGGTTGTATGTTGAGTGTATGTATGGGGCCTGAGGCCTGGATTGCTTGGGTGTATTCATGAGAATACTGTATTTTTTTATATATACATATGTATTTTTATCTTTTATATCCTATCTATTATAGTTTTTAAGTATCTATCTTTCGTGATGTTGCATTGACCAGAGACATCTTTCAATTTCATTGTACTTGTGACAATGACAATAAAGAATATTCATTCATATATATATACACATAAAAAAAAACACCCAGCACGCCCCTGCGGGCGGTTTATCCTTCAAGCTCGGGTCCTCTACCAGAGGCCTGGGAGCTTGAGGGTCCTGCGCAGTATCTTAGCTGTTCCCAGGACTGCGCTCTTCTGGACAGAGATCTCCGATGTTATTCCCGGGATCTGCTGGAGCCACTCACCTAGCTTGGGAGTCACCGCACCTAGTGCTCCGATTACCATGGGGACCACCGTTACCTTCACCCTCCACATCCTCTCGAGCTCTTCTCTGAGCCCTTGGTATTTCTCCAGCTTCTCGTGTTCCTTCTTCCTGATATTGCTGTCATTCGGAACCGCTACATCGATCACTACGGCCGTCTTCTTCTGTTTGTCTACCACCACTATGTCCGGTTGGTTAGCCACCACCATTTTGTCCGTCTGTATCCGGAAGTCCCACAGGATCTTAGCTCGGTCATTCTCCATCACCCTTGGGGGCATCTCCCATTTTGACCTTGGGACTTCCAGGTTATACTCGGCACAGATGTTCCTGTACACTATGCCGGCCACTTGGTTATGGCGTTCCATGTATGCCTTGCCTGCTAGCATCTTGCACCCTGCTGTTATGTGTTGGATTGTCTCTGGGGCATCTTTACACAGCCTGCACCTGGGGTCTTGCCTGGTGTGATAGACCCCAGCCTCTATGGAACTTGTACTCAGAGCTTGTTCTTGTGCTGCCATGATTAGTGCCTCTGTGCTGTCTTTCAGTCCAGCTTTGTCCAGCCACTGGTAGGATTTCTGGATATCAGCCACCTCCTCTATCTGCCGGTGGTACATACCGTGCAGGGGCCTGTCCTTCCATGATGGTTCCTCGTCTCCCTCCTCTTTCTTGGGTTTCTGCTGCCTGAGGTATTCACTGAGCACTCGGTCAGTTGGGGCCATCTTCCCAATGTATTCTTGGATGTTCGTTGTCTCATCCTGGACTGTGGTGCTGACACTCACCAGTCCCCGGCCCCCTTCCTTCCGCTTAGCGTACAGCCTCAGGGTGCTGGACTTGGGGTGAAACCCTCCATGCATGGTAAGGAGCTTTCTTGTCTTTATGTCAGTGGCTTCTATCTCCTCCTTTGGCCAGCCTATTACCCCAGCAGGGTACCTGATCACGGGCAGGGCGTAGGTGTTGATGGCTCGGATCTTGTTCTTACCATTCAGCTGACTCCTCAGGACTTGCCTGACCCTCTGCAGGTACTTGGTGGTTGCAGCCTTTCTAGCGGCCTCTTCATGGTTCCCATTTGCCTGCGGGATCCACAGGTACTTGTAACTGTCCTCTATGTCTGCAATGTTGCCTTCTGGTAGTACAATCCCCTCAGTTCTGACTACCTTCCCTCTCTTTGTTACCATTCGACTACACTTCTCCAGTCCGAACGACATTCCAATGTCATTGCTGTATAGCCTGGTAGTGTGGATCAGTGAATCGATGTCTCGTTCACTCTTGGCATACAGCTTTATGTCATCCATGTACAGGAGGTGGCTGACAACTGCTCCATTCCGTAGTCGGTATCCGTAGCCAGTCTTGTTAATGATCTCACTGAGGGGGTTCAGGCCTATGCAGAACAGCAGTGGGGACAGAGCATCTCCTTGGTAGATCCCGCACTTGATGGTGACTTGTGCTATGGGCTTGGAGTTGGCCTCTAGTGTTGTACGCCACATCCCCATTGAGTTCCTGATGAAGGCTCTTAGGGTCCTGTTGATCTTGTACAATTCTAAGCATTCCAGTATCCAGCTGTGGGGCATTGAGTCATAGGCCTTCTTGTAATCAATCCAGGCAGTGCACAGGTTGGTCAGTCTGGTCTTGCAGTCTCGGCTGACTGTTCTGTCTACCAGTAGCTGGTGTTTTGCGCCTCTGGTATTCTTGCCAATCCCTTTCTGTGCCCCACTCATGTATTGACCCATGTGCCTGTTCATCTTAGCCGATATGATGCCTGACAGGAGCTTCCATGTAGGACTGAGGCAGGTTATTGGTCGGTAGTTGGATGGGACCGGTCCCTTCTTGGGGTCCTTGGGGATCAGGACCGTCCGACCTTCAGTTAGCCATTCCGGGTGTCTCTCGTTAACTAGCAGCTGGTTCATTTGTGCTGCCAGACGCTCGTGGAGTGCAGTCAGCTTCTTCAGCCAGTAGGCGTGAACCATGTCGGGCCCTGGTGCTGTCCAACTCTTCATACTGGAGACCCTTTCTTGGATATCTGCCACTGTGATGGTTACTGGACCCTGTTCAGGGAGGTCGCTATGGTCTGCCCTCAGATCCACTAGCCACTGAGCATTGCCGTTATGGGTTGCGTCCTTCTCCCATATGCTCTTCCAGTATTGCTCCGTCTCCAGCCTTGGTGGTGCTCTTATTGTTCCCTTGCCACTGAGAGTACACCTTTGCTGGTTCTGTGGAGAACAGCTGGTTTATTCTCCTGCCTTCTATCTCTCTGGTGTACCTCCTCAAGCGGCTGGCCAAGGCTGTGAGTCTTTGCTTGGCAGTTTCCAAGGCCTCAGGTATGGACAGTTTGCTGTATTTCTTATGTACCTTCTTTGCCGCACCTTTCTGCAACTCCGTTAGTTGGCTAACCTCCCTCCGTGCTACTTTGATCTTCCCCTCTAGCCTCCTTCTCCATGGAGGGTACTGCCCCTTGTGGCTGTTCAACTTGTAGCCAAGCATCTCACAGATCACTGCTGCCGTATTGTAGATCAGCTTGAAAGAAGGGACTGCTTTTAAATCAAAGGAACTGTAAAAATTATGAAGTTAAAAGCACCAAAGATTCAGAAATAATGCAGATATATTCCTCTAGTGATAACCTGCGAACACTTTCACTGTCCCTCTGGAGGTGTGCAGGTTTGCGTTTAAATTAGCTCATGCATATTTGTGAGAAACTTTATAGTTATCTCAGTGAGTTTCTCCTAGACTCGAAATAGTCTACCTGTCTCTTTATTTACCTTTAATTTTTTTTTTCATTTTGACTTGCCTGAATGTTTGAATCAGAGTTCAAATTTTTCTCTGCTTTCATCTTCCGAGAGTTTACCCCTCTGAGATCTGAACAGTCTCATTGCTGTTCTTCTTTTTGAGGCAAGCAATGATGTCAGTTACTGAAAGAGGATCAGATTTTATAGCTCTCATACTGCTTCATCAGTACCCAGCACATATTCTTCAATTGAAGAACAACATGGCACTCACTCCGCAGAGGCTCGTACATAATGAAAAATATGCAGCAGTTGAGCATCAAGGTCATTGTCGAATAGGATTTCTCAAGAGGGCTGAAAAGTCATCTACAGAGTGAGCAAATAAGGCCAGGTGGCTGATGAACTCCAGGAATAGTTTGACAAACCCTATCGCCAGTGACAAATTAAAGTGTCAGCGGCCGGCCTGTGTGGCATCACATTACCTGTGTTATTCTGTGATAAGTCTCATTGCCGAGCCAGCAGCACATGGTCGTCTGGAAAACAGCCTGAGACAGCTATGAAGACAGAGGTACAGTAACAGGAGACCTGGGCAGATGCTTGTCGCTGAGTATTGATTGGACCAGACGTCCAGACGACTTTAACAGCCACTGACGCAGGCTGTCGAGCTAGAGTGGAAGCTACCTCTTCTTAGCTCCCACGTCAAACTGAAAAGAAACTTGAATAAAATGTGCAGTTATGTATTGTTACATAGCATCAGCTAATATGCTAATGTTTCCTGGGGACATATAGCCTATTTACACATTCATATTCAAAGGTACTGAGCAGCCATTATGTTAGTTTGTGACACAGGCAGCTTTTACAATACATTTTCATGTAGTACTATTGCACATACTGTGTTTTCTAGATAACAGCTAACTGCTATCATTATACCAAAGAAGCTGGAAGAGTTATTATCCTATGTGTACCACTTAAGGTTGTTTGGAAGTAACATTCACGATTACTCATAGGAAAAGTAGTTTATCATACACCGTGGTCTTTAAACACAGTTTAAAGTTTAACGAGTCAGCTGTTGTTACACTTGCTGTTGTAATAAGTTAACACGTAGCCTCAGATTTTGAGATGTTTGTGATTGGACTGATCCTGTGTCTTCATTTATGTTATAGGAGAATTGTGAGTAGGGCTGAGAATGCTCCCAGGGATGTTAGTGGTGTGATTGCATGGAAAATGTAAGACTGATGCAAATGTTGACATGGTACCTCAAACTACATTGATTTAAATTCTAATGTCTTGTTCTTTATCTCTGAAATGATATGGAGAGTCATCACACCACTTATCTCTATGGACCATGCCAGTGATTTTCTCTTTAGTCTTCATAAAACACCAGAAATGGTGAATGTAGCGTGTCTACTCTAAATCTAGTTCAAAAAAATTAAACGGGGAACATAGAAAATATTTTAAATCGCAAGCTTCTATTTCTGCTGTTTCTTTGCTGACTTGCATTATGAGACTTTGTAAAATTATAAGACATGAAAAGAAATTTGTATCACCTTTAACATAGTATTAAGGTGACACAAAATACAGGGAGTGCAGAATTATTAGGCAAGTTGTATTTTTGAGGAATAATTTTATTATTGAACAACAACCATGTTCTCAGTGAACCCAGAAAACTCATTAATATCAAAGCTGAATGTTCTTGGAAGTAGTTTTTAGTTTGTTTTTAGTTTTAGCTATTTTAAGGGGATATCTGTGTGTGCAGGTGACTATTACTTTGCATAATTATTAGGCAACTTAACAAAAAACAAATATATACCCATTTCAATTATTTATTTTTACCAGTGAAACCAATATAACATCTCCACATTCACAAATATACATTTCTGACATTAAAAAACAAAAAAACAAATCAGCGACCAATATAGCCACCTTTCTTTGCAAGGTCACTCAAAAGCCTGCCATCCATGGATTCTGTCAGTTCCTTTGATTTAAAAGTTTGTACATTTTTAAGCTGTGACATATTAACAAACACAAGTGTTATAAATGCATTTTCATGATTTGCATGTAATTAGAGCAAAGTCCATCCAAAGTCCAACCGTTCCCTGAAACAGTGCAACAATTCCCTGAAAGTGACTTGAAAGTATAAAACAAAAGCCTGAGACAAATGCAAGCACTCTTGATGAACTCTTATGTGTATATGAGGAAGAACAGTTGTCATTTGTCTTTTTATGTTTGTTTATAAGTCTTTGACATAGATTCACAGTATGGACCCAAACCTATAAACACTCTCTACAATGTGAAAACTGTGAGAGTTTTTTTTTTGTACACTGAATTTTCAAACTTTGCCTGGCCTCCATCCAGTGTCCAGAGGTTTGCAAACAAAAACGTCTTTAAAGAAATTGCAAAAGAGGTCCATATTTACTTTCCCTAAAAGGATCCATTAGCCAACCTGAGAGTTGTAATACACACTTCCCTAAAGCTTAAACTTGGACCAGGGGTCAGTTGAGGGCCGTAGGCTGCAGGGCTCGAAGGTATACAAGAAAGAAACATGCCTGCTTCACCAAAGGGCATTCTGAAATTATTAAACTCTAACCTGTGTCAGGGTTCCTGGGTCGTTGACCCAGTGATTTCAGTTTGTTCATGTTCAGTTTAGTTCGCCACATTAATGTTCTCACTTCCTGTTTTTCCCCCGTGTCAGCTTGTCTCCCATGTCATTAGTCAGATTATGTTCAGCCCTGTACTCACCTGTTTCCAATCATTGTCATCATTCAACCTGTGTATTTAAGTTCCTCGGTTTCACCAGTTCTCTGTCGTGTCATTGATGTTATGTCGTCGTCTCCGTCTGTATGTTCAGCTAGTCAGCCAGCCATTCTTCCAGTCTTTCAGCCAGCCAGCCACTCCATCGTTCCTGCTTTATTCATTCACCCTCCAATAAATCTTCTTCATTTCTGCACCGTGAGTCCAGCGTTTGGGTCATCTCTTCCACGCCTCCACACACAACCTCTGACAGAATGACACGACCTGTGCCAAGAAGACACGCTTTTGACCCAGCGGACTCGGACCTTTACGAGCGGCAGGACGCAGCGCTCTCCACTTGGGCGGAGAAGCTCAGGTGGAAACAGCGGCTCTTCTTAGAGAGGGAGCACGTCTTTGAGGGGACTCGTCTGGCTCTGGGCGGGCCTCGGAGACGCCGCGGTCCTCCACCTGCTGCCTCACCTGCATCGGAGCATTCGCCGCGGAGAGTGGGCGTCACCGGCCAAGCTTCGGCCGCTCGCTCTCCCGCTGCTCCGCTCCTCGCTCGCCCGCCAGCCGTTTTACTCACCGGACCTTCAACCTCGCCATGGCACAGCGGCTCCGCCTACCACCTCGGCTCAGTGGAGGCTCCCGTGCCAGAGGCTCGGCTGTGTACCCCGCCTGCTGCCTCTTCCCGGAGCAAGCGGCGCACACGCCGCCATAAAATGGACTATTTCCAGCAATTCCCGGTGGTGAGTTCCAGCGACTGTTTTCCACCCTCATTTGACTCTCCACTTAAAACCAATAATAAACCCATCTCTGATTCATGGGATGTTTCCCTCCTGGAGGATGTGGACTGGGAAGAGTTTTTCTGCTCTGCTCCCTCAAAGACTGTAAATAGTGGTGGCAGAAGGACCAGCACAATCCCCGATAAACCTGCCAGGATCACACACCCAGTAACTATTTCCACACCCATTACTCAGCCATTTCCCACCAGCACGGCGGCCCAGACTCAGCCTTCCCCTTCAGCCGTTTCACCTCCTCAGATGGCTAGGGTCCAGTATACACCCGCACCAGTGCCAGCGCCCAGGCTGAGGGCAGCCAGAACCCAGCCTGACCTTCCTGGAGACTTGGAAGAGCTAACCGGTCCACCTGCTACTTCACCACTTCGTCCACCTCCTGACCCAGCCTTTCACGCCCTCGCACTATCCCTAGTTAGATTAGCTGACCTGTCCCCTGCCCAGGCACCAGCCTTACTAGCGCAAGCTGTAGCTTTATCTCCGTCACTAGCTCAGTCATTAGCTCAGCCACCAACCTCAGCTCCGTCGTCAGCCTCGCCTACCTCTGTTCCTCCTTTAGCATCTCCACTCCAGTCAGTCCCCTCACCTGCTGTTCAGCTTTCACTCCAGTCAGTTCCCTCACCTGCTGCTCAGCTTCCAGCCCCGTCAGTTCACTCACCTGCTGCTCAGCTTCCAGCCCCGTCAGTTCACTCACCAGTAGCTCAGTCTGCTCCTGTCCAGTCACCTGTAGCTCAGTCTGCTCCTGTCCAGTCACCTGTAGCTCAGTCTGCTCCTGTCCCCCAGTCGCCCGTCCTCCAGCCTGTCCAGTCTGCCGCCCAGTGCCCTGTAGTCCAGTCGCCTCCTGTTTCCCAGCCGCCTGTCCACCATCCCGTTCAGTTCCCGGACCTGCAGCCACAGCACACAGCACCCAGAGCCAGCTGTGAGCTCTCCCGCTCCTCAGCCAGGGGTTTCCGCACCCGCTGGCCCGGCCTGTCTCCAGCCAGAGGCTTCCGCGCCTACTGGCCCTGCCTGTCTCCAGCCAGAGGCTTCCGCGCCTACTGGCCCTGCCTGTCTCCAGCCAGAGGCTTCCGCGCCTACTGGCCCTGCCTGTCTCCAGCCAGAGGCTTCCGCGCCTACTGGCCCTGCCTCAGCCTCGGCTTCAGCTGCACCCACGCCCGGCCCGGCCTCTGCCTCAGCTGCACCCACGCCCGGCCCGGCCTCTGCATCGCCTTCAACGTCGCCCGGTCTGGCGTCGGCCTCTGCTTCTGCTCCGCCTGGTCCGGCTCCAGCCTCAGAGCCTTCGTCCTCGCCTGGCCCAGCCTCAGAGCCTTCGTCCTCGTCTGGCCCAGCCTCAGAGTCTTCGTCCTCGTCTGGCCCAGCCTTTTTGGCTTTTGTTTCGCCTGCTGCAGCTCCAGCCTGTGCTTCGCCTGGTCTGGCCCCGTCGTCGCCTGATCCTGCCTCGTCTGGTCCTGTGCCCACCGGGCCATGGCCAGCACGCCTAACACTGGAGAACCGCCGCTGCCTTCCGCGCGGTCGGCCCCCTGAACTGCTCCGTCGTCTCCTTCGCCGCCGCCGCTGCCTTCCGCGCGGCCGGCCCCCTGAACTGCTCCGTCGTCTCCTTCGCCGCCGCCGTTGCCTTCCGCATGGCCGGCCCCCGGACCGCCTTTGCCTGAGTGGCCGCCGTTGCCTTCCGCACGGCCGGCCCCCGGACCGCCTTCGCCTGAGTGGCCGCCGTTGCCTTCCGCACGGCCGGCCCCCGGACCGCCTTCGCCTGAGTGGCCGCCGTTGCCTTCCGCACGGCCGGCCCCCGGACCGCCTTCGCCTGAGTGGCCGCTGTTGCCTTCCGCACGGCCGGCCTCCCGAACTGTGTCCACGTCGCCGCCGTTGCCTTCCGCACGGTCGGCCCCCGGACCTGTGCTGTCGTCTCCGCCGTTGCCTTCCGCACGGTTGGTCCACCGGAACAGTCTCGTCTCGACCGCCGCAGCCGCCTACCGGACCGGCTCGCTGGTCGCTGCTGCCTCCCACGTGGCCACCCACCTGAACTGTCTCGTCTCGGCCTAGGGCCGCGTGGCCACCCTCCTGAACTGTCTCTGTGTGGACTCCGTCCCTCCGTCCTGGGCCCCCTCCGCCCGCCCTGTTCTGGTTCTTTTTCTTTTGGCCGTCGGGTGCCGGCCTTTGGGGGGGGGGGGTACTGTCAGGGTTCCTGGGTCGTTGACCCAGTGATTTCAGTTTGTTCATGTTCAGTTTAGTTCGCCACATTAATGTTCTCACTTCCTGTTTTTCCCCCGTGTCAGCTTGTCTCCCATGTCATTAGTCAGATTATGTTCAGCCCTGTACTCACCTGTTTCCAATCATTGTCATCATTCAACCTGTGTATTTAAGTTCCTCGGTTTCACCAGTTCTCTGTCGTGTCATTGATGTTATGTCGTCGTCTCCGTCTGTATGTTCAGCTAGTCAGCCAGCCATTCTTCCAGTCTTTCAGCCAGCCAGCCACTCCATCGTTCCTGCTTTATTCATTCACCCTCCAATAAATCTTCTTCATTTCTGCACCGTGAGTCCAGCGTTTGGGTCATCTCTTCCACGCCTCCACACACAACCTCTGACAACCTGAAGTCATCTAGCATAGCTTTAAATTCCAATTTAACATGTTCAGTCATTTTTTGATTGCAGTGCAGTGCTATGTGTTGCACCCCAATCGACAGCTAAAAGCCTATACACAAATGAGGACTTTCTGTAGCAGAGGAATGAGGAAGATTCACTTTAATCTCCATAATATAGCTTCATAATGATTACAGGACATCAGACTACTTGTTCTTATTGCTTAATAATGCAGAATAATCATATAGAAATAAAAAACCTGAAGGTGTGCGCTATTTGAACACGTTTCCTGCCTGCAGCACTAAAGGACTCCATGAGAGACGTCTGTCTCGCCGTAGCAGCACCTGTCCCTCTCCTCCTCTTCAGTTCACCTCAACATACGCTCATCATATTCTGTGATATGATTTACTCTGAGCACGCTAATGGCGCATGCGCACTCACAAAGGAACCTTCTGACCAACGTTACACAAACATCACATTGGGGAGACATGTCAGAAAGGTAGGCTGATAGGAAAAAAACGACGAAAATACATAACATGAGGTGAGAGGAGGAGAACAAAAACTCCACTCAGACTGAGCTCCTAGTGGGAGAACAGTTTGATAACAGAAAAAACACCTCAGCACAAAAAGCACATGACTATCAATACACCATAGAAACACAAGACAAGCAACAGGGGCGGGTAAAGGGTAAGATAGAGCCGGTGTAGACAGCGCATCCGGTCCTGCAGCATGTCTGCGCTGGTCCAGTCGACCGCCATCTTCCCCGGGAGGGGACAAGCATCGAAGGCGTTTGGAAAGGGAGGGGGGATGAGTGTGTGCATATCAGTGTATGTGTGTGTGTGTCCAGAGTGCAGCTGAGACAGTGTCCTTCGCCCTGCCAGGCTAAGTAAACACTCTGCCAGCCAACCCAGGTGGCCTTGCATGGAATGGGGGGAACAGTCTAAACACAGTCGTTATCAGGGTGTTGTTGTTCAGCTCCAGCCTTGAGGCCGCAGCTGGCGCCGAAGGGGTCTCCGCATGAAGTGATGATGGCTTTTACTTTAGTGCGAACAACTCATATGAATTTCAAAGCTGTTCTAACAGTCCAACACTGGTCTCTCAATCTCCCGTTGGAGAGCCGCCAGCTTTCTATGATGTTATCCAAACTTACGTTCTGTGATGTTGTCATTCTTTTTGCCCAAAGAGCAGGTTCTGAGAATTCACGACCGCAGTGCACTTCCCCAAGATGTGATCGAATTTGCACTCAAAGGTGTTGTTCGAGCGAGCCCCTCCAGATATAATCCAGTTTTTCACTCAGAGGTCTTGTTCTGAGTATTCACGGCAACTGTGCGTTCTCCAAGATCTTCTCCGTGCTGCACGCCTCATCCCATCATTTCAATCCCAGCGGGCAGCCTTGTGGGGGGTTTGAACAGCCGGTTCCACTTGATTAATTCTTTGATAAGTCAGGGCCAAGCCAGCGCCGATCAGCAAGAACCCTGTTACCATGGTTCCGAATAGGTAGATATCTTCAGCGCTCAGGCTCACCCGAGCCCCGACTTCTCGTTGAGAAGGGGGTGTCAATTGCATTTAGGGACCAGTTGATCAAATCCATAATTCCTCTTTTAGGTTTTAGAGAACAGACTGTGAGAGAGTGTTCCAGGGAAAAGTAAGTACAAGCTAGCTTGGCGAAACTCCAAAAGCTGGCCACTGTCCTTGACCCATGCAGGTAAATAAAACTATTTTTTAACTTATTGTTACTGTTTCTTCAAAAAGCTCTATAGTTGACAATTATTGTGGAGATTAATATAGACTTTCCTGAACTGTCTACTACAGGTTTGTGACTGAGCTTCTTGGAGGTGAGACATACTTTTCATATTCAGTGGTCTTACCTGCTTTCTGCCACCTGCATCACACCTTGGAGTTGTCCCACCCCCCATGTCCATGTCTATTATTTGATTCTGTCACCCACTAAAATCCTTTTAAATAAAAAAAAAAAGGATTTGTGCTTTGAGGCAATTTTTTTTGAGCGATTAACTGCGATTAATCAAGATTAATTCATTACGAAGCCTGTAATTAATAAGATTGTTTTTTAATTGAGTCCCACCCCTGCTTTTTACATATTTCTATCACTTAGTACTATTTCTGCTTCTGAAGGTGTGGCATTTAATAAAAAGGGGAGGACAAAGATATATGCTGTATGACACAGAATATGATTAGCAGCTCGCCTCACTGTGATGATGGAGGAACCTGAACTCTGCTTTCCAAAACTCCTTAATATCTCCTGCAGGAGGCCAAAGCGTCCTCACTTTGAGATCATGCTAACTTACATTCTGCTCTCCTTCATTTCTTTGCTTACTGTGATTCTTAACCTGCTGGTCATTATCTCCATCTCACACTTCAGGTATGAAAATGTTTCATTATCTCCAAATATTGAATAATTATTTTAATAGTTTAGTTAATTGTGCTGTGTAGCAACATAGCAGTAATAGTAATTAAAACCATAATATGATCTGTATCTACAAGTAAGAGTAGACCTTTTTTTAATGAAGTGCATTTCTATTTCAGTTTTTTTTGTATGTGCATCCACATGCATTTTTTGATGCAGGAAACTAAATATGATGCTCCTTTTTCTCTCCAGGCAGCTCCACACCCCCACCAACTTCCTCCTTCTCTCTCTGGCTGTCGCTGATTTCTTTGTAGGTCTCCTTATGTTCTTTCAAATAGTGCTCATCGATGGATGCTGGTTCCTCGGTGACATCATGTGCACTCTGTATCAGTATCTAGCATTCATTATTACTTCAGCCTCAGTAGGAACCATGGTGATCATATCTGCTGATAGGTATTTGGCTATTTGTTACCCTCTGCATTACTCCACCCAAATCACACAACAAAGAGTTAATATATGTATAAGTTTGTGTTGGTTTTTTTCTGTGATCTTTCAGAGTTTGATTGTGAAGGATAACTTGAAACAACCAGGAAGGTATAACTCCTGCATTGGAGAGTGTGTCTTTGTCGTTAACTACATTGCTGGGCTTTTTGATCTTTTGTTTTCCTTCATTGTTCCCATTACTGTGATTGTAGTTCTGTATCTGAGAGTGTTTGTGGTGGCTGTGTCTCAGGCTCGTGCCATGAGGTGTCAACTTGCAGTCACTCACCAGCGATCAGTTACAGTAACTGTTACGAAATCGGAGCTGAAAGCAGCCTGGACTCTTGGTGTTGTTGTAGTTGTGTTTCTTATATGCATGTGCCCATATTACTGCGTTGCTCTCACAGGCCAAGATAACTTCCTAAATGCTTCATCTGCTGCCTTTGTAATTTGTTTGGTGTACTTTAACTCTTGCCTAAACCCTATCATTTATGTCTTTTTTTATCCCTGGTTCAGAAAGTCAATCAAACTTATTGCTACTCTTCAAATACTGCAGCCTGACTCCCGTGAGACTAACATGCATTAAGAACACTTTTTAAAACCGTACCCATAAACAGGACAATGTACTTAGTCACAATGAAGACTTGAAAGTTCAGATAAAGCAATATGTTGGCAAACATATTTATATATGTATCTGCTTCCACATGAGTACTTGCAATTACAAAAAAACAGTTTCCTGGTACTTTGTACTCTAAATTAAGATAAAATACTTTCTCGAGCACTTTCTGTGACCGCAGACATTAGCATATACATTTTATTTTGTAATGTTTTCATAGGCTTGAAGGACAGCCATCAACAATATTAGGAAGTAATGTTTTAAAAAAAACAAGTAAAAAAAAAAACAGTTAAACAATGTTTTTTCTTGCATTTCTTGCATTTTAGATTCTTAAAAATAGCCACTTTTGCCTGCTCACTGCCGGTCAAAAGTTTTTGCACATAATTTTTCCTTTTTTGTTATTGAATATTATGCAGTTTAATGTCTCATTGCACTCTGAAATGAAAGCATGGTACAACTAAGTTATTGGGATTAAAAAAGAAATCATGGAATTAGTTTATAGACCAAAATGTATTCTAAACTTTTGACTCATTAAAGTACCCCCCTTTGGCAAATATAACAGCTGAACACACCCGTTGCTGTAGGATGAAACCCCGATTAACTAGGTGTATATTGCGGGTATTGCATGGCGCTGCAGAATGCTGTGGTAGCTGTTTTGGTTCAGGGTGCTTCTCACTCTGTAAGTCACCAACCCTAGATGCAGCAAATAGCCCCAAACCATCCATTTGCAGCATTCCAACGGTGGTGTTTCATGGCTGAGACAAGCCTCTTTGTCTTATCCTGACATCATACCAGTGGTTTTCTTGCTGCAACTTGTCCTGTCAAATCTGCAGCTCAGAGTCTTCTCTTCACAGTTGAAACTGAGACTTGCTCATGTTGGGATTCAGAGATTCTTTTATTGCTACCATATAATTTGCCTTATGTAGAATGTATTAATAACATGTTTCACAGTATCATTTATCAGTAATATTTCCTACAGGGTTTATATTGCATTGAATATGTCTGTCATCACATTGACCTTTCTATTCTTACAGGTTGAGTTTATTTTATACACAATGCATAAATGTGCTTGGTTAGAGTTGATGTTCCATTCTAGAAGGTTTTAAGCTTCACTGGCGTGACTGTCCAGATGATACATGTTGAGAGGAGATGAGAACATAGCAGGTTAATTGCATGCACGCTTACGATACACATATTAATCTAGTAGCAGGTCTGAGTGAAGGCCTAAGCGTCTTCTACTTCAGTTTGAGACTGGCTGCAAAGTACTCTACTTAGTGATTAATGACGAGGGTCCATTATTAGCTCTCAGAGATGCTAAGACCTGAAGTTATTACCTTAAAAGGCAAGCAATGTAGAAAAGAGAAGTTATATGTCGGTTTATGGTTATTAGAAGTGTACGTGATGTACCCTTGTCTGTACAAGTTGAACTTTTGCCCGTCTGTCACCATGTATTTTTGAACTGTATTGACGTAGGTGTGATATTTTATCCTATAAAACCAGAACCCATTGTATTCTTGTCAGAGCAACCCATTCCGTATGCTGATGGTTGGTTGTTCTCCTGTAATAATAAAACTCATCGTTTGATTGCACTTTTCCGGAGCCTCCGTCGTTTGTTGTCTGGTCTAAAGTTGATCGATTTCGCAGCACTCACTACGACCACTATTAAGCTGTGCTTGAAGCTGTTGTTCTGTGAGACGCCATCAAACAAGCTGTTAGCTCTCTGAAACTGTCCTCTGATTCAGTTGTGTCTTTGGGTCTGCAGACCTCTTCCTGTCAAAGTTTGTTTCTGAGACTTTGGATGGTGAAGGAAACTGTACTCACCAACACCTTTATTTTCTTTGCAATTTCTCTGTAGGACAGACCTACATTTATAAGTGTTATGATGGTCCGTCTCTCTTCCCTTGTTAATTGGATTTTTCTTGCAAAACACTACTTTCTGCAGTACAATACTGTTCAACTGATGCTGACAAGGGTATGGTACCACAGTGTGTTCCAGCACTGCTTTTATGCAGACAGAGGAGGCTGTAAGTCATCCAGAAAAGTTGGAATACCTGTTGGAGTTAGTAGCAGCAGCTTTCAAGGCCTCATCAACCTCCATTGCACACACACACACACCCACACCCACACACACACACACATGCTCGCACATGTATACACACACACCACACCCAGTGCTTTTAACTGTTATGATACACACCATCTATGGTTTTGCAATGGGTGTTTGTGTAAATGTTTGTCACTGAATAAGAGGCAGCATGGGGACACTGGTAGTTGAAGTTGACTGGGATCAGGTGAGGAGCTTTCAGGTCCAAGAGCCGACCAGGCTTCCCTTGTGCAGCAAGTGTAAACTGACTGAGAAGAATTGTCTTGCTTTGTTCACGGTGATAAGTCTCTGAAACAGCGGGGCCTGCGAGTGCAGACCCAACATTTATTTGGTCCTTCAGAGCTGGATCCCAAGAACTGGCCTTCCACCGAGGAGGGGGGAGGACACACCAAAGTCTGTCGACAGCCAGGACACCCAGGGCGCCTGATGAAAGCCCCGGAATATGAATTTGTGGCCCGGATTGCACAGGACCAAGCTGAAGAGGAGAACTGCCACAAGACTGCTGCAAGGTGGAGAGGAAACCAGAGTGGAAGGAGCAGGTGAGGTTGTTTAGTGTGGGAAATCAAAATTGGGTTAGCAAACCTGGGAGAAAAACTGACTGCTGTAAGTGGGAAAATTGAGAAGGTGTCTGAAGCACTGCAAAGAGAAAGGTACAGAAAGTCACACACACAAACAGAAAATGCATTAATCCTACTAACACATACACACATACAATAAAGCTCATGAAGACCAGACAGCATCATAAGCATGTGTTTCTGTTTTATCATCTTGTCCGGTTCACGTAGTGAGATGAAAAGTGATATGTAGACTAGTGGACTAGTATTATATTAGTAAAAATGACTGAATTATAGTAGGGGTGAACAGAATGCTGGAGAGGGGTTCTGAATGAGTGAAACTAATAGATCATTGAGTTTCTTGTTTCTCATGTGTGGCGAAAGTTTTAACATAGCACGCATCTGGTAACATGGGAAGAAACTCATTGTGTCTCTGAAACTCACTGTTTCAGAGACTTTGAGACAGCTATCCATGCCTTCATTTTATCTCGCCTCAATTTTTGTAATAGTCTTTACTCAGGTGTCAGTCTGTCATCATAGTCAACTGCAACTGGTCCAAAATGCTGCAGCACGGTTACTAACTGGCACACACAAGTGACACCACATATCCCCCATACTGGCATCCTTACACTGGCTGCCAGTTAGTTTTCCAATTGATTTTAAGCTTTTGTTATTCATTTTTAAGGCGTTGCGCAGGTTAGCACCCACATACCTTTCTGCTCTTTTGAATGGAAACACTCTTGCATGATCAATGAGGTCTGCAGATCAATTGCTCCTGGCTGTCCTGAGGTCCAGATTCAAGCACAGAGGAAATCGGACCTTTGCTGTGACTGCTCCTTCAAATCAGGACCACCCCAACATTAAACACTTTCACAACCTGTTTGAAAACCCACTTTAATTCCTTGGATTTTAAATCAGAATGAGTTTGTACTACATTTGTCTTTTTTATTACTCAGACTTTCTCATTTTATGCTTCTTTTCTTAAATTTTGTCATGTCTTCTTATGTTTTTTTCTCTTTTGATTGTTTTAAATGTACAGCACTTCAGTCAACAGTTGTTGTTTTAAATGTGCTGTATAAATAAATTTGACTTTAGCTTTATATAGCGCTTTTCTACTGTACTTGAGCTTTCGATTGGTTGTATACAACATGTCTTATTCACCCTTTCACAGCCAGTCATAAAGGCATTTTTTAATGCTTTTCTACCTAAGTGCTTTATATTTAAAATGAACTTGCATTCATAATCCAGTGAACACAAGAGAGCAACTTGGGGTTCAGTATCTTGTAGACTGTAGCAACTAAGGATCAAGCCACCAACTTTTCTATTAGTAGATGACCTGGTGACTGACCTACCTATCTACAGGCATCTCTGCAGAACCATCTTTAGCTGCAAGAACTTGAAGACTTCTTGCAGTAGTAGGTGCAGTTGTGAAGTAGGTACAGGTGGTAGTGCTAGGGAGGCGACAGGGCAGATTGGGCTGATTGGATAATCAGGCTTTCACCTATATCAAGAAGTGGCAGGGACCAGAGAAGAAAGCTGTGCTGGAAGCTAAACAGTTGAAAAGTTGCACAAAACAGACTAAAAACAACTGACTGCAAATAAAAAATCCCCAACCCTGCACCTGTGTATGTCACGATTCGGCTGTGTGGCAGGCAGGAGAGGACCCAAACGCACACTCACGGGGACACGGGGAATAAACTCAGAGAGCACAGCTTTATTGCTGGAAAGGCAGATCACGGGTAATACAAAACTAAACTGGGAAAAACTAAATATAAAGCTCACCAAGAAACACAGGGAGAATCACACACAGCATGAGGGAGAACGCGACACCGAACTGAGGGAGACACAGACAGAAATACACAGAGGGTTAACGAGGGAAGTGGGAACACACGGGGAACACAGCTGACACAGATAACCATAACGAGACAGGGCAGGAGTGAACACAACATGACGCATACTGACGAGAGACTGTCAAAGTAAAACAGGAAGTACACGGAGGTTCAGACAGGAGGAGAGAGAGCACGGGGAGAACACAGACATAACGGGCTGGGGAAAAAACGGAATAAAACACAAGGAGAGACGAGGGCTCACAGATACACAGGGGCACACAGGAGGTAACCAAATAAGGAACATCTTAACTAAATAACCTAGGAACCAAGGCATAAATAGGGAACAAAACACAAAACACACAAAAACTAAGAATACTGGGCCAACATGGCCCAGGACCATGACATCACCCCCCCCTCAAGGGCTGGCTCCCGACAGCCCAAACCCGAGAACCAAAACAAGACAAACAGAAAACAACCCACCCAGGGTGGGAGGCGGGGGACCCGGACGGAGGGAACGAAACCAAACAAAAGACGAGGAGCATGAACCGAAACTGAGTCCACAAAGACACAAAAACAGTTCAAAACAGGGAGATAAATGTCCAAAGAGGTCAGGTCGACCCGGAGGGGCGACAGCACAAAAGTTCACAGTTCGGCTGTTCCGGGGGCCGGCCACGTGGAAAGTGGCAGTGGCGGCAGAACAGATCCGGAGGCCGGCCGCGCGGAAGACGGCGGCGGCGGCAGAGCGGGTCCGAAGGCCGGCCGCGTGGAAGACAGCGGCAGAGCGGGTCCGGAGGCCGGCCGCGTGGAAGACGGCGGCGGCTCCCAAGCGTCAGGCGTACTGGTTGAGGCTTGGTGGGCACCGGACCAGACGAGGCAGGACTAGACGAGGCAGGACCAGACGGTGGCGTGGCAGCCACAGGCGACGGAGCCGGACCAGGCGAAGGCGATGACGGAGCCGGACCAGGCGATGCGGGGGCCGGACCAGGCAAAGCGGGGGCCGGACCAGGCGTGGCAGAGGCAGAGGCCGAAGCGGGGGCCGGACCAGACGAGGATGAAGACTCGGATGAAGCCGAAGCCGGACCAGGCGACGGCGTGGATGAGGCTGCTGGTGGAGCAGCTGGTGGCTGAACGGGCCCCTCGGACCCTCCAGCGGAGACAGGTGGCTGAACGGGCCCCTCGGACCCTCCAGCGGAGACAGGTGGCTGAACGGGCTCGCCAGAACCCCCAGCGGAAGAGGCGTGAGGCTGAACGGGCTCCTCGGGCCCTCCAGTTGACGTGGCGTGAGGCTGAACGGGCCCCTCGGACCCTCCAGCGGAGACAGGTGGCTGAACGGGCCCCTCGGACCCTCCAGCTGACGTGGCGTGAGGCTGGACGGGCTCCTCGGGCCCTCCAGCTGATGTGGCGTGAGGCTGAACGGGCTCCTCGGGCCCTCCAGCTGGAGCAGTGGCAGGACCAGTAGGTGCAGAGACTTCTGGCTGAGGGGACGCTAACTGTAGCTGCACAGGGCACGCAGTCGGCTTGGGATGCAACGGCTGGGGCTGTGCAGGGCAAACAGTCTTATGCTTAGCAGGCAAGAGCGAAGCGGAGTTTACACAGGCAGCGTCTGAGTTAGCTTTTTCGAGTTGTGGCACAGAAAAAACCACAGCCTGAGAAAGTGACGAAGCAACATTGGGAGTCACAGATACAGGAGCTGGTGTAATGAGTAAACTGTTCATAGCAGAGGAATGGATAATGGTCTCTGTGTCGCCTGGCTCAGGCAGAACACTAGGAGTGGATGTTACATTGGCTTGCTCAGCAACACAGGTCTCGTTCTCAGTAACTATTTGAGAAGCTGAGAGAGCAATGGCTGGTTGAGGAGTTGGCTGGGAAACATCAGAAATGTCTAAAGACAAAACAGGCTGGAACATGAAACAGTCACTAGAAGGAGCATCAGCTATGGAACACACAGTTTCAGGGGGTTTGTGCTCCTCAGCATGCACTCTTACATCCTGAGCTGATGATGGTGGTGTGTGGCTGAGCTCAGACTGAGAAACCTCAGAACCTACAGGCTGAGTAAAACGGTTCTGCGGTGCTGCAATGCTGGTAGCAGTATGTCGGTGAGTCTGGTGTAGAATAACAGTCTTTGGTTCCGCTAACTCTACGGGTGAAACATTCATACTGGCTAACTCAGAGGAAATGCTGCGAGCGTTACAAGAATCTGATTGCTCTGGAACACAAAGATCGCTAGGTAGGACGGTCGGTGAATAACTTGGCACCGAGGTGTCACTCGGAATAACGTCTTCAGAGTCCAAACACACAGTGGCGGAGTTATCCAAGTCAGGCAACACAATGGCAGGCAAAACAGAGTTACTCACAGTGGTGGAACAGTCATGGGGTCCGGGATCAGACAACTTGGGCTGAGTGTGTGGCTCACAGTCACTCTCTCCCACGGGTGCAGCCAGCTCAGCTGTACTGCGGCGCTGAACCACTACAGGGGACTGCACTGAAGTCTGCACAGGGGGCTGCACTGAAGTCTGCACAGGGGGCTGCACTGATGGCTGTAGCAATGGTTGTGGTGAGAGTGGAGTAGGTGACTGCACAGGAGAATGAACTAGAGGTGACTGCGCAGGAAACCGAGCTAATGGTTCTGTTGCAAACGTAGCTGCTGCTGATGGAGCAAATGGCTGTGCTACAGGGAGCTGGGACACAGGAAACTGAGCTAGTGGTGGTGGTGGTGAGAGAGGAGACTGGGCTGACCGGACGGGAGGAGACTGGGCTATGGGCGACAGAGTGGCACACTGAACTGAGGGCGACGGAGCTACAGAGGACTGGAGAACAGGAGACTGAATCACAGGGGAGTGGAGGACTGGAGACTGGACTGCAAACTGAACAGTAGGAGAGTTAACTGACTGGGCTGGCGAAGCTAATGGCTGAGCAGGGGTTGGTGAGGCTAATGGCTGAGCTGAGGGCAGATTGTAATCCACAGAGGAAAATACGGCTTTACTCTCGATGGGTATGTTATCATGATGTCTGGGATCTGAACGCTCGAGCGGAACGAGAAAAAGACAGTCGCTCTCGCCAACGGATGAAAGCTGCTCCGCTGCTCGGGAACGCCGGCGACGTGAACGCCGTTTTCTCCGGGAAGGGGGAGGAGACGAGCCGGGCCGCGAATCCTCCAGCGGACCGGGCTGAACTCCCTCCGACTCTTCGTACTGGAGAGGCAGCTCCGGGCAGATGCGTACGGTGGAGACGAGGAAGTCCTGGATGTGGGGGTGTAGTGCACCGAATAGCCATGGGAGTCCGGACACCATCCTCTGTAGACGGATGGCTACGGTCTCCCGGTATTCTTCCCCTGGCAGCGCTACCCACTCCTGACAGTGATACTCCACTGTATAGATTAGATCCTCACGGAGCTCAGCGGAGGGGTTGTGAGCTGCTGGGTCCATGTCGTGGTCGCGTTCTTCTGTCATGATTCGGCTGTGTGGCAGGCAGGAGAGGACCCAAACGCACGCTCACGGGGACACGGGGAATAAACTCAGAGAGCACAGCTTTATTGCTGGAAAGGCAGATCACGGGTAATACAAAACTAAACTGGGAAAAACTAAATATAAAGCTCACCAAGAAACACAGGGAGAATCACACACAGCATGAGGGAGAACGCGACACCGAACTGAGGGAGACGCAGACAGAAATACACAGAGGGTTAACGAGGGAAGTGGGAACACACGGGGAACACAGCTGACACAGATAACCATAACGAGACAGGGAGGAGTGAACACAACATGACGCATACTGACGAGAGACTGTCAAAGTAAAACAGGAAGTACACGGAGGTTCAGACAGGAGGAGAGAGAGCACGGGGAGAACACAGACATAACGGGCTGGGGAAAAAACGGAATAAAACACAAGGAGAGACGAGGGCTCACAGATACACAGGGGCACACAGGAGGTAACCAAATAAGGAACATCTTAACTAAATAACCTAGGAACCAAGGCATAAATAGGGAACAAAATACAAAACACACAAAAACTAAGAATACTGGGCCAACATGGCCCAGGACCATGACAGTGTACAAATAAAGAACTGAAGTAGTGGCAGTCAGCTGGTTCAGGTGGAGCAAGAGGGGATGAGTGACAGAAAAACTCAGATTAATCATAGAATCATTGAGTTAAAGACATGACAGAATATGTAAATGGACTGATTCTTATTTAGCGATTTTCTACTCTTTTGGACCACTCAAAGCACATATTACAAAATGCCATATTCACCCATTCATACAAGCACGTTTTTCTAAGCTTGTATGCTATCCTGTGCTTTCTATTGTTATGAAATATAATTGAAGAGCCTATTTGCTGAGTATATATTAAAGTATATATTAAAGTGTAATGTCTGTGAAGGTTCTCAGTATTCCAGGTCATTGCACTCCAAGGTGCTTGGAAAGAAAACCGTCTGGACTTCTTTAAGTTGCTTGAAGATGTTTCACATCTCATCCGAGAAGCTTCTTCAATTTTAGTGTAATATTAAAGTGTAATGTTAAAGGCCAGATTTGAGGGTTTATATTCTGTGCTCTAGGTCATTAGACTGCTTGGCAACATTAAACTGTGATAAACAGGATCTTTTAGTGCAGACTTCCCAGAGAGTGTTACCTATGTTTGTGCTGCTAGATGATAACAACAGGAGACAACCTTCGGGTGGTGGAAGCGAGACGTGAGGAGCGGGGGTGTAGGGTATATCACACACATCCTGTCGGTAATGCATTAGATTTGCAGGAGGCTTTGTGCGGTGCACATCTCCCTTCCATTGTGCACATTTGCAATCAGGTTTTGTTGAATAAAGCATATATTTTGAATACACTGAGTTTGCGTCTTCTCTGACAAGCCTGAGGAAAAAAGAATCGGGTCAATAATTGGTGCCGTGACCCGGATCCAAAACAGGGTGCAATTTGGATGAACTAACGATTATCTGTTGGCTAGTTGGCAAGTTAAATTACATTCGTGAAAAATTCTTCCAGTGTCTGGACTTTAGAGCAAGATACTTTTTTTTTTGTTTTGGTTTGGTTTGGGGTTTTTTTGCAAGTTGATGTCTAACGTGTCGAGTTTGTCCTGGTTCCCCCCCCCCCCCCCCCCCCCCCGGCGTCTGGATGCAGCATTGGACCAGCGGCGTCTGGAGGTCTAGGTTTATAACCTGAGAACTGAGGACACCCAAACCATTCTAGAATAGTGCAGAGCAAGAGACGTTTGCTAAGAACTGCAGGTTGATGCTTGCTGGCCATAAAGTGTAAAACCCGTTTAAATTAAAAGGACTTTAGGAGTCCCATGTAATGTGACCCGTCCCACAGGCAAATTTTTACTTTGTAGTTTGAGTTGTTGCCTTCCGGCCGCCGTTTTAGAGTGCCTGTGAGGAAGACTAAAAGACTCCAGGTTTCTTTTCTCCATACTGCATTTTGTCTCCTTAATGGCAAATAACCGTTCTTGGACTTTGTATCACTATTATTGCCATTATTATTTTATATTATTGTTCTGTTTATTTTTATCCTGCTGCTAAACTAATTTCCCCTTGTGGGACAATAAATAAATTGAATTGAATTGAACTGAACTGAACTGAATTGAATTGAATGAAATTGATAATCATTAAGTAAAATCATTATGGTTGTGGAAGCCAGACGTGAGGAGTGGGGGTGTAGCGTATATCACACACATCCTGTCGGTAATGCATTGGATTTGCTGTATTTTGAATACACTGAGTTTGAGTCTTCTCTGACAAGCCTGAGGACAAAAGAATTGTGTCATTACTATCTAACATTCACACAAATTCATACTACCATAAAGTCAGCAACTGGGGGTTCAGTATATCTTGCCCAGTGATATTTGGCATGCAGTCTGGGGCAGCATGAGATCAAACATCGAACCTTCTGATGAGTAGACTATCTGTTCTACTTCCTGAGTTACAGCCACCTGATGTGGAGTGGAGAGATGTGTGGAGCGACATAGGCCAGAAGTAATTCCTAGTTAAAGGTTTGCACAGTACATCCTGAGGCTATGAAGATGACTTCATTTCTCTATGTTTTTATCCATTATTATACCAGAAGTGTGAGATTTAAAGATACATATTTCAGCTTAGTCTAATAATAACAATGATCACGTGTACATTCAGAAGTCACTGGGTATTGAATTCTTTTCTTTTCTTCTTTTTTTGTTTAGACATTTCCTATAAAAACCTAGAGACAGCTGTCTGGCAAAAATCGATGCAGACCACCAGCCTGTCTGGCACCTAAAACCAAATTCAGGGTAACACGTTTCCCCTTCCCCTTCTGGTGCTCAGTTTTAACTTTAGCAGGTCAACTTCACCATCTCCACATGCCCAAATGCACTGAGCTGATGCCATGTAGTTGGCTTATAAGATAGTTGCCTTAGTAAGCAGTGGAATATGTGTACATAACAAAATGGTATTTCTAATTTAAATTCTTGTTCTATGATTTGTGTTCCTGAATGTATAAGAAGAATGAACATACATGTGCAGTACATTTCTCCCCGATTTGTGTTTCATTTCTTTACTTGTAGGTGCCACTTTTTTCATTACATAGAGTGGGGCAAAAAAGTATTTAGTCAGCCACCGATTGTGCAAGTTCCCCCACTTAAAATGATGACAGAGGTCAGTAATTTGCACCAGAGGTACACTTCAACTGTGAGAGACAGAATGTGAAAAAAAAATCCATGAATTCACATGGTAGGATTTGTAAAGAATTTAACCGTAAATCAGGGTGGCAAATAAGTATTTGGTCACCTCAAACATGGAAAATCTCTGGCTCTCACAGACCTGTAACGTCTTCTGTAAGACGCTTTTCTGTCCCCCACTCGTTACCTGTATGAATGGCACCTGTTTGAACTCATCATCTGTATAAAAGACACCTGTCCACAGCCTCAAACAGTCAGACTCCAAACTCCGCCATGGCCAAGACCAAAGAGCTCTCGAAGGACACCAGGAAAAGTATTGTAGACCTGCACCAGACTGGGAAGAGTGAATCTACAATAGGCAAGCAGCTTGGTGTGAAAAAATCAACTGTGGGAGCAATCATCAGAAAATGGAAGACATACAAGACCACTGATAATCTCCCACGATCTGGGGCTCCACGCAAGATCTCATCCCGTGGGGTCAAAATGATCATGAGAACGGTGAGCAAAGATCCCAGAACCACACGGGGGGATCTGGTGAATGACCTGCAGAGAGCTGGAACCAAAGTAACAAAGGTCACCATCAGTAACACACTAAAACGGCAGGGAATCAAATCCCGCAGTGCCAGACGTGTTCCACTGCTGAAGCCAGTGCATGTCCAGGCCCGTCTGAAGTTTGCCAGAGAGCACATGGATGATACAGCAGAGGATTGGGAGAATGTCATGTGGTCAGATGAAACCAAAGTAGAACTTTTTGGTATAAACTCAACTCGTCGTGTTTGGAGGACGAAGAATACCGAGTTGCATCCCAAGAACACCATACCTACTGTGAAGCATGGGGGTGGAAACATCATGCTATGGGGCTGTTTTTCTGCCAAGGGGACAGGACGACTGATCCGTGTTAAGGACAGAATGAATGGGGCCATGTATCGTGAGATTTTGAGCCAAAACCTCCTTCCATCAGTGAGAACTTTGAAGATGAAACGCGGCTGGGTCTTCCAACATGACAATGATCCAAAACACACCGCCCGGGCAACAAAGGAGTGGCTCCGTAAGAAGCATTTGAAAGTCCTGGAGTGGCCTAGCCAGTCTCCAGACCTCAACCCCATAGAAAATCTGTGGCGGGAGTTGATAGTCCATGTTGCTCGGCGACAGCCCCAAAACATCACTGCTCTCGAGAAGATCTGCATGGAGGAATGGGCCAAAATACCAGCTACTGTGTGTGCAAACCTGGTAAAGACCTATAGTAAACGTTTGACCTCTGTTATTGCCAACAAAGGTTATGTTACAAAGTATTGAGTTGTATTTTTGTTATTGACCAAATACTTATTTGCCACCCTAATTTACGAATAAATTCTTTACAAATCCTACCATGTGGATTCATGGATTTTTTCTTCACATTCTGTCTCTGACAGTTGAAGTGTACCTCTGGTGCAAATTACTGACCTCTGTCATCATTTTAAGTGGGGGAACTTGCACAATCGGTGGCTGACTAAATACTTTTTTGCCCCACTGTATTTCAGTTACACCAAGCGTATGTTTGAATTGACTGTCCCTTTTTTTAGTTGGTAAACATTTTGGTAGTGTGTCATTTCTTTCATTCTGTTTACATGATATTGGTGTCACAGGAGCCAGACTTCAATATTTTAAGTGTAACAATTTGTTTAACAGATTTTCTGAACCAGGGGTAAAATAAAGCATAGATTAGAGGGTTTAGACAGGAGTTTAAATAGAACAAACACATTACAAATGCAACAGATGAAGCACTGAGCATGGCATCTTGACCTGAGAGTGTGACACAGTAATATGGGCAGAGACATATTAGAAACACAATGATAACAACACTGATGGTCCTTACTGCTTTCATTTCAGACTTCTTAACATTTGTACTTACTGACCCCTCGTGTGTCAGAGCTGCAATATGTGACCGCAGGGCACGAGCTTGAGTCATAGCCACAACAAATATGTTTAGATAAAGAACTACAATCACAATGACAGGACCAATAAAGGACAACAATAGATCTGCAACTCCAAAAGCATGGCCAACAACAACCACACACTCCCCATAGCAGGAATTATACCTGCCAGGTTGCACCAGGTTTTCTTTTAGCACAAGACAGTGGAAGACTGAAGAACAAATCCAACACAGATAAACACATGCTTTTGTTCTTTTTGGGGTGACTTTGGTAGAGTAATGGAGAGGGTAACAAATAGCCACATAACGGTCAATTGATATGAGAACCATGGTTCCTACTGACGCAGAGGTAATAATGTAGTCCAAGAGAAAATACATACTACACATGAATTCACCAAGAAACCAGCAACCATCTATAATTATAATTTGAAATAAAATCAGGAGACCCACCAGGCAATCAGAGACAGCCAAAGATAGGAGGAGGAGATTGGTGGGGGTGTGCAGCTTCCTGAAGACAAAAGACAGCGACACAGTTATTATTATTATTATTATTTGTAGCAACAAGTGCAATTTTATACAGATATATATATAAGAGAAAAACAGACATTACTACCGACACACATTTCACTTATACTCTAATATGTTATCTTCATTTTACTGATCCACAAAACCTGATAACCTTATCTATGACAAAATTATTACTTGAAATGTGAGATGGAGATGATGACCAGCAGATTAAGAGTCACAGTCAGTAAAGAGATGGAGGACAATGTAATATAAATGAGTATAGATACTGAGTGAGGTCGTATGGGCTTCCTGCAGGAGAAGTTAAGAAGCTGTGGAAAGCAGAGTTCAGTTTCTTCAAACATTTCCATCATTAGTAAAAAGGAAGAGATAGCTTGCTGTGGAGTTCCACCACCTTTCTGTCTGAAGCTCTTTGCCATATCCTGACTTATTTACTTTCCTGCTTCACATTGCTCCTCCTCCCTTACCTCTGGTGGTAGCTGTTGTTGGAGTGAATAGCTAAATGTTGTCATTGTTGTGTTTAAATTTGTACACCTTGTCTTAAACTGCATGTTTAAATGTTTTTCTGTATAGCTGATGCTATAGCTATAGCTATAGTGTTTAACTGCAGGCACATTCTAAGTAAGGTTCTGGTTTCCTTATTTAGTGAGGAATGTTTACTTCCTGCCCTTTATGGCCTCACCTGTGTTTGTATATGGTGGACCGTTAAAGGAGATGAGCCATATACAGGGGTGAGGGGAGATGACCCTTTTATGACCAGCAAGAAGTCACGTATACACACACATGCATACACACACACACACACACACACACCTATACACACACACACACACACATACACACACGCACGCACACACGTATACACACGCACGCACCCACACACACACACACACACATGCTCACACATGCATACACACACACCACACGCAGTGCTTTTAACTGTTATGATACACACCATCTATGGTTTTGCAATGGGTGTTTGTGTAAATGTTTGTCACTGAATAAGAGGCAGCATGGGGACACTGGTAGTTGAAGTTGACTGGGATCAGGTGAGGAGCTTTCAGGTCCAAGAGCTGACCAGGCTTCCCTTGTGCAGCAAGTGTAAACTGACTGAGAAGAATTGTCTTGCTTTGTTCACGGTGATAAGTCTCTGAACCAGCGGGGCCTGCGAGTGCAGACCCAACATTTATTTGGTCCTTCAGAGCTGGATCCCAAGAACTGGCCTTCCACCGAGGAGGGGGGAGGACACACCAAAGTCTGTCGACAGCCAGGACACCCAGGGCGCCTGATGAAAGCCCCGGAATATGAATTTGTGGCCCGGATTGCACAGGACCAAGCTGAAGAGGAGAACTGCCACAAGACTGCTGCAAGGGGGAGAGGAAACCAGAGTGGAAGGAGCAGGTGAGGTTGTTTAGTGTGGGAAATCAAAATTGGGTTAGCAAACCTGGGAGAAAAACTGACTGCTGTAAGTGGGAAAATTGAGAAGGTGTCTGAAGCACTGCAAAGAGAAAGGTACAGAAAGTCACACACACAAACAGAAAATGCATTAATCCTACTAACACATACACACATACAATAAAGCTCATGAAGACCAGACAGCATCATAAGCATGTGTTTCTGTTTTATCATCTTGTCCGGTTCACGTAGTGAGATGAAAAGTGATATGTAGACTAGTGGACTAGTATTATATTAGTAAAAATGACTGAATTATAGTAGGGGTGAACAGAATGCTGGAGAGGGGTTCTGAATGAGTGAAACTAATAGATCATTGAGTTTCTTGTTTCTCATGTGTGGCGAAAGTTTTAACATAGCACGCATCTGGTAACATGGGAAGAAACTCATTGTGTAAGAGAACAACAGGGTTGTGTGGTGTGTGTGGCTGATGGATGGATAAATGTTTTGGGGATTAATCTGGCTGATGCATTTTTCTTTTGTTGCAAAGTTGAACCTTTTTACTTTCATGTTACACTAAAAGTTTTCTTTGATGATCTCTGTTATTTAAGCAGATCTGCATGATTGGAACTGAAAGCGCTACACAACATGTTGTCGGAGGAATGGTCGCAAAGTAAGCTTCTCCACATTAACATGGGCTCTGGAGAAAGTCATTTATTTGGGACACAATCAGAAAGTGAGGCTGTCTCTCACCTTTTACCTTTCCCTGTTGCTTGTCATGTGTTTCAATGGTGTATTAAGAGTTTTTCACATGCTATGCGCAGAGGTGGGTTTTTTTCTGTTCTCAAACTGATCTCCCTGTTGGAGCTCAGTCTGGGGGGAGTTCTTTTTTTCCTTGTCTTTCCTGATGTTTATTTTCCGTTGTTCCGTTCCGGGTCGCTGCTCGTGCGGCTGACCGGCCAGCTACCCAGCCTGACCTGTCTCCCCAATGTGATGTTTGTGTATTGTATGTATGGTCGGCAAGGTCAGTCTCTCAATAGCCCCTCTGGTATGAATAAAGTCTTCTGAATCCGAATCTGAATCTGTACAATCCTTAATATATTTCGTGTGTGTGTGTGTGTGTGTGTGTGTGTGTGTGTGTGTGTGTGTGTGTGTGTGTGTGTGTGTGTGTGTGTGTGTGTGTGTTGGGGGGCAGAGGGAGTGTTTGCTCAGGGCACCAAAAGCCCTGGACCACTGGGGATTAGGCAGTGAGTCCAGGGGTTTTTCCACCGCTGTATGACAGAGGTGAATAACATAAACCTGACCTTGGAAGCGTGTGATTTGTTACTAGGCTGCAAAGGAAGGATGGGGCAGTGGGTAGCCCAGGGGTCCAAATGGTCATGGCTCATTTCATGGGGGAATTAAGCTAAGCCAAATGGCTCCCTAACCTAAGTTGGGCAATGGGTGTGGCTTGTGGCTCAGCTGCAAAGGAGAGATAGGACAGTGATTTCAGGGGACAGTGCCAGGAGAGGATGGTTGACAATTGGTGATTATTGTTTAATCATGCCCCTCATACTTAGAAAGTGCGCTGGGACTCAGAGGAAGGAGAATTGAAGAGGAGATGAGAGACAACTGTCTGCCTACAGTCTGCATGTAAACAGTTTGTGTGAAAGAACAGTGTGAAACAGCTGGCAAGAATGTCAAAAGTCAATAACACAAGTATGGAGGCCTTTCTTCCCTCACCACACTCCCTGCGGGTGGCTAATGCCCTCAGGCATCGATGCTTTGGTGGTTTTTGGTGTCCAGGGCTGGGCGCTCAGGTATGTACTGGCTCACTCCCAGTGGCTGCTTGGCTGGGCCTGGCATCCATGGCTCGGTCGAACCCCTTCGGGGGGTGGGGGGGCCCTCAGGCCTCTGGTCCTGGGGCTTAGTCCACTCCGGCGCAGCTGGGCTATGGCTCCCCACACCCTCTATGTGTTATAGTGGCGCCTAACTGTCTAGTAAAACATGCCAAACCCACAAAGCAAACAACCAGCGGAGGTACAGGCATAGATGGTGACGGAGCTAGCTGCGATGCAATGGGAACAGGGGGATGCCGAAGCTGTGGTGCTGAGCCCTCTGGTGGTAGCAAGGAGCCACTTCAGTGATGTTCGCCTGGTGATCATAGACTAGCTGGGGCTTGTGCGGGAGGACCACTGATGACACTTCCAGGGAGGTCAAATGGGGCTAGAGGATCGACCTTTCGCTTGTGCTAGGAGGCTGCATTACACAATGATAATGTGACTGCAGCCCAGCCCCAAAGAGGGAGAAGCTTGTTACTGAGCCTCGATGCTCGAGCAGTTCATGGAGGGGCAGGAACGGCGGAGGCGTGTCTTCTGCCACTAACCAGCGAGAGATATGTACAGTGTGCCGGCATGGTGCCAAGGGGGCATATGCAGGGCTATGATGGACTTGAGCTGTATGCCCGGGGGCATTGTTGGAAGCAGAGTGTGGAGGTTAGGTGTGTGCATAGAGCAATCTGCAACTATTCCACGTGAAGTCATTAATTCCAGTAATTCACTCCATGAAAGATTTTTTACTAGAGAAGATGTGACAACACTCTACGTTCGTCCTTTGACCAAGTGAATAAAAATAATGGTCAAACGGTGTGTCCTGACATAGCATCGATATTTTCACATTTTTTGATGATTAGGGAAATGTTATATCCAGTGAGTCACAACACACAGAAAGAGGACAACCAGCTGGCTTATTATACCTGATGGCTGGTCTCACGGGATATGATAAAACTCTAGACAGGCGGATGTGTGCTGGTGGTGTGCAAAAATGGTGGAAGAGAATTCCACAACCGTGGTGCCACTGCCTGAAAGGCAGGTTTTAAATCGAGTGTGTGGGGCCACCAGCAGTCTCTGAACTGATGACCTTAGAGTTTGGAAAAATGAATGCGGTTTCAGCAGGTCAGATAAATATTGGGGAGCTTGACTATGTAGGGCCCTAAAGGTTAGAACTAAAATTTTAAAATGAAACCTAAAACTTACAGGCAACTGTCCTTATTCTTTACTTGAGGATGAGAACAAACAAACACTGGTCTTGATGAGTTCAGTCAAACAATGATTTTATTGAACACACACGTGGGGAGATGTATACAGTAGCATCATCAGCATAGATCCTTGCTAGAAAGCACACTTAAAAATGGTTTTGATATGTCAGGGTTCAGCCGCTTGTGTCAGCAAATAATATAACATGCATTAGTTACAGTTAGTGACAGTTAAACAAGTTTTCGTTATCAGCAACATTTTTACCATACATGGCGTTTTCAACCGTCTTACCCTCCAGATGTTTCCTGTTGATTTGCACTTCTTATGCTTATCTTTAGCAAATCCTGTACCAACTGTTGCTATGCAGGCACAAATGCAGTTACAAGCAAAAATATATCTCACCTCTGAACTAAAACTCATCAACTGTTATTTGTGTCTGTAAGCGTGTTTGGATTGAACTTTCTGCGCTCTGAGTCACCTTACACCTTATGACCTTAAAAGGACTGAGCGCCAACTCTTAATGAGCACATTTGCAATGTGTGTATAAAAATAACTACAACTACACATTTAATAAAAGTTTTAATAAAATGCCACTAATAAAAGCCATGTTAGCAATTATGTATTTTCTTTTATTTCCACATTCCCTCTCTTGACCTTTGGAAAAAAGGTCACCACACTTTCCATTGTGTAACTCCTCGATCCATTTGGCCGCTTCCAAGCATTGCAGACATAAAAAAAACCCTTCCATTGCCCAAAGAGAGAAGTCATCCAGCTCTCCAGCGGGTTGTCAATTCTTGAATGTTCGTGCATGGTTATAGATAAAGTTTTCAGCCCCGTCAAAGCTCGATTTACGGAGCCATCTGGAGCGGTGTTGTTGGGGATAAAGATACAACACAAGTCTCCAAACATGGCAGACACACCCCCTTTCTCCGCCAACAACATGTCCAGAGCCATTTGATTTTGCACTCCCATCAACGAGGTTGGCCCCAGCTGCTCTGCGAACCGCTCCATGGCGTCGCTGGTTAAGTTTGAGAGTCTCAGCACATTGTAATGGACATCATTTATGCGGTCAACATTTTTATTTGGAGTTATCCATATGAATATACTTTCAAACCCTGCAGCTATTTGATCCACTAGTTTATACTCGTTCGGAACTCCCCTTGGCACTCCTATTGAGTCGATCTAGATAGGCGAGTCGGTTCTAGGGTCATAAGCATGTGTTCCTTGTTAGTCCCCGTAGGGAAATTACTCCTCTGCATTTAACCAGTGAAGCAGTGGGTAGCCACCAATGCAGCGCCCGGGGAGCAGTGTGTAGGGACAGTACCTTGCTCAGGGGTACCTCAGGGTAGGCGTTCAGTGGAGTCAAACCCCCGACCATCCAATCATGGGGCAATCCTTCTACATACTGAGCTATCCCTGCCCCTAAATCCCTTGTGGTATGGCTTTTACATTTTGTCCCCAGTTAGCATGTATGTATGCTGTACAGTGCAGCGAGGAATGCCCAGACCTCTACATTGGAGAGACCAAACAACCACTTCACAAGCGCATGGCACAACATAGAAGAGCCACCTCCACAGGACAAGACTCAGCAGTCCATCTGCATCTTAAGGATAAAGGACACTCTTTCGAGGATGCCAATGTTCACATTTTGGACAGAGAGGACAGATGGTTTGAAAGAGGAGTGAAAGAAGCCATCTATGTCCACTGTGAGCGACCATCTTTGAACAGAGGCGGTGGTTTACGGCACCAACTGTCTGCCATCTACAGTGGAGCAAAAAAGTATTTAGTCAGCCACCGATTGTGCAAGTTCCCCCACTTAAAATGATGACAGAAGTCAGTAATTTGCACCAGAGGTACACTTCAACTGTGAGAGACAGAATGTGAAAAAAAAATCCATGAATTCACATGGTAGGATTTGTAAAGAATTTAACCGTAAATCAGGGTGGCAAATAAGTATTTGGTCGCCTCAAACATGGAAAATCTCTGGCTCTCACAGACCTGTAACGTCTTCTGTAAGACGCTTTTCTGTCCCCCACTCGTTACCTGTATGAATGGCACCTGTTTGAACTCATCATCTGTATAAAAGACACCTGTCCACAGCCTCAAACAGTCAGACTCCAAACTCCGCCATGGCCAAGACCAAAGAGCTCTCGAAGGACACCAGGAAAAGTATTGCAGACCTGCACCAGACTGGGAAGGGTGAATCTACAATAGGCAAGCAGCTTGGTGTGAAAAAATCAACTGTGGGAGCAATCATCAGAAAATGGAAGACATACAAGACCACTGATAATCTCCCACGATCTGGGGCTCCACGCAAGATCTCATCCCGTGGGGTCAAAATGATCATGAGAACGGTGAGCAAAGATCCCAGAACCACACGGGGGGACCTGGTGAATGACCTGCAGAGAGCTGGGACCAAAGTAACAAAGGTCACCATCAGTAACACACTAAAACGGCAGGGAATCAAATCCCGCAGTGCCAGACGTGTTCCGCTGCTGAAGCCAGTGCATGTCCAGGCCCGTCTGAAGTTTGCCAGAGAGCACATGGATGATACAGCAGAGGATTGGGAGAATGTCATGTGGTCAGATGAAACCAAAGTAGAACTTTTTGGTATAAACTCAACTCGTCGTGTTTGGAGGACGAAGAATACCGAGTTGCATCCCAAGAACACCATACCTACTGTGAAGCATGGGGGTGGAAACATCATGCTATGGGGCTGTTTTTCTGCCAAGGGGACAGGACGACTGATCCGTGTTAAGGACAGAATGAATGGGGCCATGTATCGTGAGATTTTGAGCCAAAACCTCCTTCCATCAGTGAGAACTTTGAAGATGAAACGAGGCTGGGTCTTCCAACATGACAATGATCCAAAACACACCGCCTGGGCAACAAAGGAGTGGCTCCGTAAGAAGCATTTGAAAGTCCTGGAGTGGCCTAGCCAGTCTCCAGACCTCAACCCCATAGAAAATCTGTGGCGGGAGTTGATAGTCCATGTTGCTCAGCGACAGCCCCAAAACATCACTGCTCTCGAGAAGATCTGCATGGAGGAATGGGCCAAAATACCAGCTACTGTGTGTGCAAACCTGGTAAAGACCTATAGTAAACGTTTGACCTCTGTTATTGCCAACAAAGGTTATGTTACAAAGTATTGAGTTGTATTTTTGTTATTGACCACATACTTATTTGCCACCCTGATTTACGAATAAATTCTTTACAAATCCTACCATGTGAATTCATGGATTTTTTCTTCACATTCTGTCTCTCACAGTTGACGTGTACCTCTGGTGCAAATTACTGACCTCTGTCATCATTTTAAGTGGGGGAACTTGCACAGTCGGTGGCTGACTAAATACTTTTTTGCCCCACTGTATAATCCAGTTTTGAGTTCCCTCCCCAGACGCCTTAACGCCCACTCACATCCTGGGCCATCTGACCTCAGGAATTCGCATGATAAGGTGGGGCCAGGTTTCACAATGAGCTCACCCGAAACCCTGGTTGATTGGGACCCACACCCAGTTTCACACCCTGGCTCAGGCGATTAGAGGATCACCAGGCGGTCCTTTTGTCCCTCTGTGGGGGGATACTCCCACTAGGTTTAAATCTGGGACTCTCCCCCATTTGACCTTAGAACTGAAGAAGCTTCTCGGATGAGAGGTGAAACGTCTTCAAGCAACTTAAAGAAGTCCAGACGCTTTTCTTTGCAAGCTCCTTTGAGTACGATGACCTGGATGACTGAGAACCTTCACAGACACGGTGACAGAGCGTCTTTCACCACTTGGTTAAAAATGCCAGGAGACAGAGCAAAGCCTTACGGTAGGCGCGTGTACCTGAGTTACTGGCCTTATACGTAAATGAAAAGATGTCCCTCAGGGACTCGTGTAAAGCGAGACAGAAAAACACGTTAGCAAGCTCGATGCACGTGAACCACTTCTGGTCCGTTGTTATTGCCGTCAGCGCTGTATAGGGATTTGGAACAGGTACAGTGTCAGTACGGAGAATGGCGTTAATGGCCCTGAGGTCATACACCATCTGCACTTCCCTTTCCGATGCTTCTCCACTAGCAAAAAGGGTGTGTTCCAAAATGATTGTGAGGGCTCAAGCACTCGTACTTTCAGTAGCCCTTCAGTGGTTTCTGCAATCCCCTCTGCTTCTGGCTTGTGTCTGTACTGTGGTCTCCAGATTGGTGCCTCAGACTTCAGCTGGAACAGCACGCGCAAACAGGTCGCCAGGCCCACGTGAGTGGGCTCCGCGGACCACAGAGTGTCAGGGAGTGTTGAGAGTGCGGCCACTGCATCAGGATGATCAGTGCTCTCCCTGCCATGTGTTCTTAAAATTTGCTGATGTTCTAGTACCACTGCGTCGTTTGAAAGATAGGTGATACGATATATTTTACATGTAGGTACGTACCAAACATTTGGAATCTGTGTGGCCTGCCACCAAGCACTGTCCAATGCTCACTTGACCATTGACCCCATCTCCTTCGCCTGATGACCTTCATGGACCGCCAATGTGATATGGGGTGCAGAATCAGACCCCATTTTGTAAAAATAAACCTGGTTGACCTCCAGGTTGGATTATTGTAACTCTTTGTACTATGGTCTTCCCTCTTCTCTTCTTCTTAGACTGCAAACAGTCCAAAATGCAGCAGCCCGCCTTCTGACTGGTACCAGGAAATTTTGCCATATTTCTCCTGTCCTAGCTAGCCTGCATTGGCTACCCATAAAGTACCGTATTCAATTTAAAATATTACTCCTTACTTTCAAAACTATTAATAAATTAGCGCCAAGTTATCTTAGTGAACTTCTCAAACCACATACTCCTGCTAGAACACTCAGATCTGCTACTCAACTACTTCTGACCCAACCCATATCTCGACTGAAGTCCCGGGTGACCGTGCGTTTGCTCTGGCTGCCCCTGTACTGTGGAATACCCTTCCTCTCGACCTCCGCGCATCTGATTCCATTGCACTTTTCAAATCACGATTAAAAACCCACTTATTCAATCTTGCCTTTCCCTCTAGTTAATATTTCTTTTATGATTTTATATCATGCACTTTTATGCTCATTTAAATTCTTGTTTGCTCTGTACCTGTTGCTTTCCTATGTATCAGTGACAGTTATCTGCTTGCATACTTAGTACTTGCTTTGGTCCTATTTCTATTATCCTCCTCCTATACTCTATCTTACTTGTTAAGCACCTTGGCATACCCTTGGTTTTTAAGTGTGCTTTATAAATAAAGTTTATTATTATTATTATTTTGTACCAAGGCAGTTGTTCGTCCGTAAATTTTACTGCTACCGCGACCACCTCTGGGCCTACATAGATGTTGTGTGAACATACATTCCAGGTCTGACTTTCAAGAACAGACGAGAATTGTTCTCGGTAGATGTCATCATCGTCCCTATCGTAAAAGAGAGCAAAATCGCGGGGTGGGGAGTAGATGGCCAGACTCTTGATCCAAGGCCTCCACAGCTGGTATTGTCTCAAAATGCCTTCCTCCACCAGCTGTCCCCAGTATATATCGGCTGTAGGTTGTGCACAGTCTTGTACCAGGTATTGGTTTTTTGAGTACATCCCCAAGCACAGGAACTGTGTTCCTCTTGGAAGGGTAACAGTTAGTCCATCTGCAGAGCACATGATAGTAGCTCCCAGCTTAATGAGCAGATCCCTGCCCATCAGATTTACAGGCACTTGAGGAGACACCACATATCTGTGTTTCAAAGTCTGTTTCCCCAGCTTGATCAGAGCTGGATCGGTTACTGGCAGTCATTGGAACCCCAGAGAAACCCACCACACACACTGTGTGGGCTGCTTGGTGTAGCTTTCAGCATTGAGTAAGTCGCTCCAGTGTCAGAATCATCAGAATCAGAATACTTTATTAATCCACCAGGAAGGTCATCTCTGTGCCTTCCACTGTCATGGATAACAGAGGATCTGCCATTCCTATGTTGTCTTGTCTCTCTGGGTCCCTTCAGTACTACTCCTCCCCCAGCCCCAGTCAACCACTAGTTACTGAGTGAAGGGCGCTGCACCTGGATTTGGGGCCTGGTGTCTGCCCCTGTAGACTCCTCTGCCTCTGAAACCTCCACGTGCCTGGGGTCCATAGTCTTGTTCTTGTGGTCCCTGGCCGACTCAGTGCAGTCCCGAGCCCAGTGTTCTTCACCTCCACATCTTAAACAGGCATTTCAAGACATAGTTCTGGGAGTCCCCGAACCGCAAGCCCTTGGCCCTCCCCTTCTGTATCCACCACGCCCTCTCTGCGATATGCTGGCCCCCCAATTCCCCACGGGTCACCTCTGCCTTGGGCCACTAGCAGGCCACCGGTCATCAGGGTACAGGTTCGGATCGAGATCCGGCCAATCAGGCATCAGATCAGCTTGGGACCTCACCACCATCATTTTCTTGGTCCCCTCCTTAGCCTTGTTCATCTCCTTTTTCTTGTCATTTAGTTTATTTCGGGCCTCGGTCAGCTGTGTTAAGATTCGTTCGATTTGGGTAAGAGAAGAAAGCAGGCCGAGTCCAGGTAGGTGGCAAAAAATAGTGATCTTTTATTACACACTTTGTGCACTAAGTGTGGGAAGAAACTTGCAACAATCATCTCCGCCGGGCGGCGGCTCTCCCATATCTTTTATATTATCCATGATGACATCACACAGACCTTACTGGAAATGATATCAGTTCACCACAATTCCAAAAGTCTTCCTTATATAGACATCGGATGATAACTTTTAGAGAAAAACAAGTGTGTTATGTGTATTATTGGTGTGTATCTTGTGAGGCTGTGTGTCCTTATAGAGAGGATGTCCTGAGACGACCTCCTTTTCTTAATATGTGTGTATGTGACCGTGCGTGGGTTACATGACTCTCTGTGCATGTTATTAAAGGCCTGAGTACGTGCAGAGCTGAATGTAGACGGCCAAGGTCCAACAAGACCCACCTATTCGAGTGGAGTGAACACACTGATGTGGTGCAACAGCTTAAGCAGAACAACCATAGACTGATTAAAGTAATGGGAATATGTGTACATTAATATTTTACTCAGATTAACATAGATCTAATTAAAAGGTTATTCTGTCAACAAATTCAACAATGATAAATGATTAATCAATGATAGTTATGATTATATAATGTCACCATAAGAATACAAATTAAAATATCTTTTCTCCACACTCCTCCTCTTTGGCCATCGGCCAACCTTTACCAAGATTTGTTTCACTCCTCCGTCCAGGCGGCCTCTCGCAACGGCATCATATACCCCGGACCAGCTGAAGCAGCTGAACCAGAGTCTAGGGCCCTGCTTACCAGTTTTACCAACACACGCCTTACCAGAGGAATGAGACAACATCCGATCATCAATATACCTAGAAAAACTATAAGAGAAAACATGGCAGACATAAACACACCCTTCCATTGCCCAAAGACAGACGTGATCCAGTCTCCCAGCCCCGTGTTCACGCCTGATTGCTCATGCATGGTCCTGGATAACGTTCTCAGATTCTCAAGCGCCCGAGTGACCGTTCCGTCCGGAGCAGTATTGTTGGGAATAAAGGTGCAACACATGTCAGCAAACATTGCGCATACGCCCCCTTTCTCAGCCAACAACATGTCCAGAGCCATTTGATTTTGGACTCCCATTAACGATGTCGGACCTAATTGTTCCGCAAGGCCTTCCACTGCGTCCCTAGTGAGATTAGAAAGCCTCAACACATTATAATGGACATAGTTAATGCGATCAACATTTTTATTCGGAGTTATCCATAAAAACACACTTTCAAAGCCGGCCGCTATCTGATTAACTAACTTATATTAATCTGGAACTCCCCTGGGAACTCCTATTGAGTCAATCCAGGTGGGCGAGTCCCATCTTGGATCATACCTGTGCATACCCCTTGTACTTCTCCTTCGTCTGGGCGTCGACACATTCGTGCCCTGCTGTGGAAGGGTTCCTAGTCTACTCCCAATAAGCATCAATGGTGCACCTAAGCGCACCAAAGCACAGGTCCCCACACTCCCCAGGGGAACCTGCACCAAAAGGGTATACTGCCCACAATAATAATATAGCCCACCCCTTGCCCAGGTGCCTATACTTGTGTTTGCGTCACTTACATTATTGGTAGTCCTGCCTGGAATCGTCCTCTGACACCAGCTTGGATCAATCCTCCCTACCGTATATCTCACTCTGTCTGTAGAGAACTCAAAACATGTATAATTATCCCGTTTAGGTGTGAATGAACCTGGTTGTGTACGTTTATCAATTGGCGGATATAAACTTGACAAAGTAGTGCAATTACCTGTGTTCGCCGCCTCTCTAGTTAATCTCAACATACAATCATATCCCCACTTATCCTCTGGATACAAAGGAGCGGGTTCAGTAAACAGACGAGGTCTAGCGGTAGCACAAGCAACACAATCAACCACTCCCTGCTCTTTAGCACTTTGAGCCACCCAATCTAACCAAAGATTCCTATCACCGAAACCCGTGGCGCGCTCTATTAACTCTTTAGGTTTTAATCTAGTGTAATCAGTGGCCACAAACCAGTTCTCTCCCGAGTCCTTGTAAGTAACTGTCTCTATGGGATTCATTTGCTCCGTGAGATTCATTACCGTGTCGTTTCCTATCCGTTTAGATCCTGGATTAAATAAATTCACCCGAATTACCCCGAATGGATCTGTTCCTATTTTATCTATCCCTATGACTAGATAAAATGCACCCCCGTCATACCCCGCTTCAGGGACTTTGCTCCATGGTCCTAGGGAAAGAGTGACAGGGTTATTCGTAACAGAATAATCTCTTTGAATAGCTATCCCTTCAAGGGCCTTTGGCACTGTTGGCTCCCATCCTATTCCTGTCCACGCAACCACATCCTGCCAAGAACACCACTGATCTGTTATATAAATGTAAACGTTTCCTTCCATGGATGGGCCCCACAACGGCTGAGGGTAGCACACCATTGGGTGATAACAAACCCACACAGCATATGTCCTCCAGCTGCTACCGTCTTCTGGGCATTTAATTACCTCACACAAATCGAATGTGAACGCCGTCGTGGACCCATTAACATACCCAAACTCGACACCGCCCCTGGCCTTGAGACAGTCATCGTTCCCACCTGAACCAACCTCCCGCTTGAATTTTCTTGACGACTTAATTGGTTTGGACTCTGGAGCGGATAGACCTCTGCGTCTGGGCAATTCACCTGTCTGCCAATAAACAAACAAACACGTTATAACACTTATTAACCCCAATATCCCCGTTATTTTCCAATTTTCCCACAGTTTCATGGTCACTGTTCCCAGGCTCTTTTACTTTTACTTTGTAATAAGAAGATAAGGTTACAAGAAGAAGAGTATAAAGTTATGAGTATAAAAATATGCGATTAACATACAAAACTATTACGATTCCTTTACACTATCAAATACTTTAGACTAGAGCCCTAGCCTATTAAGAGCCTGGAATGGATTACTTCTTGGCGTGTGACGTTCCTCTTCTTTCTTCGCCTCCACCAGGTTAGACTACTGGTGAGGACCGGTGCAGCGGAGTAGAGGATTATTCTGCCTCTATATTTCCTCCGTGTTACTTTGGGTGGAGCTCATCTCAAGTAAGCTCTCATCGGCCACGGCACATTGAGAATCAGAATCAGAATCAGAATCAGAATCAGAAAGGGGTTTATTGCCAAATGTTGAGCAGGTTTACAACATTAGGAAATTGCTGCGGTGCTTCAGTGCAAACATAGTGTCATAAATAGCACTTAAATAAACATGAAAAAATAAAAGTAGGAATAAGAATTAAAAGTGCTACGTAGAAAGATATGTGCATGAGATATACATGAGATATATACATGAGAATAAGAATAAGAGTGCTACGTGGAAAGATATATACATGAGTGCAGGTGGTGATCAGTGCCAAACATGGAATGGTGCAGTGACACAGCGTAGGGTCATGTGTTAGTGGCGGGGACAGTCATATGGTTATTGTTCATGTGTCCAACAGCAGAGGGGAAGAAACTGTTCTTATGGCGAGAGGTTCTGGTGCGAATGGACCGGAGCCTCCTGCCTGAGGGGAGCAGGTCAAACAGACTGTGTCCAGGGTGAGAAGGGTCAGCTGAGATCCGAGCTGCATGCCCCAGTGTCCTGGAGGTGTACAGGTCCTGCAGAGATGGGAGTCTGCAGCCAATCACCTTCTCAGCAGAACGCACAACACGCTGCAGTCTCTGTTTGTCCCTGATAGTGGCTCCAGCGTACCACACGGTGATGAAGGAGGTGAGGATGGACTCGATGATTGCAGTGTAGAACTGCATCATCGTCCGTGTTGGCAGGTTGAATTTCTTCAGCTGCCTCAGGAAGTACATCCTCTGCTGGGCTTTCTTGATGACGGAGGTGATGGTAGGCTCCCACTTCAGGTCCTGGGTGATGGTGGTACCCAGGAAGCGGAATGAGTCCACAGAGGTGATGGGGGTGTCAGTCAGGATGATGGGGGGGAGTGGGGCTGTGTGCTTCCTGAAGTCCACAATAATCTCCACTGTCTTCTGGGCATTCAGCACCAGGTTGTTGTGGCTGCACCAGGACACCAGACGTTCAACCTCCCTCCTGTAGGCAGACTCATCCCCGTCCGCGATGAGCCCAATAACGGTGGTGTCATCTGCAAACTTGATTAGCTTGACAGACTGGTGGGTGGAGGTGCAGCAGTTGGTGTACAGGGAGAAGAGCAGGGGAGAAAGAACACAGCCCTGAGGGGAGCCGGGAGACCAATGAAACCAGGTCTCCCCTTTCCCCTTCAGACGGACCGCACTGGTGGTTCGGGCCGTTACTTCGAATGGTCCGGTCCACCTTGGATCTCTCCACTTCCGCTTGATGACCTTCAACAACACCGCCTTAGCGTCGGGGACGGACCGGTCCTCCGCATTCACCCCCTCTCCAACCTGTTGTGTGAAACTAGTGTTAAATATTTAGCTGATTTAGAGTTTAGAAATGTGTTAACATAGAATGTAGAGACACTGCCCTCAATATGATAAAGGCCTAACTGTGTCGAGGAGTAGATTCTAGGAGACCCCTCCCCCACTTGAACTGTGAAAGTAAAACAAAGAGTAGGACCTCTCCCCCACTGAGTGGAAATTCCCCAGAGGAAGCTTTAGGGTGGAGGTCGCAACATTTAGACCAAATAAAATTTCATTTTTGGGGTTTAAAGTCAGTAGAGTTAATAAGCAGAGATTTTTATTTTATTCGGGCCTCGGTCAGCTGTGTTAAGATTCGTTCGATTTGGGTAAGAGAAGAAAGCAGGCCGAGTCCAGGTAGGTGGCAAAAAATAGTGATCTTTTATTACACACTTTGTGCACTAAGTGTGGGAAGAAACTTGCAACAATCATCAAATAAGCAGAGATGTGTAGCTTTAGGAGTGATGAAAACATATGCAGTCACAGTGAATAATGAAAGTCTCTCAGTCTGTCGATTACAGGTGGGGAACGGACCTGGATCAATTCTCCACCGGCAGCAGTCGGAAGAAAATTGTAGGTTAAAATCATTAGAAAAAAAGAGAAAACACTCAGCCAGAATTTTTTGGCTGAATTGTTTTGCAGCTTCCCGTCCTCATCCTGAACAAGCAAGCTCCAAGGAAGCTAATCTCTCCCTGAAGACACCGAGTGCAGTTCCAGAAGCACGAGCATGAACATCAACAGTGGACAGCAGTCCAAGAGACAATCTGAGCAGAGAGGTCCAGCAAGCGCTGTGGGCAAACGGCATCAGAAAGAGAAGAACCACCATCTAGATTTGTCACGGTCGGACGGCCCTTTCCGGACGACCCTGCTTGTGTTTATGTTTTCTGTATATGTGTTTGCTTCTCCCTCCCTGGCCCTCGGGGTTGTTTACGGAAGTGCGCGCCGTGGGAGAGGCGTGTCCTGGCGACTGTCGTCATTGGGAGTCCCCCTTCGCTGTTGCCGGCCCACCTGCAGCTGATTACCTGACCAGTGGTTGGTAATCATTCCTCCAGGCTAGAAAGGGGTATTTAACCTGGACTCACGGCGACAGTCGACGTGGGATTATTACTCCGAACTGGTACAGTCTGTGCGAGCAGTGTGAGTGTGTTATTCGGCTAGCGTGTGGCTAACGCTGGATTTTCCTTCTTCCTCCAGGAGGGGCGAGCGGAGAAGCGAGTTGGGGAGCACACACACGAAGGGAGTTACTACACGGAACGCACTGGGAGCAAGGGACGAGCACGATTGGAAAATTGCACTTTTGAATGGATTGTTGGACTTGTCTGTTTCACTGTAAATAAACGCACTGTGTTTCTGTGAGCAAGAACCGCGCCTGGGTCCCTCTTTTCCGTGACAGAATAATCCCACCACCATGGACCCAGCGGATTCTGCTTCACGCCAGCTGTCTATCCAAGCGGAGGTTTTGGACCGACACGAGGAAATGCTGAAGCACGTTTCAAAGGAACAAACCGCGCTTCTGCAAGCCATGACAGAGCTTAAAGGTATGTTGATTTCCTCACCTAATACGGCTCCAACGCAGCCCGCCCCTTCGCTGGAAGCCGCGGCAGCCTGTCCGCTTCCTCCTTCACCTCCACCGCGGCAGCGGGAGTACTCACTCCCCGCACCCGAAAAATTTGATGGCGAGTTGGGGAGGAGCCGGGGTTTTTTGACGCAATGCTCTCTTGTGTTTAGACAGCAACCTTGTGCCTTTGCCTCTGATTCTACTAAAATCGCTTATTTGGTGCAACTTATGACTGGGCGGGCGCTTCAATGGGCTCAGGCAGTTTTAAATACCCAGCCCTCTGTGTCATATGACGTCTTTCTCAGCAAGTTTCGCTGTGTGTTTGATAAAGGCGCTAGCTCGGATGCTGCAGGTCATCGCATGTTTTCTCTGAAGCAAGGTAGGAGGAGTGTTGCTGACTTTTCCGTGGAGTTCTGGATCCTGGCGGAGGAGTCGGGCTGGGAGGAGAAAGCACTGCGTGGAGCCTTCCTCAACAGCCTTAATGAGAATATTAAGCGTGAGTTAGCAACCAAGGAACTGCCCAAAGCTTTGTCTGCTCTAATCAATATGTGTATTAACTTAGACGACCACATGCGGGAGTTCGGCAGAAGAGCCGGGGATGGTCGGCGGCCTGCTGGGGGCACTGGTACATCTAGGGACCTTCCTACTCTGATGTGGAGAAGTGAGGAGGAGGAGCAACACGGGGATGAAGAGCAACCCATGCAGCTCGGCGGAGCCAAGCTTTCCTCCTCTAGACTGGGGCGCAAACAACGGACTGGTGAGTGCTGTCTTTGTGGAAAAAGAGGACATTTTGTTGACTCCTGCCCAGACCGAGTAAAAGAGTCGGCCCGTCAGTAATTGTGGGGATACTGGCGGGCGCCACAACAAAAGTGTTCCCTCACCTCAGCTGCCCTGCTAAATTAATGTCTCACTCCCTCACTCACTCCTGCTGCGCACTCATTGACTCTGGTTCTGAACAAAATTTCCTAGACGAGGAGTTAGCCAACATCTTAGGCCTGCCCCTACTTCCCCTTCCAGAGGTCCTGAAGGTCTCAGCCTTAAATGGCAGCCATCTAGCCTCCGTCACACATCGCACTCAGGAGATTACACTCATTATTTTGGGAAATCACTCTGAGAAAATCAGTTTGTTGGTATTCAAAGCCCCCCACACCCCACTGGTACTGGGATTTCCTTGGCTCCAACATCACAACCCCCAAATCGACTGGGCCAAAGGGTGTGTAACTGGCTGGAGCACGCGGTGTCATGAACAATGTTTACTTGCCGCTGTCCCGGACAATCCTGGGACCGCCTCTGCGAAAAGCTCCTCACCCCCCGACCTTTCCTTGGTGCCCGCCGACTACCACGACCTCGGCCAGGTATTCAGCAAAAGTAAGGCGTTGTCTTTGCCTCCACATCGGCCTTACGACTGTGGAATCGACCTACTCCCAGGCGCTCCCCTGCCAGCAAGTCGGCTCTACAGTCTGTCTAAACCGGAACGCGAGGCCATGAATGCTACATAACGGAGTCTCTGGTCGCAGGTATTATCCGCCCATCTACTTCGCCTTTAGCAGCAGGATTCTTCTTTGTAAAGAAGAAAGATAAGAGCCTGCGTCCCTGCATTGACTTTCGAGGGCTGAACAAGATCACTGTTAGGAATAAATATCCACTCCCCCTGCTGGCCTCGGCATTCGAACTATTACAGGGGGCAGTCCTGTTCACCAAACTGGATCTTCGGAGTGCCTATCATCTGGTTCGCATCCGCAAGGGTGACGAGTGGAAGACGGCTTTCAACACCCACCTGGGGCACTTCGAATACTTAGTGATGCCCTTCGGTCTCACTAACGCCCCCGCGGTCTTCCAGGCCCTGATTAATGATGTGCTCAGGGACTTTATTAACCATTTTGTCTTCGTGTATCTGGATGACATTCTGATTTTTTCCAGGTCGCAGACTGAGCACATCAACCATGTACATCTGGTTCTACGGCGCCTATTGGAGAACCGCCTTTTTGTGAAAGCGGAGAAATGTGAGTTCCATGTGGAAACTGTTTCTTTTCTGGGTTTCATTGTGGAACAGGGGCGTTTGCGAACTGACCCGGCCAAAGTCAAAGCCGTAGTGGAATGGCCTATTCCCAAGACCCGCAAGGAGGTGCAGAGGTTCCTGGGCTTCGCCAATTTCTACCGCCGCTTTATCAGGGATTTCAGCAAGGTAGCCCTTCCTCTAACCAACCTAACTTCTCCTAAGTTGTCTTTCCAGTGGGCCTCCGCAGCCCAGCAAGCGTTTGATCGGCTCAAGCACCTGTTTTCCTCGGCTCCGGTCCTCGTCCAGGCGGACCTCGGCCGGCCTTTCGTCGTCGAGGTGGACGCGTCCGATTCGGGCGTGGGGGCGGTTCTCTCCCAACGGATCGACGGCAAGTTGCATCCCTGTGCGTTCTTCTCCCGCAGGTTGTCTCAGGCCGAGAGAAATTACGACGTGGGCGACCGGGAGTTGCTCGCCATCAAGTGGGCCCTTGAGGAATGGCGACATTGGCTGGAGGGCACTGAGCAGCCTTTCGTGGTGTGGACGGACCACAAAAATCTGGCGTATCTCCAGGCAGCCAAGCGCCTCAACGCCCGACAAGCCAGGTGGGCCTTATTTTTTACTCGTTTTCACTTCTCCATTACTTACAGGCCCGGTTCTAGGAACACTAAGCCAGACGCGTTGTCGCGCCAGTTCGCACCCGTGACCGATGAGGACGAGAAGGAAAAACCCATCCTGCCCCCCACCTGCATTGTGGGTGCACTAACATGGGAGATTGAAAAGGTGGTCAGGGACGCCCAACGACAGGAGCCCGACCCTGGCACGGGCCCGAAAGGGAGACTATATGTTCCGGCCACAGCGCGTAGTCAGGTCATTCACTGGGCACATACTGCCAAGTTTTCGTGCCACCCAGGTAAAAATCGCACGGTCTCCTTTCTACGACGTTTGTTTTGGTGGCCCTCTCTTGTTCTCGATGTCCAGAACTATGTTGCGGCATGCCCGGTGTGCGCACGGAACAAAACCACCAACTCGCCTGCTTCTGGCCTCCTGCGACCGTTACCCACTCCAAAACGCCCATGGTCGCACATCGCCCTGGACTTCGTCACCGGCTTGCCTCCCTCTGCAGGTAACACCTCCATTCTAACCATTATTGACCGTTTTTCCAAGGCTGCCCACTTCATTGCTCTGCCCAAGCTCCCTTCTGCCTTGGAGACGGCCCAGTTACTGACGCAGCATGTGTTTCGGCTCCACGGCATACCCCAGGACATCGTTTCCGACCGTGGCCCTCAGTTCACCTCGCGGGTTTGGAAGGAGTTCTGTGCAGAATTGGGAGCTCAGGTCAGTTTGTCCTCCGGGTTCCACCCCCAAACTAATGGTCAGACCGAAAGGGCCAATCAGGAGCTGGAGGCCATGTTGCGTTGCGTCGCATCATCGAACCAAGCGACCTGGAGCGAGCAGTTGGCCTGGGTGGAGTATGCCCACAACGCCAGCACATCATCAGCGACTGGACTCTCGCCCTTCGAGGCGTCGCTGGGGTATCAACCCCCTCTCCTCTCCATCTCTGAGGGAGAGCTGGCGGTTCCCTCGGTCCAGCACCACCTTAGGCGCTGTCGTCGGGTCTGGCGGGCCACGCGCGCAGCACTCCTGAGAACGGCCGAGCGGAACAAGGCATTGGCGGATCGCCGTCGCACTCCTGCTCCGGATTATCAGGTCGGCCAGCGGGTGTGGCTCTCCAGCAAGCACATCCCTCTTCGGACTGAGTCCAAGAAACTGGCCCCCCGGTCTCTTGGCCCCTTTGCCATCCAGGAGGTCCTGAACCCGGTGACGGTCCGGCTGGCCCTTCCGCCTGCTATGAAGGTACATAACGTCTTCCATGTTTCTCAGGTTAGGCCCGTCCGGACCAGCCCTTTGTGCCCGCCCCCTGGGCCCCCGCCACCCGCCCGGATTATCGACGGCGCCCCGGCGTATTCCATTACTCGCATAATGGATGCCCGGCGCCGCGGTAGGGGCTTTCAGTTTTTGGTGGATTGGGAGGGGTACGGTCCGGAAGAACGTTCTTGGGTGCCGCGGTCTGCCATTCTCGATCATCGCATGGTGAGAGAATTCCGCCGCCGGCATCCGGACAAGTTTGCCAGGTCGCCCGGAGGCTCCCATTAGAGGGGGGGTACTGTCACGGTCGGACGGCCCTTTCCGGACGACCCTGCTTGTGTTTATGTTTTCTGTATATGTGTTTGCTTCTCCCTCCCTGGCCCTCGGGGTTGTTTACGGAAGTGCGCGCCGTGGGAGAGGCGTGTCCTGGCGACTGTCGTCATTGGGAGTCCCCCTTCGCTGTTGCCGGCCCACCTGCAGCTGATTACCTGACCAGTGGTTGGTAATCATTCCTCCAGGCTAGAAAGGGGTATTTAACCTGGACTCACGGCGACAGTCGACGTGGGATTATTACTCCGAACTGGTACAGTCTGTGCGAGCAGTGTGAGTGTGTTATTCGGCTAGCGTGTGGCTAACGCTGGATTTTCCTTCTTCCTCCAGGAGGGGCGAGCGGAGAAGCGAGTTGGGGAGCACACACACGAAGGGAGTTACTACACGGAACGCACTGGGAGCAAGGGACGAGCACGATTGGAAAATTGCACTTTTGAATGGATTGTTGGACTTGTCTGTTTCACTGTAAATAAACGCACTGTGTTTCTGTGAGCAAGAACCGCGCCTGGGTCCCTCTTTTCCGTGACAAGATTGGATGGATGGAGATGCGTTTCCAGCAAGCTGCAACCTCACTGTGTGTGAAGGACTTTTGAGAAGACTGTCTGAGTTTGACACTTGCCATGTTTGGAGTGAGATGGCAATGAAAGAGACAGTGGGACAAAGAGAGACACGGGACAAAGCTGAAGAAAACTGACTGCCATTGGACTGAAAAGTGGGAGAGAAGAAAAGGAGCAGAAGAGGGCTGAGGCGGCTGTTTTAGTGTGGGGAATCAAATTGGGTTAAGGAATCCAGGGAGACAAGCGACTGCCTGGAAGTGGAGGATTGACACAGTGTCCAGACCACCACAAAAGGGGGAGGAAGACAAGCACTGAGGTATGCAAGTGTACTCTTAGGAAAATGGAAAGGTGACAACACACACGTAGATAATATGCACCAGAGATAATAAAAATCATACACAAAGTGTTACACATTACAAGAGGGTATTTGGAGAAGGGGTTAGCAACACACAGCGTGGTTGCCTATGGTAACCTGCAAGCATTTGGGGTTTAGCTGTGCCTGACTAAGACAGAGTTTTTCATTTAGATGTTTCTGAAACAAAATTTGGAGTGAACGGAGTTTTGTTTCAGAAAAAAGGGGGAAGGTACAGGAAAGGATACATAAAAACAGAAAATGTATTAACCCGACTAACACACACACACACACACACACACACACACACACACACACAATTTTAAGTTGGTAATACTGTTAACATCATCCTGTCTGTTTTATTGAGTGGGTTGAGAACTGACGACTGAAGTAGTATTATTTTGGGGAACATGATAACAGGGGTGAACAGAATCCTGCAGCCAGAGTTTAAATGAGTGAAATTAGCAGATTTTTGTTTTGTTTTGTTTTGTTTTTTGTTTTGTTTTTGCTTTTGTTTCTGAAGTATGGGTGTTTTCTCACCTATAAGAGAAAGAACATTCTGTGACAAGTCCTAAGATCGGGCTTCTGTATTTTTATTTTCTTTTGTTTTTCAGTTTTATTGGTCATTTTTCATTTTATTTTTATTTTTGAACAGTGCACTGATTTTTGTTTGTCAATTTCTTTTCTTTAAGCAGATCTGCACGTCGGGAATTAAAAGCGCTACACGTCGTCAAGAAAATTGTTGCAAGTGAGTTCTCCACATTAAAATGGGCTCAGGAGAAAGCCACTTATCTGGGACAATTAGAAAAAATGAGAGTCCCTTCCTAAAAAGGATTCAGCGAGGTAATCCGATCTAAAGTTTTTCTTTTTCTTTTGAAATGACGTCATTTTGCTGAGAGTGGAAACTAAATGCGACGACAGGTTCCACTATCAGCAAAGAAAGAATGAATGTAGGAATGAATGAATGGAAATAAAAACAAACTGACTGACTGGCAAAAGCTGACAAGACTGACTGACTTAACACCATTGTGTGAAGTCAACCCCCACCTGACAAAGGTGTGGATGTATCTCTGTGTGTGTCTCTGTTGTAGGAGCAGAAGGAGACCACAGGAGGAAACTTGGGTCACATGACTATGTGAACTCTGAAACTTTAACCTTTTTAGTTTAAATTCTCTGTCTGTGAATTTACCATGTGTGTGTTATTCATGGGCTTGTGTTGCTCACAGAAGTTACTGTGAGAAAGTGTTCACACCTGCGCAGCGCTAATATTTGCATTCTTTTCTACAGCATTACAGTTCTTCATGTGATTTGATGATGTGATTTCTAACAGAACAATTGGTGGATGTTTGTTTCTCTACTACAGGTTATGAGTTGGTGATGCTGTTACACTGTGTTGTTGGGAAAATGTGAAGGTTACTTTGATGATGTGAATAACATGTGAGAAATTTTCTGTGTTGAAAACTAGTGTCACTTCTTTCCACAGCTATGGATGGTTGACTTTATGGTGTTTTTATGGCACCTCTGGAATGTGGATGGCCGACGCCTGCCCACCACACGATCCATGTCTGTTGCTAATGTTTGTTTTCTTCAAGAGTGTATTGTGGAGGATTCAGCAGAAGTGGACAAGTGACATGAGAAAAACAAATAAGGGATGCAGTGTTTATGGAATAGTTGAAGATGGGCTATTGAGCTCATAGTGATAAAATGGGTGGAGTGACATTGTTTAAGGAAAGTCACAGATTAAATTGTGGAATAAATTGGGATGATTCATGATTTGGGACGAATTATGGTAATAATAGTGATTTAATGATTGGAGAAAACCTGCACATGATACTTGTCTGTGATGCTGAATACTTTATTACTCTTATGATCTATAGTTGGTTGCAAATGTGAAGTTTGATTTAACAGATTTGTTTTCCAGGTTACAGGCTCCAGGTGGAGCTGGGAGTTAAACAAGCTTAACATGTGACTGCTGACTAATGTTTTTACACAGGGTTACAGCTTGGAGTGAAGCTGCTCCAAGGGACAAACCCTGGAGATTGTTTTAGGGAGACTGTGCAACATTCATGTACATGTCTCATTGGGGAGTTGACACATGGCGAAAGCCGTGTGGGGAGAGGAGTGTTATTTTTTAATCTGTAGATGTCGTGAGGTGCCATGACGAGAAGGAGTGGCTGAGAGGATCGTCCACAAAATGGGAGCTGAGGCCAGGAGAGAGGCTTCAGGAGGATCAGAGATCATCTTCAGCACAGCAGACATCACACAGAGAGCTGTGCTACTGAGCTTCCAGGAGATCAAGAGGAGACTTCCCACAGCAAGATTTTAAATAAAATGAAAGACTCAACGTTGACGCTGAGGAAGACAACTAAGGTGTACGACGTGCTCTGCCTTAAATCTTCAGCAGCGTTGGAACATGAAAACTCGAGGGATGGAGAGAGCGTGCCAAGCTCTAAAAGTGACAGCGCAGAGGAAGTCCAGCGATGATATTGTGATTCTGTGTGAGGCACAAATACTAGGAGACTAGGAAATAGTTGACACCACTTTTCCCAAGGATGAAGATCACCTAAAGTGTGTCACTTTGCCATGCAGATTTGATGCTCTGCAGAGAAGCCTTCTGTGAGGGAGAGATGTAAACAGACGAGCCTTTTATCTACATTTAAATTATGTTAACTTCTCTAGGCTGGTTGAGGGGGAATTGGAGAGAAACGGTAGTGTTAGGAGAGATAACTGTTGTAATTGTAACTGTGATTTTTTTATATAAGTGAATTGCCCAGTAACAGATCTGAATCCATTCCAGCGACTCCACCATCACAGGCCACGGTGAAGCGAACCAAACGTAGTGAAGCAGGTAAATCAGATGAGTGTTTAATTATTATGGCAGTGTAGAGTTGGACTACGTTAAAGGGTCCACAATCTCGTGTACATGTGATCTTTGTGCTGTCATTAAATGCAAGGGCTTACTGAACAGTTGAGTCCAGCGTCTTTAATGGCAGTACTAAATCGGATGGGGTTAGATATGTTGTTGGGAGAAAAAGGGGGCGTTTGCGCGATGTTTGGGGATATGTATGGTATTTTTATTTTCAATAACACAGTTCCTGGACGGCTCTGTGATCCGAGTTCTGGAAGGCCTAAAGACGTCCACCGCAATGTAGGAGCATTCGGGATTAGATGACCCGCTGGAAGCGTGGATGACCTCTGTCTTTGGGCAATGGAAAGGTTTCATTATGTCAATTATGGTTTCTTGGTCTGTTTTATTGTAGTATTAGTGACATGTGGGTGTTGTTGTGTGCCTTGTATCAGAGCCTTGTTCGTAAGACAAAGGCAGACAGCATGGTGCCACTTTTGGGAAATGGGGAGTCACAGGATGAAAACATTATGGTGAGAGATTTAGTTTAGTTTTATCTGCCTTATAGCAGATAAAAAGGGGGAATTGTTAAATATTTAGCTGATTTAGAGTTTAGAAATGTGTTAACATAGAATGTAGAGACACTGCCCTCAATATAATAAAGGCCTAACTGTGTCGAGGAGTAGATTCTAGGAGACCCCTCCCCCACTTGAACTGTGAAAGTAAAACAAAGAGTAGGACCTCTCCCCCACTGAGTGGAAATTCCCCAGAGGAAGCTTTAGGGTGGAGGTCACAACATTTATGATACCCGTAACTGTGGTCTAGAAGGGAGAGGGGTTTATGACCTCTAGAGAGTCATCTACCCCCACCGTGTTTTAACTGTCACGCACACACATCCACACGCACACTCACTCATGAGCACTCACACATACACACAGGTATGCGCACACAGTCACACACGAGCACTCACATAGACACAAGGGAGCGCGCACAGGTAGGCATTCATGTGCTCGTGCACATAGACACGGACAAAGAGTTTGCAGCACACCGTAGCGGGGGTTTTATGATAGGGGACTCTATAAAGCTAGCTGCAACGAACAAAGGGTTGAAGATTTTAGGAGAGGGACACCGGCCTCGTCTTCCCTTCTAGAAGTGCATGCTTAAATGAAGATGAATAAAGTTTTGTGAAAATGACTACTGAGTTCCGGTGCCATCTCTGGAAGTTTCGACGAAGAAAAGAGCCGGGGAGAAACTGGCTAAAGTGACACTAGACACAAGAGCTTTTAATTCTTTCCAACATTCAGCATGTTTTCTATTAGTTTTCATACTTTCTTCCGTCGGGACTGTTGTCCAAGGACCTGGAAACTGTCGTCCTGTCAACAGCTCATATGGTGTGAAACCTGTAGATTGATTAACACAACATCTTATTATCATCAATGCAATTGGCAAAGCTGCCACCCAATTTAGCCCCGTCTGAGCAGAAATTTTAGCAATTTTATTCTTCAGGTTTAGATTCATTCTTTCTACCTTCCCCTGAGACTGGGGATGATATACAGAGCCAAATCTGTGTTGCAATCCCAGCTTCTGTTCTACCTCTGCCAAATCTTTATTTTTGAAATGAGTCCCATTGTCTGACCTAATTCTTTTAGGAAAACCGTGGCGGGGGATGTAATGATTGATTAAACACTTAATCACACTTTTTGCATCCTCCCTCTTTGTTGGCCACGCTTCGGGCCATCCCGTCAGAGCATCCACACTTACCAGCAAATACCGGACTCCTCCTGGTCCCATGTCGATCATGTCAGTGAAATCAATGACAATCTCTTCACCTGGTCTTTCTGGAATGGGGAACTTACCTGCCTCTGGTTTAATCACTGGCTTTGGATTGTGCCTCCCACAAATCAGGCACGTCCTGGCTTTCTCCTTAATCATATCCTTCAAAAAGGGATGCCACCAATGGCACAGATGTCGCCCCATCTGGGCCACACCTACATGACCAAGCCCATGCGCTTCGGCAATCTTCTGTTTTGCCAGGTTGGCCGTCAACACTGGTCGTCCGTCAGGTCCTCGCCAGAGACCTCCTTCTTCCCAGGCTCCTCGACTCTTCCAGACCCCCTTCTCTTCCGGGGCCGCTTCCTCTTGGGACTTCCTGGCCTCCTCTAACATGTTGACTCCTTGTTCTTCCTCCACGGTTATTTGCACCATCTGTCGTAGTGCTTTATAGCCCGCTGCCTCTTTCGCAGCTCGATCGGCTTCCTGATTTCCTCTGGCCACCATGCCAGTCCCTGAGGAGTGACCTTTGCATTTTATGATACTCACCTCCTCTGGATCTCCCAATGCCTGCTCAAGTTCCTCCATTTCCTTCTTGTGGCAGATTGGTGCATTATCTGCTGTCCTGAATCCTGCTCTTCTCCATTGGGCCAGCGCCACATGAGCTGCTCCAAAGGCATAAGCTGAGTCCGTGTAGATGTTGACCCTTTTTCCTTTTGCAAGTCTTAGAGCTCGACTTAGAGCAATTACTTCTGCTCTTTGGGCTGACTGCTGCCCTTCAAGTCTTCCCGCCTCCTTCACTTCAAATTCAGCCTCTTTTCTGCAAACCACCGCGTAGCCTGCTTTCAATCCTTCCTCGTCTCTGTAACAGCATCCATCCGTGAACCAATCTTCAGCTCCTGTCAGAGGTTCTGCTTTCAAGTCTTCTCTTATCTTCTCGTCGACTTCAGCTCTCTTTGTGCAATCATGGGGTTCTCCTGCTCCCATTAAATCTGCCATGTTAATTCCTTCATGTGTGAAGGTCAAGTTGGGAGCGTCTAAAACTTTAGACACTCTCTGTTGTGTGAGTGGTGTCATGGTGAAGGCTTGTGAATTAACATATGCCACCACACTGTGGGTGGTCAGCACCTTCAACGGATGGTCCCTCACTATATGTGCTGCCTTTTGTATAATCTTTGACACCCCAATGGCATGCTGTGTGCATCTCGGGTGCCTTGTCTCTAATGGATTCAGTCTGACGCTGACGTACATAAGTACATCTCTCCCTCCCCCTTTTTTCTGAAACAACACCCCATTGACTATCCCGTGTGTTTCTGAAACATCAAGATAGAAAGGGTTATCATAATTAGGAATGGCAAGATCAGCCAATCTCGACAAATCCTGTTTCAATGCAATGAACGCCGACTCAGTGGCCGATGTCCATGGCAGTTCAGCCTTAAGGTTTCGGACACCTACCGTTTTTACCAAATCCCTCAAAAGGGCTGTTTTCCCTGCATAATTTGGAATGAAGTGACGGCTGTATCCTGTTAAACCTAAGAATGAGAGCAACTCCTTAACCGTACGCGGTTTTGGATGTGTCAAAATCTGATCGCGATGGGTGTTTAGCAAACCCACTGATTTGTGAGCAATGACACGGCCCAGAAATGTTACTTCTGGTCGGACCAACTGCAACTTTTCTTTACTGACTTTAAACCCGCACTCAGCAAGTCTCTTCAGTATGGTAAGTGAGGCTGCCGTACATGCCGAAGCAGACGGAGCCGCAATGAGCAAATCATCAACATATTGCACCAGTGAACACCCCTCTGGTAGGTGGCATGACGATAAAGCTTCTTTCAACACTTGGTTGAAAATGCCAGGGGAGAGTGCAAACCCTTGTGGCAACCGTGTGTATCTGTACTGTTGCCCCCTATATGTGAATGAAAAAATGTCCCTCAGAGACTCATGCAACGGGAGACAGAAAAATGCATTCGCTAGATCAATACATGTAAACCACTTCTGTTCTGGTGTTAATGCCGTCAATGCTGTGTATGGATTTGGAACAGGCACCGTGTCAGTACGTAAAATGGCATTAATGGCTCTTAAGTCATGTGCCATCCTGTACTTTCCTGTCCCGTGCTTCTCTACTGGCAAAATAGGAGTGTTCCAGTAGGATTGAGAGGACTCAAGGACCCCTACTTTCAATAGGCCTTCAATGGTTTCTGCAATTCCCTCCTCAGCTTCTCTCTTTTGCCTATACTGCGGTTTCCAAATTGGCGTCTCCGACTTCAGCTGGAACAGAACCGGCGAACAAGTTGCCTGGCCCACATCCGTAGGCCCTGATGACCATAAGGTGTCAGGAAGAGTTGATAGTGCGGCAACTGCATCTGCATGGTCTATTCTTTCTCTCCCATGGATTCTTGAGATTTGTTCATGCTCCAACATCACTGTGTCCTCTGATAGACAAGTGATACGGTAAATTTTGCATTTTGGCGAGTACCAAACGTCTGGAATCTGAGTAGCTTGCCAGCCTGGTTCATCGAGGGCTCTCTTGACCATTGTTCCCAGCTCCTTCGCCTGGTGACCATCATGGACCGCCAATGTAATGTGGGGCACTGAATCAGGTCCCATTTTGAACCAAGGCCGTTGTTCTTCGGATAAATTTACTGCTGCAGCGACGCCTTCAGGACCGACATAGATGTTCTGAGAACGCACATTCCAAGTCTGACCTTCAAGGTCAGACTGGAACAGGTCCCTATAAATTTCATCATCATTCCGATCATAATAGAGGGTAACATGGTATGGATCCCGGGGGGAAGAATAGACCGCCAAGGCCATAATCCAAGGTTTCCACAGCTGATACTGTCTTAGAATGCCTTCTTCCACCACACGACCCCAGTAAATGTCAGCTGTCGTTTGTCCACAGTCTTTCAGCAAGTACTGGTTCTTTGAAAAAGTCCCCAGGCACGGAAACTCTTTTCCTCCTGGAAGTGTAACTGTTAATCCATCAGCTGAACACATGATAGTGGCCCCCAGTTTAATGAGCAGATCCCTGCCCATCAAGTTCACAGGCACATGGGGAGACACCACATAACTGTGCTTCAATGTCTGTTTTCCCAGCACCGTCAGGGCTGGATTGGTTGTCGGCAGCGTCATTGGTACCCCAGAGAACCCCACAACACTGACCACGTGATTGGAAAGCGTGGCACCGCTTGGTTTTTGTCTCAGCGTTGAATAAGTAGCTCCAGTGTCCACAAGGAAGGTCATTTCAGCTCCTTCCACTCTCATTGACAACATAGGATCTGCCATTCCCATGTTGTCTTGTCTCTGTGGGTCCCGTCAGTACAGCTCCTCCTCTCCGCCCCAGTAGGCCAGGGGATACTGAGCCACTGGCGCCATACCTGGGTTTGGAGCTTGATGTCCCCTTGTCTGGACCACTCTGCCTCGAAAAGCTCCCTGTGCCTGGGGTGACGATGGATAACCAAGTTCTAGCTGTCGTGGTGTAGGACAATCACGAACCCAATGTCCTCGTCCTCCACACCTTCTGCATACATTCGGGTCCAGCATAGGTCCCCCCAGACCACGACCCCTTGGTCCGCCTCCCCTTTGGGATCCACCACGTCCCCTCAACGACCTATTAGCCCCCCAATTCCCCGCGGGTCTGGCTTGCCTTGATCCATTGGCGGGCCATCGGTCATCAGGGTACAGAACCGGATCCAAATCTGGCCAATCAGGCCCCGGATTGCCCTGTGGCTGGGCCACCAGCATCTTTTTAGCTCCATCTTTGTTTTCCTTTTTCTTTTCGCTTAGTTTTTCTCTCGCCTCAACCAATTTCAATTTTACTAACTGCCCTTGCGCCTCCTCCAGCTCCTGTTTTTTCTTGTTCGCCTCGTCTCTTTCCAGCTCAAGTCGATGTATGACATGCCTCTCCCATTTTACTGAATCCGCCACCGCAAAGTCTGGATTCTTCTGTAGATCTGTTCTCACTCGTTCTGGCAGACCTGCTAACACTGCACAGCGGAACCACGCCCTGGGTTCCCCATCTTGCCCAGGATGCTCTCCAGTTTGGAGAATCCACTGTTCTTTTGCGTGCTCTATAAATTCTCTAGGGGAATGTTCTGGGCTCCAAGCAATCCTAGGTGTAGTGCCCATATTATGGGTCGGATACTTCTCACGCACTGCATCAGAGAGAGCATTTCGCACCCTTGCATAGGGGACATCATTTGGTTGGCATGTGGTTCTTGCTATCTCTTCCACATCTGCGAGGCCCCCACCTCTGAAAGTCCTCCCACCGATAGCTCTAAAATCACCCAGGGCAAGTTCCTCTCCTTCTGTGAGAGATCCTAGTCTTCTCAACCAAGCCGCTCCTCCCTCTGTGATCGGGGGCAGCTGCTTCACCAGAGCCTCAAGATCTCTTATATTATAGGGGTGGTAGACTGGTTCGCCCTGTAAACCCGTCAGTAAAGGCATAGTGAGGGGCAATTCCTCCTCTGTGTCACACTGCCCTTCTCCGGTTTGCAATGCAGCGTTCTGCCTCCGATTCTTTTCAAATATCGACTGTCTTTTATCTCTTACTTCATCCAGAACCCTCCCAGACCGAAGCGTCTTCGCTCCTGGGGGACCCGGAAACTTTGGGGCGAGTCCTCCCCTTTCCAGGTTTGACACTTCTCTAGATTTTCGTGCTTTATTTACTGAGGCCGCCAAGTCCTTTTCCAATGCCTCCAGCTATGCTACGTGGTGTTGCTACACCTTCTTCCTCCAGTCTTCTCATGACCCGTTCCAGTTTTATCACGACCTCCCGATTGTCAGATACATTTCCAAAGACATGGCCTTGCCACTGTTCTTTCTCCAGGTTATCAACCTCCGACCTCTGACTGGTTTTTTGGGTCGCCTTCGATGGCTGCTTCCGAAACTGCAGTGAGGGTGAATCTTCCTCTGAAGTCCAGACCTCCTGGGATGCATTTCCCTGGCCGGGCTGTTGCACTGTCACCTGACCCGTACTCGTGGAAGCCACAGGTTGAGCTTCTCCGGTCACTCCATCTGGGCTGAAAATAGAGGGAGGGATCAAGATCACCCCCCGTGTGGTGATTCCTTGTGATGTCCCAGCAGCTGGGTGGGACTGACTTACCTCTAACGCAGCTGCCGCTGATTGGGCCTGCACCACTCTTGTGTCTGCCTCCTCTGTGCTCTGAGCAGATGTCGATGGTATAGGATTCTCCTGTACATCGACAATTCCACCTCTGACTGTACCTGTTTTTCCTCCCGGCCCCCGCAAGGTGCCACCCTCTAAAGTCACCACTGGACAGATATAAGGAGGGGGTGGGGCACACAGGAAATCCTTCAGGCTGGGATATAATGTTCCCTCAGCCTCGGCTTCCTTTGTCAAGACTGGTTTGGTGTCGTTCACTTCCTCTTGCATCCAATGAGAAACGCCTTGGGAGACAATCATAAGCTTGCAATACTTACTTTGTTTTTCAATCATGAGCTTCTTTTCAGCCTTTACTTTCCTCCCCTGAAAACGTCCTAAGTGTTCCTCTTCAAGCTCTTTAATCCTCTTCTCACATTTCTCACCCTCAACTTGGAAGATGGAATGAAGAGGGGTTCTGTCCTCAAACGTCTTCTGTTGATTTTCACATAATTCCTTTACTTCTTTTTCCAGATCTTGGCACTGGCGGGCAATTTCCTTTGAAGTCCCTTCAGCAGTAATTTTAATTGCTTTCTTCAATTGCTGTATTTGCTCCTTCAATGGCTTATATCTCTTTCCCCCACCAGGGGTCGCCTTTTCCTCTTCAGCCATTTTGTTTTTCGACCTCACTTACCTTACCAAAATGGCCGCTCCTAGGCTCCTCCTTTTGGGGTTGCCTCACTGTACTTCCCCTTTCGGCAGTAAAAATCCCACCAGCTGGTCAAGCTTAACTTCCGCTAAGCTCCAGTTGGAGAGAAACCGCCCACAGACACACATACACACACGCACACACTCTCTACTTCTCCTTTCACAACAAAAACTGCACAAAAGTCTACTGCAACAGTTTTAAGCACCCAAACCCAGCGAAAATTCACTCTCACATTCACTTCCCTAACAACTACAACGTTTACACACGTGAAAATAATCCAGTCACTCTACTTATGCACGCCGTTTCTCTCCTTATAGCGAGAGACTCAACCAATCTTTAAAAACTTTATATACACAACATCAAGAATAACGCACACATCTCTGCCTTTCTCCAGGCCGAGGAGGAAATATAACCCAACCAGAACGTCTCCCAGCAATCACACAAAATACTCAATTTTCGCCAATATCCTTAGCAGTCCTCCTGTTTCACAGGAGTTTTACACGAGAGATCATTACACATTAGATCCTATCAAACCATACTCACTTTAGGGAACACACACTCACAAGATTACAAGGTTTAATTTATTTAATATACTGAAATCTTTTAACCACACTTCTGAAACATCCCTTCACCTAACCCAAACGAAACTAAGAAGCATAGAAATGGATAAATAGGGAGACGAAACACAGCCAGCTGCCACACACACACACCGCCCCTCCTTCTCCTAAGAAGAAATACACACACACACAGCCTGAGCGCTTGGCTCGGCCCCCACCTTTTCTTTCTCTTCACAGAGGAGCGCGTGCCCGCGACTTCTCTTTTTTTTAAATATAACCACACTGCTCCTCTGCTAGAGAGAAAAGAAAGGAGTTTTTCCTGTTGTCACTCTGGAAGCACACAGACAGTTTATGCAGTCTATATAAGTAATTTACACTTAGATTCACACACACACAGGTAATTTATATTCTATTTACATACACGGGCCCGTATAGACATAAACACACCGCATGCCAGAACCACTTATCTCGTTTATGTCTCTAGCGGTGTTCCTAAACTTTTGAGTAATTTAAAAGCCTCTAAGCCCAGGGCCGCGCCCTTGCTGATCAATGCACGCTTCGGGAACGCCCTCTCGAAGTTCCTAATTCCTAAGCTCTAATTAATTTATAACTGCTTCCCGTCAGGAGACTAGGACCTCCACCTGCGGCGTGAAATATCCCAGATCACGCTTTTGGCTTTACTTAAAGTTCACAAGTCCCCAACGTTGGATGGTCACAGTCGAGTCCCCGACTCTGTCGATCAATCAATGCAGTAGAAGGCAATCCCCCATGGATTACCTAGCCTGTTACCTGGGCATCCCAAGTCCCCAACGGAAGGCCACTCCGGGCTAAAACCTAACCACGTGTCCGCGATTAGGGGTCAGTGCCACCTGCTGAACAACTGCATTCTTAGGGGCCGCGCCCCCGTTCTAATTACGTTTACTTGTTTTAAAAGCCTCACTGTGGGCACCCTGCCCCCCAGTTTAATTACCTGAGGCCCGAGACCGCGTCTCTGCTTATCAATAAAATCAAATACCCTACACTACCTGCTGATCTGGCTGGCACCCAGTCAACTTTCCTTTAAACTCTTTAAACCGTATTAACTTAAACACATAACCTCTTAACTCAAAATTCACCCCCAAAATAAACAGCAATAAATTTAGTCAGGCCACTATTCCCTGCCTTTAACACTAATTACCCCAAAATCACTATGGACAAACACCAGAAGCCTATACTGAGTGAATATTATTTAATAAATTTAGTTTTAACTTCCAATTTAGCGCCTTTTGGATAAACAACAGGTGGCACTCACCTTCTTATTTGCCTGGCATCTGTCACTCAGATAAAGCTGCTGGCCTTCGTCTTTTTGTCACCTCCAAGAAGCAAACCTCTCACGCCGCACGCTCCTCTCCTCCCCAACCGGGTTTTCGGCACCAAGAATTGTTAAGATTCGTTCAATTTGGGTAAGAGAAGAAAGCAGGCCGAGTCCAGGTAGGTGGCAAAAAATAGTGATCTTTTATTACACACTTTGTGCACTAAGTGTGGGAAGAAACTTGCAACAATCATCTCCGCCGGGCGGCGGCTCTCCCATATCTTTTATATTATCCATGATGACATCACACAGACCTTACTGGAAATGATATCAGTTCACCACAATTCCAAAAGTCTTCCTTATATAGACATCGGATGATAACTTTTAGAGAAAAACAAGTGTGTTATGTGTATTATTGGTGTGTATCTTGTGAGGCTGTGTGTCCTTATAGAGAGGATGTCCTGAGACGACCTCCTTTTCTTAATATGTGTGTATGTGACCGTGCGTGGGTTACATGACTCTCTGTGCGTGTTATTAAAGGCCTGAGTACGTGCAGAGCTGAATGTAGACGGCCAAGGTCCAACAGGACCCACCTATTCGAGTGGAGTGAACACACTGATGTGGTGCAACAGCTTAAGCAGAACAACCATAGACTGATTAAAGTAATGGGAATATGTGTACATTAATATTTTACTCAGATTAACATAGATCTAATTAAAAGGTTATTCTGTCAACAAATTCAACAATGATAAATGATTAATCAATGATAGTTATGATTATATAATGTCACCATAAGAATACAAATTAAAATATCTTTTCTCCACAGCTGTAACTTCAACAGCTGCGCCTGCGCTTCCTCAAGCTTCTTTTTCTGCTTGTTCGCCTCGTCCAGCTCTAGCTGGAGCCGATGCACAACGTGTCTCTCCCATTGAGTAGAGTCAGCGACCGCAAAATCTGGATTCTTTTCTAGGTCGGTTCTCACTCGTTCTGGTAGACCTACCAACACCGCTGCGCGGAACCATGCCCTGTCCTCACCTCCCTGGCCTGGGTGTATACCTGTCTGTGACATCCACTGCTCTTTAGCTCTTTCTAAAAATTCCCTGGGAGTGTGTTTAGGCTCCCAGGTAATTTTTGGTATGGAACCAGCATTTGGGGTCGGGTACTTCTCACGTACTGCGCTAGATAGCACATTTTCCACATCCGAGTATGGGGTGTCATTGGTGTCACTGGTGGTGTTAGTGATTTGCTCCATGTCACCCTAGACCTCCACCCAACATACATTTGGCTCCTATCGCTCAAAAATCTCCTATGGCCAGTTCCTCTCCCTCCGTCAGGGTTCTCAGTTTCCTTAGCCAAGCCGCTCCTCCCTCTGTGATAGGTGGGAGTTGCTTGACTAACGCTTCCAAATCTCTGATCTTGTATTGACAATACACTGGTTGACACTCCGGACCCATCATCAACGGCAGACAGAGCTGCTGGTCGTTTCCTGAGTCCAAGACCACCCCTTTATTTTGTGTCCCTGCAGTGCCCAGCAAAGAGGGAAGGCGTCTCAGCTTTTAGTTCTTTCGGAAAACTGACTGTCTTTTCCCTCTGTCATCAGCCAACATCTTCCCCGACCGTAACCTGAGACCTGGTTTTGCACCTACTGTCTTTGTCTTCCCTTTCCCAGGTTCCAGCGCCAGCACCTCTCTTTCCATCTCTTCCTCCAGCAGTCCCTGCTCCACTGCCTTCAACCTATCTCTGACGTGGCGTCTCGGTCCTCATGAGACTTTCCAATGACTTTCCCTACCCATTGGTCTCCCATAGGCTTACTGTCTATCCATATCTCTGGATTCCTCTCCCTCATGGGAGTGGGCAGACCCTGGAACTGCGGTCTGGGGTCATCATCCTCCGATTCCTCGTCAGTCCACTGGGTCTCCTCTTCCTCCTCTTCCTCCTCTATGTGTTGTTTTGCATCCGAGTCTGAGCTCCTAGGGGCCTCAGTTTGAGCTGTTTTCACACCTCTGTCTGGGCTCACTTGTGACCTCCTAGGGGGTACAGGGGAAAGAGGGGGAAATGAAATCGAGCCCTCAGCAATTATGGGGCCTTGTGATGTCTCTGCTGCTCATGAGAACCCAGCCAGCGGGCCCGAGGTGCCCGTCCAGCCTCAAGCCAAGTTAGCTGGAGGTTCTGAGGAGCACGTCCAGCCTCAAGCCACATTAGCTGGGGGTTCAGGAGAACCCAGCTAGCTTCACGTCTCATCAGCTGGGGCGTCCAGGCCTCTAGTTGGGCATCATGGGCATCGAGGTCGGCCTCCTGAACGAGGTCGTCACCGCCGCTGGCCTCGCGGCCGGCCTCCGGACCTGCTCTGTCGCCGCCACTGCCTTCCGCATGGCCGGCCTCCTGATTTGGCTCGTCTGTGTCACTGCCGCCATTGCTGTCCGCACGGTCAGCCACCTGAACTGTGTCCGCGCCGCTACTGCCTTCAGGCAACCGGCCCAGAACTGGGTCTTTGGATTTTTGAGCCGTTGCCTCCCTGAACTTTTGATTTGTGGACTCGTGATGCATCTGGTTTTGTGTTGAACTGTATTTGTGTGTTTTCGGACTGATTTGGAACCATGCTCCAAACAATGTTTGGAAAAGTTTGGAAAAATGAATGCGGTTTCAGCAGGTCAGATAAATATTGGGGAGCTTGACTATGTAGGGCCCTAAAGGTTAGAACTAAAATTTTAAAATGAAACCTAAAACTTACAGGCAACTGTCCTTATTCTTTACGCCTCTTAGCGCCTCTTCTTTCTCAGGAGACTGAAAAGATTCGGCATGAGCCCCCGCATCCTCAGGACCTTCTAGCACTGTGCCATTGAGAGCATCCTCACTGGATGCATCACCACCTGGTATGGCAACAGCACCGCCTACAACTGCAAAGCTCTCCAGCGAGTAGTGCGGTGCTCTGAACGGATAATTGGAGGTGAGCTTCCCTCCCTCCAAGACATCTACAGGAAGCGCTGCCTGAGGAAAGCGGGGAGGATCATCAAGGACTCCAGTCACCCCAGCCATAAACTGTTCAGACTGCTTCCATCAGGAAGGAGGTTCTGCAGCATCCGGTCCCGTACCAGCAGACTGAGAGACAGCTTTTTCCATCAGGCCATCAGACTGCTGAACACTTCATAGACACCTCAGCTTCACTACTGGAACTTCAACATTATGCACTCCACACTGTATATAAATGCCACTTGTTTTGCACATATTCAACTCTGTATATTTTATATATTTTATTATTATTATTTTTTTACTATTTAATTTGTAAAAATGTGTATACACACACACACACACACACACACACACACACGTAGGAAAATATTTAGTATACACATCCAGAAATGCATACACTATTATATATTGTACATATATTTATTAGTTTCAGGTTGGCCATTCTTGTATTTTGCTCGTTTGTGTTGTTGTGTTTGCACATCTCTGTTGCTTGTGGGGCTCGCACACAAGAATTTCACTCGCATGTACTGTGCCAGTGTGCCTGCACATGTGATGTGACAATAAAAGTGATTTGATTTGATTTGATTTGATACTTGAGGATGAGAACAAACAAACACTGGTCTTGATGAGTTCAGTCAAACAATGATTTTATTGAACACACGCGTGGGGAGATGTATACAGTAGCATCATTAGCATAGATCCTTGCTAGAAAGCACACTTCAAAATGGTTTTGATATGTTAGGGTTCAGCCCCTTGCGTCAGCAAATAATATAACATGCATTAGTTACAGTGAGTGACAGTTAAACATGTTTCCATTATCAGCAACATTTTTACCATACATGGCGTTTTCAACCGTCTTACCCTACAGATGTTTCCTGTTGATTTGCACTTCTTATGCTTATCTTTAGCAGATCCTGTACCAACTGTTGCTATGCAGGCACAAATGCAGTTACAAGCAAAAATATATCTCACCTCTGACCTAAAACTCATCTACTGTTATTTGTGTCTGTAAGCGTGTTTGCATTGACCTTTCTGCGCTCTGAGTCACCTTACACCTTATGACCTTAAAAGGACTGAGCGCCAACTCTTAATGAGCACATTTGCAATGTGTGTATAAAAATAACTACAACTACACATTTAATAAAAGTTTTAATAAAATGCCACTAATAAAAGCAATGTTAGCAATTATGTATTTTCTTTTATTTCCACACAACCAGTGAAGGTAGGCCAAAACTGGAGTAATAATAATAATAATAATTGTTACGGCCCTAGCAGGGCCTCCTGAAACTACTCTTGTATGGGTGTGGTGTTCGCTCTCCGCCTTCTCCTGTCTTGCTCTACCCCTCTGTCTCTCTTGCTCTTCTCTCTCCCCAGGACACAGCTGCTATTCATTGGCCTCATTTACCACCTGGGCCCAGTCAGCAATCACCTCTCTGAGGTCATATAAGCTGGGGATGAACTGGATGAGGGAAGGTGATTTCTCTGGTGTTTCTTTATTGTGTTTTAGGTGTTGAAAGAGGTCCTATTGTGTGATTGTCCTGCCTGTGGTGTGGAGTTGTCGGAGCAGTGGGGAGAGTAGCTGGTTCATGTGAGTAGTGTGGGCTTGTGGGTCTCAACAGCAGCAGCAGTGGGACTTGCTGCTGCTATTGACAGGGTGGGCTTGTGTGCCCCTGGAAGTGCCTCCTCGTGGTGTGGAGTTTTTTGTTAGGTTGTTGTGTTCTTTGTTGTTGCAACCTTTTTCTTTTTCTAGTGTTATTGGTAAAACAGCGTTTTATGTTAAGATTATCTATAATAAAAAATATTTGCTAAACACCTGTCTGTTTTCCTTTTATTCCGTTCTAGACCCATTTGTTACTGGTCCTCACACTCACACTCCTAGACCTTCTTCGTGGGGACGTAATAATAATAATACTAATAATAATACATTTTATTTGTAGGCACCTTTAATACCCTTGAAGTCACTTTACAATAGTACAGAACAGTAGCAACAATACAATATAATAAAACATGGCAAAATGAAATTTCAACATAAGGGAAATATGAAACAAAACAAGCATGAAAGTATGAAAGCTGAGCAAGGTAAAAATGGACTAAGACGGAATCAGGTGTATGCAATTCTGAATAGATGGGTTTTGAGACGTTATTTAATACTTTAGTATTTCATTATTATTGTTGTTATTTTGTTTTCTTAATATACCTGTATGCTTTCTATATGTTCATGTAAAGTGGAGGAACACGAGCCTAAGAATTTCATCACAGGTAAATGTTGCTACATTGTTTATCTGTATATGACAATAAAACTCAAAACCTGAACCAAGGGAAGGTACTGAAGAACCTTGGCAAACAGTTGAAAAACACTGGATGCTCACCCGGACCATGACACTTCCATATTTAAAGAAATTATTGTCCATTAGCTTTTTCACTTAAAAGTAGACTGCAAAATTACCAGTGTTAAACTACACTAGAAAAGCGTCTATGTGTGTCCACTCTTTTGAGCATTAAATTAACTCATTCACTGCCATTGACGTCTATAGACGTCAATTGCAGTGGGGAGTTACCTGATTTGAAAATGGCTGGCAGTGAATGAGTTAATACTAAGCAGTGTCAAAAATACTAGGTAACTTTAAAAAACAGCTACTGGGTGCTTTTTAAAAACGTTTAAACGGTTTACAGCGATTTAAACTTTAACTCCCTAAAGGTTTAACATAAAACTAGGTTACTATTAAAAAAACACATCAAAATGATTAATTTAACATTTAAAAGAAGTTTACTTGTATTGAATTGGTTTTCTTGTACTTTATATTATTAACATCACATTTTGACTTATTCGCAGAGGGAAAAAATATCAGAGAATGAGTTACGTCAGAAGGCAATTGTGGGAGGAAGGGTGGTGATACAAAAAAGGGGCTCAGTCACAAAGCTGTTTGTGCTGAACAGCCACTGCTGTCTTTCTCTAACAATGGAAGAAACTGAACTCTGCTTTCCACAACTATTCAACTCCTCTTGTGTGCGGCAAAAGCATTCACAAATTGAGGCTGTGTTTATTTACACTCCACTGTCTTCCATCTCTGTGCTTACTACAATTCTGAACCTGCTTGTGATCATCTCCATCGCTCACTTCAAGTACTGACATATTTGAATACTTAACAAATTATAGAAAAATTATGTTTTTTGTGAATTTAATTAGAAAATGTGTTGCTTTGTTCTATATGTTACAGTGGAGTTGCAATTACTGCTGTAGAACAACCTTTGATGCTCCTATTTTAATCCAGGCAGCTGCACACCCCAACCAACCTCCTCCTCCTCTCTCTGGCCGTCTCAGATTTCTTCGTGGGCCTCATCATGGCTTGTCAGATTAGCCTCCTAGATGGCTGCTGGTTTCTTGGTGACCACATGTGTGCTCTGTATAGCAGTTTAGATTACATTGCTACTTCTGCTTCAGTAGGAACTATGGTACTCATATCAGCTGACCGCTATGTAGCCATTTGTGACCCTCTGCATTATCCCACCAAAATCACTATAAAAAGAGTCTCAGTCTCTATTTGTACTTGCTGGGCTTGTTCAATTCTGTATAACAGTCCTATCATGAAGGATAATTTCAAGCAGCCAGGGAGGTATAATTCTTGTTCTGGTGATTGTGTAGTTGTCATTGATTACTTTGTGGGAATTTTTGACTTTGTTTTGACCTTTGTCGGCCCTGTGATTGTCATCATAGTTCTGTATCTAAGAGTATTTGCGGTGGCTGTGTCTCAGGCTCGGGCAATGCGCTCTCATATCACTGCTCTCAGACTCCAGGGGTCAGAGACGGTGCATGCTAAGAAATCTGAGCTGAAAGCTGCCAGGACTCTCGGTGTACTTGTTATTGCCTTTCTGATATGTCTTTTCCCATTTTTCTGTTCCTCAATGGTAGGCCAGAATAGTTTCTTTGATATTAGATCTGTACCTTTTGAGTGCTTGCTGTTCTATTTTAACTCTTGTCTGAACCCATTAATCTACACTTTTTGCTACCCCTGGTTTCTGAAATCTATCAAGCTCATTGTGACATTTAAGATATTTAGGCATGGCTCCAGTGAGGCCAGTATACTATAGGGAAAAGTGATTTTAGTAATGAGCAAGCCATACAGTCTTTGACACTGAAAAACTGATAAATTATTATTTATTTCAAGTGTGATGAAACAAATATCTGCTAGAGGTTGCTTTACATTTCGATTTTCAGGGCTAGTATTCTAATCCTCTGTTACACCATGACAAAATCAGGTGTTCGTTTCTCTAATTTAAATGAATGTGAATCCATCACAAATTCTGAAAACCATCACTAACTAAACTAAACTAAATGAAGATGTGTAATATGCTAGTTTTACATGGGAGCCTAATTTACATCTACAGCCTACAGCTGTAAAAAATGCTTGTCTTATAAGATAATGTATAGATGTGTTAATAAATTAACAACCATTCTTACTGAAACACTGAAATTTACACAGAATAGAATAGAATACATCTTTATTGTCACTGTTACAAGAACAATGAAATGCAGTTTGGCATTTCTCTGTTCGCAGCATGTAGATTTTTACATTAAAATCCTTTTAGAATAACAAGAAAAAAGAAAAAAGAGAGAGTTAAAGAGGTACCTGCACAGGGAATATATATAATAACGTAAGTATCTACATATTTAATTGTTTAAATTAATATCTCCACAACATAAGAACAGAATAAAAACACAAACATTCCCCACCGGTGGACAATGTCACTCCACTCCTTACAGTGTTTCCCAGAGAATTAGAGTCTATCTCTTCTAGTTTGTTGTTGAGGAAGTTACCAAATCATTGATGATGTTACAGACTGGCCTGAACAGTGGAATAGGAATAAGCTCTTTCTTTATTCTAATGCACAAAATGATCTGATCACAGTCAGAAAGTGCTTTCTGCAGTGTGCTTTACTGAACCTTTAACTAAAATGAGTTTTAATCTTAATCTTAATAGATTGCATGTCATTTTAAATCTTTTTTCAAGCTGACTTAAAACAGGTTTGTGCTTCATATTTAATCGATGTCTAATATTTCATATACAGAAATTTGTTAGTAAACATCTTATATTAAAAATAAATGATTCAATTTTTCTAATGAACAAAGTGAACTGGTTTCAGTCACAAAGAGTTTTACTTAGGTGCTTTTCGCTTTATTTTTAACATATTGCTTGACATTTGAAAACCCTTATTTCAACTAATTTAAACATTAAATACACACAGAGAAACACAGGGAGATTACACACAGGTGGTGGACACAGCTGGGAGCAATTAACGAGACGAGACAAGAGGTAAAATTGAACACATTCACAAGAGACGCAGACCTTCGCAATAAAACAGGAAACAAGACCTCACTACACAAAGACGCAGACTTGACACTGAGAGACAGACTGAATATAACACATGGAACCTAAATGCTAAACATGAGACAAAAATCCTGAAACACACATAAACAGAAACATGGAACTCTAATAATAATCTATCATCATCATAATCATCACCACCACCACCAGTATACAGGAATAATCCATTATTCAAAGCCAAAACATAACAACTCCAAAATGCTGAGTCGAACCGACCCAGAACCGTGACAGCTACTAATACTAACAGATGGGAAGCACTAATTAAACCAGGAGTATAGGCTAAATAAAATAGATGTCAGGCCACGGGTAAGAGAGAGAGACAATTCATAAATATAAAATAATATCTACAAAAATCAGCAATAATGCAGTAAAAAGTCAAAATGTAGTAAGAAGGTTCAAATGTAAAAAGGTTCAAATAGATGAAATAAGGGCACTAGTTAGTGGGATATTAAAGAAATTAAATAAGTATGTTTTCAACCGTGTTATGAAAGATTGAATAGAGTCCGAGGCACGAATAGTAACAGGAAGACTATTCCAGAGGTTCAGTGCAGCTGAGACAACAGCACAATCCCCCTTGGTCTTCAGGTGGGACCTAGGTTGGACCAAAAGTAATTGACCAGATGATCTTAACCCTCTGGGGTCCAGGGTATAATTGGCCGTTTTTCACTACTTTTGATTTTGCCTCTATATTACACCTTTAAAAACCGCTTATCTTGCCTTGTTTGGTATCATTATTTTCAGCATAACCTCAAATATCTGAAATTTGAGTTATTTTTTCATTTTGGCATACTATATTAGCACAATTGATCTAAATCCAGACAAAAAATTCAAAAAAACATGTTTAACGAATCATTTTCATAACTTGAAATGCAAATAGAAATTGTACATTTCTAAAAATTATACACAAGTTTTGCGAACAACAAAGTTATATGGTACTATTTACCTAAAAATACAGCCAAGCCCTCAGGCGTTTTTTTATATAACAATTTAAAACTATTTACTGAACAATCAGGTGTGCTGCATCAAATAAGAAGGCACAAAAATTATTTGTGCCAGTCCAAAAAAATAGTTTGTGTCCAATATAATACAGAGGAGAACAGCACAGTCCTAAACCCTGCAGGTCTGACAACAAGAGGTGTGACAGTCCAGTTTTCCATGTGGGGACAGCGTTTACACTGGAATTTGCCTTTGATGGCTTTTTTGGAGCAATTCAGCAGTATAACTGACTGTGGTGGGGCGTGGTCTGCGGTGCCGTGCAGGGAGGGCGGACGTACCTGCACAGCATCCTTAATCACGCCCGCCTAGTTAAAAACACGGGGACTCAGGGGTTTGTGGGTGTTGTGGTGAGATGTCAATAAAGATGGCCTGTAAATGGCCTGTATTTATATAGCGCTTTACTAGTCCCTAAGGACCCCAAAGCGCTTTACATATCCAGTCATCCACCCATTCACACACACATTCACACACTGGTGATGGCAGCTACATTGTAGCCACAGCCACCCTGGGGCGCACTGACAGAGGTGAGGCTGCTGAACACTGGCGCCACCGGGCCCTCTGACCACCACCAGTAGGCAACGGGTGAAGTGTCTTGCCCAAGGACACAACAACCGAGACTGTCCAAGCCGGGGCTTGAACCGGCAACCTTCCGATTACAAGGCGAACTCCCAACTCTTGAGCCACGATCGCCCACAAAGATGGCTCTGAATGATACTCCGTGGTCCCGCCGTGCCTTATTCTCACCACATTGGCCCCTCTGTCACCTCGCACAGCTGCTCCACCACCGCCTCCGCCACTCCCGTTTGGAGCTGCTCCCCGCGCTGCGCCTCCGCCTCCAGCAGGTACAGCCCCCTCTTGGTGATTAAGGATGCCGTGCAGGGAGGGCAGACGCACCTGCACAGCATCCGCAGACCACGCCCCACCAAATACCCCCATCGCCCGATTGAGGCCGGGGAGCCATCCGGCCAAACCTACTCCCCCACCGCCAGTGGAAGAGGGAATCAGCCCGGACAGCGGGCGCCCCCAGGCCCCGTCCAAGCGACGGGGAGGTGCGAGTTCAGGTGGCCGCCCGTGAATCCAGCGGCGCAGGCCAAGCTGGTTCGGAAGTCGGACGCGTGGCAGGTGCACCCGGCGCGGCCGGCACAGTCATGAGCCCCAGCTCACAGGTGGCTGGGCAGAGGTGTGGTGTGTACTGGCCTCTGGTGGTGATGAGGCCGGTCTGGTGAGCATGGCGATCTCAAGCGTGGCGCACGCCTCGCTCGCCAGTTCCACTCGAGCAGGCTCCCCCGGCACGGGGACCTCCAGCTCCTTGCGCGGCCCCTCCGTCACCGCCATCGCTCCCTGCTGGAGCAGCCCATCGCGCGACTCCTCCGTCACTACTCCTCCCTCTGCCGCCCCTCCTGGCTTGAGCAGCCCCTCACGCAGCTCCTCTTCCTCCAGCCGGCGCAGACCCTCGCGCGCCTCGTCCGCCGCCTCCGGTTGGAGCGGCTCATCCACCGCTCCTGGCAGGAGCAGCCCTTCACCCGGCTGTTCCCCCTCCTCCGGCAGGAGCAGATCCCCGCGCGCCTCGTCTGCCACCTCCGGTTGCTGAGGTGCCTCACGCGGCTCCTTCACTGTCCTCGGGACACCCCTGTGGGGGTGGCGCCCAGGCCCAGAGCACCGCCACCAGCTCCCCAATCCTTTCCAGGTGACGCTCGGACTGGTCCTGCAGCTCTTCCTGCTGGCGACGCACCTCCGCCGCCTGCTCCCGCTGGGCGGCCACCATTTCGGCCACCCTCTGGGCCAGCTCCTCCATTCCCTGGCTCCGATACGGACCCGCCGTGCTGCCTCCTGGGTTTCGGACCAATGTGGTGAGAATAAGGCACGGCGGGACCACAGAGTATCATTCAGAGCCATCTTTATTGACATCTCACCACAACACCCACAAACCCCTGAGTCCCCGTGTTTTTAACTAGGCGGGCGTGATTAAGGATGGCGTGCAGGTGCGTCCGCCCTCCCTTCACGGCTCCGCAGACCACGCCCCACCACACTGACACACAATACAAAACAATAACTACACAACACACTAACTCTAGCCTCAAAACACGCTAAACATCACTAATGTCTCACATATGAAAACTCTCTCTGTCTTTCTTTCGCTTGCCCGCTTTCCGTCGCAGGTGTCGCTCCTAAAACTGCCCCTTCTCCCTAAACAACCAAGTGCCACATGTTGCCATATCAGTTTTTGATTGGCTGACAAGGTAAACTTTAACACCAATAGGGAAGGGGTGTTTGTTTTCTTTTTCTTTTTTCACTCGCAAGCAGAGAGTGCTTGCTAGCGCTGTCTGTAGAAAACGCCTTTTTTACCGTGCTTCCCGCTGTAAACACAACTGTTTTGTTCAGAATAAAACATTGCGTGTATCTTTTTTCTCATAACTCTGATATTACGTGGCCCATCAACACAATTCAAAAACTGGTATATAGTTTGAATTCCGCACTTTTGATCCAGGTTGAAATGGAGACTCTGAGTCGCTGCATCTTGTAGCTGTGTCGTCTTAAATTGGTCTTGTGATTTTGACGCGCCAGCGCGTCCGTTGACCCCAGAGGGTTAAAGCTCGACGAGGAGCATACAAGCTAAGAAGGTTAGCAAGATAGCTAGGCGCAATGTTATTTATAATTTTAAAAGTAAGCAACAAGATTTTAAAATCAATACAATATTTGATGGGTAGCCAAAGTCAACAAGAACTGGAGTAATGGAAGCAAATTTTCCAGTTCCAGTTAGGAGACGAGCTGCAGCATTTTGAGCAAGCTAAAGTCTATGGAGATGGACAGATTGGCCAAAGTAAAGGGAATTGCAGTATTCTAATCTGGAAGTCACAAAAGCATGAATACGTTTTTCAAGGTCATTGTGCTGTGTAAAATGTTTGGCTTTAGAGATTGTGCAATTGAAAAAGCCAGATTTGACTACTGAGGACACTTGTTTAACAAGCTTAAATGAACTGTCCAGGAAAACACCTAGATTGCTTACAGTGTCAGAGAAGAAGCTAGCAAGGGGGCCAAATAGAATGGCTAACTAGTCCCGAGGGATATGCCTATCAAACACTACAATCTCAGTTTTGGATGGGGTGAGTAACATCCCATTGTGATAGAAAAAGATCCGAGAGATAGGATTTAAACCCGTTAAGGGCAGAACCCTTAATGCCTACAGCATGACACACAACAAAACACAATTTTCTCTAGTGCTTTAGATAAGAACGGGAGTTTGGAGATTGGTCTATAGTTTGCAGGATCATTCTGGTCAAGGCTGCTTTTCTTTAGAACAGGCTGCACTGTTGCGTGTTTAAAGGCAGTCGGGACACAGCCCACCATTAATGATAGGTTCATCAAAGGTAGAATATAAGGCCAATTACATCAAAACCATCCTTAATAATGGGAGAAATGTCACGTCCAGAATTCGAACTTCTCACCTGTCCAATAATCTCTTGAGGGTGGAGAATGAACTACTTCCTACTTCCTACCTCTTCCTACTTTAGCACGGAGAGGATTCACCACAGAGGGGTGTAAAAATGAAGGCTTAAGAGATAGAATTCTTCTTGTAAAATGATTTAAAAATTGCTCACAGAGAGCTGAGGAAGCCAAATCTGACCTACCAGGACAAGGATTGATCACGGAGTAAAAGACTTAGTGTCCGTGCTATCAGGATCAAAAAAGGCACAGTCTCAGAATTAAATATACATACAGGGCGACGAGGGCCCGCAGAAGTCAGTTCTATTGCATTTTACTCAGCATCGACCATAAACACAAAATGGTCAGAGATGCCAACATTATCATTGCTCTTAATACAGATATCCTGAGCATATGAAATGACCAAGTCCAACAAGTGGCCCTTTAAATGTGTCGCTTCACTCACCCACTGTGTAAGAATGCTGCGAATCCAAGTTTCCATCAGGAACAAAGAATCCAACCACAAGGTGAGAAAAAGATCGTTTAGGGAGTCCCAATCCATGTCCGAGCAGGCAAACAAACCACTGGGCGAGCTGGGTAAGATTGTCGTCCTACTGGACAAATCCAACGGTGGCTAATCAGTCTGAAGGACAACTGGTCCTGAATGGAGAAAGGAGGTTGCAAAATATCCAAAGTGGAATAGGAGTTAGCCGCAGCATGTGCCTTACCTTAAAGCGAACATGGAACCCACTCAGTTTGCCCCGCTTCCTATAGCGCCTCTTAGGCAGGGAAGGTAGAGGCAGAGGATGTGCACCAGTGGAAGGGTAAATAAATGACAAAGTAGCATCTCCTAAGTTCCAGCAAGGGTACGGCTGATAGCAATGGGTCGAAGACTTCGGGGTTTTGAGGTCGAAGAACAGGGTTGGCCGATTGTAGGTAATGCATGCAATCTATCAAGTACATGAACTTCACTGGAAAAAGTTTAAAAACCTCAATACACAATGAAACTATGCAGGATTTGACATAGTTGTAAACATACTGAAAGAAAACTGCCACCAGTGGGAAAGAGGGAGGAGCAATGTGAGCAAAGAAAATAAATCAGGTACAGAACAAAGAGCTTCAGGCAGAAAGCTGGAACCTCCTTTTTCTAATGATGAAAACCTTTGAAGAAACTGAACTCTGCTTTCCACAACTCCTCAACTCCTCCTGCAGGAAGACCATGCGTCCTTATACATTTTCTATCCTTATTTATATTACCCTGTCCTCCATTTCTTTGCTCACTGTGACTCTTAATCTGCTGGTCATCATCTCCATCTCACATTTCAAGTAATAATTTTGTTAGACATATGCAGACAGTAAGATTTTATGGCTAAAAGATGAAAATGATATGATATCCTATCTGAGTGAGTCTGAGCTAAATGCTTGTTCCTTTTATCTGTATAAAATTGCACTTGTTGCTACAAATAATAATAATAATAACTGTGTCGCTGTCTTTTGTCTTCAGGAAGCTGCACACCCCCACCAATCTCCTCCTCCTATCTTTGGCTGTCTCTGATTGCCTGGTGGGTCTCCTGATTTTATTTCAAATTATGATTATAGATGGTTGCTGGTTTCTTGGTGAATTCATGTGTAGTATGTATTTTCTCTTGGACTACATTATTACCTCTGTGTCAATAGGAACCATGGTTCTCATATCAATTGACCGTTATGTGGCTATTTGTTACCCTCTCCATTACTCTACCAAAGTCACCCCAAAAAGAACAAAAGCATGTGTTTATCTGTGTTGGATTTGTTCTTCAGTCTTTCAATGTTTCCTGCTAAAAGACAACCTGGTGCAACCTGGCAGGTATAATTCCTGCTATGGGGAGTGTGTGGTTGTTGTTGGCCATGCTTTTGGAGTTGCAGATCTATTGCTGTCCTTTATTGGTCCTGTCATTGTGATTGTAGTTCTTTATCTAAACGTATTTGTTGTGGCTATGACTCAAGCTCGTGCCCTGCGGTCACATATTGCAGCTCTGACACACGAGGGGTCAGTAAGTACAAATGTTAAGAAATCTGAAATGAAAGCAGTAAGGACCATCAGTGTTCTTATCATTGTGTTTCTAATATGTCTCTGCCCATACTTTGGTGTCACACTCTCAGGTCAAGATGCCATCCTCAGTGCTTCATCTGTTGCATTTGTAATGTGTTTGTTCTATTTAAACTCCTGTCTAAACCCTCTAATCTATGCTTTATTTTACCCCTGGTTCAGAAAATCTGTTAAACAAATTGTTACACTTAAAATATTGAAGTCTGGCTCTTGTGACACCAATATCATGTAAACAGAATGAAAGACTGAGAATGAAAGCCCCATTGTTTTTTTGTTGTTGTTTTATGTTTTCTATTACAAAAAAGTTACTAACAGAGAAGTAACACCCATAAGTAAAGAACAGAAACCCGTGTGGTTTAGAGATGGGGAAGAAAAGACTGTAATAACTCTACTGACGGACTTCATTTCTGAAATATTTTGACTGATACAAATATTATTCATGTCATTGGCAACCAACATTAGTATATGTATTAGACTGCTAGTAGCATTATAGGAACTATATTTTAGTTTCAGAGTTTCTCCTTTATCTTCAGTATGTTACTCAATTTCATACAAAGGAGACATGTCAATGGAAACAGCACTCTTGTCACGCATGTACATAAATAGACAGCGTGTACACATTGCTCCTCCCCATCCTTGTCTGTTGTGTTCTTTCATGTGTCTCCGCAGAGAGCAGGGATGTAAGCTGCAGTTTCTGAGAAACAGCAGCATTCAGTATGAATATAGCTTTATAGCTGGAAATAAAGACAAAAAAGTAATGTGCCTACATTAAAAAAACTCTAATGTGATAAGATAATCAGTTTATACAAAAGTCTGCAGCAAAAGAAGTGAAGAGGAGGAGGAGGAAAATTATAATTACCAGTTAATAATATAAACCTGACGTTCCTAAACACCCAGATGACTCCCTGCCTTAATGAAGACAGACATAAAATCTTTCTTTTAACTTTTAACATATGAACACAAAACCAGCAAGATGAAGCAAAGATGAAAACCAGTCTAGAGAAGCTGCAAAGCGATCACCACAATGGTTCTACTCTAAAAAACAGAAGCTTGAAGAAGCCTCAAGCTTGACTGCACATCACTGTCTTTGTTACCTGTTCAGGGTCTGGCTGCTGGGCAGGGGTCTGCATTGACTCACTGCACTGACTGTTTTTTGGCTAGATTTGCATTAGTATACTGTCTCTGTAGATGGTTCAAGGTTCAAGGTCCTTTATTTGTCACATGCATAGTTATACAAGTGAAGTTCTATCAGCAGGATAATGTAGTTGTTTCTGTCCTATACAGAGTTTGCATCATGCACTTGTTTTTTTTTTTTTGTTCATTAAAAGCAAAAGTAAGGTCCATATTGGCACTCATCAGCAGTTATAGACAAGTGCACTATTTTACTCGACACACACACACACACTGAAATCAGTGGATTGGAGCACAACTGCGCCGAAATACAACGGCATGTTTGTTTGATTTATTTTTATTTTTATTAGGCCAGTGTACAGACAACTAAAGAACCTTTGGAATGTGAGTAATGACATAATTGTCATTTTAATGGAATTACGCACAGTAATGTGTTACATTACTACATTACTAAAAAATGCAATGTGATTACATTAACAATACTTTGTAACATGTTACACCCAACACTGGTTATGGCTAAGATCTTTAGCATTAGTTAATGTAAATTGTGTTATTATTCAGTATAGTCCAAGGAGCTTGCAAAGAAAAGCATCTGGACTTCTTTAAGTTACTTGAAGACGTTTCACCTCTCATCCGAGAAGCTTCTTCAGTTCTAGGGTCAAACAGGAAGTACACAGAGCAGTAGTGGTTTTTGATATAGGCGACACGGGCAGTTGCCCAGGGTGGCATCGTGGTAGGGGGCGGCATCACGGGCATCAGCAAAAAAAAGTTGCTCGTACTCATGCTGCCTCGACATCACACCAGTGCATTTTGGGGATGGCATAGGCACCGATTGGTGTTCTTATAGCCTTTTGCGAGGTGCAACTTCTGCTTGTGGCACAGGGAGGAAAGGATGGGGTGGCAGGGGATTCTCTGGCTGGCCGGAGCGGCATCTGATAGCCAACTCGCAAAATAAAACAAAATAAAAACATAATAAAAACAAACCAATAAACATGAAAACACCAGATATTATGATAAAGAATTTATCACCAATGTTTTTTCGAAATTCTATAGGCAAAAAGTGAGCGCGTGCTCGCTGCTGTGCTGAAGTCAAAGTAAACTTTGTCATCTCCGCTATATACAGTACAGTATATAGAGAGACAAGACGACAAGACTCCATTTACAGCAGTGCAAGTAAACAAACAATAAATATATGAAGAGTAAGAAAATAAATATACAGTGGGGCAAAAAAGTATTTAGTCAGCCACCGATTGTGCAAGTTCCCCCACCTAAAATGATGACAGAGGTCAGTAATTTGCACCAGAGGTACACTTCAACTGTGAGAGACAGAATGTGAAAAAAAATCCATGAATTCACATGGTAGGATTTGTAAAGAATTTATTCGTAAATCAGGGTGGTAAATAAGTATTTGGTCAATAACAAAAATACAACTCAATACTTTGTAACATAACCTTTGTTGGCAATAACAGAGGTCAAATGTTTACTATAGGTCTTTACCAGGTTTGCACACACAGTAGCTGGTATTTTGGCCCATTCCTCCATGCAGATCTTCTCGAGAGCAGTGATGTTTTGGGGCTGTCGCCGAGCAACACGGACTTTCAACTCCCGCCACAGATTTTCTATGGGGTTGAGGTCTGGAGACCGGCTAGGCCACTCCAGGACTTTCAAATGCTTCTTACGGAGCCACTCCTTTGTTGCCCGGGCGGTGTGTTTTGGATCATTGTCATGTTGGAAGACCCAGCCGCGTTTCATCTTCAAAGTTCTCACTGATGGAAGGAGGTTTTGGCTCAAAATCTCACGATACATGGCCCCATTCATTCTGTCCTTAACACGGATCAGTCGTCCTGTCCCCTTGGCAGAAAAACAGCCCCATAGCATGATGTTTCCACCCCCATGCTTCACAGTAGGTATGGTGTTCTTGGGATGCAACTCAGTATTCTTCGTCCTCCAAACACGACGAGTTGAGTTTATACCAAAAAGTTCTACTTTGGTTTCATCTGACCACATGACATTCTCCCAATCCTCTGCTGTATCATCCATGTGCTGTCTGGCAAACTTCAGACGGGCCTGGACATGCACTGGCTTCAGCAGCGGAACACGTCTGGCACTGCGGGATTTGATTCCCTGCCGTTTTAGTGTGTTACTGATGGTGACCTTTGTTACTTTGGTCCCAGCTCTCTGCAGGTCATTCACCAGGTCCCCCCGTGTGGTTCTGGGATCTTTGCTCACCGTTCTCATGATCATTTTGACCCCACGGGATGAGATCTTGCGTGGAGCCCCAGATCGTGGGAGATTATCAGTGGTCTTGTATGTCTTCCATTTTCTGATGATTGCTCCCACAGTTGATTTGTTCACACCAAGCTGCTTGCCTATTGTAGATTCACTCTTCCCAGTCTGGTGCAGGTCTACAATCCTGTTCCTGGTGTCCTTCGAGAGCTCTTTGGTCTTGGCCATGGCGGAGTTTGGAGTCTGTTTGAGGCTGTGGACAGGTGTCTTTTATACAGATGATGAGTTCAAACAGGTGCCATTCATACAGGTAACGAGTGGGGGACAGAAAAGCGTCTTACAGAAGACGTTACAGGTCTGTGAGAGCCAGAGATTTTCCGTGTTTGAGGTGACCAAATACTTATTTGCCACCCTGATTTACGGATAAATTCTTTACAAATCCTACCATGTGAATTCATGGATTTTTTTCTTCACATTCTGTCTCTCACAGTTGAAGTGTACCTCTGGTGCAAATTACTGACCTCTGTCATCATTTTGGGGGGGGGAACTTGCACAATCTGTGGCTGACTAAATACTTTTTTGCCCCACTGTACATTTTAGGACTAGGGGTAAAGGGATCAATAACAATTTAAAATTTATAATTACAGTTTGATGATTTAAAGTCTCACACACAACCTGTCGAAAAGGGAGGAGGGGGGGGGGGGCTGCTTCCAAATATAGCACTGTGACAAAGTGGGTGAAAGGACCATTTGTCTATATTCTTAGTTAACATTCTTGTTTTGATTTAACCATATTTCACATGTAATCTGCAATAGGCAAACATCTACTATCCCGGGTTTGTTTATGTTTTGCACTTTTACAGATTATATAATATCTCACAGATACACGGAGGGGGACACAGGGTGTAAAGACACGATGGGAAATCTAAAAAACTAAACTGAACTACCTAGGGACCATGGGATAAATAATGAACAAAATTTAAAAAAAAAACAAAAAAACTAAGAACGCTGGTTCAAAATGACTGGTTCAGGTATACAAAAACATTTTCCTTTAATATTTAGTATATTTCCGTCATTCCATCATATTTTTTTGATGCTCGGTAATCCAGGTAATTAAACTCCAGAAGGCTGACTTTATTTCGAAGCAGCAATTTAACCCTTTAAAGCCGGTTGGAGTGGGCACGCTCTGTTTTGTGTAACTATTTTTAAATCCCGGTAGCACTGCAACCACATAAGCTAGCACAATAATTTTTTTTGCATATGAAACCGGAGTTGTACTTACATCTTATGCCATCAGCTTGTCCTCGGTCACAGTTTCCTTCCACATACAGCTTTGCAAAAACTGAATAAAAAGCACTTGCAGCAACAAAAACATAATATTCTAGAAACACGCTTTGCCGATCCGATCAGCTGTTTGTAACACTTCCTACGTCCATCAGCGTGAACTATCGCATGTCCGCCATGTCCTGCCTGAAACCGGAAGTGACGCCATTTTGCAGAAATGTAGTTTTTTACCATCAGGGCCTTATGAGCCTATAGTGGTGTTTTTAAAAGTTATGTTTGACTTTATGACTTTCTGTGTCGTTTCTGGGATGCTTAGGACTCATATTGCACTGCTGGAAATAGTTTATTTTGATGCATATGCTGTTTTTTTTGCAAATTTACATTATAATATTTATTTTCGTTTTTCCTGCAGTATATAAAAATTGGTGTATCTCAAAAATAAAACTATGAAGACACTCAAAATAAATTTCCTGTGGTGGGAAACTATTTTGTGCAACTTTTTTGTAGTTACAGTTTTGAGGGATAAGCCTCTTAAATTTCTCTAACTAGAAATATATGTTAAAAAAACAAAAAGTATTTTAAATTTTTTTGCAATTTATGTAATTACTATGCACCTAATGCAGACATATTATTAAAATTTGGGCTATAATGGTTGTTGATGTATATCAACTTGAAATGCTCCCAAAAATGGCTCCACAGCATGTAAAAATATAATATAAGCTCTGGCGGACTTGGTTCTATGGGTTCTTTAGGTCCTAAAGGGTTAACAAAACTGTTCTACTACCTTTGTCTGCTGGAAGGTAAGGATGTTGTCCTTAACATGTGTATAACACGTGCCTTTGTACCTAGGGCCATGGAGTCAGCTACTAAGTGAATGGGTGAGAAAACCTTATTTTATTATTAATATGTTCCAATCCAAAGAGGAGCAGACCTGAACACATCACTTCTCATACCAAAATCTCAAAATACCATAATACCCATATTTTAACAAATTTTGTCATATTTAGATTTGATTTATGCAGTGCTTGCTGTGTTGGTTGTTTTTTTTTATTATCATTTTTTGAGCTCCTTCTTTAATAAATATAACCATTTTGTTCTTTGATATTGTATTAATTTTTTTACTCAATGTTTTTTTTTTTATCATTTGCTTTTTTTGTGATAAAAAAACTGAAGAGAGTGGTAACATCGTACAAGACAATTGTTTTATCTGCCTTCGTAATGACATCTCTCTGTTATGGTCCTGGGTCATTTTGAACCAGCGTTCTTTTTTGCACATGTCGAGGAGCGTGTCAGGTTACATTTCACTGTGTGTTATACTTGTATAACTATGCATGTGACAAATAAAGAACCTTGAACTTTGAACCATCTACAGAGACAGTATACTAATGCAAATCTAGCCAAAAATCAGTCAGTGCAGTGAGTCAATGCAGACCCCTGCCCAGCAGCCAGACCCTGAACAGGTAACAAAGACAGTGATGTGCAGTCAAGCTTGAGGCTTCTTCAAGCTTCTGTTTTTTAGAGTAGAACCATTGTGGTGATCGCTTTGCAGCTTCTCTAGGCTGGTTTTCATCTTTGCTTCATCTTGCTGGTTTTGTGTTCATATGTTAAAAGTTGGAGGGGTGGAGGGGTTTGTGTGTCCCAGGGATCCCAGGGGCTATGTTGTCTGGGGGCTTTTGCCCCCTGGTAGGGTCTCCCATGGCAAATTGGTCCTGGGTGAGGGACGAGACAAAGAGCGATTTAGAAGATCCTTATGAAAAGAACATCGAGGGAACAGTTTACCCTGCCCGGGATAGGGTTACCGGGGCCCCGCCCTGGAGCCAGGCCCGGGGAGGGTGCCCGAGGGCGAGCGTCTGGTGGCCGGGCCTTAGTCCATGGGGCCCGGCCGGGCACAGCCCGAAGAGGAGACATGGGCCCATCCTCCCGCAGGCCCACCACCCGCAGGAGGCGCCATAGGGGTCGGGTGCATTGTGTGCCGGGTGGCGGCCAGGAGCGGAGACCCTGGCGGACTGACCCCCGGCTGCCAAGACTGGCAATAGGGACATGGAATGTCACCTCTCTGGTGGGGAAGGAGCCTGACTTAGTGAGTGAGGTTGAGAGGTACCGGCTAGATATAGTCGGGCTCACCTCTACGCATGGCTTGGGCTCTGGAACCAGTCTCCTGGAGAGGGGCTGGACTCTGTCTCAGTCTGGAGTTGCCCCTGGTGAGAGGCAGCGGGCTGGGGTGGGTATTCTAATAACCCCTCAGCTTGCTGCCGGTACGTTGGGGTTTTTCCCGGTGGATGAGAGGGTTTGTTCCCTGCGCCTTAGGGTCGGGGAACTGGTCCTGACTGTCATCTGCGCTTGTGCGCTGAGTGGCAGTTCGGAGTACACAGCCTTCTTAGAGTCCCTGGGCTAGAGGGGTTCTGGAAGGTGCTCCACCTGGAGACTCTGTTGTCCTGCTGGGAGACTTCAGTGCTTATGTGGGTAATGACAGCGAGGCCTGGAGGGGCATGATTGGGAGGAACGGCCTCCCTGATCTGAACCTGAGCGGTGCTTTGTTATTGGACTTCTGTGCTAATCACAGTTTGGCCATAACGAACACCCTGTTCGAACATAAGAGTGTCCATAAGTGCACGTGGCACCAGGACGCTCTAGGCCGTAGGTCAATGATCGATTTTGTAATCGTATTACCAGACCTGCGACCATATGTTCTGGACACTCAGGTAAAGAGAGGGGCTGAGCTGTCAACTGATCACCACCTGGTGGTGAGTTGGATCAGGTGGCGGGGGAGGATGCTGGACAGACCTGGTGCACCTAAACGCGTAGTGAGGGTGTGCTGGGAACATCTAGCAGAGGCCCCAGTCCGCGAGATCTTCAACGCACACCTCCGGCAGAGCTTCAACAGCATTCCGAGGGAGACTGGGGACATTGAGTCCGAATGGACCATGTTCAGCGTCTCCATTGCCGAAGCTGCTGCATTGAGCTGCGGCCGTAAAGTGGTTGGTGCCTGCCGTGGTGGTAATCCCCGAACTAAATGGTGGACACCAGAGGTGAAGGGAGCCACCAGGCTGAAGAAGGAGTCCTATCGGGCTTGGTTAGCCTGTGGGACTCCGGAGGCAGCCGACAGGTATCGACAGGCCAAGCGGAATGCGGCTCGGGCAGTGGCTGAAGCAAAAACTCGGGTGTGGGAGGAGTTCGGAGAGGCCATGGAAAAAGACTTTCGGACTGCCTCGAAGAGATTCTGGCAAACCGTCAGGCGTCTCAGGAGGGGAAAGCAGTGCTCTACCTGCACTGTGTATAGTGCTGGCGGAGCGCTGCTGACGTTGACTGAGAAAATTGTCAGGCGGTGGAAGGAATACTTCGAGGACCTCCTTAATCCCACTGACACGTCTTCCGAGGAGGAAGCAGAGTCTGGGGATGAGGGGAATGACCCGCCAATTTCCGGGGGCGAGGTCACTGAGGTAGTTAAACAACTCCTTGGTGGCAGAGCCCCTGGTGTTGATGAGGTCCGCCCCGAGTTCCTGAAGGCACTGGACATTGTAGGGCTGTCCTGGTTGACACGCCTCTGCAATGTTGCATGGAGATCAGGGGCAGTACCCGTGGACTGGCAGACCGGGGTGGTGGTCCCCATCTTTAAGAAGGGGGACCGGAGGGTGTGTTCCAACTACAGGGGGATCACACTCCTCAGCCTCCCTGGGAAAGTCTATGCCAGGGTGCTGGAAAGGAGAGTTCGTCCGCTAGTCGAACCTCGGATACAGGAGGAACAATGCGGTTTTCGTCCTCGTCGCGGAACACTGGACCAGCTCTTTATCCTCTCGAGGATACTTGAGGGTGCATGGGAGTTTGCCCAACCAGTCTACATGTGTTTTGTGGACGTGGAGAAGGCATTCGACCGTGTCCCTCGGGGTGTCCTGTGGGAGGTGTTGCGGGAGTATGGGGTGTCTGGCCCATTGCTACGGGCCATTCGATCCCTATACAACCGTTGCAAGAGCTTGGCTCGCATTGCCGGCAATAAGTCGGACTCGTTTCCAGTGGGTGATGGGCTCCGCCAGGGCTGCCCTTTGTCTCCGGTTCTGTTCATAATTTTTATGGACAGGATTTCTAGGCGCAGCCAAGTGGCGGAGGGCTTTCGCTTTGGTGGCCTCAGAATCTCATCTCTGATTTTTGCGGATGATGTGGTTCTGTTGGCTCCATCGGGTGAGGGCCTCCAGCTCGCACTGGAGTGGTTCGCAGCCGAGTGTGAAGCAGCGGGAATGAGGATCAGCACCTCCAAATCTGAGGCCATGGTTCTCAGCCGGAAAAGGGTGGAGTGCCCACTCCGGGTCGGGGATGAGTTCCTGCCCCAAGTGTGTCTGTGTGTCCACCGTGTCTCACCCGTGTGTTCTCCCTGCTGTCCATCGTCATTCTCCTCTGCTCGTTCTCATTCTCGTTCAGGTTCGTGCTCTGTAGTTTAGTTGTGTCCAGTATAGTTTAGTTTATCTTCGTTTGCCATTTTTTCCCTGTGATGTGGATTAAATAAACCACCGTCACACCTTTACAAGTGCCTGCAAATGGATCCTCCTTTATCATCTCCACAGTAGTAGTGTTTGCTTTTTGTACTTTGTTAATGTTTTATAACAATGTCTTGTTGGATTATTGTGAAACACTTGGGTATCCCTTTGGTTTTAAATGTGCCATATAAATAAAATTGTATTGTATAAAAGTAACTTTTATGTTAACAACAAAAAAGCATCTGATGTCCCAGGACCAAAGCTCAGTAAAAAAATTGGACCAGAATTAAATTCAAAATCCTGCTCCTCACATACAAGGTCTTAAATAATCAGGCCCCATCTTATCTTAATGACCTTGTAGTACCATATCACCCTATTAGAGCACTTCGTGTCACGGCTGCCGGGGCGAGCCGTGTGGAGTTGGACACATAGTCCAAAAAGGCCCAGACGGACAAGTTCAGGGGGCCGACCCGGAGGCCGACAGCACCGGAGGGCAAAACAGTTCAGTTCCGGGGGCCGACCGTGTAAAAGGCAGCGGCAGTGGGGCAGGTCCGGGGGCCGGCCACGCAGTAGGCAGTGGCGTGGAAACAGTTCTGGGGGCCGACCGTGCGGACGGCAACAGCGGCGTGGAAACAGTTCTGGGGGCCGACCGTGCGGACGGCAACAGCGGCATGAAAGCAGTTCTGGGGGCCGACCGTGCGGACGGCAACAGCGGCGTGAAAGCAGTTCTGGGGGCCGACCGTGCGGACGGCAACAGCGGCGTGAAAGCAGTTCTCGGGGCCGACCGTGCTCATGACAGCGGTGGCGACAATGGAAGTCCGGAGGCCGGCCACGGTGGCGAAGATGCCCAACATGCGGCCTGGCAGATGACCGACGATGTTGAGGCAGCAGCTGGGGACCAGAAGGCTGCGTGGCCCCCGCAGTACCAGGTGAGAAGGAGGCTGGACCAGGCGAGGCAGAAGCAGAGGCTGGACCAGGCGACGTTGAAGCTGAAGCTGGACCAGGCGAGGGTGAAGCTGAAGCTGGACCAGGTGAAGCTGATGAAGCTGATGAGGAGGCTGGACCAGGCGAAGCTGATGAAGCTGATGAGGGGGCTGCTGCGGGCGAGGATGATGAGACTGCAGCTGGCGAGGATGATGAGACTGCAGCTGGCGAGGATGATGAGACTGCAGCTGGCGAGGATGATTAGTCTTGGGGCTGGACGGGCTCCTCGGGCCCTCCAGCTGACGAGGCAAGAAGCTGGCTAGGTTCTCCTGAACCTCCAGCTGACGAGTCTTGGGGCTGGACGGGCTCCTCGGGCCCACCAGCTGACGAGGCAGGAAGCTGGCTAGGTTCTCCTGAACCTCCAGCTGACGAGTCTTGGGGCTGGACGGGCCCCTCGGGCCCTCCAGCTGACGAGGCAGGAAGCTGGCTAGGTTCTCCTGAACCTCCAGCTGACGAGTCTTGAGGCTGGATGGGCCCCTCGGGCCCTCCAGCTGACGAGGCAGGAAGCTGGCTAGGTTCTCCTGAACCTCCAGCTGATGAGTCTTGAGGCTGGACGGGCTCCTCGGGCCCTCCAGCTGACGAGACAGGAAGCTGGGCGGGCTCCTCGGGCCCTCCAGCTGACGAGGCAGGAAGCTGGACGGGCTCCTCGGGCCCCCCAGCGAAGACAGTCTCAGAACCAGCAGGTGCGGGGACCTCTGGCAGAGACAGAACAGAACCAGCAGGTGCGAAGACCTCTGGCAGAGACGGAACAGAACCAGCAGGTGCGGCGACCTCTGGCAGAGACGAAACAGAACCAGCAGGCGCGGGGACCTCTGGCAGAGACGGAACAGAACCAGCAGGTGCGGAGACCTCTGGCAGGGACAGAACAGAACCAACAGGCACACGGGCCTCTGGCAGTGACAGAACAGAGCCAGCAGGCACAGTGGCCCCTGGCAAACACATAGCAGACTTAAGCTGCCCTGAGCATTGACTCTGCTCAGGCAGTGACAGCCGGGTGCAGTCCTCAGCTGGGTTCCTAGCCTCCAGGGGTCCAGAGTGGGCTGAGGGCTGAAACTCAGCCTCTGGGGAGGCCCTGGAGCGCGTCACAGTCTCTGAACTGGCCAGCTTTTTAGGAATGATTACATTATCATTAGGTTTGTCTCTCTGCTTAGAACAAACTGATGAAACACAGTTCCTTTTAGATTGATTTGACTGAGCTTGTTGTACCGGAGTAGCAAGTGACACAGGATGCAGGGCTAGTGGCTGCTGAACAGGAGGCTGAACTGAGGGTGACTGAAACAATGGTTGGGATGACGACGGTGGTGGAATTGGAGACTGAGCTGGAGGCCGGGCGGCTACCTGAGCTTGAGGCCGGGCGGCTACCTGAGCTTCAGGTTGCAGTTCAAAAGAATAAACAGTCCTGGTATTATCAGAGCTGGTGTTAATTGTCTCTGGGATATATGCCACAGTTTTAGCAGACCCTGGGTTAGCTGACATGGGTTTAACAGGTTCAGAAGAAACAGAAGAACAACAGCCCTTTGCTTTCACTGAAGTCTTAAAAATGCCAACCTGGGAGAGATCGGTTACCACGAAGGTAGGTAAGCTTTGCGAATTAGCTCCCACTGACACACCCCAAACAACCCCAGAAGAAAAAGTCTCAAAGTTCAAATTGGAGCTGTTATCCTTTTTACTCACCACAGTCGGCCGCTCTGATATCCTGGGGTCCAACTGTGGCGAGGGGCGTCGACGGCGTGAGTGCCGTCTCCCATTTGAAGGCTGGACCGACGGGCCGGGCAGGACACTCTCCGTCGGGTCAGGGAGTGAAGCATGAATTGCAGGGTGGGTGGTAGCAAGGGGGAGAAGATGAAGCTCGTTCAGAACAAAATTCTGTGTGAGCGGGTGAAGTGAGCTGAGCCTTGGCGGAATTCTCTCCCCTCATAAGAATTCTCTCCCCTCATAAGTTAATTAATTTGTCTGCCGAGTAAACAATATCCTCCCGGAGCTTCTCGGGCGGGTTGACTGCTACTGGGTCCATAGTGGCCGGTTCGTACTGTCACGGCTGCCGGGGCGAGCCGTGTGGAGTTGGAAGAAGGACCCAAGATGCAGGCAGTGGATGAAATGCTGGTGAGGTTTATTAACAAAGGTGTAGTGGCAAACAAGCAGTGGGGCATGACAAATAACTGAAGACACCTAAACTGGGAGAACTAAAAATAACAGACCTGGGAGCATACGACAAAGGGGATGAGAAGCAGAGAGACGCAGACGAGGAACAGGACACTGTGGAACACAGGGTAACGCAGACTGACACGAAGTAACACAGACGAACCGGCAACAGACAGGAGAACACACAAAGCTTAAATACACACACCAGTAATCAGGGGAATGGGCCACAGGAGGGAGACACAGCTGGGAGCAATTAGGCTAACGAGACAGGGGAGAGGTAAAACTGAACACACTGACATGAGACATGAACTTCCAGAATAAAACAGGAAACTAACAGACACAGAGAACCAGACAGGACACTGAACTTGACAGGCAGACTGATGAGCAGACACAATAACACCATGGACAGACAGAGGGAACACAGAGAAGTGGGAGCAGGCAGGCAAAGAACAGAAACCTAACAAATGGCAAAATCACAAAAGAATACACACTCGGAATGAACAAAAGCATAAGGAAACACAAAACACTGAGTCCTCAGACTCAGGACCATGACACTTCGCTCTCACACTGCAGGCCTACTTGTTGTTCCTAGAGTATTTAAAAGTAGAATGGGAGGCAGAGCCTTCAGTTTTCAGGCCCCTCTTCTGTGGAACCAGCTTCCAGCTTGGATTCAGGAGACAGACACTATCTCTACTTTTAAGATTAGGCTTCAAACTTTCCGTTTTGGTAAAGCATATAGTTAGGGCTGGACCAGGTGACCCTGAATCCTCCCTTAGTTGTGCTGCAATAGGTGTAGACTGCTGGGGGATTCCCATGATGCATTGAGTATTTCTTCTTTACTCACTTTGTGTTAGGGCAGGGATAGCTCAGTAGGTAGAGTGGTTGCCCCATGATCGGAAGGTCGGGGGTTCGATTCCCCTTAACAGCTACCCTGAGGTACCCCTGAGCAAGGTACCGTCCCACACTTTTTTCTTCTTCTTTCTTCTTAATAGACCTCTCTGCACTGAATCACACTTATCATTAATCTCTGTCTCTCTTCCACAGCATGTCTTTATCCTGTTTTCCTTCTCTCACCCCAACCGGTCACAGCAGATGGCCCCGCCCCTCCCTGAGCCTGGTTCTGCCAGAGGTTTCTTCCTGTTAAAAGGGAGTTTTTCCTTCCCACTGTCACCAAAGTGCTTGCTCATAGGGGGTCATATGATCATTGGGTTTTTCTCTCTATGTATGATTGTAGGGTCTACCTTAAAATATAAAGCACCTTAAGGTGATTGCTGCTGTGAGTTTGCAATATACAAATAAAATTAAATTGAACTGACTCAAGTGCAGGAACCCAGAGCAGTGACAGCGAAATGTTTTACATTGTTTATTTTTTAAACTCAAAACTTCAAAGTGTGACAGGGACAAAGGCAACAAAACACAGAACATGACGTTGCAGGCCTAGTTTACAGGCTAGGTAGACATGGATTTAAAAGGGGGAATTGGGCCAGAGATGCAGACTGGACCGTGGCAGTTAAGCAGTCACACTGAGGAGAGAGGACAGTGGAGTTAGCTACGTAGTGAATAGAACAGAACAGAATAGAATAGCTTTTATTGTCAGTGTTACAAGAACAATGAAAGCCTATTTGGCATTTCTCCATGTGTGTGAAGTACACAATAGCTTAAGTATTTACACAATAACAAACAAATTTACATTTACTGAAGAAATATATGTACAAGTTATACATACACCTGCAAATCCTGGGTCTTTTGACCCAGCGTTTTAAGTTTGAGTTTATTTTGTTCATTAGGTTATCTAAGTTCATTTGTTTATTAGATTCCCCTTGTGTTTCCAACCCCTGTTAAGTCTCCCTTGTCTTTCATGTGCTTCATGTCTGTGTTTCTTATGTTGTCATATTTGCGTTTCATTATGTTTCCCATTTTATTTTGAAAGAGGTCCTGTGTTCCTGCATTTTGTTTTACTCTTCCCCTGTGGCATTGTTATGTTCATGTTGTGTCTACTGTGCCTTTCTGCCCCATGTTTCAGGTCCCTATGTTCTGTCTCCCCAGTCTGTTAAGTTTACATGTCTTGAGTCCCGTCAGTGTGTTTCCTGTTTTACTTTCACAGTCTGTCCTATGTTAATGTTTCTAGTTTTGCTTCCCTTGTCTCGTCCTGCCTGATTACTCCCAGCTGTGCTCTCCTCCTGTGGCTCATTCCCCCTCGTTATCCCTCAGTGTATTTAAGCCCCATGTTTCTCTTTGTCAGTGTTGCGTCCTCCCTCATAGCTGTGTGATTTTTCCCTGTGGCTCCTTGTGCTTTAGTTTTCGCAGTTTAGTTTAGTTTTGTATTGTTTTTCGTGTCCCACTCCACGCCAGCAATAAAGCTGTGTTTTTTGAGTTTACTTTTCGTCTCTGTGAGTTTGCATTTGGGTCCTACTCTTGCCTGCACACAGCCGTATTGTGACATCCACATAAACACTTACATATACACATACACATACATGCCATCTGAGGAGCAGGTGCATTGAGAGGTGCAGTGTGATCAGTGATATTGCACATTGAGTGTCTGGGGGGAATGATATTGCACATTGGGTGGGGGGAGGGGGGCTGTTGCAACTATACTAAATAAGGTTATAATAAATACAGTTTAAAGAGGTAGGGATGTTGGTTGCATTGAAGTATAAATAGAAATACGATTTATAAATAAGGTGTAATGTCCATGAGTGTTGGCAGTGCAGTTATCCTCCAATCAGGGTGGAGGTAGGGCATGTTTGACAGCCTGTGGGTAAAAACTGCTGTTGAGTCTGTTTGTCTTCAACCTGATGGAGCGTTTACCAGAGGGAAGGGGGGGGAAAGTGAGTGTCCAGGGTGCGAGGGGTCTTTGATGATGATACTGGCTTTCTGCTGAAGTCTGCCAGTATAGATGTCTCTGAGGGGGGTTGGTGAAGTGCAGATTGCCCGCTCCGCTGCCCTCACCACCCACTGCAGTTTCCTCTCATCCTCCACTGCGCACTTAGGAGCCTGATAGAAAATTCCAGCCGCACACCCTGACTAATTATCATGAAGGTCCTCCAAAGTAGCTGTGATCTGACATTCAGTGACACGTGACCATTGGGATTCATGTGGTGTCTAGCACCAGGATATTGATAGCAGATCTATCCTGTTCTATTTGCTGAAGTGTGGTGCTTTTCTGAGGAATGTTCCAGCGTAAGACCTTGGGCTCTTTTTGTGTTTCTCAAGGTTTTCCTGGACAGGTAAGGCTTATGAATCGATTAAAATGCCATTTTTGATCCAGTTTAAAACTAAGCAGTTCCATGTTATGCAATCACGACATCCAAAAATGAATGAGGTCAGATGGGAAAAATAGGAGGACGGACATTAGTGTGATGCACAGGAGAAAAAAGGGGCTCGGTCACGAAGCTGTTTGTGCTCAAGAGCCTCACTTGTCTTGGTTTTCTTGTACTTTATATTATTAACATCACATTTTGACTTATTCGCAGAGGGAAAAAATATCAGCGAATGAGTTGCGTCAGAAGGCAAATGTGGGAGGAAGGGTGGTGATACAAAAAAGGGGCTCAGTCACAAAGCTGTTTGTGCTGAACAGCTGTCTTTCTCTAACAATGGAAGAAACTGAACTCTGCTTTCCACAACTCCTCAACTCCTCTTGTGTGCGGCAAAAGCGCCCACAAATTGAGGCTGTGTGTATTTACACCCTGCTATCATCTATCTCTCTGCTTACTGCAGTACTGAACCTACTTGTCATCATCTCCATCGCCCACTTCAAGTACTGACCTATTTAAATTAGTGACTTTTTTTTAGTGATAAAAAAATCATTTTTGCTTGTGAAGTTTCTTTTTATATGATGCTTTTGTCTTTTCCTCATAGTTCTAATGTTTTAACTGTTATACTAGACATGCTATTACCAATGTAATGCTTTATTTTAATCCAGGCAGCTGCACACCCCAACCAACCTCCTCCTCCTCTCTCTGGCCGTCTCAGATTTCTTCGTGGGCCTCATCATGGCTTTTGAGATTAGCCTCCTAGATGGCTGCTGGTTTCTTGGTGACCACATGTGTGCTCTGTATAGCAGTTTAGATTACATTGCTACTTCTGCTTCAGTAGGAACTATGGTACTCATATCAGCTGACCGCTATGTAGCCATTTGTGACCCTCTGCATTATCCCACCAAAATCACTATAAAAAGAGTCTCAGTCTCTATTTGTACTTGCTGGGCTTGTTCAATTCTGTATAACAGTCTTATCATGAAGGATAATATCAAGCAGCCAGGGAGGTATAATTCTTGTTCTGGTGATTGTGTAGTTGTCATTGACTACTTCGTGGGAATTGTTGACTTTGTTTTGACCTTTGTTGGCCCTGTGATTGTCATTATAGTTCTGTATCTAAGAGTATTTGTGGTGGCTGTGTCTCAGGCTCGGGCAATGCGCTCTCATATCACTGCTCTCAGACTCCAGGGATCAGAGACGGTGCATGCTAAGAAATCTGAGCTGAAAGCTGCCAGGACTCTCGGTGTACTTGTTATTGCCTTTCTGATATGTCTTTTCCCATTTTTCTGTTCCTCAATGGTAGGCCAGAATAGTTTCTTTGATATTAGATCTGTACCTTTTGAGCTCTTGCTGTTCTATTTTAACTCTTGTCTGAACCCATTAATCTACACTTTTTGCTACCCCTGGTTTCTGAAATCTATCAAGCTCATTGTGACATTTAAGATATTTAGGCATGGCTCCAGTGAGGCCAGTATACTATAGGAAAAATTGATGTTATCACTGACACGGTGAAAAAAGATCAATTGTGATTAATTTACACTAAGTACAATTCCAGAAATCTGATAAAATGAATTTGTTTACATTGTTTCCATTATTAATGTACTAGTCCTCTGGTCCACAATGACAAAATTCTGTGTTTTGTCCATAATTTAAATGATTGTAAATCCATCAAAATTAAATTGGAATGCACAAACAATTTCTGAGAATTGTACATGGTACTCTAATTTATCTGCAGCCTACAGATGAGACAAAAAATGTTGGTCTTAGTAAATAAATACATATATGAATAGTCATTCTTATTCTACCAGTGAAATTCACACATGCGAATTGTTGACCTTAATATCAGTTTCCATAACATAAGAACATAAAAAACAAACATTCCCTGGAGCTCAACAGCATCCCTCCATCTCTCACTGTGTTTCCTCGGGGAAATTAAGTCACTTTGTAGTATCTCCAGAAGAAAAGTCACTCTGGAAGGAGAGAGGAGCCATAAAGGTAAGCAACATTTGGAGGGGGCCAGATGGAAGACCAGTGTTGACTGCAGATTTGGCAGAGAAAAAGATCAGAGAAGCTCATGGCCTTGGGCATGTGGGTGTGGCCCAGATGGAGAGGAATCTCTGTCATTGGTGGCACCCATTCCTGAAGGACATGTTGAGGGAATATGTGCGAACCTGCCTTATCTGTGGCCATCACAATCCTAAACCTACAGTGAAACCAGAGATGGTCAGTTTCCCCTGACACAGAGGCCGGGCCAGGAAATAGTGATTGACTACACAGACATGGTGACACCAGTGAGGGGTTTTAGATACCTGCTGGTATGTGTGGATAGTTTGACAGGGTGGCCAGAGGCGTGGCCAGCCCGGAGAGAAGACAGCACCACAGTCATTAAGTGTTTGGTAAATCATTATATTCCCTGGCATGGATTCCCAGAGAGAATTAGATCAGATAATGGGACACATTTTAAGAATAAACATTTGCAGGAAGTGGAATCCATGTTAGGGTTGCAACACAGGTTCGAGACAGTTTATCATCCACAGTCTCAAGGTAAGGTTGAGCGAATGAATCAAAACTAAACTAAAATGGATTGGGTTGATGCGTTACCAATAGCACTCATGAGCATTAGATGCTCAGTAAATCAGTCCACCGGGTTTACTCCTTATGAGTTGTTCACTGGGAGACAATTTCCTGGCCCCACTGCAGGGGTGCCAGCTTTAAGACAAGAAATGCCTACATTTGAACATTTAAAGCAATTTAAAACACTGAAAGCTCTTGTCTTAAGTTTTACATCACAGGTGACTGCAGGCCAAGGACAGGAGCAGACGGTGCCAGAGGCAAAGTGGGTGTGGCTGAAGGTCTACAAACGAAAGTGGAATGAGCCCAGGTGGACAGGTCCATTCGAGGTGGAGACCAGGACCTCACATGCGGTCCGACTGAAAGGGTAACGCGAAACCTGGTACCACTGGAGCCAGTGTGCTGTGGCGGAAGAGCCTAAGAGGTCGGAAAGGCTCTCTGCAAAGGAAAAGAGGGGGAACTCGGCTGAGACCCCCACATGGATCCCAGCCCAGGGACAGAATAAATCCCTGATCCATGCAACGACTGAAGGGTAGTCCACCCCGGAAGTTGAAGAAAGAAGAGCAACAGAGAATCACCTGACTCAGAAGATAAAGTTTTTTTTTAAAAAAACAACAACAACAAACAAAACAAAACAAACAAAGAACAAGTGAAATTACATTGGACAGAAAAGGGATGAGAGAAATAACCAAAATGGGGTTATGGGGAAATTGGAGAGCAATGGTAGTGTTAGGAGTGATAACTGTCGTAATTGTAACTCGAATTTTTCTTGAAAGTGAATTGCCCAGAGACAGATCTGAGTCCACTCCGGGGATACCACCTTCACAGGCCACGGCGGAGCGAACCAAACGCAGCAAAACAGGTAAATCTGATGAGTGTTTGGATTACTATGGCGGTATAGAGCTGGACTACGTTAAAGGGTCCACTACTTCGTATGCATTCGATCTTTGTGCTGTCATTAAATGTAAAGGCTTAAATAGTTCATGGCGGAGATATGATGTTTGGGTAGGTTACAATCCAATGGTAGATATAGAGTGTAATAATCAGAAGCTTGGCTACCCCTAACACACTTATTGGAAGGGCCCTTGTGATTACTGGTCTACCATAGTGGAGTATTCTGGCATGTGGCGCCCCTACAAGGACACCACATGGCAGAAGCTTGGGTTTCAGCGGGACTTCTCAACTGGGCAGAACCCGTTGACTCTCTCACTGAATCGTTGGTATGACACTGTGTGGCCTGCCCGATCTGTGGTGTATTTATTTATAGGAGCAGATGTCTCAGGGAAGGATCCATATGGTCTGGTTAAAATTAATTTTAAAGATTCTGCACCTGATGTGGCTGAAATAATTGTCTCAACATCTCCCTCACCATTGTCACTTTCTGAATCGGGCCCACAAATACTTGAAGTAGATTATACAAGACTCAAACCTAAACAGCTCATTTCAATGGCCACTGGCTATCATGACAGCAATCTGTGGCTAGACTGGCTCATCCAAAATGCTAGAGAACAAAATGTTTGAGATTGTGTGGGGTGCGCAGCTGCTCGCCCACATCTTTTCACAGAACCAGCTCCCCTATATCCAGAAGACCAGTGGGGATTTGAGTGCATGCTCAGACTCACGAGAGAAGCGGTTTCTGAAGGTAATTGTACTACGTTAGCTAGTTTGTTTCCACCAATAGGTAATGATACTGTACTTGGTGCTTTCACACCAAGAAAAGCCAACTATACGTGTTTTAACTTTACTGTGTCTTTCCCTGACAGACATGAGCATGAGGCCGGGGAGATTAACGCCGATTGGTGCACTGTGACGTACCTGGCCAGAGGAAAGCTATCAAGAGACACTGGCACCGAAATAGGCCTGTGGGCACGTGCTGGTTTGTATTATTATTGTGGTGGGTACAGATTATATGTTAGAATTCCTAGTGGGACTTCTGGTCTCTGTGCTATGGTACGTTTAGGTGCACCTCTCGTTTTAGTAGGTGAAAAGGGGGTGCGGCTGGGTAAGCCCGGCACCGCTCAATTGACAGCCAGACGGAGACGCCATGTGTTGGCCAAGCGGTCACCAGGATCGTTTGACCTTACATTAAGATCACCAACATATATAGATGCCATTGGAGTCCCTAGGGGTGTGCCTAATGAATTTAAGTTAGCTGACCAAATTGCTGGAGGATTTGAAAATCTTCCCATAATTTCTGCATTTTTTCCAGTAACTCCAAATAAGAATGTGGATCGTATTAATTATGTGCACTATAATGTCCTGAGATTGGCGAACCTGACCAGGGACGCGGTTGAAGGGCTTGCTGAGCAGTTGGGTCCAACATCTTTAATGGCAGTACAAAATCGGATGGCATTAGATACAGTGGGGCAAAAAAGTATTTAGTCAGAAATCAGAAATCAGAAATCAGAAAGGGGTTTATTGCCAAATGTTGAGCAGGTTTAAAACATTAGGAAATTGCTGCAGTCATTCAGTCAGCCACCGATTGTGCAAGTTCCCCCACCTAAAATGATGACAGAGGTCAGTAATTTGCACCAGAGGTACACTTCAACTGTGAGAGACAGAATGTGAAAAAAAAATCCATGAATTCACATGGTAGGATTTGTAAAGGATTTATTCGTAAATCACGGTGGAAAATAAGTATGTGGTCAATAACAAAAATACAACTCAATACTTTGTAACATAACCTTTGTTGGCAATAACAGAGGTCAAACGTTTACTATAGGTCTTTACCAGGTTTGCACACACAGTAGCTGGTATTTTGGCCCATTCCTCCATGCAGATCTTCTCGAGAGCAGTGATGTTTTGGGGCTGTCGCCGAGCAACACGGACTTTCAACTCCCGCCACAGATTTTCTATGGGGTTGAGGTCTGGAGACTGGCTAGGCCACTCCAGGACTTTCAAATGCTTCTTACGGAGCCACTCCTTTGTTGCCCGGGCGGTGTGTTTTGGATCATTGTCATGTTGGAAGACCCAGCCTCGTTTCATCTTCAAAGTTCTCACTGATGGAAGGAGGTTTTGGCTCAAAATCTCACGATACATGGCCCCATTCATTCTGTCCTTAACACGGATCAGTCGTCCTGTCCCCTTGGCAGAAAAACAGCCCCATAGCATGATGTTTCCACCCCCATGCTTCACAGTAGGTATGGTGTTCTTGGGATGCAACTCAGTATTCTTCTTCCTCCAAACACGACGAGTTGAGTTTATACCAAAAAGTTCTACTTTGGTTTCATCTGACCACATGACATTCTCCCAATCCTCTGCTGTATCATCCATGTGCTCTCTGGCAAACTTCAGACGGGCCTGGACATGCACTGGCTTCAGCAGCGGAACACGTCTGGCACTGCGGGATTTGATTCCCTGCCGTTGTAGTGTGTTACTGATGGTGACCTTTGTTACTTTGGTCCCAGCTCTCTGCAGGTCATTCACCAGATCCCCCCGTGTGGTTCTGGGATCTTTGCTCACCGTTCTCATGATCATTTTGACCCCACGGGATGAGATCTTGCGTGGAGCCCCAGATCGTGGGAGATTATCAGTGGTCTTGTATGCCTTCCATTTTCTGATGATTGCTCCCACAGTTGATTTTTTCACACCAAGCTGCTTGCCAATTGTAGATTCACTCTTCCCAGTCTGGTGCAGGTCTACAATCCTGTTCCTGGTGTCCTTCGAGAGCTCTTTGGTCTTGGCCATGGCGGAGTTTGGAGTCTGACTGTTTGAGGCTGTGGACAGGTGTCTTTTATACAGATGATGAGTTCAAACAGGTGCCATTCATACAGGTAACGAGTGGGGGACAGAAAAGCGTCTTACAGAAGATGTTACAGGTCTGTGAGAGCCAGAGATTTTCCATGTTTGAGGTGACCAAATACTTATTTTCCACCCTAATTTACGAATAAATTCTTTACAAATCCTACCATGTGAATTCATGGATTTTTTTTTCACATTCTGTCTCTCACAGTTGACGTGTACCTCTGGTGCAAATTACTGACCTCTGTCATCATTTTAAGTGGGGGAACTTGCACAATCGGTGGCTGACTAAATACTTTTTTGCCTTACTGTATGTTGTTGGGAGAAAAAGGGGGCATTTGCACGATGTTTGAGGATATGTTTTGTACTTTTATTCCAAATAATACAGCTCCCGATGGCTCTGTGACCCGAGCGCTGGAAGGTCTGAGAACGTTGTCCATCACAATGTATGAGCATTCGGGATTAGATGACCCGCTGGAAGCGTGGATGACCTCTATCTTTGGGCAATGGAAAGGTTTCATTATGTCAATTATGGTTTCTTTGTCTGTTTTTAGAATAGAATAGAATAGAATAGAATTCAACTTTATTGTCATTGCACATGCACAGGTACAGGGCAACGAAATGCAGTTTGCATCCATCCAGAAGTGCTTTAGTGATATAGATATATTACAATATATATTAGCAATAGTATAGATATGTAAGTATATTACAGAAATGGGTCTATTATGGTATGTTATAATGTACACGGTATGAAGTATGTTGTGAATATTCTATAACTAAGTATGTACAGGCTGTAGTGAGTACAAGCTATGTGCAGGCTATGAACAGGATATAAATATGAAAAACTATACAGAATATGAAATAAATAACTTTACAGAAATCTGAGATATACAGCTATACAGAAATGGGAACTATGCAAGTTGTAAACAGTTGTAGGATTAAAGATTATTGAATGTACAGAATGATTATTTACACAGAGCTATACAGTAGTGCAGTTAAGATAAGTGAGGGTGTAGATAGTTTCTACAGAGGCTATATAAAGTGCTAGTGGTTGTGAGTGGTGGTTCACTCCATGTTATTATTGTGTGTTTGAGGGTACAGTTGTCCATTGTGGGGGTGTGTATGTTCAGTCCATGAGTTTAACGTGGGTCAGATGTCAGGAGGCAGAGTTCAGGAGTCGGACAGCTGTGGGGAAGAAGCTGTTCCGGTACCTGGTGGTCTTAGTCCGGAGGCTCCTGTGGCGCCTCCCAGAGGGCAGGAGGGTGAAGAGTCCATGTGATGGGTGACTGGGGTCTTTGATGATTTTCCCAGCCCTTTTCAGACACCGCTTCCTGTAGATGTCTTTTATGGCAGGAAGTGGTGCTCCGGCGATGCGCTGGGCAGTTTTCACGACCCTCTGCAACGCCTTCCGGTCCGAGGCAGAGCAGTTCCCGTACCAGACTGTTATACAGTTGGTCAGGATGCTCTCGATGGTGCAACGATAGAAGTTCACCAGGATGTCTGAGGACAGGTGGTTCTTCCCCAGAGTCCTCAGAAGATGAGCCTTCTTGACCAGCTTGGAGCAGTTGGTCGTCCAGGTGAGATCCTCGGAGATGTGGACTCCCAGGAACTTGAAGCTGCTCACACGCTCCACAGCCATCCCCTTAATGTGGATGGGTGGATGTGGGTCAGCATTCCTCCTGTAGTCCACGATGAGCTCCTTGGTCTTCTCGGTGTTAAGCAGCAGGTTGTTTGTGTCGCACCACTCAGCCAGACGATCCACCTCCTCCCTGTAGGCGGCCTCATCGTTGTCACTGATGAGGCCAATCACCGTGGTGTCATCTGCAAACTTAATGATGGTGTTGGAACCATCAGCAGGTCTGCAGTCGTGGGTGAAGAGGGAGTAGAGGAAAGGGCTCATCACACAGCCTTGTGGTACACCGGTGTTCATTGTGATGGTAGATGAGCAGTGGTTATCCAGCCGGACATGTTGGGGGCGGTTGGTCAGGAAGTCCAGTAACCATTTGCAGATGAGGGAACTGATGCCCAGGTCTGTCAGTTTCCTGATGAGTTGTGAGGGGTGGATTGTATTGAACGCTGAACTGAAGTCTATAAACAGCATTCTGGCGTAGGTGTTGTTGTTGTCCAGGTGTGAGAGGACAGAGTGCAGTGCGATGGAGACAGCATCCTCTGTGCTCCTGTTCTGGCGGTATGCGAATTGGTGGGGGTCCAGGGTGGGGGGGAGACAGGATTTGAAGTGTGCTAGGACCAGCTGCTCTAAGCACTTAGTGATGATGGGGGTGAGTGCTACTGGGCGGTAGTCATTGAGGCAAGATGGGTTGGAGTTTTTGGGTATCGGGACGATGGAGGTGGATTTGAAGCAGGCCGGTACCACAGCGTGGGCCAAGGACAGATTGAATATGTCTGTCAGCACTCCTGCAAGCTCCCCAGAACACGCTCTGAGAACACGCCCGGGGATGCCATCGGGACCTGCAGCCTTGTGGACATTGATCCTGCTCAGCACCGCTCCTACATCGGTGGGGGAGAGAGTCAGAGGTTGGTGGTCTGGCGTCATGTCTGCTTTGGTTGTGGTTGTGGGGTTCCCTCGCTCAAAACGAGCATAAAAGTTGTTGAGCTCGTTGAGGAAGGAGACATCAGAGGATGCGGGGGAGGGTTTGGTGGTCCTGTAGTCTGTAATGGTCTGGAGTCCTTGCCACATGCGTCGGGGGTTGGAGTTGGAGAAGTGTTCTTCTACCTTCTTTTTGTAATGGTGTTTGGCTTTTTTGATGCCCTTCTTTAGATTAGCCCTGGCTGTGCTGTAGGCGTGTGCATCTCCTGACCTAAAGGCGGTGTTGCGGGCCTTCAGGAGGAGACGAACATCCCGGTTCATCCAAGGCTTCTGGTTGGGGTACATGGTGATCCGTTTCTGGGTGGTGACACTGTCTGTGGTTTCGGAGATGTAATCCAGTACAGATGAGGCGTACTGGTCCAGGTCTGTGTGGGTGAACATATTCCAGTCTGTGTTTTTAAATCTGTCCTGGAGCACTGCCTCTGTCCCCTCTGGCCACACTTTAATTGTCCTCACAGCAGGTTTCACACGTTGGATGAGTGGTGAATACCGAGGTGTGAGGAACAGGGAGAGATGGTCCGATTGTCCAATGTGGGGGAGGGGTGTGGCTTTGTAGGCTCCAGCCAGGTTGGAATACACATGGTCTAAAGTCTTGTCTCCTCTGGTGTGGCAGGAGACATGTTGGTGGAATCTGGGGAGGACTGTCTTTAAGTTGGTGTGGTTGAAGTCGCCAGCAACAATAAAAGCAGCCTCGGGGTGTTTATTCTGGTGTTTGTTAATGGCTGCAGAAAGTTCTTTCATGGCCAACCTAGCATTAGCGTCGGGGGGGATATACACGGCAGTGAGTATGATCGAAGTGAGTTCTCTGGGGAGATAATAAGGTCTGCATTTGACCATTAAAAACTCCGCATTAGGTGAGCAGTGACTCTCAGTAGTAGTGGAGTTCATGCACCAAGCATTGTTAATATAAATGCACAAACCTCCACCTCTGGTCTTGCCGGAGTCATCTGCTAGCCTGTCGGCTTGGTGTGTGTGGCGTCCTGCTACACACACCATGTTTCATGTTCAACCATGTTTCGGTGAAAAACATGACATTTGAGTCCATAATCCATCTGTTGTTAGTGATGGAGAGCCGTATCTCATCCATTTTGTTTGCCAGAGAACGGACATTGGCGAGGAAAATACTGGGTAAAGGCAGCCGGTGTGGTGTTAGCTTTAGCTTAGCCCGTAGCCCTCCGCGCCTACCTCGCCTTTGTTTACGATCTCGGCGCCGTCTGCGTGCCGAGATCCCCGGCCGGGGAGAGTGGGCAGCCTCCGGTGTTCTGGAGATCTCTGGGATGAGTCGGAGATCGGCGATAAAACTGTTGGAGTTGTGAGTCCAGATGTCCAGAAGCTCTTGTCTGCTGTAGGTCAGCAACGCACAGCAATTCTGGACGAATAATCCGGTTAAAAGTAGATAAAAAACCGCTAAATAGCAGATTCTGGAGAGACACTGAGCCTCGCGTTGTTCACGCGCCGCCATCTTGGATGCAGTATTATTGCAGTATTAGTGACATGTGGGTGTTGTTGTGTGCCTTGTATCAGAGCTTTGCTTGTAAGACTCATCAATCGTGCTGTGGGAGAATCTGATACAAAGGCCGACACCATGATGCCACTTTTGGGAAATGGGGAGTCACAGTATGAAAACATTATGGTGAGGGATTTAGTTTAGTTTTATCTGCCTTAGGGCAGATAAAAAAGGGGGACTTGTAGAAATGTTTAGCTGATTTAGAGTTTAGAAATGTGTTAACATAGAATCTAGAATTATTGTAGAGACACTGACACTGCCCTCAATGTAATAAAGGCCTGATTGTGTCATGAACTTAGGAGTAGAGTATAGGAGACCCTCCCCAATTGAACTGTGAAAGTAAAACAGAGAGGAGTTAATGCTGAGTGGAAATTCCCCAGAGAATGTTTGGGTGGGGGTCTCAACATTTGACCTGGATAACTGTGGTCTGGAAGGGAGATGGGTTTTTTATGACCTCTAGGGAGTCACCTACACCCACAGTGTTTTAACTGTCACGCACACACATCCACACGCACACTCACTCATGTGCGCTCTCATAGGCATTCATGTGCTCGTGCACATAGACACAGACAGAGTTTGCAGCACACTGTGTGGGGGTTTTATGATAGGGTCGCCCCTACAAAACTGTGTTTCACAGACAAAGGAGTGAAGATTTTGCAAAGGGGCACCGGCCTGGCAAGTCTTCCCTTCTAGAAGATTGTTACAGTATTTTTATCTTTTATGAATATATGCCTTCAGCGAAATAAATATGAGTGTATTATGTTTAAATTTCCCTTATGCTTGTAGCAGTCAGAGGAACGTGCAAAACTTAATTATCATGAGAGCACACTCCCTGACTGCCGGCACATATATAGCAGTTGTTTTTCTGTCAGTTTCTTTAAGCATATTCTAGTTATCAGCACATAGCAACTAGAGATGGACCGATCCGATATTACGTATCGGTATCGGTCCGATACTGACCTAAATTACTGGATCGGATATCGGAGAAAAATAAAAAATGTAATCCGATCCATTAAATATCACGAAAGCACCTCACAAAACTTGCAACACGCCGTAACTCACCTCAGAACGTTAGCACGTCGGAGCAGTAGGCATCACGTGATAGAGCGGCTGTGGCATGCGGGACCTGTCGGTGGTCTGGATAGCATGTGGAGCTTCGCTAGCAACCTGGCATTTCATCTCCGACAAAGTTATCCCGAGAGAAGTAAAGCAAGTGTGTAAGTCCATCTCTGAATGTTTGTAAAGCATTCCTGCGTTAAGCTTAACAAGCGACTGCCTCTTCTTGCTGCTACTTCAATCATGAAACTGCTTAATGATCAGCTGATCGGCTTTTCTGTCGCGAGTCCGTCTCTCTGGTTTGTTTTTGGCCCACTTTGCACCAGAAAGAGGAAACCAGCGGCTGAACAACAGCAGCACGTTTAAGCTTGATCAGCTGTTGTTAGAATTTATTTAATATTACTTTCTACTCGAGGATCTTTTTCTACAGCTGACGGCTGTAACTGTGCAGGGGCGGATCTAGCAAAGTTTAGCCAGGGGGGCCGATAGGGCATTAACAGGGAAAAGGGGGCACAAAGACATACTTTTCTTTCTTATTCTCATTTAAAATGTCTGGCTGTTATTAAATAATTATCTGAATCTTACACCCAAAGTTTTAATCTGATGTAAAATGTATAGAAGTCAATTACTGTATATAGTGACTATTAAGTCTAATATATATACCCTAGTAAGCTATAGTACATTTTCCTTTGGGAAGGTGCCATCTGTGCAGTCTGCAATTTTGTTGAAGAAAGATGTTGAATCTATTTAATATTTCTTGAAAAATAATTGATTTCTGAGCTTTTTTTTTCACACTGCATCAAATTAAGATTGATTACGTCGATTAAGCATCATGAGGTGGCGCGTGAGGGGGGGTTCCCTATTTTTTATTTATTTATTTTTGTTGTTGCTGGGAGTTGGAACCCTATTAGTTAGGTTGCTTAATATTTACGCTAAGTACTCTTTAAAATACCAGAATAGGGAGGATGGTGTAGGTTTAAGTTTATTAGATTGATCAGTATTGCTGAACTATGAAATATTTTTTTTTTGCATACAGGTATAACAGAATAGCTTTAGTGTAGTTGTTGTTTTAAACTTGAGTATGAACTTATACAAAATGCAGCAAGATATTTAAAAAAACAGTTTTGTTGATTTAAAAAACACTATATCGGATTCATATCGGTATCGGCAGATATCCAAATTTATGATATCGGTATCGGTATCGGACATAAAAAAGTGGTATCGTGCCATCTCTAATAGCAACAGAAGGTTTGCCATAGATAGCGTACAAAGCATTAACCACAATGAGTTGTGAAAACCAGCTGTTATTGTTAGATTAAGTTCCAGGAACTGCATGTTCTCCACTCACGAGTGAAGGGCGTGCAGCTAAGTTCCTGTTTTATCTGTGTTTCACCATGTACAATGAGTATAAATAAAGATGTAAGATCTGTGTGGGACGTGAGTCTCTCTGAGTTCACCCGTGCACGTTAACTGTCAAAGTGTCTGAGTGTCATTTCTTCACCTGAGTGTTTGATAATTGTTTATTCCCTGACAAAGATGCATGCTTAAATGAGGATAAATGAAGATGCGTAAAGATGAGTAAAAGATGAGTAAAGATGAATAAAGTTTTGTGAAAATGACTACTGAGTCCGGTGCCATCTCTGGATGCTCGAGGAATAAAAAGAACCGGGGTAAAACTGATTTCTTAACAGTTTTGGTGCCGTGAAACCCGGGATTCGCTCGAGGCACAGAGAGGATGAATTGGCAGAGCTGAGATCGTGAAACGAGGCGAACAGAGAGCTAGCTCACATGATTAAAAGGTAAGCACGACCTGTTTATTTTCGAACTGTGCATATTGTTTAAAGCCTAAATTATCTGTTCGCTAAGTTGAACGTATCCCAGTGTAAATTCACTCAGTAGAAAAGAAGGCGGCTAGCGTCCGTCTCAGTGCGTTAAAGCAAGAGACTTTTGTAAGAACTCCAAGTTGATGTTTAGCGCCTCGTAAGAACATCTCAGTGCGTTAAAGCAGGAGACGTTTGTTACGGATTAATAGAATCGGTGTTTCATCCGCGGCGGTGTGTGATCCGTCTTAGTTATTAGGAAAAAAGTGGCGGTGTTGTGAACCGTCCCCGTGCATTAAAGCAGGAAACGTGTGTTACTATTAGTTAGAAAGCGGGGTTTAAGGCCTTGTCGCCGGCTGAGGGCCGTGTGTGCTCCGAGTTTGGCAACTCCACCCTTGGTCGGACGCGTCCTTGGGATTTGCCAGGTTGGTAACCTGGGCACTGAGGGCGCCCTAAATAACTAAAGCTAGGTGTTGGATCCTAGTCGCGGTTGATAACATGCATGAGAGTGGGGGCAAGTTCGTTCGTAGTGAGAGTACGACTGCTTGGCTCAGCCCACTGACTGCAGTGTGTGTAGATTGCGTGTGTGTGTGAAAGCGCCGTTAGAGTCGGCGTCTAGTCGGAAGTACGGGAGTCAATTAAAGTAACAAAAAGAATTCGTGTCTAAAAGTGTGTGTTTGTGGTGTGCAGAAATCGCGGCAGAAGGCCGTGTCACGAGTCGTTGGAAGCTGTGAAGTCAATTGGGGGGTTGAATTTGGTTTTATATTTTTTAGGGGAAGAGAAACCGCGGTATCGAGTCCGTGGTGCAGTTTGAATAATTTGTGAGGTGCACAAGAGCGGACGGCACCCGCTCTGTGTGCCGCTTAGGGCGTTGTCCGGAATAAGCAGAAGTGTCTCGCAGAAAGTTTGAATGGGACTGCGAGAAGCATGAAGTGTGTGTGAGCCAGCCTCGAGGGGGCGGGTTCACAGGTGGAACGAATGAAGAGTAAAATGTGCGTGTGTGTGAGAGAAAGAAAAGGTGGGGGCGAGTGACCAGCCTGTGAGTGTGTGTGCATTCCTTGATGGCTGTAGCTCAGGTGGCAGAGCAGGTCAGCCACTAATCAGAAGGTCGGTGGTTCGATCCCAGGCTGCCTCCTGGCTGCCTGCAAAATATCCTTGGGCAAGATACTAACCCCATGTTTGCCTACTGGTGGTGGTCAGAGGGCCCGGTGGCGCCTGTGTCTGGCAGCCTCGCCTCTGTCAGTGCGCCCCAGGGCAGCTGTGGCTACAATGTAGCTGCCATCACCAGTGTGTGAATGGGTGAATGACTGAATGTAGTGTAAAGCGCTTTGGGGTCCTTAGGGACTAGAAAAGCGCTATACAAAAGCAGGTCATTTACCATTTACAAAGAGTAAATAATGAATAATGAAAGTCTCTCAGTCTGTCGTTTACAGGTGGGGAACGGACCTGGATCAATTCTCCATGGGCAGCAGTCGGAAGAAAATTATAGGTTGAAATCATTAGAAAAAATAGAAACACCCAGCCAGAATTTTTGGCTGAATTGTTTTGCAGCTTCCCGTCCTCATCCTGAACAAGCAAGCTCCAAGGAAGCTAATCTCTCCCTGAAGACGCCGAGTGCAGTTTCAGAAGCACGAGCAGGAACATCAACAGTGGACAGAAGTCCAAGAGACAATACCAGAGTTCTGAGCAGAGAGGTCCAGCAGCGCTGTGGGCAAACGGCATCAGAAAGAGAAGAACCACCATCTAGATTGGATGGATGGAGATGCGTTTCCAGCAAGCTGCAAAGTGTGAAGGACTTTTGAGAAGACTGTCTGAGTTTGACATTTGCCATGTTTGGAGTGAGATGGCAATGAAAGAGACAGTGGGACAAAGAGAGACACGGGACAAAGCTGAAGAAAACTGACTGCCATTGGACTGAAAAGTGGGAGAGAAGAAAAGGAGCAGAAGAGGGCTGAGGCGGCTGTTTTAGTGTGGGGAATCAAATTGGGTTAAGGAATCCAGGGAGACAAGCGACTGCCTGGAAGTGGAGGATTGACACAGTGTCCAGACCACCACAAAAGGGGGAGGAAGACAAGCACTGAGGTATGCAAGTGTACTGTTAGAAAAATGGAAAGGTGACAACACACATGTAGATAATATGCACCAGAGATAAAAAAAAAAAAAATCATACACAAAGTGTTACATATTAAAAGAGGGTATTTGTAGAAGGGGTTAACAACACACAGTGTGGTTGCCTATGGTAACCTGCAAGCATTTGGGGTTTAGCACACACACGTAATGAAGATCAAACACAATTTTAAGTAGGCAATACTGTTACCATCATCCTGTCTGGTTTATTGAGTGGGTTGAGAACTGATACATAGACGACTGAATTAGTATTATTTTGGGGAACATGACAGCAGGGTGAACAGAATCCTGCTATCATGTTCCACAGAGTTTAAATGAGTGAAACTGGCAGATTTTTTGTTTTGTTTTGTTTTTGTTTCTGAAGTATGGGGAAAGTTTTACCATGGCACCAAGTTTTAGATTTGGTGTTTTCTCACGTATAAGAGAAAGAATATACTGCAACAAGTCCTAAGACCGGGCTTCTGTATTTTTATTTACTTTTGTTTTACAGTTTTATCTTTTATTTTTCATTTTATTTTTATTTTTGAACAGTGCACTGATTTCTGTTTGTGAATTTCTTTTCTTTAAGCAGATCTGCACGTCGGGAATTAAAGCGCTACACGTCGTCGAGAAAATTGTTGCAAGTGAGTTTCTCCACATTAAAATGGGCTCAGGAGAAAGCCACTTATCTGGGACAATTAGAAAATGAGAGTCCCTGCCTAAAAAGGATTCAGCGAAGTAATCCAATCTAAAGTTCTTCTTTTTCTTTTGAAATGACGTCATTTTGCTGAAAGTGGAAACTAAATGCGACGATAGGTTTCCACTATCAGCAAAGAAAGAAAGAATGAATGTATGAATGAATGAGTGAAAGAGGAAAAACCGACTGGTAAAAGCTGATAAGACTTGACCACGACTCAAGGTTAACCTCCACCTAGACAGAACGAAAGGGTGGATGAATTTATGTGTTTCTTTTTACAGGAGCAGTAACTAGTTAATGTTTTTCTACTACAGAATTTCTGGGTTTATGTGTGAAGAAAACTGTGTTTACAGGTTTTGAGTTGGTGATGCTGTTATACTGTGTTGAAACCAGTGTCATTCCTTTTACAGCAGGCTTAATTTTATGGCCTTTTACGGCACCTCTGGAATGTGGATGGCCGACACCTGCCCACCAGGACGATCCATGTGTGTTCCTAATGTTTGTTTTTTCTAAGAGTGCATGTAGAGGATTCAGCAGAAAACAGACAAGTGACATGAGGAAACAAATAAGAGATGCAGTGTTTATGAAATAGTTGAATATGGGCTCATTAGCTGGCCACTATTGAGCTCATAGTGATGAAATGGGTGGAGTGACATTGTTTAAGGAAAGTCACAGATTAAATTGTGGAATAAATTGGGATGATTCATGATTTGGGACAAATTATGGCAATAATAGTGATTTAATGATTGGAGAAAACCTGCACATGATACTTGTCTGTTATGCTGAATACTTTATTACCCTTATGATCTATAGTTGGTTGCAAATGTGAAGTTTGATTTAACAGATTTGTTTTCCAGGTTACAGGCTCCAGGTGGAGCTGGGAGTTAAACAAGTTTAACATGTGACTGCTGATTAATGTTTTTACACAGAGTTACAGGTTGGAGTATGGCTGCTCCAAGTGGGAAACCCTGGAGATTGTTTTAGGGAGACTGTGCAACATTCTTGTGCATGTCTCATTGGGGAGTTGACACATGGTGAAAGCCGTGTGGCAAGAGGAGTGTTATTTTTAATCTGTAGATGTCGTGAGGTGCCATGACGAGAAGGAGTGGCTGAGATCGTCCACAAGATGGGAGCTGAGGCCAGGAGAGAGTCTTCAGGAGGATCAGAGATCATCTTCAGCACAGCAGACATCACACAGAGAGCTGTGCTACTGAGCTTCCAGGAGATCAAGACTCACACAACCGCAGTGCTGGGTTACATCAAACACTGCATGGACACTGTCACCATGGAAAAGCGGGTCCGGTTCTACCCCAACCGTAAACCCTGGATGACAAGCAAGGTTCAGGCACTGTTAAAGGCACGCAACTCTGCATACAGGGGGGACCAGGACATGTACAGCAGAGCAAGAGCAGACCTTAAAAAAGGCATCAGAGCAGCAAAAACTGGACTATTCAAACAAGCTCTCAGATCACCTCTCTGATAACAACTCCAGGAAGGTATGGGAGGGCCTGAAACACATCACCAATTACAAAGCCAATGGGACAAATATAGATAATATGGACATCTCGTTAGCGGAGGAACTTAACCACTTTTTTTGCCCGCTTCGAGAAAACTGCAGTCACCCCCACCATGCACACCACCCTGCCCACAGTGTCCTCTGAGCACAGCCCCCACACATTTAGCCTCCAACAACATCAGGTCCGCAATGTGTTCAGAGCAGTAAATCAGAGGAAAGCTGCTGGAATACCTGGTAGAGGGCTCAAAGCCTGTGCCGACCAGCTGGCTCCTGTGTTCACCAGACTATTCAACCTCTCCCTGACACATGCCTCTGTCCCTCACTGCCTGAAATCATCAACAATAGTCCCAGTCCCCAAGTCCACCACCATCAGTAGCCTCAGTGACTACAGACCCATCGCACTGACTCCAGCGGTTGTAAAGTGCTTTGAGAAGCTGGTCCTAAAACACATAAAGGACAGCCTCCCACCCAGCTTCGACCCCCACCAGTTTGCCTACAAGGCAAATAGGTCCACAGAGGATGCAATTTCCACTGCTGTCCACTCCGCTCTTCATCACCTGGAGAATCCTGGGACATCAGTGTTACACAGTGAGGGGCGGTGAGGGAAACATCAGACTTCACTCTATCTTAATTAAAGTAATTGTTTTATTATCTCTTGCCAACATCATACACATGCAGACAGCAACTTTTCAAAATGGCCCCTCATCCATTTCCTACTCCCTTTAAATACTCTAAAGACACACCTTCTTAATACAGACTGGCCTATAAAAGAGCTGCAATTGAGGCAGGCTTCCTCTTTACTGGGAAAACAAGATGGCCACCACAAAGGTAACCTGCAACACTTTGTTACTTAAATGCTTCCCAACAATCAGTAAGGATGCTCTTCGTTGATTTCAGCTCGGCCTTCAATACTATCATCCCAGACATTCTTATAGACAAGCTGGTAAACTTGGACTTCCCCCCCTCCACATGTGCATGGATCAAAAACTTCCTCACAGACCGTTCACAATCAGTCAAGGTTGGCAACCAGCGATCATCCACCCTGTCACTCAGCACTGGCTTACCACAGGGATGTGTGCTGAGTCCACTATTATACACCATCTACACCAGTGACTGCACCCCTACGCACCCCTGCAACATCATCATCAAGTTTGCAGACGACACCACTCTGATGGGGCTCATCACCAACAATGATGACACCGCCTACAGGGATGAGGTCCAGCAACTGTCAGAATGGTGTAACTACAATAACCTCACCCTAAACACCAAGAAAACCAAGGAAGAGTCTGGTTCAGATGCTGGCAGTTCTCGTTGCAGTCTACCGGTAGCGTCTCCTTTCAGACCAGGATAGACGAATGTCACCGAGCAGTGACTAACTTTGTGGTCAAAGGCTTGCACCCATTTGCCACAGCAGATGATTTTCGGTAAGTGAATGTGTTTAATTGTAGGCAGGGACATTACTGGATATTCTTGTGTAATTGCTACAGAATAATTTATGTTATACTTTGTTATTGCTACAGAAGAATATTTATTTTATTATTTTACATTTACAATTTTTTTCCTGGGGACCCTGTGACACCCCATTGAAGAGCCGTAGGCTGTGGATCACTTAAGATCTCATGTTGGGTTTGTAAGGCCATGTTACTCCTAAATTTCTATCTTGTTCAAAGAGAAGATATAAAACAAAGTTATTAATAATAATAATAATAATAATAATAATAATAATAAATTTTATTTATGAGCGCCTTTCATGTCACCCAAGGACACTTTACAATAGGATAAAACACTTAGTAAAACAATGGCAGAATAAGAACAATAAAACAAAAGCACAAGATAAAATGAACAAACAGTGGATTCACAGTGAATATGCAGATTTGAACAGATGAGTTTTGAGTTGGGATTTAAACTGGGGGAGAGAACCAATATTTCTTATTTCAGGGGGCAGGGAATTCCACAGCCTGGGAGCAGAGCAGCTGAAAGCTCTGCTTCCCATGGTGGTGAGGCGGAAGGAGGGTACAGTAAGCTGGACAGAAGAAGAGGAACGAAGTGAACGGGCAGAACAAGTGGTGGTTAACAGGTCAGAAAGGTAAGAAGGAGCGAGGTTATGAATGGCCTTGAAGGTGAGCAGAGAAAGTTTGAAAATTATCCGGAATTTCACAGGGAGCCAGTGAAGTTCCTGAAGAACAGGGGTGATGTGCTGGTACACAGCACAATCTCCAGTGTTAATTCAACTCCTATAGTGTTAAAGTTAACACTTTTCCAGTGTTTATATAATTCTCACTGGTTTAGAGTTAAAGTAACACTTTGCAAAGTGTTATTATTTTAACTCCATTGTAGTGTTAAAAATATAACACCCATAGTGTTAGAATTTCACTCTGTATGGTGTGAAGTGTCTTCACTCAGAGTGTAACTACCTAACATTTATAGTGTTGTTTTAGGACACTGATAAGTGTTCACTTTTACACTGGCTTGGGTTAACTCTTTTCACTGAGGGTGTTACTACACAACAACTATGGTGTTATTTATGACACTTTTAAGTGTTTATTTTCACACTGGATTGTGTTGACTGTTTTCACTTAGAGTGTTATTCTGTAACTTTTACAGTGTTATTTTGGCACTTTAAAGTGACATATATGAGCTTTTAAATACTAGTCTGTATTAATTGTCTGAATACAAAAATGCATTAAAGTGCAATTACTGTATGACGACTGTGTTACATTCAGTGAAAATCCTTGTTAAGTCCCTTTACAGGATAAAAGGAGAAAACATAAAATTGGTCACATAAGCATTTTAATAAATATTAAATTCCAAGCACCATACAGCATATGTTCACAACAAAAATAATGGCACAATGTACAGACCATCATCATCACCATAAGCACTTTGCAAATCAAAGGGCTTGTATATTTCAATACAGTCTGCTTTAACAACATCTTTTTCATCCGTTTCAAACACTTTATAAGCATGGCAATGTTCACTGAAATTTTCAACCACAAGCTTCTGAACTATGAAGTAGGTGTGACTATTGACCAAAACTATTGTTTTTATTCTGCAAAACACCGGCATCTCATGTTCAGAACCACAACAAATGACCAATCCTGTTCTGTACTCAGTCCCATTAATGTTAACCCAATTAGCAGAGAAAGCCTCTTCTGCAACAGCAGGCAAGCCTAGGGAGATCATTTCACTATTTTCCTCACTATCAACATCAAATGATTTCAAGGGCCCATACTCAACATGGCTTAAAGGACGTCTCCCACTTGTATGCTATGGATGTTTGATGTTTTTTGGCAAGTGACACTGTGATGTTCTTAAAGTTCTTAAGGGTGTCTTTGAACACCCTATGTTTAGCCTCACCTCTCATGCTCCATACATGCAATAATGGCCCAATTTTTCTGATGCAAGTTGGGTAGTGCAACATAAAGTGGTGTTTGGGAATCATGTTCCTACCTGGATACAACAATTTGAACAAGTCATGATGTTCCATTGTTAAATGTTTTAGAAGCACAGTCATGCCATGTGTAACAGATGGAGAGAATATGATGTTAATTATTTGCAACAATAGCAATAGCATAGTCCAGTTCTGATTTCCTTCTGGCACAATATCACCAAAAATTAAAGGAATGTTTCTTATCAGACAAAGAGTCTGAATGGAGTTAAGACCTATACTATTACCACTACTGTCTAAGTTCACCCTTGTTGGACGATTTTTGCTCTCCAAGTAGCCATAGTCAAAAGCATAGATCCGTGACAAAAGAGCAGGTTTCGGCAGAAAATTGTCTGACAGATATTCCAACAGTAACTTTATCTCATATTGTGCTACCCCTTCGAGAATATCATGCATAATGTCCAAGGAAAAGTTCTGGCAAACATGAAAGAATTGAAGAGTGTTCAGTGTAGAATTCTTTCTTAAGCCAAACACATGTAGCTTTTGAGGATCAGATTGCAACTCACTGCAGTGCATTTCAAAAAGTTCTTTCCCTCGTAAGATGATCTTTGGATCATCCTCAGTATACACACTCTGTGCATCCTGTTTTGCAATTAAACACAAACGACAAAAGTAACGTCCACTGAAAGACTCAACAAAACCCAAAATTGAGTGCATCCCCAAGTTGTCCCCAGTTATCTGACATATAGTGCCATGGACCTTTTCAGATGAGAAGGGTAAATCAATGCCATGGCTCTCCAAAAACTTTATGTCATCAATCAGAGGCTGTAAAATAGGATCAAAGCCGTATTTTTTCACATCTTCTGCATGAAACAATGCAACCAAATGAATGTTCATCAATGCAGAATTTAACTTTGGAGGCAGATTTCTGAGGACAAAATAGATTGCACCAACTTTGTGAACACCACGTTTGGAACCAAGTGGATTAGCAGTCTCAAAGTCATCATAATAAAGCTGAATTTGCAAAGAAGTCTGTGGTTTTGAAAACAATGGATGAGACTTATAGTAACTCCCATCACAAAAGTCTTCATATCTGTCTTCTTTTGATACACATAGTTTAGCAAGCAGCTCGCAAATATAAGAATTGCGACATATAAATTTGATTGTTTCCAAAATTGGAATGTACACAAAAGTGTCTTTTACTGGTACCTGGTCATAAGTGCCTGATTTTTTATTTAACCTTGTATCATAGCGTATTCCTAAAGTCTTTTCCACTGGATCCACAATTCCCCATTTTTCACGGAAATATGACTTTCTTTTAGCTTCAGTGTCGAACTTCTCAACTGGATTGTCAAAAGTCTCAAGACATTTTTCCACTGGAGATCTAACAGGATTTTCTGTTGGCACAACGTTCAGTACTTTATGTTTAAACTCACAGTGCAGTCCATCTGCAAAATCTTCCAAATCACAAACAAGTGATGACACAAAACTATTTGCCAAACCACTACCATTGAGTTTACCAATAATTTTAGTGCAAATTGCTTCAGAATTTTTTTTAATTCTTTGACCTGACCCATTGTTTTCAGAACACCCAACCTCTAGGCTCTGAGTAACACTTGTTCCTGCAACTGCTATGTCTGTATCTTGTAATCTGTCAAAATCAGCTTGAAATGACTCTGAGGGTTCTGCATCACCACTTTGACAACAATCTTCATCATGAACACTATTTAAATGTTTTTTTAAACCAGAATATGTAGTGAACTGACGGCTGCAACCATCTTGTGAACAAGCCAACTTAAATTTGGTGCTTGGATAAAAACTGTGACCTAGTCGCAAATGACTTATCAAAGCCTGACTGGTGCTATGCAGAGTTTGACAGATAAAACATTTAAACATGGTTCTCATTCAACATTTTAGCACGCAACTCACGAACACGTGGTGACTCATCTGTTGAGGTGGCATCAATGTTGAATATGGTGGTCTGCACAAAACTGTAGAGATGAACCAGTGACTCGTCGTAAGATAAGTTGAACACGTAGTGGGATTTGAAAAGTTCATCAAAAGCACTGAGTGAGCTGGTGGCTTGGCAGGGGATGAGCTGTTTGTCCACTGCGATGTAGAAGGTGTCAATGCTGTTCTGGGTTCGACCAACAGCGAGGATGTATGGTTGTTTACCATCTCTTGCTTGCAAGTGTTCATCAATGCTGCAGCATGACTAAAAACAAATGAGATATTGACATATAGGCCTAGCTTATACTTGCTGAGTATGAACCATTCATTCAGTTTGACATTATGTGCCTTGCTAACTTATTACAAAATACTAAGACACATACTTCATGGAGAGGAAAACTAAAAAGTGCAAAAACTGAAAAAGTGTTTTGTAGGATTTTAAAAAGTGAGACAACATATTTACCTTGTGAAAGTGCACCATTTTGTGTGCTGCATCAGTTGGACTTATTTTGGTTCTCCTCTTTCGTCCAGCTGTGGGTGGCAAAAGTTGAAGGAGTAGCAGCAGAGAGGCCATGTCACTGTCCCAGTCTGTGTATGGTTGAATTTATAAAACAATTTCAAAATGACAGGTAAAAATAAATATTATTAAAATCAAACAAGCATGGTGCGACGCCTACCATTTGCATCACTCTCTGTTGGTTTCTCAGCAGCTTTTATCAAACAACACAGGTCAGTTGACTGAGTCAGCTGTTTGGCTTCTTTAATAACCTTTGGCTTGAATGACATGTCCCACTTCTCAAGCAACTTGGTGGCTGTTTCAGCACCAAACAGCAGCAGGAAGTCTTGATTGACCTGTTCATCATACACACAGGACATAAAGACAGTGCTCAACATTGTTTACATTGCAATGTGATTTTGACCAATATGGGATATAGCCTGACTGGGATGACCAATGATCACATCTTTTACTGTTGCCATCCACATCAGCAAAACAAAAAAAAAAGGATTAACAGTTGAAAATATCAAGTGATTTGACTTACTAGTCCTTTGACATCCAAAAAGCGTGGAAATGTTTTGAAGACATCTGCAGTTCTTTGTGGATCATGCACCAGATCCTGGCGATGTTGGAACGTCATTTTCATCTTCTGAAATACACTTGCTTCATCAGGAGAGTGAACAAGAAATGAGATGGCCTCCTTGCAGGCATCTCCATCAAGTTGCTGAGGCAATGTGGTTGCTAATCTTCTGCGCTTAGGCCCTTGTTCTTGATGCACTGGGACTTCCTTCACTGGCCGTTTGGTTGTAGACCTGGACATGGTTTTGAGGCGCCACGCTACATATCCAGTGCCTTTCACTCCATCGTAGAAATGCTCCTGTCACATTTAAACATAGATGAAAAATAAACATCAAATGCGATCTTACAGACTTTGCAGATTCAGCAAAAAGAAACCCAAGGACTATTATCATGTAACAGGTGCAATACATGTTAAACAACATCCACAATTTCAATACAGTTTTATGACAATAGTTATTACGAAAGAGGAATTAAGATTTTTCTTTTAAATCATTTAGCTGATGTAATTATTCCATGATGAAAACTAAATAATGTGCTGTTTTACAATCACTGCATGACTTACATAGCCGTTTGGAGAAAATGGATCCTTCAATGAGGGAAAGAGTGTAATTATTCCAAGGGCATATTTCTCCTTTTGCTTACGGGAGGGAATTCTGCTATAGAGGAAATACAATTGACAATGTTAAATCAGAAGTATGTGTCTTTACTGCAGTATACATTACAAGAATATTCCATATGGCCCATCTTTACTTTTTTATTAGGTACTATTACTCTTACCCATGTCTCTCAGTCATATCACTTGCCAATATGTTAACAAGCTGCCGCCGGGTGCGGTGGCTCAGTGAATTTTCGGCATTGTATTCTTCAAGAATTTCCTCTCCACCAGGTTTCCTAGTCAAGGCATTTTTAACCATCTGCTCATATAAAAGGGAAAATAATAACAATAAAAACTTGTTTGTCAGTAAAGGTGAAAGTTTAGAGGAATGTCAACAAACCTGTGAAAGACATATCTAGCAAGAAGCACTAACTTCTACTAACATTTTTTCATACAGGGCAAGTTGGGAACCACCATGTTTTGAATTTCAATTTGTATAACAATCTACAGTATAAATGGTGTCAACTCAAAAATACAAAAGACATTTTCTGTTCTCAATTACCTCTTTTGCAGCCTCTGACACAGAAACATTTGGTGCAGAACTGTCTTTGCTGGATCTACTGCGGCCTGCAGGAATGCCCTTTTCCCTGAGGTCACTGTCACTTGATGAAAGTGATATAGTGTCCGTGAGGGAAGATAATGTATCCGAGGAGGATGGTGTGGAATGAGCTAAAGGACAAAAATCTTTGGGAGAGATGATTTGGTTAACTTTCTTTAGGCTACTCCACAATGCCATTAATAACACAATTTCAATGTTCATGTTCAGACAACATTCTATACAAATATGACCCAGCCCTGTCCACTGTCATGTATATTGCATGAAGACAGGTCAATGTCATCTGCATCAAGAGCAAAAGAACTTGGCTCTACATTGAGTGGGCTATACTCTGAAAATTTAAGTTATGATAACATTTACCTTCATCTGAAATCTTTTCACGTATTGTCAGGCATAGGTCTGGTTGGGCCTCCAGTAACTCCAGAAAAATGTCTTCTTCGACAGCTGTGTCAGTTTCATCGAAAATATCAAGGTCAGCAGCATCCGGAAATCCAAACTTGGTTTTGGCTTTACAAAAAGATAAGCATAATGTCACCTAAAACGCCTGAAAAACTTTTTTAAAAACTAATTTTGACTTTTTTATTTAGCTAATATTTATTAACAGCTGTTTTACCTGTCTTTAAAATGGTTAAATTAGACAAGTCTGCAGCAACAATATAGGCCTAGGCCTACTGCTCTGTACTGTTTTTAATGTCACACATTAAAATAAAATGTGTTAACATTTAATTCGTTTTTTAAATAGATGAGATGCAAACATGATGAACTGATACATGTGCAACAAATTTTGTTCTGCCAGGTTATCTTACCTTCACTGATGAATTCTAGATAAGTGAATCCTGCGTGCAATTTAATGTACTTCTTTACATTGAGGTATTTCACTTTCAGCAACATGTCTTACAACAGCACCTGGTGGAGAGAAGGGGGCACAGAATATTTTTTACCATATATTTAAACCATAGCTTAAGTGGCAACAAATCCGGACAACTTTAAGAAAATATTAGGCTATACATTGTGTGATGATCTGTGAAGGGGTGACAGACCACTTCAACCTCAGGAACATAATTTGGCTTCCCCCTGCGCACTAAAATAGCTGAACTTGGGTACACAGAAATAGCATCCAATGAATTATCCACCCATCCACATGTTTATAAGACGACAACGGCGATCTTCTCGTCTGCACGCAGGCTAGATACTTAGTTCTGCTATGTTGCGAGTAAATCGCTGTAGCCTACTTGGGGAAAAACATCTCTGTTTAAACCATGTCAGGATGATAATCCACATAAAATTTCCTGTTGAACGCACACCTGCCTTCATCACGCTTTCACTTATGACAACAAATATCCCTTATACTGTAAATTAATGAGTGCAAGTCTTACATTTATATCGGGAGTTTCTGACACATGCACAGCCGTCTGGCTAGTTGCTACTTTGTGGTGGTTGTTTTGTGACACGACATGCTAGGATTATCAGTGGAGGCGACGTCAACGACCCTCAGTCGTTATACCGCTTTGTCTTAAACACTGGATGGTAGCCTATTTCACTAAAACTGTAGAAAAGGGGAAAATGTTCCCTTAGATTAGGCCTACTACAACATGTATGATATATCCTAACCGTTAGCAAGCAATCCATGCACAAACGCAGCGCGCCTTGCTTGGTCACTAACATCTAACAGAATTCCATAACCCCCTGCCACTTCAAAGATTTGTAGGCTAGGCTACTGCTAAACTCGCTGGTAGCACGTGTAATTAGCCTATCTTGACGCTTTCCAAAACTTGACTTGAACGTCTCCATGTGATTGTTTAGTTCACTTTTAAATAGGATATTTCTGAGGCGAATGTTCGCTTCCCTTAAAAGCAGTGGGCTAAACGCATTTGTCTTAGCTGCCAGCTAGGCTACCACAAATTCAAATTTTAACATTACATTTAACATATCCAGAGGATAGCTAACTCCTCCCTCGTTTCATTTAATAAGCATTGAACACTGGAAAGCATTTCTCTTATGACATTAGAACTAACTAGAATTGAGAATTATATTGAGCACGCATTTATTTTCGCTGCAATATTAACTTGTTATAGAGGATAGTTTAGCTACCTAAGCTAACGAATCCCATCTCTTACCGCAGAGGAATACACTCCACATTAGGAAAATATTGCATGCTTCTGATAAATAATGTTATAGGCTAGTTAGTTACAATATTTAATAATGATAAAATAACATAGGTCTTGTTGTATAGTTCTTACCTGAACAACCTCCTCGATCTTGACAGCAAACCTCTGGCGGACTCCTCATGCCCATGAGCGCGAAAAACCCGGATGTGGAAATCAACTCCAAATGAGTGTTATAGTATTGACTCTTTGAAATAACTCCGGCTACAGAGCTTTTTCAGCACCGTTAGTGTTACTGTAACTCTCAAACCAACACTTTTCAACTCGAAATTTTTAACACCAGTAATTTTAACTCACATCAACACTTCGGATTTTGCTGTGTAGGAGGGGGTTCTGGTGATAATGCGAGCAGCAGAGTTCTGAACCAGTTGAAGCTTATGGAGGGATTTTTGGGGGAGACCATGCAGAAGAGAATTGCAGTAGTCAATACGGGAGGTAACAAGACTATGTACAAGAATGGACGTAGACTGGGTGGAAAGAGAAGGAAGCAATCTGTTAATGTTACGTAGATGGAAGTAGGCAGAACGGGTGAGGTTATTGATGTGTGATTTATAGGAAAGTGAACTGTCTAGGATGACACCAAGGCTCTTTACCTGAGGAGAAGGGAAAACTGTGGAGTTATCGATAGTGAGTGAGAAATGGTTTGCCTTCAAAAGTTCTAAGCTAATCGACCTTAGTGTTCTCCTTTCTTAAAAAGAATCGATAAAGAATGGAATCGTTAAACAGAATCGAAAATGGAATCAGAATCTTGAAAATCTTATCAATACCCATCCCTAGTCACGTATAATGATGGTTTTGTAGCTGAGTTCTTATCTTCTCGCATTTCTGCAGTCACCCACTAATCTACCGAAGTTGAAACTGGATCATGTATAAGCACAGAAAACATTTTTACTACTGAAACTAATTTTTAACATATTGTTCAAACTTATATTTTCATTTACCTTGGCTATGGAATAATACTTTAATTCTTAATTATTTGAAAATAGGAAAAGCTTTGTTTTAGCACTCTGACCATAAAGCTAGATGGTTTCACAACTTCACAACTGAAAGTTTACTCACTTGCAATTGTGATGACAAGACTTCTGCTTCTCTCTACCTCACATCACCTGACAAGGTAGTGTATAGAAACACAGATAGTGTATGAAATATGCTTAGTGGGTGATGGGAATCCCCCACCCAGCAGCCTAAAGGATATTTCCAGACTGCCTAATCCAGACCTCTTTTGTTTTGGTTATTCTTTGTATTTTGGTCTTGTGATGGTGTCACAAATTCAGAAATAACCCACTTTGAACTTCTGTTTCCTCTGTTCATACATCATAGTTTGCATTAAAATAGATGTTTTTATAATATTAAAAACATTTGAAAGAGCCTTACTTTATATATTACCTGACTGCTAATTTTCACTACAAGTACTACAATACTACAGTGATTCAAAATGATTCCTATTGCTTTGGATCTGCAGAAAGTTAGGCCTAACTCACACAGTTATGAACATTAAACTCAATGAATGAAATTTGTTCAGTATTTCTTTGGTTTGGTTTTACAGAAAAAAAGAATTTAAAAAAGTAATGTAAAGTGAATTCAAGGAAACAGTGAAGGCTGTAATAATTAAGAATTTCTATTTGAACACATTATCTACTGTTCCCTGATTCAAAGCACAAGGGGTTGATTTCAGGGTAGTGATGAGGGCAATAGTAAAGAGGCATTTATGGGCAAACACAGTTTTACTTTATTTTGTTTCTTGGTTTAGTTACGACACGGATATGTGAGCAATGTTGCAATCTGAAAATATAACACTGCTTGTTTGGGCTGACTTACTCGTAAACTGCTGCTAAAACAGTAGAGACCTCGTTTTAGTCACTATTCTGTCACTTTGACTATGTTGGCATTCCTGGAGCCAGACTTCAGTATTTGAAATGTAACAATAAGCTTAATAGATTTTCTAAACCAGGGGTAGAATAAGGCATAGACGATAGGGTTGAGGCACGAATTAAAATAGAAAAGACATAAAACAAATGCAGAAGATGATCCGTTGAGGAAGGCATTCTGGCCTGTGAGTGTGACACAATAAAATGGTAAGGCGCATGACAAGAATGCAATTACAACAATACCAAGAGTCCTGGCTGCTTTCATCTCTGATTTCTTTGGATTTCCCTTCCTTGAACACTGGTATGTGACACCTGCAGTATGAGTCCGCATGGCCCGAACCTGAGACACAACCACTACAAATATTCTCAAATACAGAACTATAATGACAGTAATAGGAAGTAGGAAGTTCAAAGCAAGATCTGCAACATATTCAATAAAGTTAATATGGACAACACACTCTCCCACACAAGAATTAAACCTGCTTTGCTGTTTCAAGTTGTCCTTTAAGAGGAAACTACCAGCAAGGGCAGAAAAGCTCCAACACAGTGAAACACAGATCTGAACTCTTTTTGCAGTGACTTTGGTGGGATAATGCAGAGGATCACAAATGGCCACATAACGGTCAACTGATATCAGTACCATGGTTCCTATTGAGGAAGAGGTGTTAATTGTGCCAATAACATAATACAGAATACACATGAAGTCACCAAAATACCAGCAGCCGTCTATAAACATTATGTAAAAGAGCAAATAGAGACCCACAAAGAAATCGGAGACAGCCAGAGAGAGGAGGAGGAAGTTGGTGGGATTATGGAGCTGCCTAGAGAAAAAAAGAACTTGTTACTTGCAGCATAAATTCATAGTTGTTATTTTTTTTTTTAAGTTTTTCCTTAAAATAAGCTATTAATCTTTTAACTTTACAAAATATGTGGCTACTTGAAGTGGGAGATGGAGATGATGACCAGCAGGTTAAGAGTTGCAGTGAGCACAGAGATAGAAGATATTATCATGTAAATGAGCGTGGAAACTGAGACAGGATGCAGAGCCTTTCTGCAAGAGGAGTTGAGCAGATGTGGAAAGCAGAATTCAACTCCCTCCATCATCATCACAGGAGGTGAGCTGATTAGGTTTATCTTGTTCTTTTACTCCTCCCATGTTCTCTTCATTAAAAAAGGTCCCTCCTTCCACATATTTCCCATGTTGCTGTCTGTGTTTATTGTGCTATGGTGTGTTGATATCTGTGCATTCCTGTATTATCCTTCTGTGTTACACATTTCCATGTTTTTTTTCCTCGCTACCTGGCCTGACCTGTCTCCCCAGTGTGATGTTTGTGTATTGTATGTACGGTCGGCAAGGTCTGTCATCTTGGTTGTGGGAAAAAGATCTGCAACTGACAAATAAAGGCTATCTCATCTCATCTCATATTGAGCCCTATGTACATTTGCTCCATAAGGGTTCACAGACCAATTTTAGTATCTGTAATGGACAAAGGTGTTAAAAAATTGTTTGCCTCCTTCCTGAATTCCTTTTTTTTTGGTATATTTGTCACACCCAAATGTTTCAGATCATCAAACAAATTAAAATATAAGACAAAGATTACACAAGAAAACAAAATGAAGTTTCATAATGAAGGGCTTTATTATTAGGGGGCAAAAAATCAAATTCCAATCAAGCGTGTTGGAGGAATTTTGGCCCACCCATCTTTGCAGAATTGTTGTAATTCAGCCACATTGGAGGGTTTTAAGAGGTTCAAGGTTCAAGGTTCTTTATTTGTCACATGCATAGTTATACAAGTATAACACACAGTGAAATTTAGCCTGACACGCTCCTCGACATGTGCAAAAATATGTATATATATATATATATATACATATAGTATATACACTGGGTGAATGTGCAGTAGTAGCAGCAAGCAGGTGAATTCTGTACATTAATATGAATAGACATCTGACTATTTTACAGGATAGACAATATAAACATATTTAAATTTAAAGGAATTTGAAATGTACATTGTGTCTGGGTTTAGAGTGTCTGGAAGAGTCCTGTCTCAGTCAATTATAGATGATGTGAGAGGGCGGGTGTGTGTGTTTAGGGCTCGGATGGCTTGGGGATAGAAGCTCCTCTTGAGTCTCTCTGTCCTTGCCCAGAAGATGCTGAACCTTCTACCAGATTGCAGAAGTTGGAACAGTTTGTTGCCAGGATGGGACGGGTCCTTCAGTATCTGCGCTGCTCTAGTCCGGCATCTCCTGGTGTAGGTGTCCTGAAGCGGGGGGAGAGCAATCCTGCAGCAGCGTTCTGCTGTACGGATCACTCTCTGGAGAGCTTTTTGGTCCTTCACACAGCTGTTCCCGAACCACGATGTCATGTTCTGTGTGAGGATGCTCTCCACAGCGCCTGTATAGAAAATCCTGAGGATCTTTGGAGAGACCCTGAACTTCCTCAGTTGTCGTAGGTGATACAGGCGCTGCCTAGCCTTTTTGGTCTGGACCAGAATGTGGGCAGCCCATGTCAGGTCTGAGGAGATGTGGACACCAAGATATTTGAAGGACTGCACCCTCTCCACTGGAGCTCCATTGATGATAATGGGCTTGTAGTCTCTGTGCTGACCCCTTCTGAAGTCCACCACCAGCTCCTTGGTCTTGCTGACGTTCAGCTGGAGGTGGTTGTCCTGGCACCACGATGCCAGATTCTTCACTTCATCCATGTAGGCCGCCTCATCGTTGTTGGAGATGGCACCCAACACCACTGTGTCGTCAGCAAACTTCACAATGGTGCTGGAGCCATGGGTGGCCACACAGTCTGAAGTGTAGAGGGAGTAGAGCAGTGGCGAGAGGACACATCCCTGAGGTGCTCCTGTGTTGATGGTGATGCTGTTGGAGAAGCACCTGCCCACCCTCACCACCTGAGTTCTGCCAGTGAGGAAGTCCAACACCCATGCACACAGACGGCTGTTAAGTCCCAGATCCCTGAGCTTTGTGAACAGTCTGCAGGGCACTATTGTGTTAAACGCTGAACTGTAATCAACAAACAGCATTCGCACATAGTTACCCTGTTTCTTGTCCACGTGGCTGAGAGTGGTGTGTAGGACGTGGGCGATGGCATCCTCTGTGGATCTGTTTGAGAAGAGAAGATACGATAAGGTAAAATAAGATAAGATAAGATAAGATAACCTTTATTAGTCCCACACGTGGGAATTTTGTTTTGTCACAGCAGAAAATGGACAGTGCAAAGTTATATAGCAAAAATTAGAGAACACTGGAATACAATAAGAATATAAAGAAAGATACTGTACACAACTTTGCAGAATAGAATAGAATAAAATAAAATACTGTATGCAATAGAATCAAATCAAATCAAATAATATATACAATAGGATAAAAATAGAATACAAATCCTATATACAACTGAGTTAAAATACAACTTTGTCATAAAAAGAGTATTGCACTTAGTCTTATTGCACATGTGTGGGTTTGTGTGTGTTTGATCAGCTGCAAAAGTCTTTGTTGTGGAGTCTGACACCATGGGGGAAACCTGTGAAATCTCTCCGTCCCACACCGTGGGTGCCGCAGCCTGCCACTGAAGGAGTTGCTCAGTGCTGTCTGAGTCTCCTGCATGGGGTGGGAGATGTCGTCCAACAGGGATGACGCCATTCTCCTGTCACTCACTACCTCCAATGGGTCCAGAGGGCATCCTAGAACAGAGCTGGCCCTGTGGATCAGCCTGTTCAGTCTCTTCCTGTCCCTGGCAGAGATGTTGCTGCCCCAGCAGACTACACCATAAAACATGGCTGAGGCCACCACAGAGTTATAGAAGGTGTGTTGCCCTTAAGGCATTTCTCTGAATAAATAGGTTCATAAGTTTGAAATAAATAATTCTAAAAAGATTTGCCATTAAAAAATTAATATGTGTTGTTAAAATGAATAATTCATGCTTTACATACGTTTTGTTTAAAAGGAAAATATCGCTAAAATGTATTTCCTGTTCTGGCGGGGCACTTCCGGTTCCGGTCAAGCACTTCCGGTTTTGGTCAAGCACTCAGTTTTGCTGAGAAACAGGCTCCTCATGCTAAAGGCAGTATGGAGATGTAATCAAATGCCATCTACTCCGAATTATCAGGCTGGAACGCCGTAAGTTACTTTATATGACAGTTCATATAGATAGCTTTGGATACTAATGTATATTTTGCTAACATGAATGTTTTAGTGAGAGTAATGCACTTTATTGATGTAAACGTGCTTCTGCCTCTTGAGATGGAGTTTATTTTCTGTCATTTCAGTTTTCACCACATGTTCATGGAGACAATTAAACAAGCTGCAACTAAACTCCAGGGTCTTCATTTGTGGTTTAACTCGGTGTCACCAACATCCTCGTTGAAAACACTACAGAAGGTCTTCAGGAGTGAGCCCTTCACTCCAAAAGACCTGAGTCTCTGCAGCAGGCACAGCCTGCTCTGCCCTTTGCTGTAGAGGGCGTCTGAGTTATGAGTCCAGTCCAGTTTATTGTTTAGATAAACACCAAGGTATCTGTAGCTGTCCACAGCCACCTTGGATGTTCAGTGTTTGCAGTGGAGGATGCTTGTGCCTGCGGAAGTCTACCACCAGCTCCTTGGTTTTATTAGTGCCACTCCAAAGTCTTCAGTTTGTTTTCTCAAGGCATTAAGAGATGGTGTTTTTTGGATCATTGTCCTGCTGCAGAACCCAAGTGCACTTCAGCTTGAGGTCACAAACAGATGGCTGGACATTGGAACATGGGTTGTACTCAGTAGGTGTACTGCAAAAGTACAGCACCTGCACCCTAAGCACTGGCATCCAGCTCTAACTTGAACACGCGAGTAAAATCAGGGGCACCTAAAACTGGGGGACAGCACAACAGGGCTTTGGCTGAGTCAAATGCTTCCTGACAGTCAGAGTTCCACAAAAGGAGGTGTGACGGACTTGTCAACGCAGTCAAGGGAGTAACCGCTGTGGCAAAACCCACGGTAGTAGCCACACATACCCAGAAAACGGTGAAGTTGACGCCGTGTTGTTGGTACTGGGAAATCCAAAATGGCCTGGACTTTGGCCGTGAGAGGGCGTACCTGCCCCTGTCCCACCTGTTTCCCCAGATAGGTAACCACAGCTTTGCCGAACTCGCACTTGGCAAGATTCACTGTCAAACAGGCATCCTTCAACCGGGCAAAAACTTCCCGCACCATGTCCATGTGCTCTGGCCATGGACATGGTGAATAAACGACAATATCATCTTAGTAAACCTCACAGCCATGGACACCCAATAGCACCATATTCATCGGTCTTTGGAACGTGGCCGGAGCATTTCTTAACCCAAACGGCATCACAGTATATTGCAGGAAGTGGTCTGGTGTCACAAAAGCAGAGATCTCAGCCGCCCGTGGTGAAAGGGGCACCTGCCAATAACCTTTCAAAAGATCCAACTTTGTGACAAATCTGGCTGAACCCACCCTATCTACGCAATCATCCATGCGTGGGAGCGGAAAAGAGTCTGGTTTAGTGACGGCATTTACTTTGCGGTAGTCATTACAGAAGCGTGGAGTTTGGTCAGATTTAGGCACCAAAAGGGTAGGTGAACTCCAGGGTCTTAAGCTAGGGACTGCAAAACCATTCTTCAGCAAGTATTCCACCTCCTTCTTCATAACAGCCCGCTTTACTGGGTTGACCCGGTAGGCATGCTGCTTAATGGGCCTGTGGTCACCAACATCTTTATCATGCTCAAGCACGGTGGTTTGAGTCTCTTTTTGTCACTAAAAAGCATGGCATGGCCACAAATCAGACTATATATGTCCTGCTTGAGGGGCTCATCCAAGTAAAACAAATGAGCCTCAAGATCCTCCAAGATTTTTGAATTCTCTAAGCGTCCCCCAGAACTTGGTCCCTGGTGCTCATGCAACCCATCCACCTCAGGTTGGTAGGAGGGTGATCCCACCGTCACAACAGGGGAGCCCATGTTGGTGCACTTGGGGGTTTTCCTATCATACCTCTCCTTCATATTGCTCTGGGCATTAGAAAGCGAGCTACGTGCCAACTCACACGCAGCGCGCAACCTCTCCCTAAACGAACTCACATAATCAAGTATATTGTGCGCGGGTCTCGGCTGGTCTGCAAGCCACCTCTCCTGGAGCAGACGTAAGGGTCCATGCACAGTGTGTCCAAAAACCAACTCCGCCGGGCTAAAACCCAGGGACTCTTGTGTGGCTTCTCGAATGGCAAACAGCAACAATGGCAGGCCCACATCCCATTCTGAATCAGTTTCAACACAGTACTTCGGCAACATGGCCTTTAGAGTCTGGTGGAATCGCTCCAATGCCCCCTGAGTTTCTGGGTGATAAGCACTAGTCACCCGGTGCTTAACAGACAGTTCAGACATAACTTGAGCAAAAACCCTAAACAGGAAATTAGATCCCTGGTCAGTTTGAATGTATTTTGGTAACCCAAATGTAGAAAAAAACTGAACTAGTGCTTTCACAACGGCCTTTGCCCTGAGCGATCGCAGTAGAATATCTTCTGGAAACCGTGTGGTCGCACACATTATGGTAAGTACATACTGGTAACCTGCCTTGGTCTTCGGCAAGGGCCCTACACAGACCGCTATGACATGTTCGAAGGGCTCACCTATTGCAGGGATAGGATGTAAAGGGGCAGGAGGGATGACCTGATTGGGCTTGCCAGACACCTGACAAACATGACAGGACCGACAATAAAGAGCCACATCAGATTTAAGCCCTGGCCAAAAAAAATAGCGGAGCACTCTGTCATACATTTTTCTAATCCCTAAGTGGCCCGACAGATGATGCTCATGGGCAAGACTCAAAACCTGGGATCGGTACTCCGTCGGCACCACAATCTGAGTGACCACATCACCCTCTAACCCAGACACCGGAGTTCACTTGTGCAACAGAACCCCGCGGTCAAATTGGTAGGATGCAGGACCAGGTACAGCCACCTGCTGCTGGGCAGCAGATCGGCAGGCAGACAAAGTATCATCAGACTGTTGAGCCTCAACAAGCTGCTCCCTGTTCACTGCCAAACACAAGTCCTCTGATACTACACTAAAAACTTTAGATTTGTCACCGTCTACCTCCGGGGAAGGGCTATTATGTGACTCAGAACCATCCAAGAACGTCTCAGATATGAGAGATGAGATTTCTCTCAACTCAGGATGCCACCAATGACACAAGTTTCTCTCCATCTGTGCTACCCCCACGTGGGCAAGCCCGTGGGCCTCATTCACCTTCTGTTTCGCCATTTTGGCTGTTAACACGGGGATGCCTCCTCCTGAGCCTGTTTGACTTCCTCAGTCATGTTAGTGGACACTTCCTCTTCTGCAGTTACCTGTATCATTTGTCTCCGTCCTTTGTAGCCTGCCGCCTCCTTTGCGGCTTCATCTGCTTTCTGGTTTCCTTTTGCCACCATGCTGGTTCCTTGTGAGTGCGCTTTGCATTTTATGATACTCACCTCATCTGGGTCAGCCAAGGCCTTCTCCAGTTCCCAGTTTCGGTGTCAGGTGTCCAAGGCAACTCAGCTTTGAGATTTCGAACGCCAACTTGCTTCATTAGGCCCCTTAAAGGGGCAGTTTTACCTGCATAATCCGGAATGAACTGTCTGCTGTAACCTGTCAAACCAAGAAAAGAAAGCATTTCTCTCACAGTTCGCGGTTTTGGATGTGTCAGAATTTGGTCTGTGTGTGTGTTCATCAAACCCGCTGATTTGTGTGCGATTACCTGGCCAAAAATGTTACCTCAGGTCGAACTAACTGCAACTTTTCTTTACTCACTTTGAAGCCACCCTCTGCCAATCTATTCAACACAACGAGCGAGGCTGCTGCACAATCCGCTGCTGACGGGGCTGCAATGAGAAGATCATCAACATACTGTATTAATGTACATCCATCAGGCAAATTACATGTTGACAGGGCCTCTTTGAGCACCTGATTGAAAATGCCTGGAGAAAGTGCAAAGCCTTGTGGCTAGGGTTGCCAACTCCCTGAAAAATAAATAAGGGACACCTCGTGGCCAGGGCCGGGCGACCCAGTTGTCTTCACCCTTCCCAGTGTGGTGAATTTTCTAGCTCTTTTTTTGTGTGTGAAATTATTTTTTTAACCATTTGACTTGAAGTTGATTTAAGTAGATGCATATTCTATTCTTTGTGATATGAACACATGTGAAACAAATGATCATTTAGCCATTTATTTTTAGCTCAAAATGACAACATTAACACAGTAAAACAGGTCTCTTTCTTAAACAGAAGCCTGTCATGCTTAACTTTTGAGAATATAAGTAAATCTTTCTTTAAAAGCACTCTGTCCTGCTTAACTTAAAATAATAGAAAACAATAGAAAGAAAAATATTCTTGTAACAGTGCACATTTAGTGCATTTAGTACAATTGGCTTCAGTTGAGGTATTATTTCAGCTTTTCTAATGCTAATCAGCTGCTCCTGTTTGTAAACCCGCTTGTTCCCATGATTACGCATCATAACTCATCATCATTATTCATCTATGTATTACTTTTATGTATTAGTCATCAATTTGTTGTAATCATCTATCCTTGCAGTTGTTTATTACACAAAATAAATTATATTATCACACTTCTGGCCACATAGCGCTGATATTCACTGCACATGCCCATATTAACTTTTTCCAGCCAGGTGTTTTCCTTTTCCCATTCTTCCCTTTCTCTGAGGGGAACAAACATTGCTGCTCTAATGCTGGGCTCACACTGTGCGATTTTTGGCCCATTTTGGGCCGATTTTTGAGTGATTGGACCGATTTTGGCCTTCATCGTGCGTCGTGTAGTATACGTGGGGTAATGAGAAGTGATTAACACCTCACGACCAGCTCCCGATCATCAATCGCTCGTGAGGGTGTCACCACAGGCGCTCACACTGCTCACGCGCAAACGTAAACGTTGGTGAAAAAGATGGAGCAGCACGGCTGTGCAGCGTGTGATCTGGACACAAGCGATGGAGGCACAACTTGTAGAACTTTGGAAAGCTCATCCGAGCCTTTTCGATGTGGCATCACAAAATTATCACGACCACAACAACCGTGAAAACAGTTGGATTTACATGCTGCTCAATCACAGCTGCCTGATCAATGTTTTTCATTAGCAATTTAGCAAAGTTGATGGTAGTGGTGTGTCTGTGTGAGTGAAAGACAGAGAGAGCGAGCGACAGATTTTCTGTTATAACCTTCATGTTATGGAGGCACAGTGTGAGCACTCAGGTCGCATCAGAGCATCGGGCGGTATAGTGTGAGACCTGCATCGTGACCTACCAACTTCTAACCCCTGCGAGTCAATCGTGCAGTTTGAGCAGGAGCTGAATAACGTGACTGAAAAAAATCGCACAGTGTTTGCCCAGCTTTAGGTGTACTGTCATCCGAGACTTGCACCGCAGAGTCGGCGTTTGTTCCCCTGTTGGCCATGCTTCTTGTTGTGGTCATCTGTTGTCTTCCGGTATTTTCTCCGCAAGCGACCTTTCCTCGACCAATGAGATGAGCGGTAATCTGAATTGTCATACTCGAATTGTCATAAGTGTGCTGTCAGCTCATTGGTCACAAAGCAGGAGAGGGGCTGGGAATTATGTTTTCAAACAAAGTGTTAATTCCATAAACATTTATAGACTACTTTTGATTCTCACTGTATTACGGGACAAAGTGCGTCCCTTATTAGCTCAATACGGGACGTGTACTTTTGTTTCGAAATACGGGACGATTCCGTATTTTAAGGGACGGTTGGCAACCCTACTTGTGGCAAACGTGTGTATCTGAATTGCTGACCTCTGTATGTGAATGAGAAAATGTCCCTGAGTGACTCATGCAGTGGAAGACAAAAGAATGCATTTGCCAGGTCAATACACATGAACCACTTTTGGTCACACGTGATAGCTGATAATGCTGTGTATGGGTTTGGTACAGGCGCAGTGTTAGTAAGTAGTATGGCACCACCACGTCACCAAGGAGACGAGCCCAAGCACGTGTAACCACACATGCCGGGAAAACTGTGGAGTCGCCAAGTCCAGGAGAGGTATGACAAAAAATATCCAGAGTAGGACATTCAGTGACTTCAGGAGTGGCCGGAAACACCTTTCCCCCAGCCAAGTCGTTTCCCAGACTAAGATCAATGCCTTCAATTGGCAGCTGATCTTGCACCTCCACCCGCACTGCGCCCGATACAAAGGGCGAGGTCAAGGTAACAGTATGAAGCGGCATGCGCAAAATACTCATCTTAATCCCCCACACCAACAAATCAGAGCCACAATACGACTGCTGAGAGAAAGGCACAATTCCACGCCGCGCTACAGAATGCTTTGGCCCCCGTATCCCTTAATATGGTGTCGTGGTTCGATTTTGAGGAAGAGACATACGACTGAAAAGTCCATAGTGGGTCAACACAGATTATTTTATTAAAACACACAGTACAGTGTGGGAGGAGCCGGACTTCTTCTCCGTCTGCACAAAGACAGAAAGCTTTATAGTCATTATGACGTCAATAGAATTCCCCCAGAACTCATCAGATAACAACCCTTTCCCGGACTTGTACTCCAGATGTTTTCACTCAACCTATCTGAGACAAAAACAAGTGTGTATCGTGTGTAGCAATGTGAAATTGTGGGTCCAAGTGTCCTGAGATGACTTGGAACTGTTGGGCCTCAGGCTATGCTGGTGCTGTATTACATGGTACATGATACATGATAAACTGATGCAGACTAATGAAGTAATAATGGAATACTGACAGTGCGGGTGAATAATAACACAGTGAGATTAAAATAACATTCCTGGTCAATGGTGATTGGAACCTGGTCCGCTGCATCACCAGACAGTGACAAAAGGTCTGAACACCTCATCTATCGCCACCGGAAAAACCCCATCTGGCACTGGCCCAGGGCGGTCCACAGTAGAACAACACTGTACTGGATGTGGTTTTAGTCTGCGATCCTTTGTCCATCGCACTGGACAAAATGTAATGAGGTGACCGAGTTCATGACAATAGAAACATCTGCGGTCCCCACCCGCCACTGTAGGGCTACGCCTTGAAAGCGGGGAAGATTGTTTCTGACGGTACGCTTCAGGCACCAACTCAAAAGCACGCAACACAGCAGCCTTAACAACATCATAATCTAAACTTTCAGTTGCCAAGAGACTAGCACAAACCTCCTGAGCCCTACCCACCAGCCAACATTGCAGCAGCAAGGCCCAGACCTCCTCCGGCCATTTCAACGCAGTAGCAACACGCTCAAAAGCAGCAAAGAACGAATCCACCTCAGACTTACTAAAGGGTGGCACCAATTTAATGTGCTTACCCACATCAGAATCTTGATGGGGAGCTTGGGTGAGACCAGGTGTGGGTGGCGCAGGCGTAGGGCTACATGGTGGAGGCTGGCGTTCTAGCTCTAGCGCTCTCACCCGAAGGTGCATCGCCTCCACCTCCAACTTGTGATTACTCAATTCCACCTCCTTAATGCGGAGCATCAGCTGGAGCTCCTCAGCTGACGTCTCCACCGTAGGAATAGGAGGAGCTACAGCAGAAGAGGTTACAGGAGGAGTAGTGGAAAAAACAGGTAAATGAGCTAGCGGCTCCACAGCAGCCTCGCCCGCCTCACTGGCAACCGCCACACCCGCCAACAGGCCCCGCTCACCCAAGGCCACAGCCGCCGCAATTCGTCCTTCTTCACCACCACTGGAGCATGCACATCAAAACGGCCGGCAATAAGCAGCAAATCCTCCTTTCTACACCTGTTCAACTGCTGCAAGGTAGGAGTCTTAGCGAACTTATCCAAATCAAACTCCATTTGCGGCCAACAACACACACCAGCCACCAAACAATAGACACACAAAGCAACAAACACCACACGCCTACACGGGGTGGCTGTGGCTCAGGTGGTAGAGCAGATCAGCTACTGATCGGAAGGTTGATGGTTTGATCCTTGGTATCCCCAGTCTGCATGGCAAATATCCTAGGGCAAGATACTAACCCCAAGTTGCCCTTCGATGCTTCATCGGAGTATGAATGCAGTTTAGGTTGCACTTGAGTTTAGAAATGGGTGTGAATGAGTGAATGAGGCATGTTGTATAGAGCGCTTTGAGTACTCCGGGAGAGTAGAAAAGCACTATATAAGAATCAGTCCATTTACCATTTACACAAACCCCACAAAACACAAACGGGCAAGGACGAGCCCCCAATTATGTTACACACTGGCCTTGGGGGGCTGGAGTGCAACACAAGAAAAATAATAAAAAGAAGTAAATCACACAGCCACAGCTTTGCAATGACTAGTCGTTTTATTAACTTGACAGGTAGCGAGCGTCAGGGTGGGCATGGCCAAAACAACAAACAAAACACACTGGAAATGAATCAGAACTAACTTAACTATAGTGAGTCAACCCCAAAAGAAAATACAAACCTCTAACCTGTCTCCCTACCCGAAACAGGAGAAAAGGGTTGTAAAAGAAACAACTTCCCACCCCTACAGCTACTATGTCCAGATAAACGACTCTCTAAACTGTTTTTACTGCAGCCTAGCTCTGTCACACGGCACGAAGGGCCCCAAACGCGCAGCTCACTGGAAACAGGAAGTAGGAGGAGGGGCTGCCGGCTCAGTCAGGTCCCAATTTGTAGCTGGCCTCATTCCCTCTTCCACCAATGGTCAGCCTCCACCTGGAAACTTACATAACACAGACATCACAGAATACAAACAATGCCCCCACATGGTGTGGCGAGTAACAGCACCACACGGCAACAATAACCTGGGTCAAAACAACCCCAACAGTCAGGAGCACACTAAAATAAATCTGAGGTTTAAATAGGCAAGGCTCCTTTAAAATGCTGAGTAACGATGTACTAATGATGTGCACCTGACATGAAACACCTGTGTGATTTTAATCATTTTAAGAGGGATAATTCCGTGTTCTCCAGCACACAGCTGCAGTTTTTCAGCAGGGTCCCCCCCCACACAAAAAAACCCCAACAACAACAACCTAAGGTTCCTGGCACACTCTTTTATGCAGGGGAGGTGTGTTGAGCTGTTGTTGCTCCGGTGTGTCTCAGCTTCCCCTGCCGCAGATCCCTCCAGTATGCAGACCTCCGGCTCGGCATGAGCAGGTCCAGACAGTGCGCAGATCTCTGACTTGGCCAGGGTAGGTTCCTCTGGCGTGCTGATCTCCAGAATAGCATAAGAGTTGCCTCCCTTCCCTATGTAGCTAAGGGATGCTGGTGGGGCCGGCGGCGGTGTCGGCCAGGAAACTGTCCCAAGCTGCCAGAGTCCCTATCAGCTGCATCCGGTCCTGCAGCTGTTCCACCTGATGGCAAAACACTGCTCCCTCTGTGTGGCCATGAGCTCGGCAACCATTTGGGCCAGCACTTGGGTCCGGCGACTGGCTGGTCCGGTCCTGGTTCCGCCATCCCAGCACCTGGGTTTCGGCACCTTGCGGGTGAGGCTTGATGAGCTGATGGAGCTCCGGTGTGTCTCAGCAGCCACCACACCTAAGACACACCCCGCCGCAGTAAGTTGTCCAGAAAAGTTGGAGCAACTGTTTTCAAGGCTTCCATTGCTGTAGAACAGCTTTAAATTGTTATTATATACTGTATACACACACATACAAAAAAATCACCTCTTGCCTCTGTGGGTGGTCAGTCCTTTAAACTCCAGTCCTCTACCAGAGGCCTGGGAGCTTGAGTGTCCTGCACAGTATCTTAGCTGTTCCTAAGACTGTGCTCTTTTGGACAGAGATCTCCAGTATTGGTCCTGGGATCTGCTGGAGCTTCTTGCTTAGCTCGGAGTCACTGCACCTAGGTCTCCAATTACCACTGGGACCACTTTTACCTTCACCCTCCACATCTTCTCGAGTCCTTGTTAGTTCCCAACCTTCTTGTGTTCCATCTTCCTATGGCCATCTTCTTCTGCTTGTCCACCACGACAATGTCTGGTTGGTTAGCCACCATGATTTTCTTCGTCTGTATCTGGAAGTCCCACAGGCTCTTAGCTCAGTCATTCTCCACCAGCTGAGGGGGTATCTCCCATTTGGAATTTGGAATTCCAGGCCATACAGAGCACAGATGTTTCTGTGCTCAGTAATTCACATTTGTTGCTTAAATACTCTGCTTACCAATGATTTTTTAAACCTTATAGACTCATTTAATCTTGTTCAATCAGTCAAAGGCCCAACTCACGAATGCTGTCATACCCTGGATTTTGTACTTTTTTACAGCCTGTCACTCTTTGACACTGAAATCTGTAACATACTGTAAATTTTTCGGAACACATGCCTGTCCTATTTGAGGTTCCCTTTTCAGGGTAGCCTGGTAGATCTACTGTGCCCAAACTCCGATCTTGTACAATCAATTCAAATACAGCAGATCCCTTCGCCTGCTCTTATAAAAATCTAAATCAGGCATTACCTGTTAACAGGTCCACTCAGCTGTTTTAATATTATTAGACCTCAGTGCTGCTTTTGACACAGTAGATCACAGGATTCTTATCACTCGAATGGAACAATGTGCTGGAATTAAAGGGCTTGCTTTGGAATGGTTTAAATCCTACTTATCTAATCGAACTTTCTCTCTTAGATTCAGAGACACATTGTCTCCAAGGACCACACCTTTTTGGGGTGTCCTCCAGGGCTCTATCCTTGGTCCAGTCCTATTTTCAATTTATATGCTTCCGTTGGGATTAATTATTAAAAAATATGGTATTTCATTTGATTGCTACGCAGATGACTCTCAGATTTACCTACCACTGAAACGAAAATCGGTGAATCCTCTGAAGGGACTGTTTGATTGTCTAGAAGATATCAAGCCACGGATGGCTCTAAATTTTCTAAATCTAAATGAACAGAAAACTCAGGTCATTGTCTTTGCTCCTTCTGACCATTATGACCTTGGCCCCTTAGAAAACTACACTGTAAAAAAAAAAATCCTAAAAAAGCAGTAATATTCCGGCAGCTGGGGCTCCAAAATAATACCAGAAAATAACAGAAAATAACTTTCTCATAAAAATATTTAATAAATAAATACTATTAAATATTTAAATAAATACTAATAAATACTAATAAAATAAATACTTATTTTCCACCCTGATTTACGAATAAATTCTTTACAAATCCTACCATGTGAATTCATGGATTTTTTTTTCACATTCTGTCTCTCACAGTTGAAGTGTACCTCTGGTGCAAATTACTGACCTCTGTCATCATTTTAGGTGGGGGAACTTGCACAATCGGTGGCTGACTAAATACTTTTTTGCCCCACTGTATCTCCTATACTTGCATCACTACACTGGCTGCCAGTCAGCTTTTGAATTGACTTTAAGATCTTAACACTTGTTTTTAAGACGTTGCATAAACTAGCCCCTACATATCTTGCTGACCTCCTAACCTGGTATTCTCCCCCAAGATCCTTGAGGTCTGCAGACCAAATGCTTTTGGTTGTCCATAGGTCCAGATTAAAACATAGAGGAGATCGGGAATTTGCTGTGACTGCCCCCAAACTGTGAAATACATTGCCTTTGCATATCAGGTCCTCCCCAACACTGGATACTTTTAAAATCTGTCTGAAGACTGGTTTGTATTCTATGGCTTTTGATTCATCATGAGTTTTTTACTATTATTCTTTTTATGATTTTATTCTCTTCTAAAACACTATTCTATTTTTCTTTGTTTATGTCTTCTGCTTTGTCCATGTTATTGTACAGTACTTTGTTCAACACTTTTTAAAAAGTGCTATATAAATAAATCTGAACTTGAACTGTTTATGTATGTTAGTATTTGAGTATAGCAATCTACATCTAATACTACTTTACATTACTTTACTGTATACAATAAAGTATAAAACACAAATATGTGGTGCTAATTATGAGATATTAGCCATAACAAATCCCAATGCAATCCAGCTGCTAAACAGCTACAATCTTATATCAGACAAGAACAAGACAAAATTCATCTTCAAAAAGTCCAGTAACTGGTCTCTGGAGTTCTCAGATGTTTACAGACTGTTGTTAAAAGAAGAGGAAATGCTACACTGTGGTAAACATAGCCTGACCTTTTACATTTTACACAGCATGTCATGTTTTTTGGATTTGGTTTTCAATCTTATTTTCCATAATCAGAAGCTATAAAACTGTTTTTAAATGACCTGACTAAGAATTAAACACTAGCAAATGTGTGATGGGATGTGGGCTAGATTGTCAGTGCAAAATCGCAAAACTAAATGACAATCATAATATTGATACAATGGAAAATGTAATTGTACAGAACTTGTCTCCAAACACATATCTGTTTGTTTCACTTTCAACTTCAACTTTTTCCCACTATTAATAACCACTGAGTTTTACATAACACACAGAGACATGCACACCTACATGCACGCATGCACACACACATTATTATTAAGAGTCTCACCAGGCTCTCAACAGCTTGTGTGTTGCCCTTTAATTGCTGCTAATGACTGTTTGACTCTGTAGGTAATGACTGTTTTCCCACATGCTCTCATTAGTGATCAAATGATGACAGTGCTCAAATTAGAGGTGTTAATTGTTAATGTCAGTCAAAGCAAGGTGGAATATCAAAGGATGATGCAACTCTTGCTAAGTTGTCCAATGAGGTTAAGATTATTTAAGTTTTAAGTTTTTTGTTTGTTTGTTTGTTTGTTTGTTTGTTTGTTTGTTTGTTTGTTTGTTTGTTTGTTTGTTTGTTTGTTTGTTTGTTTGTTTGTTTGTTTGGGTGTTTTTGTGTCTGTGACCCAGCATTTGTGTTGGAATTTTTCAAATTTTGTTAATTCTTGACTGTTTTGGTTTTTTGAGAAATGGTTAATTAGTTCCCTTGAGTGTTGCCTTCCTGTTGCCCAGGAAGGCAACACTTGTCTCTGGTTTTCCTAGTGTCTTCTATGTTCTCTAAGTCACATCTTTATGTGTGTTTAGTTTTCTTTATTTGTAAAGTTCATCTGTTTGAGTCCTTTTTTTTAGTGTCCCCTTTGGAATCCTGACCGATTCTCAGGCTGATGGGTGGCCATAACGATATCCTCTGCCCTTGATGTGGATGATGCAACCATGAGTAATAACTCCCCGAAGCGACATTAAGGAAAAACAGTGGTAATGTCTCGTTTATCCTCCAGGGGAAGCAGTGTGGAGGAGCATTCATTTACACGCTTGCTACACTATATATTTATACCTTTTAAATTTGTTCAGGAATTGTATAATTATGATACAATCAGCATTTCTATTAAATATTGATATAGATATATGTTTGCAGCAAATAAAATATTCTGCATTCTGTGGTTATTGCTGACTTGTGTTCCTGAACATAAAAGCATAAAATGATTATTTCATTGCACTGCTAATGTAAAATGCAAAATCCATATTTAAACACATTCCCATTGCGCATTAACACGAACGTGCATGTATTCCTTCCTTTTTTTGCCTGTCCCGTTTGGCTCTTTTGCCATCAGAATTATTGTCTAAAGGCGAAGAAAGATGCCCAACAGATTTACTTTACCAAATTGACCAGTTAACTGTCAAACGCTTTTTCTGCATCTAAAGAAAATATGGTAGTTTCAAGGTTTTTACTGTATGAGTAGTCTATCAAATTAAGTAATCTACGTGTATTTGTTGATGAGTGCCTACCTTTTATGAAACCAGTTTGGTCAGGATGAATTAAGAGGGGGGTTATTTTCTCCAGTCTCTTTGAGAGAGCTTTGCAGATTATTTTAAGGTCTACATTTATAAGGGATTTTGGACGATAGCTTGAGGGATATACAGGGTCTTTGCCTGGTTTTAGCAGGAGATTAATGTTTGCAGAATTCATATTTGATGGAAGTCTGCCCTTTTCTTTGATTTCCAACAACGTTCTGTAGAAAACTGGTGCTAGAATCGTCCAGAATTCTTTGTAGAATTCTGCAGGAAAGCCATCTGGACCTGGAGCCTTATTACTGGGCATACTTATCAGGGCTTCCTGGAGTTCACCTGGTGTCAGTGGTGAATCCAGTGTCATTGCTTGAGTGTCTAATAATTTTGGAAGAGTTATGTTGTCCAAAAACTGATCAATTTCCTTTTTAGACGGGTTTATTTGTGGTGAATACGTTTTATAGAAATCCCTGAAAATGTTGTTTATTTGTTTCGGGTCATATACTTCCCAGATGAATCTTGAACAGCACCTATAGTTGTTTTTTCTTTATTTATTTTTAGCTGGTTTGCTAGAAATTGACCGGATTTATTACCATGTTCATAATTTTGTAAGCGTAGTCTTTGTGGTAAGAATTTTGTTTTTTTTTATCAATTATCTCATTTAATTCTAGTTTTGTTTTGCGTATTTTGTTCAATGTTTCCTGATCTTGGTCGCACGCGTAGGCTTCTTCTAGTGATTTGATGGTTTTTTTCTAATTCCTTAATATTTTTGTTTTCTTCTTTCTTTTTGTGTGATGAGAAAGAAATTATTTTACCTCTCAACACAGCTTTACCTGCTTCCCATCAGTGTTGGTCAAGTTACTTGAAAAAAGTAATCAGTAACTAATTACAGATTACTTCCCCAAAAACGTTCAATTTCAATTCAATTCAATTTTATTTATATAGCGCCAAATCACAACAAAAGGCGCCTCAAGGCGCTTCATAGATACAGAGAAAAACCCAACAATCATATGACCCCCTATGAGCAGCACTTTGGCGACAGTGGGAAGGAAAAACTCCCTTTTAACAGGAAGAAACCTCCGGCAGAACCAGGCTCAGGGAGGGGCGGGGCCATCTGCTGCGACCGGTTGGGGTGAGAGAAGGAAGACAGGATAAAGACATGCTGTGGAAGAGAGACAGAGGTTAATAACAGATATGATTCAATGCAGAGAGGTCTATTAATACGTAGTGAGTGAGAAAGGTGACTGGAAAGGAAAAACTCAATGCATCATGGGAATCCCCCGGCAGCCTACGTCTATTGCAGCATACCTAAGGGAGGATTCAGGGTCACCTGGTCCAGCCCTAACTATATGCTTTAGCAAAAAGGAAAGTTTTAAGCCTAATCTTAAAAGTAGAGATAGTGTCTGTCTCCTGAATCCAAACTGGAAGCTGGTTCCACAGAAGAGGGGCCTGAAAACTGAAGGCTCTGCCTCCCATTCTACTTTTAAATACTCTAGGAACAACAAGTAGGCCTGCAGAGCGAGAGCGAAGTGCTCTAATAGGGTGATATGATACTACAAGGTCATTAAGATAAGATGGGGCCTGATTATTTAAGACCTTGTATGTGAGGCGCAGGATTTTGAATTCTGGATTTAACAGGAAGCCAAAACAGGAGAAACCTGCTCTCTTTCTAGTCCCTGTCAGGACTCTTGCTGCAGCATTTTGGATTAGCTGAAGGCTTTTCAGGGAGTTTTTAGTAATCCCGTTACTTTACTGATTACTTATTTTCAAAAGTAATTAATTACTTAGTTACTTTTTAAAAACACGATTTACAACCTGAAGAGGTGATAAAGCGATAGATCTTTCAGCCCAATTCTACTTTTTCTGCATAATCCATCATACAAAATGTAATCAAATGGAAAAGTATCTTTTTTTAACTTGTTTTATCAGTTTTAATCTTTTAACTTTATGCATCAAGCAAAAATAAAATTATATGCAACATTCTCTGACTTGAATAAATTAGTTTAACATTTAAACCTATTTTCTGCACATTGCAGCACATAAAATAAATTTTTTTTGGTGTGTTTACACTCAGTCTTTCAAATAGATGCAAGTAAAACACAGCAGAAAATAAATAAAGTCAAAGACTAGCGGTCCTGTTGCTCTATTTTCACCTGTAAAGCAGGAGTGGGGTAGGCGGAGGTTTACCCTGGTGCAGGTGTGCAGCAGTCAGTTGAAGAATCCGCAAGTTTCTCTGTGAGTTTCCCATTACGTCATAGCTACTCGGTGCTTGTTGGAAGTTTAGGGGTTTTTTCGCTGTAAAAAGAAGTTTTCTTCCCACACACAGCGGACACGAATGTTTTTGTCACTTTTTATGGAATCAAACTCAAAGTAAGGTCAGTACTTCCACGCTTTAAACGCTGCACGCTCATACTCTCTCCCCTCGATATATGATCCATTGTTGTCATTAACGGCGCACTCGCTTACGTCACTGTCGTGAGACATTCTCGCAAAAAAAATCACGGTTTTAGTAACGCAGTAACGCAGCGTTCCTACGGGAAAGTAACGGTAATCTAATTACCGTTTTTGCAATAGTAATCCCTTACTTTACTCGTTACTTGAAAAAAGTAATCAGATTACGGTAACGCTTTACCGGTTACTGCCCATCTCTGCTTCCCATAGAACAGAAGCTGATGTTCCGGGAGTGTCATTATAGTCTAAATATGAAGTCCACTCTTTTTTTAAATATTTAATAAAGTCTTCATCTTTAAGTAGTGATATATTAAATCTCCAGTTTTTTCTTGGCGTAGTATTATTCTTGTGCATTAGTGTTAAAGATACAGGACCATGATCGCTGACAGCTATAGGGTGAATCTCAGTGTCTGAAATGTCGCTCAGCAGTGAGCTGCTGACCAAAAAATAATCCAGACGAGAGTAGGAGTGATGGACATGTGAGAAAAAAGTATATTCCTTACTGGTGGGGTGAAGGGAGCGCCATGCATCGCAAAGACCAAAGTCGCTCATATACTGTTTGATTATATTTGTGGACTGCCAATTACGCTGAGTTCCTGCTGTATTGAGCCTATCCATGTCTTCATTTAGTCCAAGGTTGAGGTCGCCTCCAAGATCAAGTGTGCCATCTAAGTGTTCAGAGAGTGCACTGAAAAAACCGTGAAAGAATGAGGGATCATCAACATTTGGACCATATACACTTGCAATACATAGCTTTTTATCAAGTATACCCATATGGAAAAGATATATATAAATCTTATAAAGTTTGTATCTGTCTTGTGTGAAACTTGTATGAAAAGCATACAAGAGTGAAAACAGATATAAGATCCCTTGAAAAATTATATAATGAAACTTGTATGTTTTGGATACTTACTAAAACAATGTATGAAAGTAATGCGAAAGTGGCCACTTTCATGAGTAAATCATGTAAGCCTTATATGATTTACTCATGAAAGTGGCCACATCTGCCTGCAGTTTTTTGAGTTGGTTAAATATTTTTAACCTCTTTTCTCTGGAGCCAGCTCCATTTATATTCCATGTAATGAACCTCAGTGCACCCATAGATGTTTGTGTATAACTAGGGATGTATGCTGTGTGCGTCGCTTAGACAGGTGGAGAGAATACGTCACTTGTTCATAAATAAAGAGAAGGAGAGAGAGAAAAAATGTGTGGCGAGATGCTCCCTGAGTCTGACTATGTGTTTGCATATTTACTAATATGAGTAGGCTTGGCTTAAGTGTGTGTGTATCTTATATGACTGTGTGCGCTGTCTGACTGATGTAAATGTGCTGCCGTTGAGCGCATGATTGTGCGTGATCGTGTTGTGCATATAATGTCGAAATAAAGGATGTTGTTTGTGGATGAGTCTGGAAGCAGGTGATCGAAGCAGTGAAAGAAAATAAAAAAGAAAGAAACCAAGGACAGGGGTGAGCAGCATAAAAACAAGAGGGGGAAAAGAGAGGAAAAAAAACGAGAAGAAAAAAAAACAAAACGTAAACATTCCAATTAAATCACTGACGGAGAGTGACGGTGTTAATTCTGCTATGAAATCACACTTTAAGATGCGATTTGATACTGGTAAGTTAAACAGATGTTAATGCAAGTTAGTGTGAGTGGATAGGGAAAGGGTGTAGCTGATTCTTATCTGGTGTGAGGTTAATACAGCCACGGAGTGATGTTGGGGTCGCGGTGGAGCTGTCCGTCCACGTACAGCCGGTCCACAGCGATGACAGCGCGGGAGCCCTTCTGGATGAAGCCGCGTCGGATTGGGAAGAGGACCCTGCGTCGTTCCAAGATCTCTTTGGGGAACTGGTCGTTCACGCTGAAGTCCGTTCCTTTTAATTCCCTTCCGCGGCTTTTCACATGTTGCTTTTGTTTGAAGTGGCCGAATTTGACCACGATAGGACGTGGTCTCCCGGCCGTAGCCTGAATGGGGCCGAGGCGATGTACCCGATCGAAGACGATGTTCTTCACAGTGTCCTCCGGCAGCTTCAGGTGGGTTTTGATGACGCTTTTTAGCGTGGTCTCCGCGTCCTCTCCAGCGGCTTCTGGAATACCAGAAAATACCAGATTATCACGCATGCTACGAGCTTGTAGATCAATAACTGCTTCTTTTATTTTTTTATTTTCTCTATTGAGCTGGGTAACATTATCTGTGAGACATTTCACCGACTCCCTTAGCGTGGCATTTTCAGCAGCAAGCGTTTCCACCTGCTGCTGGCTGAACTCCAGGGATTCTCGCAAGCATTTAAATTCCCGGTGAAGAATCTCCACCAAGGACAGCCTTGCGTCGAAACTGGACAATCGTTGGTCGATTGACTCCAGTATGTCGGCAATATCTTTGCCGGCTGGCATCACGAGATCCTCGAAGCACTGATCAATGTAATCTTGGAGAGCCTCTAAACTCTCCCCGTTGTTCTCCAGGGTGTTGGAGATGATTTAGACAAATATTGTTAGTTATAAGACAATTGATAAGTGTATTTGGTAATACTGAAGCTTAAAGGAATTTGTTCATTTCTAAACTACCATTTGTTTTAATTTTCCACCAAAATCTCCAGGGTCTGACGTCAGTTACAACATGAGTCGCTTACCTTGTCCGTCACTTACCTCCATGTCTGACGAACACTACTGCTCCGTCTTGACCAGTAACAACTCCCTTCCACTTGGGGCAGTCCACTCGCTTGTAATACACCTTGTCTGTGGCAAGAATGATGGACCCAACCACATTCTGGCACTTTCAACACTTGATTACAAATCCTCCCCAACATCAGACACTTTCAAAACCTGTTTGAAAACCCATTTTTATTCCTGGGCTTTTAAATCAGAATGAGTTTGTATTACTTTTATTTGTCCTGTTACGAGTTCAAATATTGAGGGTGAGCACAAAAACAACAATGGTCCAGGAGAGTTAAGTCAAACGATGATTTAATGAACACACGCGTGGGGAGATGAACACTGCACACCGACAGCATCGATCGCCGCCCAATGATACACAAGCAGTTGTTTTTATACCATCAGGGTTTACTTTTATGACGCCCCCTCATGCGTCAAAGCAGATACAACACATGCATAAGTTTCAAAAGCACAGATGTTCTGTTGACGACTTTTGACACATTTAAAAGGACATCTTCTCCGTCTCGAGGCCAGGTGCTTCCTATTAATCTTCTAACTCTCGCTTATCTCCTGGAGCAAACTGTCCCTTATGCAGACATCATTTTGCAGCTACAAGCTTTTGCAAACTATTATTTGAACTCTTACCTAAACATGAGTCTAACTACTGTTTGCGTCTCGTGTGTCTCGACCTCAAAATGCACTCGGCCTCACCCCGCCCGTTGACGCTTCTGACCTTTTACCAGACAGAAGCTCTCTGTCTCCTCTATTATCAGAAAACAAGGTCCTGACTCTCTGAAAACAGTATTTCTTATAACTCAGCAGTATAATGCATCATAAACAATATCATTCATTCACAATAAATCAGCAGTCTAATGTAATACAAATCAGTTTAACAAATGTAATAGTTATCACCTTCTTCTAATTCAGGAGAATAATGCAAACTAAAACTACATAATAATTTCACAATCATTAATCAGGGGTATAACATGGCATTAGATAATATCACAATCTCACAATCCTTAGACTACAATGACCTGGATGACTGAGAACCTTCACAGACATTTCATTTGTCTCATTTCTTACTCAAATGTTTGAGGTGAGAAATAAACCGCAAACGAGCAAAATATGGGCGTGTGGTTGGAGGATGTGTTTGTGCATGTGCGTGCACGCGGGGGGTGGGGGGGCAACATTTTTCCTGTAAAAAGTCTGGCAACCACTGCATTAAGCCAAGAAGAGGTCATTATACTAGCAGGAGGTATAAAAGCCGGGCCAAAGTTCAGCACGTGGTTAAAGTTTGTAATCCAGCCGGGGTGTAAATATCACTCAGCAGCCAGTCGTAGAGCTGAAGCATCAACAATTAAGCAAATACAAGTAATCTGCAAAAAATTACAGGTAGTAATAAAATAAACTACTAACTCTTTTACGCTGCGTCCGCACCTACACGGGTATTTTTGAACGCGCAGCTGTTTCGTCCACGTAAACGGCGTTTCGAATCACCGAAAACAGAGATTTTTTAAAACTCCTTTTTTACGTTTACGTGTGGACGAGGAATACAGAGTTCATCACGCAGCGTCACAGGTATGTGCCTTTTTTCACGTCAGCTGTGCGCCACGTTATTGTTTACATGAGATGAATTGCAGAATGGCAGATAGAGACAAAATACTGTTAATCTGACTGTCTGCAGTTTCTACCTCAGAATTAGGGAGACATTCAAAAGGGCTGTTGGGGGGGGGATAAATATATTTTACAGGGTTTATTTATCGGATAAAATACGTTAAATGTCACCGTTATTATTGGCCGGCCCGGAAACAGCGGGGGTGTCCAAGTTCAGAGGCCGCTTCCACCTGAGGACCGGCCTTCGTGGTCTAAAGAAAGTCGGGTAGTACGTCACGAGCTCCCTCGGTGGAGTGAAACTGCCGTCTGCTCCTTGCTATCTCAAATATAACCGGGCGCTGGCGTAAACTCTCGACCATCTCACACTTTCTTTAATCAGTTTTCTGTTTAACGTTTACTCAGCTGTGTGAAAACCCCAGAGGACCCCTCCCAATGGGTTAATAAAATTTAATTTAATCTAATCTAATAACTTGGGAGAAATTCGGGATTCTCCCGGAAAAATCGGGAGGGTTGGCATGTATGGTTGTGGCAACATTAACCTCGTCAAACACCTCAGAGTAAATCATATCACAGAATATAACGAGCGTATGTTGAGACGAACTGAAGAGGAGGACAGGGACAGGTGCTGCTACGGCGAGACAGACGTCTCTCACGGAGTCCTTTAGTGCTGCAGGCAGGCAACGTGTTCAAATAGCAAATAGTCCAAATAACAACTTCAGTTTTTTATTTCTATATGATGAACTCTGCATCATTAAGTGATAAGAACAAGTAATCTGATGTCCTGTAATCATTATGATGGTATAGTTTGAGATACAATAAATAAAATAAGTTTTTGTACAAAGTATCGGATCAGTATCGTCGATACCACCCTGAATATTACTTGGTATCGGATCGGAAAGGAAATCAGTATCACACATCACTAGTGTTCGCACGATCTGCCTGCGCATCCCAACGACTGACCCCCTCCGTCCCTCCCGGGAGGTTGCCATAGTACGACGTGTTCTGACGTCTCTCTCTCTCCCTGTCATTTGGGTTAAAAACACATATTAACAAATTGCTCAGTGATGAACAAGTGCTCAGATCCTTTACCTAAGCAGTGCGCTTTGTCATAACTCATTGACATTCTGTTGTGCAATTGTTATTTACTTGTATTTTATAATTTGACTTTACATACTGCTGGGTGGTTTGTAAAGTTTACAATAACTAGTATTATCATTATGCTATATTTTCCAAGATATATAATAATCTCAAAAGTAATGCCTTGAAGCAGAAAGTAGTAATGCTTTATTAAAACTTAAAACTAAAGTGCAGTGTTTGAATGTGTGTATTGTGTCTACTGTTTGTTAACTCACCATATTCATAAACATCTTAATAATAAATTTCATATTCTATTACCACATTATTTGTGATCAATGGGTTTGCTGGGTTAGGTGTGTGTGTGTGTGTGTGTGGGGCTTTGGCCCCCCACACCTGCCACCAGTATATTTTTAAGCAAGTATTTCTAACTTTATTTGAATATTCAGTTTCCTACCATCTGCTCTTAAAGGGTAATCACCAGGTAACCCGCCCTCCCCCCTCGCACACACATGCACACAAACAAAACACACAGTAGAATTCACAGCCTCGTTATAGTGAGTAAATATTTATGCCATTTACACCACCAACTTAGACAGCTAAGGATGAAGAACCTTTTGTTCTTTAAAGAACCATTTGTAATAGCTAAGGAACCATCTACAAAATAAAAAGGTTCTTTGACGAGAGTGGAGTGAATGAAGATGAGACACAAGTCTTCATAGTGACTCTGGAGTATGCATGTGCATTTTTCATGAAGAAGTTAAAGGATCTTGATGAATTCTTGATTAATATTGTTTATTACAGCTGGTAATAATCAATATTGATACATTATTACAAATAATTGATGCAATTTTTCATTAACAGCTGAAGAAGATGTCAGATATCAACTTATTTTTTCACATTTTGACCTTTACAGTGTATTTGACTAACTGAGGAGTGATAGGATTTTAATTCTACAGTATGTTGGCATCACAAGAGTCAGGCTGCAAAATCTGCAATGTAACTATCAGTTTAACAGTCTTCCTAAACCAGGGATAGAAAAACGCATAGATAAGTGGATTTAGACAGGAATTACAATAAAGTAACCAGACCCCAAAAACTGAAAATTCCACACTGGTTGATGTGTCCTGCCCTGCGAGAGAGGGATAAAAGTAAGGACAGAAACACATCAGAAACACAGCCACAACAACACCAATAGTTGTAGCTGCTTTTCTCTCAGACTTCTTAATGGCAACGTGAACTGAACCCTTTGAAGTAACAAAGGCAACATGAGATCTCATAGCCTGAGCCTGAGACACAGCCACCAGAAATACTCTCATGTACAGAAATATGATCACAGCAGTGGGGCCGATTAAGGTAACTACGACATCAAAAGCACCAGTTATGAAATTAATTACAACTATGCATTCCCCGTCACAAGAATTATACCTGTCTGGCTGCTTCAGAAAGTTGTTTAGTATTGTGCCGTTATACAGCAGTGAACAGGCCCAACACAGACAGACACTGATTTGGACTTTTCTCTCAGTAACTGTGGTGGGGTAGGACAAGGGGTCACAAATAGCTACATACCGGTCAAATGAAATAAGCACCATGTTTCCTACTGAGGCAGATGTGAGAACAAAAGAGGCATAGTAAAACAGTCCACACATGAAGGTGCCCAAAAACCAGCAGCCCCCTAAAAGGAGGATTCGAGGCGGCATCAGCAGGAGGCCAACAAGGAGGTCTGAGACAGCGAGAGAGAGGAGGAAGAGGTTGGTTTGGTTGTGAAGCTGCCTGAGAAGAAAAAAACAGAAAGAAAGATGTAACATAATAAACCTGCAGCAGGTGGAAGGCTACAGTAATGCACCAGTTCTGAAAGTAAAACAACATACAATAAACAATCCAGTGCAACAAAGTAGGGCAAACCTCTCGTTTCCACATCATTCTGAGAGGAGGAGGTCAGAATATAAAATCATTTCAGTTAAATAGTACAAACATTTATCACATCAGCTGTTCCTTTCTAAAAGAGAGCTATTACAGTTTAGTAAAGGCCAAATGTGAAGAGTACTCTGTAGCTAATCCAAGTATGCTCAAGTCAAACACAATATATCACAGTAAAGTTTACTTTAACACCTGAAGTGGGAGATAGAGATGATGACCAGGACGTTGAGAGTCACTGTGAGCAGAGAGATGCAGCAAAGCAGAATGTAGAGAAAAATGGTCTGATTGTGATGTTGCAGCGGCTTCCTACAGGAGGTGTTGAGGAGCTGTGGAAAGCAGAATTGTTGTCCATACACGTTCTCCATGAGCAGAAAGGGAAAAGAAGATGAAAGCTGCTGAACACTGGCACCTTTCTGACTAAAGCTATCCGTGTAATGTGACTTACCTTACTCCTCCTACTCCTTTTCTCCATCCACCACAGAAAATCTCTTGTGTGATATTCTCTGACGCTTTCACTGGAAATGCACGTCCTGAGATTTACTTATGTTTCACAGCTTGACAAAAATAAAAACACACCCATTCCACCGATACATCATTTCAATTCCTGCTGTTTCTCCTGGATTTCAGGCGCACGAGTCTAAGAAGGGATGCCTATGCCTCCTGTCCAGCCACCTATGCTTCTTTTTCTGGGCTCCAAAGACATAATGTCACCAGCATGTCATGGGTCTACCACAGGGTCTTGTGATAAACATTCCCCAAACACCTCATCCAGGTGTCCAAGAAGCATCATATCCAGATGTCTGACCCATTTCACTGGCTTCCTTTTGATGTGAAGGAGTAACAGTTCTCTTCTCAATCAGAATCAAAATCAGAAAACTTTATTAATCCCGAAGTAAATAATGTTGTTACAGTTGCTCCAAGAGAAAAAGAACAGTAACAGACTGAACTAATTAAATAATACAATATATTACAAAGTTACAAAATAAAAGAAATAGGTCTAATATAGCTCAATTACAAATATAAATACCAAAAGTACTGCACAAAGTTCTTCTTTTTTAGTGTCTTTTCACTAGAAAACTAAAATGTCTTTGATATCAGCAGTAGCTCCCACTCGATCCTTGCAAAACCGCACAAGGACACCCAGAAGGCTGTTGTTGATATGCCTTGCATAAACTATTGTCTCATTCCAGGTCAATTCTTCAGCATTCGACTGAGTGAAGCAAGAGGGTGGCTGGCTTGCTGTCTGTTGTTGGGGAGTCGTGGTCTTGGAGAATGAAAAGGTGGTGGAGCTACCCAACTATTTGTTTCATCCTGGCAGAAATGCTTTTCAGCTATATGGAGTAAAAACCTTTTTCATCTGTTTGTGTCTCCCACTTTATCAAACAACCTATTATATGTTCCAGACTTGGAAGAGTTTGTCACTGAGCAACCTTGAGAGCTGAAGCTTTCCTTTACTGGGATGCTGTTTTGACATGGTAAGAAATAGCTTGATTTGCTGTTTCTTTTGAAAACAAACATACTGGACAACTGGACCCTCTGTGTTGGATTTGTGGGCTCCCATCTGGAACACTTGCCTTGGGGGTGTCAAGGCTCGGTAGCCAGCAGTGAGAAATGAAACCAAAAGCAGAGCTTAGTGATTAGAAGATTTTATTTACAGAAACAAAGTACAACACAATGACCAAGAACTAAGGCTATGAAACCGGATTCGAGCAAATGAACTATGAATGTGCAAGTGTGGGGATTATATCATTTTATATCAGGTTGATTCTTTTACATCTTTTTATTTAGCTTTGAGCAGTGTCATTTATTCCATTTATTAAACATAGTTTCAATCAGGTTATTACGCACATTGCATTTGTGCTCATGATAGAGTTGAGCATACAGTCTAAGGAAGGCTCAGCGCCATGTCTGAACTGATATGTTGATGCAATGACCTGCATGCTGTGAATGAAGGCCTAACACGCTTACATACACGTATGAAGTATCATTTCTAGGGTAAAGGTGAAAGACTTTGTCTCTGCTTAGCAACTAGTGATCCGGGGTCCACAGGAAACATCTGGGGGGACCAGACAACCAAATAAGGAGGAAATGCTGTTGAACACGGAAACTTGTTGAACTGTCGTTAATTATAACCTGTACATGTGATGTTTTTTCTGATGCAAGAAGGGGCGTTAACCCTGACATAATAAAACCACGCTGAAAGTATGTTTTGACGGAAGATCTGCATTGACAATATAGAGCTGTATCTTTCCACACACGTGTTTAATAAAATCATTGTTTTGACGCACTTGGACCAGTGGTCGTTTGTCTCACACCTCAATCACGGATCGGGACACAAGCTAGAGTATTAAACACATCTAACATGGACTATGAAACTCCAGACCAGGCAGACATGAGCTTAAACTGGCTGGGTCAGCAGGAAAAGTGTGGTTCAAGAATCAGCGGTCTAGGGCACTGAAACACAGGGAAAGGAGAGTCAGGGTGGTTGTGGGAAGTGGTGAGCAAAGTTCAGCTGAAAACGTCTAAGCCTTAGTTGCCTCAGAAAATGGATATGACTCTGGCCCTTCCTGTAAAGTGCAGTGGTGTTTTTAACCAGTCCAGTTTACTATCAGTGTGTACTCGAGGTATTTATAGCCCTCCACAATGTCCACATCGACCCGCTGGATTGAAACAGGGGTCACAGTTTTCCTGGTCTTCCTGAAGTCCACTATCAATTCTTTGGTCTTTGCCACGTTGAGCTGCAGCTGATTCTGATCGCACCACCTGACAAAGGAGTCGACCACAGCCCGGTACTGTGACTCATCACTCTCAGTGATGCATCCAACCACCGCAGAGTCATCACAAAACCTCTGAAGGTGGCAGGACTCTGTGCAGTGTAGATGGTGAAGAGGAAGGGGTGCCCTTGTGTTGTTGGTCACCTTATCAGACACACAATAAAGAAGACGCACATACTGTGACTTTCCTGTCACATACTCAACAATCCAGGACAAGACAAGCATCCACATTCATTGCTGTTAGCTTATCACCCAGGAGAGTTGGCACAGTGCTCGCCTTCTGGTCCAGTCTTCATGAGCCTGGACATGAGTGAAAGTGACAGGTGGGGGGAGGGGTGTCAGGACTCACAGGAGGCTGTGGCCATGTCCACACTAATACGTTTTCGTTTGAAAACACATCTTTTTGTCTCCGTTTTGGCCTTCACTCCACACTGAGACGGGGTTTTCGGTCAAGGAAAACGGAGCTTTTTGAAAAAGCAGAAACAATTGAAAACGCTGTTTTCACGTGGCCGCAGACTTTTGGAAAGATGACGCATTTTAGTTATATGATGCAGTCATGTGACCAATTAAACTGAGACAGCGGAGCAGCAGTTGTTCTGTTTGCTCTCAGGTTTGACAGCCCTGTTAAAGATTAATATCAGTCTGCACATGCTCCAGAGAGCTTTTCTTTTCCTCGCAGCAACAACTCCACCTCATTGTTAGTCCATTTAAAAAAACTCGGTGCTTTTCCTCCACATTTGGCCAATTTTCAAAGAGCCGGAAAGAAAATAAACGGCAGACAGAAATGAGGCGGGTCGAATCTTCTTACTTTACATGCATGCGCAGGACTGGAATGTAAGCATTTTAGGTCGTTTCAGTGTGGATGCACAACTCTTTGAAAATGATAGTGTGGACGCGGAGTGTTTCAGATTTATCCGGATTAGTGTAGACGTAGCCTGAGGTGCAAAGTGGAGAGAGAGTGGCATGGACTGAAGGATGACTACAGGTAAATCAGGAGGGAGGTGAGCATTTCAATCTGTTGAAAAACACATTCAACTCATTGCCTCTGTTCTCAGCACAGATGGGACGGCCTGACCATAGTGATGGTTTTCATGCCAGTCAACACCTCTCTCACCTAAATGACTGAGCTCCTTACTATGACCATCTTGGTGTCAGCCGGATGTGATAGCTTGGTGAACCTAAGAAAACCACTTCATCTTCAAAAAGCAGTGATAAGATCCCGAGACCCTCAAACCTGGTACCCTTTGCATGTATTCAATTTCTTCAGCCTCCCTCAGCAACTTAACACGGCAGAAGCTGTAAAAGGCAGCAAGGTAAAGCACCGGCACAAACAGGTCACAGTAGCAATTTATTAACAACAACCTTTGTTACATGTACATAAGTATCAAGTCACTGACTGTGTTACAATGTGCATCAAACACAAAGGACACAAACCTGGCTGATGCCCGTAACCAGGGGAGACTCCTACATTCTGCTACCCAATCACTGGAGAGTCAACATCGGTCCTCCAGCATCAGAGGTATTTACCCTCCACCATTATCCCACTGCACAAACAACAACTGCTGCCACCAACACCAACAGCTATGAAGTGTTTTAAAAAACCGATACTGTGTTATACAAGTTGTTATGTTAAAAATAACAACTTGTGTCTCAAATTAAGTACATTTTACCACCTGACCTGGATCAAACACCAGTTTGCTTTTCGGGCAAACTTCACAGATGACAAAACAACTGCTCTATGTGCAGTAAATGCTCCGTGTAAATGACCTGTATTTGTAACATTTGAGAAATTAGATTACAGCAGATTTGAGATTATCCATACATGTATAAACACACAGAGTACACAATTCTTAAAAGGAAAAGGAATACATGCATATTCATCTACAAGCATATCTAAAGCTACTGTAATCCCCTCTGAAAGGCTACACGGTGTCCACAGCATCTTCTCACTGGACCAGTACTCGGGCCGTTGTCCTCTGTAGATCAAGACCACAGAGAGGCGAGAAGGGAGGGAGGCTTTCATAACCCAGTAGCTGACGGGTGGCGGACTCCCAGCTCAAACCAAACTCTAGCCGACAATAGACACAGGGGTACTGTCGGTCAGCCCAGCAAACCCAGTCCACCGCCTTCTTCACCTGCTCCCATCGTTCAGGCCTGAATGAAAAAGACAGTCACAGTAGTGAACAACCTTGTTAAAACCATCGTGGTGCAAATATTTCCAGACCTGCATTTCTAAAGTCATGCAAGGCATAGTGAAATAAGCTTCATTAATACATCAAAGCACATTTTGTACAAAATGTTTTTCAAGCTTAATTTCAGCTGATTTGTAACAACTGCAGAGAAATTTTACTCTAAGCTGTTGTGCATCCTGTGTTGGACAGACCTGGACTGAGAAGCTTCTTCCAGACAGAACAGGGTGCGGAGCAGTTTGCCTTCTTCCAGTTTGTCCACTTTCATCAGCTGCAGAACCAGAAGAGTCGCCACCAGCCTCAGGATATCTTTGTGGGCTGTCACGCCTTCAAACACACATGCAAAAAAGATCCCAAAGTAAATCACAAAATGGTCCTTTTATAACCGAAGTGTTCCAGACGCAACGTCCAGACGAACAGAATCAACATAATGAATCAATCTCAAACAACAGCTGCCCATTTAAACGTCGCGCTGGGGAATAATCTACAGGTTTAACATGTGCCTGATTTTTTTAAAGAAATAATGAAAAATAAGGTTAATTAACATCTGAGCTCCTAGAAAACAGCATATAACGGGTTATGGATGAAATCCAATAGAATGACGCTTCTGCCATGTATTCCAGCCCTAACCTGATCCCAAACCATAACCAGCACTTCAATGACGTTGGATCGTGTTTTCCAAAGCGAGTAAAACAAACGTGTAGATACATTCCAAATGGTTTCCTCATTTTTCCGATCTCGTAATATAGGGACGTGTTGAGTGATCGGAAGCGTAATATATCGATGATTTGTCACTTAGCGCAAAATGTTGCGCTTTGTGAGTGAGAACGTGTTGGTATAAAATGGTTATTGCAAAATTTTTCTTACAGACATCGAGGTAAAGGGTTAAGTGTGAGCTCATAATAATTATAAAACTAAGTAAATTTATGTTTTTAGTAAACTTACAATAACTTGAAAAACAAGAAGCACTCAGAGCACAAATCTGTGCACCCATCAGTCTCTGGGCTTTATTTAAAGGACCAGCATCGGCTTTTGTTGGGAACCACTTTGTTTTCTGCTCTTTGTAAACTTTAAGAAGTGCCATGAAAACAAAAGCAAAGAATTAGGTTTTATTTATGTGGATATGTGTCATTTCTTTTTACTGTTTAGTACTACTTAGGTCAGACCTCAAATGTAACATGATGCTGTAAATCTTTATATGGCACTTTATGTACTTTAACAAAACACACATGTAAGAACTGCAGTTTCTAAGTTATTCGAGGCTTTTTGTCAATTTTCCACCAATAAATCTTAAGTTGACCTTAAAGACCTTGGTGGATGTGAGTCACATTTTATATGCATTGTTAACATGATCCCAAGTAAGCATACATACTTGTTAACTTTCATAAAACTTGAAAGTACAAAGCTAGTTTTTCCACCTCCAGATCAGAATTGAACGAGCTCTCACCGAGAGAATGGATGCCTTTGTTCTTCAGGAACACGTTGGCAAACAGGTCCACGTTGACATTAAGTAGTTCCCCCAGCTCTGTGGTTAGTTCCCAGTACCCTTCCTACAACACGCATAAAAATAACGCCATTATATCAAAGTGACATTTACATTTTTTCCAGTTGCATGCACTCAGAGTACAAAGGTGTGGGTTACAGTTTTGTCCTTGGTCATTTTAATAATTCTGTCCAGCTTTTTTGAGCCTTGCTAACTCTACCAAAGCACAGGAGCTAACCACATGAAACGTTCACTACGATAAAACACTTAACTCTATGACCAACTTTGAGCATCACTGTCATGACATATATTACCAGTTTAATATCTGTGATGTAGATTGACAGAAACGTGGCTGTTTTATCTGTTTTCTGATAATTAACTGGATACCATTTGAAAAACTGCATTCTGGGTAAACGTGATAGCAAGGTCTTGTTTATATCCCCATTATGATCCCACACTCATCATTAGCTGCGATTCTTTCTGCGTCAAAATGATTTTCACCCCTCGGCTGTAAAAGTGTGATGGGGTACCGTCTCCACCCTGCTGGGCAGGTGGGCAGCATGGGCACTTGAGCTTGTGAATGCAGTAACTCAAAAACAGGTGCAGCCACTACAAACCTCAGACCAGTTTGAATACCAGTGGCCTTTAGTATAAGGTAAAGGTTGGAGGTCAAGTTTTCTGGAAATCTTGTGAATGTGACGAGTTGAGAACGAGGTGAGGTAGAATTTTCAAATTGATACGACAGGTGTGTCTACAAGGAGGCAGAGGGGCATCACTGGAAGCTTTCTTTATATATTCCTATCATAAAACTCTGAAATGTAGCTTAAAGTTTCAAAACAGTGGATGTTTGTATGCTCTGTTAATATCACACAGACTAAAACCCTAGTCTGAGCCTAACCTGACAGTTATGTTTAACCTCGTAAGACCTGAACTCTTACACGGCATTTTTAATTTCTCTTCTCGTTATTTGGGCTGATTGAACCTGATGAATGTAAAAACAAAGAATTATGTGATTCTTTGTTTTTACCAAAATTTTGTATTTTGGTCTAGACAACCCAGAATATGATGTCCACATGTGGACGCCAGGTCCTAGGAGGTTAAATTCTCTGTGTTAGCCTTGCAATACACTAGCAGTCTCTCCAGGGTCTACTCCGCCTTTCGCCCCATGACAGCTGGAATAGGCTCCACCCACCCATGACTCTAACAATGACAAGTCCCATAGAAATAAAACAGATGTTAACAAGTGATTCAAGTAAAAAAATTAAGCTTCCTTCGCAGTTTTAACCTGTCAGAGAGCCAAAGGAAGCTGTTGCTTTGTCCGAGTGATAAACAGCTATGTTTGCTTAAGTGAACCCAAGACTATAAAACCACAAAAAGCTCACTGAATGTTGCATCTGGAAGATCTTCATCCATTTGAGCTTCAGCGCTTCAGGAGATTCTGCTGCATTCAGTCTAGTTAACATACAGTCATTTCCATCTGTTAAACAAACACTTCTCATAGTTAACAAACAGAATGTGTGTAGAAATGTTCAGAGACTCACGCAGCTGACTGATGACGCAGGACAGGGTTAGTCAGGAGATCCTGATGACCAACGACGAACATTTGTCGAACATTGCCCTGAGCTTCAAGTTCATGGTGAGGTTGTGATGCACTCGTAACTTTGCGTGAACGATAAGAGGGAGCCCTTCCTCTGAGATGAAGCCGAGCGGCCTTCTCAGGAGCCCATGCAGGGCCTACAGGAACATCATTGTCGGAACAGGTGGGAGGTAAAGAGGACGCAAGATAAGAGGTTGTTATCCTGCAGGGGCCCCTAATCCGCCTTAATGATTTTAAGCACAAGTCCGGTTTTGGTTGGTGCTCTAAATCTGATGGAGCTGACGTCACAGGAACCACTGTAGATCCCGGAGCACCATCATAGGTGGAGCTTGAGCTACCAAACTGAGAGTGAAAGCCACTGGAAGTAAACTTAGCTGACCCAAAAGACGGCCCTCTGTCTCTGGCAGTCTGTGCAACAAACAGAGGAGCCGTTTCATCAGATTCAACAACCATCTGAGACGGTACTGCTGCAGGAGCAGTGTCAGGAAGACTCCCATTTGTGCTGAGGCCGCACAATTCAGGAGGCAAATAGGACATCTCACGAAAGACTTTACTCTTAAACTCGGGTCTTTTCCCTACCTTCGCTTCCCGACCATATATTTGGAGGTGAGGTTTTGCTTGGTGCTCTAAATCCGCTGGAGCTGACATCTCAGGAAGTTGTTGTCTGAAAGACGGACGCCTGGCTGCTATGTCTTTGTATTTTACAGGCTTTTTACAGGCCCTGTAAGAAACGCCTTCAACATACTCAGATGAACTCTGTTCTTCCTCATCAGACACAGAATCAAGTGCACTCAGTACCCGATTACTCATCGCTGAAGGGTAACCTTGAGTGTGGAGTGATGACCTGCTAATCTGAGTGCTACAGCTCTGAATTGGAATATCGATGTCCTTCACTGCCTGACTGTCTGATGATGATGAAATGGCAAATGAAAATGAATCCATGGATTGACTACGAGGATAGTCACCACAAAATGAAGAAGGGATGGACAGTCCTTGTGGAATAAGTCTTGAAACACCCTCTGAAGCACGCTTCATAAAAGAAGGAGGCGGAGGTCTAGAAAAAGAAAGGAGGGGAACATCGTCTGAAGCACCCCCCTTAAAAGAAGGAGGCGGAGGGGGAGCCGGGTGTCCAAGAAAAGAAAGGTGGGGAACATCGTCTGAAGCACGCTTCATAAAAGAAGGAGGCGGAGGGGGAGCCGGGTGTCCAAGAAAAAGGTGGGGAACATCGTCTGAAGCACGCTTCATAAAAGAAGGAGGCGGAGGGGGAGCCGGGTGTCCAGAAAAAGAATACATTGAAGCAAGCTCCTTAAAAGAAGAAGGAGGTGGAGCTGGAGGAGAGGAGTCGGGACTCTATGAAAGGAGAGAAATAAGCAGAAATTTAAACTCCGACTCTACAAACCTCTAAATGTGTTGAGATGAATTCTATCAGAAATACTGTTGGTAATGTCTTTTGACAGGTTTCACAATATAAGAAAAGTTCTACATCAACATTAACTCAACAAAAGAATCACATAGTTTGTTTGCCTGCAGGACATCTGCTACATGCCATTTAGATATTTCTGAAATTGAACTGAATTGATTATTGTTCCATATATTTGTTAAATTTCTTGAATTTGTTTTACTGAATGTGCAGCATCAGCGTCTTAGTGTAAGGGGACTAACCGTGAGTGAACCACAAATCTCAAACAAACCATCTTCCTCCTGCAGCAGCAAGACAAAAGCATGAAATCATAAACGTCAGCATTTGTGAAGATTGCAGCAGCAACACAGTCAGTACGATCAATGACATGATGATCACATGTTTAGTAAAGGACAGGAACACAGATGTGTTGCTCCCTCGGCCACTGAAACAAAATCTTTGGCAAAACTACAGCTCCAGTTTATGCGCATGAGGACTAGTCATGTATGAACAACAGTTTAAAAAATTCATACCAAAGAGTATGCCTCTATTAGGTCTTCATCATCCTCGGGAGAAATCCAGTTAATGTAGGGAAGGAAGTCCACATCTTCCTCTGCAATCAGCTTGGGGATGTCTGTAAAACCAGGCTGTGGTTGCTCTGAGTCCTAAAAATAAGATCAGTTAAATAAATATTTGATAAAAAAGCTAAAAGAATGGAAAACAAACTGTAAATGTGAAAAAGGCTGATTTGACAAACCCGTTCCTCAATGGCCACGAAGCTGGTAAACTGAGACAGGATGGAAAACTCTTTGCTTAACTCGATGATGAAGGACTTCAACTCTGCTTTCTTACCCTGTAAAAGTAAAAAAGTCAGTTTCCAGAGTTTCTCCCTCACAGCCCACCCAGGTATGCTAACAATCAGCCTATCGTCACCTCTGAAGATATCCATGAGGAATGCACTGTTAACTAGAGAGCCTAAGCCAACTTCTGTCAGTTTGGACAGCAGTGGGAACGAATGGGATCATTGTCCTGCTGCTTGACATCATTTAGGCCAGAGATAAGCTGTTGTACAGATACAGCCACTTATACAGGCTGCCTTATTCCTGACAGGCCCATGACAGGCACCTGGTGGGTCCATGGCCAAGTACCGGCTGATCCGTCATGTAATAATATCCCCCTAAGGTGGGAAGTAAGTAAGAAGTAAGTACAAATACTTTGTTACTGTAATGAAGTACGATTTTTAGGTATCAGTACTAGTAGGGCTGGGCCGTATCATACCGTTCACGGTAACACCGGTGTAATGTTGGGCAATGATAGGAAAATGAAATATGGTGATAGAATACGGGTCAAACGCGCATGCGCAGTGCCTTTGTTTTCATACGTACATGGCGGAAAAAGCATGATGGTGACAGAGAACGAGAAGGGCGAAAGCGGATCGTTGAATGAAACTGATGAACCTGAACTGGTTTGTAAACATGCTGCAGCTTCACTGGTGTGGAACTGGTTTAGCTTGTCCTTCTAAAAATTTATTTAGAACTACAAATTAAATTTCTTTTAGCAATTATTGTTTTTTTTAATGTCCCAATTCCAACCCTGCTCCTTTACCCGGGCTTGGACCGGCAAAAGTGACCCGAGATAGGCACTCTGGTGTAGTTACAGTGTGTGTGTGTGTGTGTGTAAGTAGTTTTAAACCTGATCCACAAAACAGCATAACAATAAGAGAACTGACTGCGTTACAGTCAGGGCGGGAGCAGCGGCTTCGCTCATGCGTGATTCATTTGCAGTTTGGACGCACAGGTGTGAACGTCTCCCGCCCTGATAGCAGCGGGGGGAGCACTATCCTCCGCCCGTGAGCGCTTTGGTATGGGTGAGGTGCCCACGGCAGCACCGCTGCTTGTTGAGAAGAGCGATACATACTTTCACGTCAAAAAGTGGTCATTAGTGATGTGCGATACCACTGATTTCCTTTCCGATCCGATACCAAGTAATATTCAGGGTGGTATCGACGATACTGATCCGATACTTTGTACAAAAACTTATTTTATTTATTGTATCTCAAATTATAGCGTCATCATGATTACATCAGATTACTTGTTCTTATCACTTAATGATGCAGAGTTCATCATACAGAAATAAAAAACTGAAGTTGTGCTATTTGAACATGTTGCCTGCCTGCAGCACTGAAGGACTCTGTGAGAGACGTCACCCTCTCCTCCTCTTCAGTTCACCTCAACATGCGCTCGTCATATTCTGTGATGTGATTTACTCTGAGGTGTTTGACGAGGTTAATGTTGCCACAACACTTCACTTTCATGCCACATGTATTGCAAACCACGTCTTGGCTGCTTGTGGAGGTAAAATACGTCCACACGACTCCAATTACACTCAGCCATTGTTGTGAGTGCGCACGCCAGAGGCTGCCACACATTTATACAGCCGTGTTTCACACATGACTATGAAAGGCGGAAGGGAAAATAGTTCCTTCCAAACATAGACAATCCAAATGTTATAGTTTCTTTCCAATGTGTTCCTGTTAATGATAAACTACAAATTTACTCTAAAGTACTAAAATACCGATATTTTAATGTGAGAATCGATTCTAGAACATAAACGATTGGTATCAGAGGAATCGATATTTCAGGATCGATCTGCACATCATCTGTCGTCATAAATAAGTCTCCAATAACAACAGAAAAAGTCACCAGATTTGTCGCTAGTCACTTTTTAGAAAAAAAAGTCGCTAAGGGGGTCTGAAAACTCGCTAAGTATAGTGACAAAGTCGCTAAGTTGGCAACACTGGTCGGAGCATTACGGCTATCGTAGGCGGAGCCTCGCGGAGTGATGTGTACTGTGCTTCAACATGATATTACCGTATTGTGTGTGTATGACCTCTTTTTAAGTTCAGTGGATGTTATACATGGTTACGCTGAGGATGTGTCGTTCAGTTTCCACCGGAAATGCCTTTTGGTTAAACTGTCAGCGAGGAGTTTGCACTGTTACGTTTTTATACAACTTTGATGCAGATAAAAACAGCTGCTTGTTTAAGTGAAAATACATTGATGGGGTTTTTTTGCACTAATAAAGTTGTGGAGTTTTAAAGTGTTTTGTCTGGTGTCAATTATATCGTCAGTTATATCGTTATCGCAAATTTTCAAACGTATATGGTGATAAATATTTTTGGTCATATCGCCCTGCTCCAAGTACTAGTTTATCAGTAGTTTATTTTCTGACTGCTTTTTACTTTAACTCTCTACATTTCTAAACAAATATATGTACGTTCTACTAGGGACCAATCCAATATACAGTATCGGTCCGATCCTGACCTAAATTACTGAATCGGATATCATTTCCAGTTTCTGGCAGGCTGGAGCTTTGTTGGGTCGTTCCTGAACATCCTTACAAACTTCCTCTCATCTGAGGGGTTGTGTCTTCTTCCAGACCTTGGCAGAGTGGTGACACATCTGAATAATAATGTTCACCTGAACTGATGGTGCTGGAATCTGTAGTTGTTTAGAAAGGTCTCCAAGAGACCTTCCCAATGTGTCCAAATCTACAATTCTTCTTCACTGAGTTCTTTTCTGTTCTTCTACTGGTCAATCTAATCAGTGCTATCAAACACAACTTTATAGGCTGGTAAAGATAAGCATAACATCATTTTACAGCATCACTAAAATATGCTATAAGAAATGATTAACAGTTCACAATGTAGTACGAAATAGTACGAACATAATGTCCATGATGAGTAAACCTTTGACCACAGCTGTATTTATTGTAATAAGGATTTTGAAACTAAACTGAACTGGAAGAAAATTTGAAGAACAATAAAATACATATATCAGTAAAACAACAACAACAACTACTGTAAATTTCAATCTTTGGTCTCACTTATCTGCAAAGTACCTCGTGTTCAGCTTCACTGGTGTCCAGGTTCCCGTCTTCATAATCCCTGATGACGGCCCTCGCGGTGAGCTTGTGAAGAAACTAAACACATGACATAACAATTACCTCACTGTCCTGTGATGGCAGTCAGCCTGCGTGAGGATTGCAGGCTTAACAAGTGAGATGTATGCTCATACAGCAGCTACTGTTGAGTGTCAGTGTGCGTTCTTACTGTGCCCTTTGTTTTCTGCAGCTCGCTGGTTGACACCATTGTTTTGAGCTCCTGACCACTCAGATTTCCCAGGAGAGTCGCCTGTGTTAAAACAACGGCATTATCATTATTGTCTAACGGTGTTGTGCTGTAACTCTTTAATCAGGTCAAAAAGCCAGAGACTGCAAATTAAAATAAAGTTCAAATATTTTGCTCTTCACAGTTTCTAAGTCAGCAGTCACACTGATGCAGATTAGTGTTAACTCATTTGTTCTTCCCCTCAGGCCACTCGCAGTTACTGTTCAGCTGGTAGAAATATAACCACGCCTGAAGTTTCAACCAAAGCATTACTAACCAAAGAATAGTCCATCCATCCATCCATTCGCTTCCGCTTATCCTTTTCAGGGTCGCGGGGGGTGCTGGAGCCTATCCCAGCTGTCATAGGGCGAGAGGAGGGGTACACCCTGGACAGGTCGCCAGTCTGTCGCAGGGCCAACACACAGGGACAGACAACCATTCACACCTAGTGGCAATTTGGATTATCCATAGAATAGTGACAGAGTGAAATTAGGTACTGGGAATAAGTTAAAGATCCACTTCCAATGTCTGTGAAGGTTCTCAGTCATCCAGGTCATCGTAGTCTAAGGAGCTTGCAAAGAAAAGTGTCTGGACTTCTTTAAGTTGCTTGAAGACGTTTCACCTCTCATCCGAGAAGCTTCTTCAGTTCTAAGGTCAAATGGTGGGAGTGGGAGTGTCCCCCCACAGAGGGACAAAAGGACCCCCTGATGATCCTCTAATCGCTTGAGCCAAGGTGTGAAACTGGGTGTGGGTCCCAATCAGCCAGAGTTTCGGGTGAGCTCATTGTGAAATCTGGCCCCACCTTATCATGCGAATTCCTGAGGTCAGATGGCCCAGGATGTGAGTGGGCGTTAAGGCGTCTGGGGAGGGATCTCAAAACTGGATTATAGTTGGCAGAGAGTTGGTTTCATAAGCCCCGCCCTCTGTTCAAAGCTGGTCACTCACAGTGGACATAGATGCTTCTTTCACTCCTCTTTCAAACCATCTGTCTTCTCTGTCCAAAACGTGAACACTGGCATCCTCAAAGAGTGACCTTTGACCTTTAGATGCAGATGGACCACCGAGTCTTGTCCCGTGGCGGTGGCTCTTCTGTGTTGTGGCGTGCGTTATGAAGTTGCTGTTTGGTCTCTCCAATGCAGAGGTCTGAGCATTCCTCGATACCCTGTACAGCAAACACTACAGTGTTAAGCCATTGTTGGAAACTGGAATTGGCTGGGCGGCGCTATGAATTCTGGGATATGGCGGGCCACGAAGGATACACCGACCCATTCTTGAAATCTGGGGAAAAGGAGGACGCATTTGTCGGCCGGATTCAGAGGGGTCTACGAATTCGGACAGCCTTTGCTGCGTCGCTGTGATGTTAAAAGGTCTACAAATGCAGCCTCAGGAGGATGCAGCCTACGTTTTGGGACACAGCTTATGCCACTTATTTATGTGCGAATGTGTAATAATGAAGAACATTAAAACATTACTGTTGGCCACATGTCGGGAAAGTTATGTGACATTAGTGATGTTTGTACTAACTTGGTTTTAAAACCTTTACTTTAAAATATACGCCGTTCAATAGTCGACCTTCATCTTACAGAGAATGTGATGATTTTGTGGATAATTAAAGTCAGTCATATATCCACAAACACAACAAGCTGAAAGTCAGTGATGCTGCTCGGTTTGCAGTCCTGAACATCACGGCACAAGCAGGATTCACTGCACTGTTAATGTTAGCTGTGTTATATTGCTGCCTCTGTTCGGTGGTGTCGAGCCAAACGGACTTTAACGTGTGTTTGAACGAGCTGACGGTTCACTCGTTAAGCTGAAAGAAAGATGCTTTAATCACAGCAGTCACACATGTGTCCACTGCACCATCTGGAACTCTTCTTGTTTACACTCGTAATAACACAAACACTAAATCCTGCTTCTCTGTGCTGTTGTGTAGCAGTGTGTACACCTGAGACTGTCACCTGTCTGTCTGTCCTGCACTCTCTCTCTGTTTCTTTCTCTCTGATTGTGGAATAAAAGTATGAACATGTGTTTATAAGTTACACTTGTGTTTGAATCCTGCAGCTTATCACACATTTGATTTCCATGTGTGACGACTGCAAGTGTCCAGAGTGAGGACAGACTGAGGGAGCCACTGCTGCACATCATCTGTGAGGCTTTGCACCCCTGATGATCCACCAGGACAAACTCAGCAGTGTGTGAGGAAGAGGAGGAGGAAGAGCCAGCAGCAGCTGACAGATGGAGAGAATAGACAGACTGTTCCCTGTTTGTGAAGGACTGCTAGGAAAGTTTAACATAACTGTCTGTGCTGAATCAGTCTTATTAGGTAATGTTCAAATAATGTGATCATCCCAGTGTTTCCAGTGTGGGAGAAAGTACTCAGGGCCTTCAAGTTACACACTATGAAAGGCAGCAACAAGTTTAATGTTCAGAAACCTAAAGTCTGTATCAGCAGCAGAATGGAGCTAAAATAAATGTTGGTTTCAGTTCTATGAAGCTTTGAGTATTTTGGATCAGTAGCTGCTGTGTTTGTTGCATCATATTGCTGTAATTGTTTATATGCTTTATATATTCTGAGCTAAGTTGATCTATAGTGTTACATCATATTCTATAAGGATGTTATGTGTTTGTATACTTTCTGCCCAGTTTGACCCATTTAGCAGACGTCAGCCTGTTTAAGGCTCTGATATCTATTCTGTGTGACTTACAGCAGTTATGACATGGTCTGATTTTCTCACCCAATAAAGGAATATTTCATATATCAGTCTACTCTTCATTCTATCAGACACAGTTATCACAGCTCGTACATTTGCTTTTTACACATATATGTAAGCATTGAGCCAAATTTAGTAATGCCAACATATTAAACGAACAATATTTGTCTCTTATAATACATCTGTATACACACTGTCACAGATACTTACTTGTCTTTGAGTGAAGATTTAAGGAGACAGGAAATATAAATAACTGCAACTTGAATCTTTACTGAGGCTCAGCGTTTGGCACAGTTCAAGCTCACTGCTGTAATAACTAATAATGGTGAAAATGATAACTTTAATATATTCACCATATTATATTTATATTACCAAGGTGAGATGAGTCTCATGAACAACATTAGCTAGTAAACAGCTAATCTTAGAACTACAGTTGGATACAGAAATGAAGCCCAGCAATCATGTTTTACAGCATCGGGGTCTCAGCCTCAGATACTTATCAAATCAAAACATCTCATAAAAACAAACAAACCAACAAAAAAAGTCTCCTTGTTAAGCTTGTGTGTCCTGAGTCTGAGTTTCGCTCTGTGTGTTTCCTGTTTTATTTTGATAGTCCTTGTCCGACGTCAGTGTTTCCACTTTAGCCAAGATAAAGCTGCCTCTTTCAGTTCACCCTGGTGTCTGTGAGTTCTGCGTTTGGGTCCAATCCTGTCTGCCACACAGCAAATCACAACACTGCCGATCATATTCTCACTTGTTACATGGACATTTTTAGCAGCAGCAAAACGTACTTTGTACATTTCTAAATGTAAGATGGCGTCACATGAACAACACGAGGCTCAGTGTCCCTCCAGAATCTGCCTTTTAGCGGGTTGTTTTAATCCATTTTTGACCGGATTCTTCATCCAGAATTGCTGTGCGTTGCTGACCTACAGCAGACAAGACCTTCTGGACATTTGGACTCATAACTCCAACAGTTTTATCGCCGATCTCCGACTCATCCCAGAGATCTCCAGAACACCGGAGGTTGGCTGAACAACAGCTGCCCGGACAATATGCTACTGAGTTAGCAGGACGCTACACACACCGAGCCGACAGGCTAGCAGATGACTCCGGCAAGACCAGAGGTGGAGGTTTGTGCACTTAAGAAAAAAAAGAGCCGTCAGGTGCTAAAAAATAAACCTTGGACTCAAACTTTGAAAGAAAATGGTGTCCGTTACAACTTATGTCTAAAGGCTGGAGCCGAACAAAAACTCCCTGATAACGACTGTTTTGACTGTTCTTCCCACTCTATGCAAGGAACCTGGGTTGGCTGGGTTTACTTAGCCTGATAGGGCGAAGGACACTGTCTCAGCTGAACTATGGACACGCACACACTTACACTGATAAGCACTCACACATCCCCCCTCCCCTTCCAACGCCTTCGATGCTTGTTGCCTCCTGGGAACACGAGGCGGGTCTGGGCTCGCCCTGGAGAGTCGGCACAGTGGCAGGATGGCTGCTGTGTTGCCTGGGTGAACTCCTTATCCCCTACCCAACCCTGTTGCTGGTCACGTGCTCCATAATGTTGTACTGTGGACATTTATGTGCTTTCTGTGCAGAGGAGTTTTTGTTTCCTGTTCTCATGCTGTCCTCCTGTAGCCCAGCATGAGCAGAGGTCTCTTTTTTTCCTCTTGTACTTTCCCATTGTAGTGTACATTTCAGTGTTTTCCTGTAATGCAACCGTTCTCCGACTTGTATCCCCATGTGATGTCTGTGTAGTGTGTGTAAGGTCGGGGGCGGGTTCATTCCACTGCAGGGCGACCTGTATAGTTTCATGCATCGGTTAAAACACTGGAGTCCAAGTAAAGGACGCCCAGCTGGAAAAGCTTCACACAAGTAAAGTTGTTCGAGATTCACAGAATTTACAGAAAATATTAAATTTTTGTGATTTATACCGTTGTCAGGACGATAAATGTCTTATAACGGGATATTAGATTTTTGTCATGTCGCACAGCCCTACTACAGCCTTATAGTTATTGCATATTCATAACATACCTTCATACCGTGTACACTGTAACACACCCATAATAGACCCATTTTTGTAATATATCTTTATTATTGCTGATATATATTTTGTAATATACCTATATCATGGCTAAAGCACTTCTGCATGGATGCAAACTGCATTTCATGATATGTGCAATGACAATAAAGTTGAATTCTATTCTTTTCTATTCTAAAAGACAGAAAAGAAGGAAAAGGCAGGGCTGTGTTCAGAGAGTAGAGAAGCAGCTTACCTGAGTACAGTGTGGCACAAAGCCATAAACCAGAGTGTGACAGTCATTGAACAGAGCATGCAGCTGCTTGGGAGCCTGCAGAGGTGGACTTGTTGGGCTGAACTGCTGCCACTTGACAGACACTGAACTGCAGCCAGGAGATGCCATACGCTTCAGCTGACAGGCCACCTGTAAACAAAACAGACAGAGAAAATTTTGGATTTTATTTACGATCTTCTTATAACGAGTCAACAACTGAATAACAACAATTAACAGCTGCTTATGTATGACATGAGCGCTCACCTTCTCTGCCCAGTTGTGTTTGGTTTTTGTGTCGAAGAACTCATAGGCTCCGCCCCCTGCTTGAGCCAGGGCTCTCAGCATGTGTTGGTTGGCCATTGTGCTAAAATCATCAGACACATAGATATACTTTATACATATTTAAAAGATCAAATGGATCAAATCAAGAAGAAGCTCAGTGTGCAGAGCATCACAGCGTCCATTACAATGATCCGTGTTGTTCATGTTGTTATTCAGGCCTTGTGCTTTGTAAATTCACGTCTCTTACTGGTGACTGTACCGTTTAAACAGCAGGACACACTTTAATGCGACAGTATACAGCTGTGGGCAAACGTTTACAAACTGTGTACCCACTTCTTGTTTTTTAAGCTCATTAAAGATGTAAACTGTATAATAATCTTGGAAAACGAGCGGTTCAGAGAAATCATGAAAGCCTACTGTTACCATGACGATCATGTTCATGATAAATGGATGTAAACTTGTGACCACAGCTGTAGGACGACACAGCTGTGTAACACTTAAAAAAACAACAACTCTCAAATGACATCCTGTACTTGTGTACAACTTAGCTTAGAGAATAACTTCACAGGGCAACTATTTAAACACAAGGCTGCTACACAGTGTATAGATGATGCCCTGGGGGCATCTGTGGCTACAACTGTAGCTGCCTCCACCAGTGTGTGAATGTGAGAGTGAATGAATAGTGGCATTGTAAAGCGCTTTGGGTGCCTTGAAAAGCGCTATATAAATCCACTCCATTATTATTATTATTATTATTATTTTCCCACTCAGAACCCTTTTCAGACCTGAGGCCACAGGTGAAGAGGCGACTGTGCTGAGCATCGTCTCTGAGCAGCTTCAAGGTGAGCTCGGTGTTCTGGATGTGGCCGTCCGACAGCAGCAGCAGGTTCCTGATGCCGCGCGATGGAGGCAGCAGGCTGAGCGCTCGCAGGGGACGCCACAGCTCAGTGCCTCCCCCTAATGGAGCGGAGTGCTAATAGGAAAGAGAAGAATCGAGCTTGTTCAAAACTCTCTGTTGAGTTTGGCTTTAAACACAACATTACCAGTGCCATTAACATCAAAATATATTCACTAATACAACACAGTCACATTATAATAGAAGCTATACATAGAAAATCTGTGGAGGGAGCCGAAGGTTTTAGTTCATCAGCCACAAAACATTTCTGACTTGGAGAGGATGTGCAAACATGAGCGGGACAAACTGAGATGTGTGCAAAACCTGCAACTGCACGACACGCCTGACCTCTGTGATCACCAGAGGATCAAATACTTTTCCCTTCATGAAAATGAATGTGTAACGTTTTTCAAATGCATTTTTCTAGATGCTTTTCCTCATTGCTGTCTTTCACTGTTCACATGAACCCACCATAGAAACTGATCATTTCTTTGTCTGTGGGCAAGTTGCAAAATCTTTTGACGTGTTACTGGAGTCATAAAAGCAAAAACATGTAACAAACTGTAATAAAGGCCAATGTCCACCATTAGTTTCAGAGCTCATCACAGCACAGAAACAGCTTTAGTGGAGGTTACTGTCATGGCCTGGGTCTAAGTAAGCTAATGCATTTTTTGTATGTTTATTTTATATGTTGTGTTTTTGGTGGTTTTCCTCCTCCTCCCTGTGTGTGTGGTCATACGCGCTCCGGGGTACTTTGGGCCACTGAAGGGACTGCGACACCTGCCGCTCGTTAGCAGCTGCAGCTGATGGCCTCATCAAGAGAGTCCTTTTTAAGAAGGGGGCGGAGCTCCAGTCTATTCCAAACCTGTAAAGTACCTCCATTGATGAGCGTTTATGTGAACGACATCACTACTGTGGGTTTCCTGCTGAGCTGTGTGTGTTTTGTGCCACCAGGAGTCGGTAGTGTCGTCTCGAGGGGAAACCACGGAGCGCAATCGGGTTTTGGAGTTGTCACCTCCTCACTGTTTATGGACACGTGTGTCGGACTCGCAGAGGAATCGCCACGGGAGCCACAGTGCTGCATTTGTACATGTTGTTTTTTCCACTCACTATAAATAAATCCCGTCCTTCACGTCACACATGGGTAGTGTGTAGTGAGCTTTTTGGACATTAAGAAAATAATTCGAATTGTAACCGTGCTGAGGGCAAGTTCCAGCTTTGAGCCGTTTGGTTTGGGCGGTCCGGGCGAGGAGGATGCGGCTGCCTCCCTGGGAGCTCTTGTTGCCTGGTTTTTCTTCATAGGCGGACAGTTTCCCCACCGTCGTTTGCTGCTCACTTGTTGGACCCTCCACTTCAGGGAAGAAGGCTTCCTCGCCATCGGCACCCTACCCCATCTTTTCTAACTCCTTCAACGTCTGCTGAGTCAGCAGACAAAGTAACTCAGACTCCACCATAGTTGTAACACCACTTGCTATTAACAAGATGAAGGCCGTTTCTTCCCCACTCACTAGCAATGCTAAGCCAGCTGAAAGTAGAGAGAAAGGTTTTGTCTAACCCATCCACTGTGGGTTTCTCTGGGCCAGTGGGCCTGGAGACTGTTAGTTCACTGTCAGCCGTCCCTGTAGTTACTAATTGTGAAGCTGTTGTGAGTAACCGAGGCATTTTGTCACTACCTGCTGAAACAGTGACTGTTCATTCTGGGCAGGAGTGTTCAGGGAGTGATGGAAACTATTTTTCTTGTGCTCATTCTGACTGGAGTGTTTAAACTAGAGCCCATTAACAGGCTGTGCATTCTCAGACTGTTTGTGTGGCTGTTAACCTGCTGCCTTAAAGTTAGTAACTGAGGCAGAACATGGTTCTGGAACAACCGCCTTCGACCTTGGCGAGGGGATCAAGTGAGCTAATTCAGCGGACTGTGTAGCTTTTTTAGTGGACTTTGAAATCGCACGTGCTGAATTAGAGCACTCAGGGAACGCTGAGTTGTGGCCAGAGCACTCAGAGCTGCCAGCTCAGCATGAAACTCAGCAATTAGCTCAGTCAGCTGCTCAACTTCACCCATAAACGTCACTACAGTCAGTAGCTCAGTTTCCAAGAGCTCAGTCCCTAGTGCGGTCTTTTGCTCCTTACATCAAGATTCAAGGCTCTTTATTTGTTATATGCAGAGTCATACGAGTGCAACACAGTGAAATGTGTCCTGAACTCTCCTTTGACTGTGCAAAAAGACAATATATACAATAAATAAATTAAATAGATTCAAAATCTGAAAATGTACATTGTGTGAATACAGTGTTAAAGTGTCTTGTGCCATATTAGCACCCCAATGTATTGTCACAGCAGTGCAAGTAAACAACTGACCAGAGTAGTGTAAATGTACAAAGTAATATGTGCAGTAGTGCTACTCACAAATGGCACCATTACAAACTCCAGCTGCTGCAGCATCTCAGCGAGGATGACCCCGATCGGTGCACAGAATTTGCAGAATAATAACAAACAAAACCACCGCTATTGGTCTGACACTAACCCACACTGGATGGATCCCTCCAAGACTGTTGGAACAACAAAAGTGATGGTTTGGTGTGGTATATGGGCACAACGATAGTGGGTCCATTCTTCATCAATGGAAACCTCAAGGCCACTGGATATTTGAAATTGCTACATGATGATGTGTTTCCCTCTTTATGCACTGAAGCTGGCACGTTCCCTGAGTTTTTCCAGCAAGATGGTGCACCACCACATTATGGGTGCCAGGTCCGAGCATTCCTAGATGAACAGTTTCCTGGAAAGTGGATTGGTCATCGTGGGCCAGTTGAATGGCCCCCAAGGTCTCCCGATCTGACCCCCTTAGACTTTTATCTTTGGGGTCATCTGAAGGCAATTGTCTATGATGTGAAGATACGAGATGTGCAGCACCTGAAACTACGGCTACTGGATGCCTGTGCTGGCATTTCTCCTGCGGTGTTATTATCAGTGTGTGAAGAGTGGGAGAAGAGGGTTGCATTGACAATCCAACACAATGGGCAGCACATTGAACACATTTTATAAATGGTCAGAAACTTGTAAATAACTCATGAAAGAATAAAGTTACGTTGAAACCAAGCACACCATTGTTTTTCTTGTGACATTACCAATAAGTCTGATGTGTCACAAGTTAAGTTTCCAGTCACCTTTCTCACTCACTGTGTATTAACAGACCTCTCTGCATTGAATCATATCTGTTATTAACCTCTGTCTCTCTTCCACAGCATGTCTTTATCCTGTCTTCCTTCTCTCACCCCAACCAGTCACAGCAGATGGCCCCGCCCCGCCCCTCCCTGAACCTGGTTCTGCTGGAGGTTTCTTCCTGTTAAAAGGGAGTTTTTCCTTCCCACTGTCGCCAAAGTGCTGCTCATAGGGGGTCATATGATTGTTGGGTTTTTCTCTGTATCTACTCTACAATATGAAGCGCCTTGAGGGACTTTTGTTGTGATTTGGTGCTGTATAAATAAAACTGAATTGAAGCTTTTCAGAACAGTTGACCTCTGACCTTGAGATCATGGTCACTAAGATTCAAACATGTCTGACACTGTTGGTAGATACACCTATAGTAAGAATTTGAAAATCCTACATGGCTTCGTTCTCAAGTTATCACATTCACAAACTTGGGTGGTGAGGTGAAAGAAGGGCTTTTTCTGGATCATGTTAGCTAGTGTTAGCGTACCTGCTAAGATAAGAATAGAACAAATAGAGCAGCATGCAGCCATGCTACTCAGTACCCGGAGCTATAAGAGCACAGCAGATTTATAACTGACCTTGATGAATCTCTGGGCTTCTTCATAAACTTCACCAAGTGGCGTCACTGTTAGAAAAGCTTCTGTGTGATCTGAAAGGCAAACACAGTAAAAGTTAAGAAAGCTACCACTGGCTACAGCAAGCATTTGCAGGGTTTCCTCAGTAATATGTGATTAACAGCTTCATCCAAGTATTGTGTGGGAAAAATGCAAATATGACAAACTGTAAATGAAACTCTTGTGAGTGACACAGGTTTGCTCACAGAAAGACGTGCTGCTCTTGTTATTCACATCCTTCAGGTTGACTTGAGCTAACACTTTTTAAATGTTAGCCTAAAAGCTGCCTCAGGCTGCAAGTGCAAACCGACCTGTTCCAAAGAAAACCACATTGAGTCTCAGGCTGCGATCCAGGCTTTTGAGAATCTGCAGGGCGATTCTGCGGGCCGAGCGGAGAGACTCTCCCTTCATGGACTCGGACGTGTCCAACAGCAGGATGACTTCATCTGCGTCTGAACTGGAGCTGACCTCAAAGTCTGGATAGAAAACCAACATGCAGGCCTAAAGGGACGGAAACGAGATGGCTGAACAAAAAAGCAGCATTTTTAGAGTGACAGGAGGAGAAGACAAAGAGAGCGACAGACAAACCTGGCTGTCCTTGTCAGGGTGTTTCTCCACCCACATCCTGGGCAGGTGGACGTCAGACAGCATGATGGACAGCTGGAATCCATCTGGACCCATGATCTGTCCTGGCAGCACGCTCACCACTGCCTTACAGTCGGTTTTCTACATGACCACAAACATTAAAGAGCAAAAAATGATTGGTTTGCATGCAATAAATCCATATTTGTAAACAGCAGTTTGGTTTAAACTTTGAGGTAAAACAATTAGTGGTATGGTCCACCCAGCCTTCCTCTGACTGGACACAGACAACAGGTCAAATAGAAATGATTTCCAACTGAAATAGAGTCACATTAAACAAATATTAACAATCGAAATCTTTAAATAGAATGAATGACGGTGTTTTGGAAAGCTGTAAATGAAGAACAAACGGCAACAAGTATAATAATGATTGTAATTATTGTTATTACTAGTAGCAGAATTCATTTTAATGACTTGATTCAATTCCAAATGCAGCCAGGTTGTCATTTGTTCACATGCTCGATCAGAGGGACTTAAATCCCAAAAGATTTGGATGATACGTAACTAATAATAATCTGCATGAACAGTTGCAGTCTGGTCTTCGCCGTCCCACAGCACTGAAACTGTGCTGATAAAAGTAACCAATGATCTTCTCATGGCAGCCGACTCTGGTTTACTCTCCATTCTTATTCTTCTCGATCTGACTGCCGCTTTTGATACCATTTCTCACTCAATTCTCCTCAGTAGGCTCGCCTCCTTCGGTCTCTCCCATATCCCACTAGCCAGGTTTAAATCACTCAGTTTATTCGACTTAAATCCTTCACTTCTCAGCCCTTTCCTCTGGTTGCAGGCGTGCAGGGATCTGTCCTGGGGCCTCTTCTTTTCATTATCTACCATCTTCCACTTGGACACATTTTTTGTAAATAAAATATTCAGTTTCACTGCTTAAATGTAAAATAAAAAGCCAAATGACCTTCATCTTGACTTGGTGAGTGATACATTGCAGGCTGGAGATCTCATAGGGCATTTCAGCTGACAGGTCCAAGGTGAACTCTCTGAGAGCAAAGGAACAGTGATTGAACAACCCCAAACCAAAAACATGAGGATACACGAAATAATGAAGCTGTAAATACTGCAAAGCTGTTGTTCAGTTCTTAACAGTTTGGAGGTGGATATGAGCAGACGAGGTTCAGACTGGTTAACAGAAATGCTTCATTTCGCTCACCTCACACTCGCAGCTTCATCAGTTACACACACCTTCTCCACACTGACCTGTGGAGTGACGTTTAAAGTCATATTTGTCATCAAAGCAAACTCTGATTCAATCATGAGCCGGACAGGATCTCTGTTACCTGTGTGGTCTGGTTGAGGGATGCACTCTCCTGCCATGGAGCCACGCTGCCGGGCAGGGAGAAGAGAATTGTGCCGTCCCTGACGATCAGCTCGGAGACAAAGGTCACTTTGATGAGGACAGTTGCACCAGGGGGCAGGTTACCCACACTGATGGTGAACACATCCTGCAGTGAGGATACAGACCATGTCACAACCAGCGGCGGCTAAAAGGGCCTACATAACACCAGGAGACGCTAAACAGCTCTAAGCTTGGACCCGCATGATGAGTGTGTGTGTGTGTGTGTGTGTGTGTGTGTGTGTGTGTGTGTGTGTGTGTGTGTGTGTGTGTGTGTGTGTGCGTGTGTGTGTGTGTGTGTGTGTGTGCGTGTGTGTGTTTAGACGTACAGGTGCATCCTGGTCCATGAGATAAGCTCCATGTCCTTTCTCAATAGCCTGTTTGTACTCCTTGCGAGCTTTTTCTTTCTCCTTCACCTGAGAAACAAACATCCATTGGTTTGCTCACGTTGTGTTGAACAGCACAGGCTTTATATACACGATAGACGTAGTGCCTCAAACTGAGCAGCTTTACTATTCATCGTTCATCTTTTGAATCCAAATGTCACGAGCACAGGGCTGTGACTGTGAAATGAGAGAACCCACGTGCTTATTGGTCAACAAATTGTGACTCACAAATCATTAGCCAATGAGCTCATGAGAACTTCAATGTCCAAAATAAACCTAAATGTTGCATTTGATAGATCAAACTAGCAAAAGAGCGAGTGAGCTGAAGGGTGATGTAGTCACAGCCTGAAGTCTTTTACAAACCCGGCTGCTTCAAGGCTCGTTGATGTTGGCAGAACTTTGTAGAAAACACTAAAGAATGCTTTTCTACTCCCTCCAGCGTCAGAGTACTGGGTATTATCAACAGACTGCTGGGCTTTGACAACAACAACAGGAATAATAAAAGATCCTGTTATGCTTTGGTCACATTTTCATGAATAAAAAAAAAAAAAAATAAAATAAATAAATAATAAAATATATATATATATATATATATATTTTAGGGGTGCAACGATACTTGTATAGATATTGAACCGTTCGATACAGTGCTTTCGGTTCGGTACGCATATGTATCGAACAATACAACATTTTTAATTTATTTTATCAACTTTCCTTCTGACGATGCTGTCTGTGTGGAGCGCTCAGTGAATCTGCGCTCGACTACTCCGCCTAGGCTGCACTGTCGAGCGCAGATCCACTGAGCGCTCCACACAGACAGCATCGTCAGAAGGAAGAGCGCAGGGCACCTCCCCCACTCTCATTCAGATCTGGCGTTTGGAATTATTTTGGTTTTCATGTGACGTATGACCCTGAAGGTAAGCGCGTCATGGACTAAAGTAAAACCCGACGTCCCGGGGCTAGCGATTTTTCCAGTCGGGCTACCAAAATCTATCTCTGCCCTGCCCGTCGGGCTATTGTAGGAAGGAAAAATATATGTCAATGCTTTTGCATTCTTTCGGAAATGTAGCTGGGTAATTATGTCATTGGCATCTGTGAGCCACTGTCAATATGTGACATATTGAAATTGCGTTTGAATTTGCGCTTGTTTTTTGCTTTCACTTTGCAATCGCGCGAACTGTGTATAGAGAGCGACAGCACTGATCTGTGAGTGATGATAATTTGTGCACCAATTCCTCTGACATCGTCTTATTAATCGTTAGCTTACTATGCAAACATGACAAGTGAAATCTCCCGCAGCTTAAACATGTGAGAGGTTGATCGCGCAGAGAATCACTGAGCTTATGTGAGTGCGGCAGGATATATATTTGACTACGATGACCTGGATGACTGAGAACCTTCACAGACAGATATATATTTTAGTTCTGCTGAGCCAAATAAGACAGGTCAGGGTGAAGAAGTGACAGCCAAAGAAAAGCTTACCACAAAACGGAGAAGTTATGATAAATCAGACTATAAGGCAAAAAGAAAGTGCAGCTTTATGGTTTCATGGACAAAAGAGTTTCTGTGGCTGCAATATGATGAGCTAAATAACCAGGGCTGCACATAAGTGGTCCGCAGGTGCGCATTCGCTGTCAAAACAAAAAACGCGCACAAGATAAGAAGTTGCAACGCGTGTTTGTGTACATAAGATTTTCAGGAGGAGGACAGACATTTGTTTAGAACTCTTAAAGATGTCGAAGAAGCTCCTTTAAGCAATTACTGTGATGTTCCTCCACCTCCAAAGAAATGTCAGGAGTCCGAACCACAAAAGAAGCGCGTATTCTCGGAAAAGTGTTTGCAGGAGGTGAGCTGGCTTCAAACAAATGATGAACGCACAGAGATGTGGTGCAGAATGTGCCGTGAAAATTTAATAAATGACAAATTAAAAAGGCATGAACATTTTTTTTGTATCGAAAAAATATTGAACCGTGACACCAAAGTATCGAACCGAACCGTGAATTTTGTGTATCGTTGCACCCCTAATATATATATAAATAGAGAGAGTTTGACAGGTGTTTATATTGTAATTCACAGAAACAGGAAATGAAAACTTTCAGACGGTGAACTAGTATTTGAATAACGCTCCGTTACCTGTCCCACGACATGCTTCCCGTTGATGAAAGCTTCAAACCCACACACTGCAGCTGAATCATCTAGAGGGAAAACATACTTTGCCTCAATGGGCACTGAGCTCAGATTTGTGTATTTCTGGAAGATGATGACCTAAGAAGGACACAGACGATCACATCAAATGTCAAATCGTATGTCAGCAAGCTAACAATGAAAAACACTGAAACGACTCGATGTGCCACCGTTACCTGCGAAAGCAGATCCATCAGTTTACACTTCACATGAACGGCCTGCAGAGGGAGCTGCTGACCAGCGCTGTCCAACAGTCCGGCGGTCACCTCTTCCAAGGGGTTTTTACTGCTTTCAAACATATCATCGCCTAAACTGAGCTCTACACACAGAAACAAGAGACGAAACAGTGCAGAATGACGTGGTTAGCTTCATTTCTATCTTTCAGCTTCATAATTATAATTCGCACATAGCAGACCGTGCTGACAAAGGATTTCCACTAATCTCATAGCTGTTCAGAGACTGTCAGTCCCATCCTGACCAATAAACACAGTCCTCTCACATAGACGAAGCCACCGGAGCAGGATCTCGACACTTCTTTAGACTCGGCCTGCATGGCAACAAACCTGTAGCTGAGGGCCCAACCAACATCCTGCACGTGCAAACAAACACTTTGAAGAGCTTGACAAAAAACTGTTGTTGTGTAGTTTCACCAACTCTACATGCAAAGGTTTTGTGTCTTTCTACGATAAACTAAAAAGTGCTTTGAGTAAAGAAGTCCATCTGTAAATTATAAGCTGCATCTAATGAATGACGTCACTGTTTACCTTTAAAGACAGCTGTGCAGCAGTGACATGTTATATCTGGTGGTGTTACTGGTTAACCCCACTGGGATCAGTCTGGGCTTAATGTGAGTAGATGCAAGTCTGGAGTAAGTGTCATAATCCTGGGTGGCTTCCTTTTGGAGTTTTCAGACCTATGAACTTGATCTTGAGGTCAAGGGTCACTGATGATTTTTAGCACTTGAGGTTCAAATTTCATTCTCAGCTTACTGGAATTATAAACGTGGTGACGATGCTACCACATGAGCCTTTTACAGCTGAGGGGTAAAAACGTATGAAAGCTCAAGTTCAACCACTAAGCTGAGCGCACTGTACTCTCACGTTCATCGCCATAAATAAGAGCCGATCAAAGGCGCAGCTGTCCAGTGCTCACCTTCAGCAGAACAAGGAAGACAGAGCTCAGGTGACATGTCCACGGCAGGAGTGAAGGCCTTTAGCTGGTCTCCTTGGATGCTGAACTGAACCACATACTTGAGTTTCACCTGATCAGGACTGTATACCACATACTCATCATCCTGGAGGACACAAGAGTGGATGCATGTTTGTGTGCATTAGTGAAGTGAACCTAGTGTGACAACAGTTAAATATTCAGCAAAGAACAATAATTCAGCTTATGGGCAGGAAGTGTTTTCTTCTGTCTGTTTATCCATGTGCATGTAAACGCTCACACAGTCCTACTGTACCTCAAACTCAGAGGGAGTGTTTGGAGCGCGGCGGACTCCGCGCACGCTGTCGTATCCGTCGGGAGCCTGCTTCAGCAGGACGTCCGTCCTGTAGACCTGCCTGCAACGTCCCAACGCAACGTCACACACCAACAACAACCGGGAGCCATCCGTCACGCCGGGCTTGGAGTATTTCAGACTGGTGCTGTGGATGGAAAACGTGACTGTGTTGCTGCCATCTTGGTTCAGAGATATCAAAACTCCAATAATAACAAGTGAAAGCTTGTATTACTGCAGGTCAGTGTTTGCTTTACATTCAGAGGAAACTCTACAACCAGAGGACTGAAAACACTCCACAGCGTATGAACCTCACAGCCCTTCTTAGGGAACCAAGGAGAAGATGCTGAGGCGTGCAGATTACACAAGATCACGTTAAAACAAGTGGCAACAAGTCTCATGATCTTATTCAAAGCGTTATTGGTTCAAAGCGTTGCCGATGCGCACGTAGTCGGGGGAGAGGTGCAACACGGAGTTCAGCCAGTGGTGTTGGGAATCAAAATCAATGGAACCATCAGATTTGTGTCCAGATTGTAACACGTCTCTCGTCCTTGAACTAGTTCTTCATACTTGCCTTATGTGTCGTATTACACTTTTCACTCAATGGCAAACTGTCAATGAATGAGGGGCGGCTCAAGACTTTTGCACAGCAGCGTATGTGTCAGACACACAAAGAAACTGGTCAAATTGGGATTTTCGACTAACCTCAGGGAATCACTAAAGTAGATCCCACCGCCCAGTTTGCCGACGTCGGTTCTTTCTATGCCGTGGTGCTCGACTCCCACGCGGGGCAGCAGCAGGCCACTGAAGAGGAGGACACAAACATTAAAGACACACAATTCATATGAAAGTAAAGATATCGTTATGTAAAGGAGGTCTGCTCAAATCGAGCTAAATGATTGGACGGCGTTTCCTAATACAGATGGACACAAGACGTACAGCCGGAGCCAAGTCAGTCAGCTGATCTTAACCCAGCTGAGCGTTTCATTGGCTGAAGACTTTGGCTCACAAACAAACAGCGATTGAAAGCTGCTGCAGTGAAGGCACAGCATGACAAAGGAGGAGGCTCGCGTCTGGTGATGTCCATGAATTCAACACTTCAGGCTGTCAGTGCCAGAAAAGGCGTTTCAACAATTACTTTCACTTGTTTCGTTTGTCCAATGACGTCTGAGCCCCTGAAATGATGAGATTGTGTTCCTCACATCTTTTTGTTCCACCCTCTGAATGAAAGCTGAAAGTCTGAACTTCATTACAAATTCATTGTGATAAAAAACCAAACCTGTCTCTGTCCAAATATTTATGGACATAATGTTTATCTAAAGTGAAAGAATAAGAGAGAGGACAGGTGAAAAAACGACATGTTTCAAAGTGATGTGATAAACACATCGTGCGTGTCTGTATACACGATAAATGTGAAACCACTAACAACATTTTCAGGTGACTGTTGTTGTGATTTGGGGCTGTAGAAATAAAGCACTAAACATCCAGAGACACGGTGTCCGGCTGAAATCCACCTGGCCAGTCAGTGTCCTTAACCCTTTAGGACCTACCATAGAACCAAGTCCACCAGAGCTTTTATTATATTTTTACATGCTGTGGAGCCATTTTTGGGAGCATTTCAAGTTGATGTACATCAATACAACCATTATAGCCCAGATTTTAATAATATGTCTGCATTAAGTGCATAGTAATTACATAAATTGCAAAAAAGTGCAATAAACTACAAAAAAACTGAAAATCGCTTTTGTTTTTTTAACATATATTTCTAGTTAGAGAAATTTAAGAGGCTTATCCCTCAAAACTGTAAATACAAAAAAGTTGCACAAACTAGTTTCCCACCACAGGAAATTTATTTTGAGTGTCTTCATAGTTTTGTTTTTGAAATACACCAATTTTTATACACTGCAGGAAAAACGAAAATAAATATTATACTGCAAATTTGCAAAAAGCAGCATATGCATCAAAATAAACTATTTCCAGCAGTGCAATATGAGTCCTCAGCATCCCAGAAACGACACAGAAAGTCATAAAGTCAAAGATAACTTTTAAAAACACCAGTATAGGCTCATGAGGCCCTGATGGTAAAAACTACATTTCCGCGAAAAATGACGTCACTTCCGGTTTCGGGCAGGACATGGCGGCCATGTGATAGTTCACGCTGATGGGCGTAGGAAGTGTTACAAACAGCTGATCGGATCGGCAAAGCGTGTTTCTGGAATATTATGTTTTTGTTGCTGCAAGCGCTTTTTATGCAGTTTTTGCAAAGCTATATGTGGAAGGAAACTGTGACCGAGGACAAGCTGATGGCATAAGATGTAAGTACAACTCCTCCGGTTTCATATGCAAAAAAAATTATTGCGCTAGCTCACGTGGTTGCAGAGCTACCGGGATTTAAAAATAGTTACACAAAACAGAGCGTGCCCGCTCCGACCGGCTCTAAAGGGTTAAAGACGAATCACAGTTTCCTCTAACTGGTTAAAAAGCGAGACATGTCTCACAACAGACAACAAACCTTTGGTGTGACCCAAAGTGTCACAGTCCTGGGTCGTGTGTTTTGATTTTGGTATAATTATTGAGCTTTCATCGTGGTTTATCATTACCAGTCTTTTGGTTTAAGGTTCTGTATTTCGAGCTCTAGTAGTTCTTTGTTCTGTAATTTCTAGTCCTTAAGTTTTGTTTCTGTGTTTCCTGTTTTATTTTGATAGTCCCTGTCCTGTGTGCAGCGTGTTGGTTTTGCTTCTGTTGTCTAGTTAGGTCTGATTTGTCCCAGCTGTGTTTCCCTCTCCCATTCCCCGATTGCTCCGGTGTTTATTCGAGCCCTGTGTTTTTGTTGCTCTGTGTCGTGTTGTATCCTCATGCGAGTTCTGTCTGCCTGTTTATCTTCCCCAGTCTAGTTAGTTTTCTCTTCGTTTCCTGTCCAGCAAATAAAGTTGAGTTTTGGCACCTTGAGTCCTGCTGCACGCACACCATGACAGCAAGCTGTTGTTGCTCTTCTTAGAATCCAAGCACACGGGATTCTGTCCCATTAAGTTTCCATTCATTATTCCCACACAGCATCACAGATCTGAACTCGCAGCAGAACACAGGCAGAGATGTCCTGGTAGCTTATCAGTTAGATTACATGTAAATACAATAAACACAATAAATACAGAAAACCTTTGTTTTTTCCTTCAGTCTTTGATCTGATTGGTCGACATATTAAATCAAACGTGTTCATGCAAACGGACTAAGACGTCCACACGGTTGTGTTTTATCCCCAAAAGTTGAATAAAATTAAATACTGACGGCCACAAGTCGCCCCCTCCCCAAAGACGCATCTATGGCATAAATGTTCCTCATTAACTCTCAGTTGACCTCTGACCTTCAGGTCAAGGTCACTACTACATGCAGCTATGGTATCAATTAAAGTTATCATGAAGTTTCCAGACAACTTTGACCTCGAGGTCAACGTCACTGAGATCCAGACTCATCGAGATATTTGGTAGCTGCAGCTAAAGTGTTTAAATTCCCCACAGCGCCACGTTCTTGACTTGTTGTTCACGCCACCCGCCTGCCTGCCCACGGCGGGTGACTACAACACCCTGACGACATTCAGACTTTGTTTCAGTGTATATGAGAGTGTCAACCACAGCTCGATGCGACGAGCTAAGTCTCTGAATGGACGGCTTTACAGAAGAGTTTTGTCGATGTGGGTTCAGCTTGAAGTCCGTTTTCTTACAGTGAATCAGGTATGAGACAAACGACAGGATCAGTTGTTCTCACCGAGACAGGATTCCCACAAAGTTGTTGGGACTGGAGGAATGGAGGAGTGGCTTAACATTCCCCAGCTCGCTCTTAAAGGTCTGAAGCTCCACCCCTCGGCCGACACGCACAATCTGCTGGATCTGCACCCTGCTGCGAAACACAGATTAAAGCGAGGGAACATCTGTGAAAGAGATCTTTGTGTCGTTGCATACAGAAGACATGCGCCAGAAAACTGAAGACAGATCATTGTGAACACGTTGGCTCGTTTACCTCTGCAACGACCGGCTTCTTACAGCAGGGATAATAATACATTTGATTTAAAAGCGCCTGTCAAAACACCCAAGGACGCTGTACAGCAAATAAACAGGCATAAAAACATGAAATATACACAATAATAAGAGCAGCAGACAGAAAGTTTAAGTTCATGGATGAGTTATATGGAGTAGGCAATTTTCAACAGGTGGGTTTTAAGGTTGGACTTAAAAAGAGGGAATAAAGTGTTTCTGAGGTCGGGGGAACTCCAAAGTGAAGGGGCAGAGCACCTAAAAGCACTCCTCTCCCTTATCTTCCCTGCTTTGCTTCTTATGTCCTTGTCTTGTCTCGTGCTTTTTTCACTTCCCTGGAACACTCTCTCACAGTCTGTGTCTAAAACCTAAAAGAGAATTATGGCTTTGATCAACTGGTCTCTGGATGCTATTGACACCCTTTAACGAGAAGTCTGGGCTCGGGAGAACCCGAGTGCCCTGGAGGGACTTTCCCTGCCGGATACACGATGGACGGGTGGCAGAGGATCGTGTGCTTGGCGGGACTGTCGATCGAGGACGCTAAAGATATCTACCTATTCGGAACCACGATAACAGGGTTCTTGCTGATCAGAGCTGGCTTGGCCCTGGCTTATCGGAGAATTAAGAGAGCGGAACCGGCTGTTCAAACCCCCACAAGGCTGCCCGCTGGGATTGGAACGACAGGTGCGACTTCTCAGAAAGGGCTCATTGAAGGCAGCATGGAGCTTGGAGGCGCTTACGGCTGCAGTGAATGCTCAGAATAACACCTCTGAGCGTATGTTGGAGTACATCAGGGAAGAATCCACTCGGAACAACACCTCTGGGTGGAAGCTGGATTACATCGCAGATCAGTTGGCTGCGGTTGTGAGGTCTCAGAATCTGCTATGTGAGCAAAAGACTGAAAAGATCACGGAACTGAAGGTAAATAACATCATGGAGAAACTCGCAGCTATCCAACGGGAGATTGAGACCAGTGTCGGTGTCGGAGTGTTAAAAACGGCTTGAAATTCTCATGAGTTGTTTGTAAAAGAAAAACCACCATTATAATGCGGAGACCCCTTCAGCGCCAGCTGTGGGCTCAAGGCCGGAGCCGAACAACACCCTGATAACGACTCTGTTGAGTCTGTTCCTTCCCATTCCCTACAAGGCCACCTGGGTTGGCTGGAAGACTGTTTACTTAGCCTGGCAGGGCGAAGGACACTGTCTCAGCTGAACTCTGGACACGCACACACATACACTTACACTGATAAGCACACACTCATCCCCCTCCCTTTCCAAACGCCTTCGATGCTTGTTTCCTGCGGGGGAACACGGCGGGTCGGTGTGCCGCGCTGGAATGGTAGCACTGTGCAGGGCGGCTGCTGTGTTCGCTTCGGATTACTCCTCACCCCCCACCCAATCCTGTGGCTTGTCATGTCTTTCACAAAGTTGTGCTGTGGACATTTATGTGCTCTCTGTGCAGAGGAGTTTTTTTTGTTTCCTGTTCTCGTGCTGTCCTGCCATGGAAGCACAGCATGAGTAGAGCTCTCTTTTTTTCCTCTTGTACTTTCCCATTGTAGTGTACATTTCAGTGTTTTTCTGTAACGCTACCGATCTCCGACTTGTCTCCCCATGTGATGTCTGTGTTGTGTGTGTAAGGTCGGGGGGGGGGGTCCCATTTCACTGCAGGGCGACCTGCATGTGGCGAATAAAGCTTTGATTGATTGGTGTATATATAGTGACAGCGGAGATGGAGGAGGGTGTGTGGAATGCAGCAGCTATTCCTGAGTGACCACAAAACGTCAAAACAACATGAAATCCTGTGTGTTGGGTCCTTATCACAATATGTCACCATGAATTTGAATGTGTCGCTGTTACTTAATCCTCGTTTGGAAAGTAGACGTGAAACTACCTGTCCTGCAGGAGATCGGTCACAGCCTGAAACTCGGAGCTACTGGGGGGAACCGTCTCAACGCTGCACCTCAGAGCTCGATACTTCCCCACAGTGGAAGGGGCGGGGCTCCTCAGAGTCATCTCACTTGCATTCAGAACATCTCGGATTAACTGGAGGAAATCAAATCGTTGTTTTGTGTTAGTCTAAAGATACAAAGAGAACACAGAGGCTGAGCTGATCGATATCATGGACTTGTGCACTGGAGTGGGGGGATTTGTGATGTTGTCCAATCATCATCCTCCTCTGGCCCTTCAAACAGACTTTTAACCTTTGAAGTCGTCGTGTATTTTTTTTCTTTAATGTTTTCTACAAATGTGTGATGATATCTGAGACACAGGACAGAGCCAGGAAGCACTCAGCTTACACCAGTGCTGCGGCGCTAGCTCGGTTAGCATTTTACTGTGTTAATATGTTTTAGTAGCAAAACCTGAAAAGCTGAAAAGTTCTTAAGAGGAACAGTGAACCGGAATAGCTGAAGCCCAAACATCTCTGGATAAATGAAGAAATGCATGCTGGGATTGTTTTGGTCGTCTGTAGTGTATGTCGCAGTGCACAGGACGGTCAGGTTGACTAACATTTATCCACCTGTTTGACATTTTCTAAACCAATTTTTTATATTTCAGCGTAAAAGCGATCAAAAAATTGTGAAACGTTTTTGTGAAAAAGCTCCATCTCCTGGTGGAGTTAAAGGGTCGTAGTTCATAGTGCAACGTTCCTCCTTCAGAAACACTCCCAGCAGCTGGGAGAGGCCTTATGTGTACTTTACATCACGTGCCTCACATTGACCTTTAAGATTTTATGGAACTGTTTCTTACATGGTGCCAAAGCGGTGGAACCAGTCGGTGCTCTCGGTGTTTTTGCAAGTTGTATTGTGATAGTTTTGTTGGCTTTTCTGTCCTGGCTCAGTCACACTGCATCTCTGACAGAAATCATTCTGCAGGATATTTTTCTCAGTACGTGTGACGTCAGTGGGCGTGTCTCAGAGCCGTGTGCGTGGTACCTGACAGAGGTCCAGTTTCTGAGAGATGAGCTTGGTGCTGGGAAATATGGAGAGTTGTCTGTGTGGCAGCAGAGTGTAGACGTCCTCCAGGAGACTCATCAGCTCAGTGTGGTTTCCCTCTGTCAGCTTCTTCTGAGCCTGAAGCAACAAGCCCTCTGCCCTGCTCACCTACACACACACACACACACACACACACACACACACACACACACACACACACACACACACACACACACGGTCCTATCAGGTCAGGCTGATGGGAAAGCTGCAGTTTCTCTCAGTGGTCACCGTCAGCAGCTCCACGTTTTACAAACAGAGAAACTCTTACATCATTCAGGCTGAGCTTGTCCACTGAAACTCTGAGGATGTTGTCGAGGCAGCCCAGCGCCTCGGTCCACAGCAGCTCCACAAACACACCCACTTCCTGTGATAAGCTTCCTGTGTTGAGCTTCTCTTCCAGGAGCAGCTGTCAATCAAACAGAGCATGTATCATCCAACTGCTGAGCAGCACAGATGGAGGTCTCAGATGTCAAACAGGATTTCCCACATGTTCTCTCGTCCAGAAACATGAATTCAGTCCTTTTAGTTTAAAGCAGATTTGGACACACGTCCAAAACGCTCGTGTTTTCCTTCTATGTTACTTTTAGGAAACTTTAATCTGAGCACAAATATAAAATGTGACACGAACACATAAAGCAGAGCATCTGATGTGACGGTGACATTCTTAATTAATCTGTACTGAACTGTTATTATTCATGGTGTGAGACCCGATCCACCCACAGCTTTGTACTGTAAACTGCTGCAATACAGTTTAACAGAGAGAAAGATCGCTGTAGTAAAGGTTGATGCTTCAGGCCACAGTGGTTGGTGGGAGTGTACTTTGTAATATTGTGTCCTCTTAATATGTCAAATATTATAACCAGTGTTTTGGTCAGTGTTGATATTCAACAATATTCCTCATTGGAAAAACTGAAGATTCATTAAACCTCAGAAAGAAAGTGGAAAACATTTTGTATTGAAGAAAATTTCTTTAAACTTTAATTCTTCAAATAAAAAACGAGTGAAGTAAATAAAGGTGAGTCTAAAAGCTGAGAGCAAAGAGCAAAGATGTGATGCAATATTCATCAGTGAGTGTGTCAGACCTGCTGCAGGGGCGCAGAGCCCATCTCACAGGCAGAAGGAGGAAACCTGCTCTGCCTCCGGAGACCTGAAGCCTCCAGGCTGTCTCTCAGGGCCTGGAACACCTCCAGAGCTTCCTCTGAGGTGGACAAAAACACCAGCTTGTCCCTCACGGCCTTCTTCTGTGAAACACAAGTATGTGTGCAAAAAAAGACCAAAAAAATCAAAGGTCTATGCAAGCAGTGACATGTGATTGTGCTGACAGTGCACTGTGGAACACGTCTTCCTGTTTTGCAGACAGTCCCTGCTTACTCTGCACAGAGAACAGCAACACTGCCGTTAGTGCAGCTCGGAGGACGTCTCAAAGCTGCTCTCCATCTGAAGGACCCAGACTACGATAGTCGTCCTGACCCTCCTGCTGATCTTATCAGTCTGTCAGCTGTTTGAGGTCACACTGAATAAAAAGTCTATTTTGAAAATATTTGAAACATCTTTTATACTGTCTATGCACACAATCCTTCAGGTATGAGCAGTGACAGATGGGCTGCTATTGTACGGAGAAACAGGAAGTCACCAGGAGTTGGTCGTAACCCTTCTAGGTTTGGCACAGGACTCGTTTAAGCACTGCTGATGATTTCGAGCTCACCAAGCTCACCTGGGGCGCACTGACAGAGTGTGCACATGACACACAGTATTTCACCAGCACTGCGTGACACTGACTAGAGCAGGGCGATATGGCCAAAAATATTTATCACGATATATATTTGAAAATTTGCGATAACGATATAACCGACGATATAATTGATGCGAGACAAAATACAACTCCACAACATTACTAGCGCAAAAAGACAACCTTCCATTTATTTTCACTTAAACAAGAAGCTGGTTTTTATGTACATTAAAGCTTTATAAAAATGTAACAGTGCAAATGCAAATTCCTTGCTGAAAGTTTAACCAAAAGGCATTTCCAGTAGAAATGGGCTGACATATCCTGATCATAACCATATATAATATCCACTGAAGTTAAAAATAGGTGCTTTGCAATATTAAACTGCAGTGTGCAGTACGCATTTTTCGGACCATAAGGTGCACGGGATTATAAGGCACATTAAGCGAAACAAAGCAGTCAGATAAATCAAACTTTATTAAACTCATTCTTCTTGCTTCCTCCACTTCTGTACCATTGATTCATTAATGTTGAATTCTCTGGCAGCTGTTCTATTCCCATGTTGCTGCAGTATATTAATGACTAACCTCGTATTGTGGATGGATTATCTCAGTTGTTCTCCTGACTGAAGTTTGGTCCGTTTACAGCATCCTGCCATGCGATTGCATTTGTCTCTAACCATGAAGAACCTTCACGTTAACTTTTATAAGTGGAAAAGTGTTAGTGTTCGTCCTCCAGCTTCAGTGTGTTTATGTTATGCTAACATAGCTGTGTCGCTAGCGATCACGTAGCACATCATTATATACCAGCTAGCCCAACTTCAGTAACCCTACAAACGTCACTGCTGTTTAGTTTCCTGTCTTCATTTATGTTGGAAGTGATAGCAGAGCTGTACGTTTGATTTTTTTCAGAAATCTCTCAGTCAGAACATGCTATATCATGCTTACGTAACTAGCGAAACTAGCGAGCTAACTTCCGCTAGCTTCCTGCTAACTTGTAACTCCGTTAAATGTAATAACTTTTGTTTTCATGGATGCCTGGAAGTTAAACTTTATAGTTACACCTGGTAAAGCAGCAATGCTGATCGTTTTATTAAAGATGAAAGAATTTAGACAGTTTTTAACTCTAAGTGATGCTGCAGTGTTGTTTGACCTGAAGCATACGGAGTTTAGGACCCAGATTACTCCCAGATTTAAGAGCATCTTAGTCCGACAAATATGACAATGACAACGGCCGCTTGCATGTTCTGCAAAAAAATGTGCTTTGTTGTGTATCTGACGGACAAACACCAAACCAGTTCCACATCACTGAAGTTGCACCATTTTTACAAACCAATTCTGGTTCATCTGTTTCACTCAACAATCGGCCATGTGCGTATGAAAACAAAGGCACTGCGCATGCGCGTTTTACTCCCATTCTATCGCGATATTTCATTTTCCTATCGTTGCCTAACATTATACCGGTATTACCGTGAACGGTATAATATGGCCCAGCCCTAACACTGACGCTACATTTGTGACTGATTGGTTTTTTCTGTCAGGAGATTTCATCGCACTAATATTTGTTGGACCTGAAGACGAGCAGCTAAAGAAGCAACACTACGCTCTCTGCAGGGATCCAGCTCAGCTCTCATTTCAAAAGACAAATGTACATTTATAGAGTTTCACATCAGGACACAGAAAACATGAACCAGAGTGGAGTCGCGTCAGTCTCACACATGTATACACACATGTAAAAACACTTCTTACCTCACAGAGTATATCATCCTTCCAGTATCTGACCACACGGTACTGCCGCCCCTCCTCCCCTTTGAAGCTCTGCAGCTCCAGCACACACCAACTGTTGCTGTTTACCTACAGTGCATATGTTTCATACCAGTAAGAGTCATTACAGTAATTATTGCTGTGGGAATGTCATTAGTGGTAAGCTACAAAAATGTTCTTTTACCTTTTCAAAGATCGAATACTTTGCCACTTGAAAGTCACTTTGGTCTGATGGAAGATCCGAATCAGTGTCTCTATAAATTCTGTCAAGATGAACATTTCAAACATCAGCTTTCTTCTGAGGCGCCATGACTGGAGGAAGCTTATCAGAGCAGTTATCTGCACTATTAAACCAATCTAATAACTACAGCAGCTTAGAGAACAAACAGTTCAGGTTTTTAACCAGGCCAATGTTTCCAGATCTGAAGCCAACGTGGGCGGGGCTTACAGAGAAAGCTGTCTGTGCTGCAGTTCAATGCAGTACCAGCAGATGGAGACACCTGATTTCAAGCCAACATGACAATAATCACAGTCACAATCTTTGTATTACTGTAGGCTCTACCTCACAATATAAAGACACCACTGTTGTTGTCATGTGGTGCTGTATAAACATGTAATTACATATTAGCAGCCCAGCTTTATCCTTTCTGGCACAGAAGGACGCTGGGATGTACTTCGTGCCTTTACTAGTGATTCTTGACTTTAAATATATTGTCTCCTCCTGCTGGTAAAGCAACTTCTGCTTGTGTGTCCACTTCACACTCGGCAGAGGCAAAGTGTGAAACGCACACGGTGCACCTATTACACGCCTATTACACGCCTATTACACGCCTATTACATGCTTATTACACGCGTAATCGCTCACATGAACCCAGTTTGTGTGTAAATCAGAGCAGAATGAACTTGGCTGTTAACCATGTACCACATCCAGGTTCTTGAACCAGAATCAGACACATCTGATCCAAAATATTAGATCAGTGCATCCCTGGTACTTTGTCCTGTACCGTGACAGGTCAGAGGTGTCTTCATAACTCAGGGCGTCGACATTAACAGACAGATGGTCCTAATGTAACTCACTAATAGACAGATGGCGTCTCTCACCTGAACCTGTCCAGCACATTCCCACTCCTCTCAGGACTCTCTGCCCTCTGAGTCCCACTGACACACTCCACAGGTTGGGCCCGGCCTTTTGACCCTGCAGTATGGACACACACACAGTTTAATAATTAACTCCATATCATATCACCTTGTGCACAGATCTTTGCACACACCGAGTAGCAAACAGGTTCTTATCAATTTGCACAACAGTGCTGCATCAGCTTTAAACACAATGTGAATGTGTAACACTGCACACAGCTGCACACACCCATGTTCATCTGACCTAATAAAACTAGTTCAACCTGCTGGCTGAGTCTGCTGAACATTTTTAATGTGAATGTATTTCAATCAGCGTGGGGGGACGATGTTACTGAACAGTAAAGGAAATATCAGTCATTGTGCTGCATGTGGGTAGAATTAGCAGCTTGTCTGTGTCTGTAACGCAAATTAATGGAAAAAAATACAGAAATAAATGAAACTGTAAAGATCTGCTTAGTGGTGCTTTCTATACAGACCTATCTGCTGAGGTGCGAGCGAAGCCAGTGGAGCCGCCTTGAAGGAGGAGCGATGAAGAGGAGCTGATAAGGCAGAGGACGTGTCCAGCTTGTATTCATCCACCTGCAGGAGAACTCCTCTCTCCACACACCTGTACACGTAATCCACCCCGACCACAGGTGTGTGGTGTTTCTGAATGCTACGCAGCCTGTTGGAGCTTAGGTTGGATACATCGGTTGTCACTACCAAAGAGCACTGTGGGAAATGTAGGAAGAAATGAGAGAGAAGTCTAAGATTTTTAAATGTATTTATTGGTTTTTGGTCTCTGAACATAAAGCTGCAGAATGCACACACTGCAGGTTTGTAGCTGAAAGCACAACACAATCCAAAAGGCGTTTTGCACTGCTGGCCTGTGTTGGTCAGTCAGTGTGCAAATATATACTTTTACAAAAATAATGAATTGCTGAAGCTTCCCAGCAGAAGAGAACCTAGCTCTATTAGGTCAGACTTCAGCATCTGCACCATCGTCACTAACACAGGGACGTCCTTCTGCAGAGCGAGCACTTTTGCTCACTTGTGTGCTTCTGTTGGTACCAGACAGTCGTGTGAGGCTGCAGGCTCCATGGAAGTGCAGCCGATTCATGACCAACTATTAACTACATGTTTCTATAGATGTGGGAGAATGACTTCGATCATTCGTGGTGCAGCTCTGGCATGTTGTGAACATTATACTGAAATAGTCACGTGCTGCAGCTCAATATGGACGCAGCAGGTACCAAAGAAAAAAGCTCTTTTTAAGTAAAGTTGTTTAGTAAAGTTTCATTTGAGCACTCAGCCGTGAGGAGTGCCCCCTCCCCCCGCGCTGACAGCTCACTGACCTGTTTGTTGACCACAAACGAAAGGTTGCCTCCGTGACCTGTGACTGCTGATTTCACCGTCTTCTTCTCCTTGAACGACAAACCTCTGAGCTCGAACAGCACCGAGCAGTTGTCGAACACCGCCATGTCTGGAGACGAGTGTCACACAGCTGCGCTGAGAAAAACCCTGCTGGCGCTCCCACCAACTCCTGTTAAAATGCGGAAGTAACTCTCAGCAAAAAGTATCCAACGTAACAGATCAGTTAGAGAACAGCCACGCGGGACTCGTGCTCGTTAGTAAACGACGAATACAACAAAGCATCGACACGATCAGAAACAGCAAAGTAAAGGTACTGACGAAACACCCGAAGCACGCACTCGTCCAGTGACTAACTTAAAGCGAGCAGCAACATTTAACTTCCTGTCTGGTTCGGTTTTCAAAATAAAGGTCGTGACGTTAACAGAGGCGTTTCCGTTTCCGTCCTCGAACACCTCCACGACAAATCAGTGTCGAATCAGACTGAAATGTCACATATTCAGACCTTAACACAGTGGTTCCCAAAGTTTTTTGCTGGGCCCCCTTTGTTTTACAAGAAAAATGTTCGCCCCCCGCGTGCACACACACGCACAAACACATCCTCCAACCACACACGCCCATATTTTGCTCCACTGCGGTTTATTTCACACCTCAAACATTTAGTAAACAATTAAGCAAATACCAGTAATCTGCAATAAATTACAGGTAGTAATAAAATAAACTACTAACTCTTTTACGCTGCGTCCGCACCTACACGGGTATTTTTGAAAACGCAGCTGTTTTTCTAGTCTTTGGCTTGAAATGAAGTTGGTTTGGAAACATATTCAGCGATGCTTCATCTCCTGCTTTGCCTTTCTGTAGGCGCCCAGTGCTAGCAGTGTCCAAGCATTTTGTTTCCCCCCCCCCCCTTTTCATACCGCGCCCCCCCCTAGGGCACGGGCCCCACACTTTGGGAAGGTCTGCATTAACACATGTCACCAGATATGACAGAAACAACCTGTTTTCAACTTGATCATGTGGAGCCATCCATGTGCTAATAATGAATGTGTCAAATATCCGTATTCTGCACTAATCTGTTGCACTGTGAACTGTGATAACCTGTTTCTATGTCACATCTCTGTCCTTGCAGTTTTAAGCATGTACAGAGTTTCTGACTGTTGTCTACAGTTGCTTTATTATACAATGAACTGGCTTATACTGAGCTTGCTTCCTCTCATATTGCTGTTTAAAAAAATGTAAACAGATTTTTGTAAATTTTAACAGGAACAGGCAAGGCCCCATATAAACATGAAAACTCTTTTTGATGGCTTTCTACAATAGACATCAAATATTCTCCCACATCTGTAGCAGAAGTTCCCACGAATGTGGACCTCGTAGGCTGCTTTGCTTTCCCTCTTCTGTCCAGTTCAAACCAGCTCGATGGGGTTTCAGTCTGGAGGCTGTACTGGACACTCCGTGTTTCAAGCTCACCATCTTGTTCTTCTTCCTGAGGTAGTTGTGGCACAGCTTGGACCTCTTTTTGGTGTCATTATCCTGCTGTAGGATGAAGCCCTGACAGACTAGGTGCATACCAGAGGGTGCTGCATGGCGCTGCAGAATGCGGCCATTTTGGCTCAGGGAGCCTCTCACTCTGTACAAGTCACCAAAAACAGCCCCAGACCATCACACTCCCTCCTCCACTTACTACGGCCACCATTAATCTGTGCTTGAAGCTGTTGTCCTGTGAGCCACTTATCACGCAAGCTGCTAACTACAGTGTGTCCATCACTGCAGAGGGGGTTGGAACAGCTGTAGGAGTTAGTAGCAGCAGCTTTCAAGGCCTCATCCGCCCCCATTACTGCAGAACAGCTTTAAACTGTTAACCAACATTGTGTTCCCTGAAAAGGCATTTTTGTATAATTCTGAAATGTACATTATTTTACAGTTTTGGGTAACCTTACCCTTTTTTAACCTAGTTCACCACATTTGTACCATTTCAAACTATTCATTGGAAAATATAACTTGGAGAATTGGGCAGTTCTGAAAGTTTTGACCGGTTGTGTATATTCTTTAAAGTTTTCATACAAAAAATCAGGATGGATGACTTTTGCTCCTAAAGTATTTCTTGATGATAATAATAATGATGATTTTTATAAGTATTGTAACGATTGTTGAGGTTATTTTACTTTGACAGGTTCACTGTCTGTGCACTGTTACTGTTTCTTTAAGAGAAGTGTTTGGGTTGCAGGAAAAGACGAGTGTGTGCGGGAAGGGGAGGGGGCTCTTGTTGTTGTTGGGTAGCGGGGGAGTGAGTTGATTGGTGGTGGTCAGAGGGCCCGGTGGGCCAGTGTCCGGCAGCCTCGCCTCTGTAAGTGCGCCCCAGGGTGGCTGTGGCTACAATGTAGCTGCCATCACCAGTGTGTGAATGTGTGTGTGAATGGGTGGATGACTGGATGTGTAAAGCGCTTTGGGGTCCTTAGGGACTAGTGAAGCGCTGTACAAATACAGGCCATTTGACTCTCCTCGGGATTTTCCTGTGCCCTCTTTCCTGTACCTCCCCAATAAACCGTGTTGCGAACAAAACTCTGGTGCTTGAGAGCAAATGTTACAAAAGATTAAGAAAAAAGAAATCTTTTTAATCCTATTGGGCCAACAAAATCGTTTTTAAATGGCAAATGAGGGATTATCACTGTTGACATTGGAAATACAGGTACTGGGGTCCGTTCTTCGTACCTCGCTAAGTAAGTTAGCTGGATTTGATTGTTGACGATTTCGCGTGATCTTGGATCGTTCGGTTCTCCGAAGCTCATCCGGGACTTGCTGTCATAGCAACAGATCCGTAAGCGTAAACCTGCTCGGGAGCAGGTTTACTTTATGTAAACAGGATTAGATCGCGGCCACGCAGGTATGTCCGCGTCATTCATACGAAAGCAACAGCGATATTTTACCACTGTCTTACCATAAATAAATATTATCAATGTAACTAAAGATAATGCAGCACTTGATCCTTTTATTGATGTCACACAGATACATACAGGTCATTCCCTAAAAAAGGGAAATGTACTATTAACATTCTATTACATGTATGTGATTATTACAGATGTAATTCATATTTCACAGTAGTAATTGTAAATTACTTCGTGTAATCAAGATGAGAGACCACGGCTATAAAAGCGAAGGTGGATTTGGGAAGCCTGTCGCAGCCATGTCCTGTCCGTATACGCGAGCCACCCATTGCGGAAGGTGCAAGATTGATAAGGAGAGTCCTCAGAATTCAGCGTATATTGCGGGATAGACAGGATCCTTTAGCTCAGCGCGACAGTGTGCTCATAGAGAGATATCGATTTTCCCGTGAGGCTATTATTTACTTAACCAACTTGTTGATGAGGGGGTGCAGGACCACCACCTGTCTTTTTTTGCTCTGCCCTTTTCTTGGTTGCTGTTATAAACAAACAAACAGATTATTTCAGGGTCTCTTTTCAAGAGACTAAAAGCAACATAAGTGATAAATATTACCATTCTGTAGAATATTCTTATATTTCACTTTTACTTGTTCCCATGTTCTAGTGGGTCCTGTCGTGGCTCTAATGTGAAAGAGGATATAATGTAATATAATATAATATGATATAATATAATATAATATAATATAATATAATATAATATAATATAATATAATATAATATAGTGTAATATAATAAATTTACCCTACCGCCTACTGGTGTTGGCCAGAGGGGCTGATGGCGTGATATGGCAGCCTGGCTTCTGTCAGTCTGTCCCAGGGCAGCTGTGGCTACAACCGTAGCTGCTTCCACCAGTGTATGAATGTGAGAGTGAATGAATAGTGGAATTGTAAAGCGCTTTGGGTGCCTTGAAAAGCGCTATATAAATCCAATCCATTATTATTATTATTATTAAATTACTTACGAGTTTAATTTGTCAGCAACTTTCTGCCAGCCCTCTCTCCTTGCTTTTGCAGCCTTTGCAGTGTTCCCTTGCGTTTTAATTAAACTCTGAAACTCCTGAAATCCCTCAATCAAGAGTTCTTGCTCTGCTGCCGAAAAAAAGTACGAAGAATGGACCCCTGGACTGAGTCTGTGAGCCTGATCCACAGCTGTCAGCTGGCTTTCTGCTTGTAAATGAAAACAGTCTCTGGACTGCTTCGTTACACAGAGTCATGCTGCCCTCCTCTGGATGAAGAGATGTAGTACAAAAAATGTTCACTTTGCATTGTTGTGTTTGCTCAATAGGCCCCAGTTTGACACATCTCCAATTAAATCAAAGACATCTTTTTCTACACTCAAAAAAGGAAATTGGGTGGTTGTTACATTTACAAAAGTCTAACTTGTAATTTGAACAAAATAATTTCATGTTTCTATGGTGAACATAATTAAATCACGTAGGCTCTGCATGAAATTCAGCAACTTAATTCGTTTTTGTTGAGATGACGTGATACAGTCTAGTTCAGGGGTCACAACCTTTAAGACCCAAAGAGCCATTTGGACACAGTTTCCACGCAAAAGAAAACTCTGGGAGCCACAAATACTTGTTGACATCTAAAATGAAGATAACACTGTACATATTGTTTTTTACCTTTATGCTTTGTGTGAACAACTAAGGTGTGTTGCTTATGAAATCCATGACAGAGAAAATTACATTTTATTTATGTAATTAACACATTTTGAACTCTTAAAGAAATATAACAAAAGGAAAGACGCTGAACTAAAATGATCCAGCAAAGAAAAACTGTTGTGAGCCACCCTTATATCTCCTTTGGGCTTTTGGAGCCTTGACCTGACTTTTAAAAAAATAATTGGAAAAAAGCTCGATGCTGCTAAAAAAAAAAGTAGATATTTGCAAAATTCTGCCTAAATATGTATTTAACCTGGTTAATGTGTGCGGCGGGGTGTGGTCTGCAGCGCCGCTGCAGGGGGGGCGGACTCATCTGAGCGGCACCCGCAATCACGCATCGCCGCCTTAACGTCTGTGCTCTCTCTACTGTTGTGTTGGTGTGTTGGTGTGTGTCGGGCTGTGAGCTGCAAAGCTACAGCCGGCTGTGTGCGTACAGCAACCGTGTGTGAAAAGCGTGTTCATGCAAACATCGTCGGGTCTGCCGTGATATGTTTACAACGGGACTTCTGCTCCTGAACCTCTGCGCACAGCATCTGCAGGTCAGGGCTGTACGAAGTCAGAGGCGGAGCCAGACATTTGAAACACCCGGGGCTTAGCCCAAAAGGGTAGTATGCATGTGGGATTTGTTTTTTGTTTTTTTTGGGGGGGGGGTAGAAATGACTGAAAGATTGTTAGGAGGTGGTGGGTAGGTGTATTGTTGTTGTTTGGGTTTTGTTTTCCTTTTTGTTATAGGTTGGCGAGGCGGGGCTTGATGGCATTCCAACACACCTGCGACGCATCGGACGTCATCAGTGAGCGCTTTTAGGGAGCAGAGTCACGGACGTCTGGTGTCGGAGTATTGTCGCTGTCACAAGTGCCTGTTCCATTGCCTGTCCGTCTACCTAGGATTTTGTGTTGGCTATTGTGGATCCGCGACGGAGTGCTACGTTCCATCAGGCTGCGGTCACTGCAGCAGCTGTGGTTTGTGTGTCAAGTAAGCTCTCCAACTCTCTCCGTCCACTTGTGTTTAACGTTCGGCTATCAACGGTATGCCGTAAACTCTGTTTTGTTCCTTGTTGTCAGGTAGCTCCGGTGTGTCATCTGCCTACCTGCATACCTCGGCTCCGTCTCATCTCCTCGGTGTTAATCTCCTGGCACATTTTTATCTGTCACTGTATATAGCCCCTTCCCTTGTAAATATCCCCTACTCGTGTATATAAACTTGCATCACAAACTATTTTGTGTCCGTGTGTGTTTCTGCCACGTAATCCATCCGTGTCAGTCTACCTAACAGAATACTCCGACCACTTTGATGGATTCGGCAGAACACACAGGTCCCGCTTCCGGCGATTTACTCCAGAAACACGAGGAGTCTTTGTCAAGCTTGTCTCGGCAGTTGGCGGCGTCCGAGCAATGGGCGGGCCGGGTTAATGAGACCCTGTCAGCCATTCAAAAGACTTTGGCTCGGTTAGTTCCTCCTACTGTTCCTGCTGTTTCTGCCCCCCCGCCTGTACCGTCTGCCTCACGGGGTTCGGGCTCTGTTCGTGACCCCGCTCCCTCGGCTCTGGTGCCTTTTACGGGAGAGTTGGGCCATTGCAGGGGTTTTTTGATTCAGGTTTCCCTGCTTTTTCAGCGGTTTCCCCAAGCGTTTTCCGATGATGCTTCTAAGATTTCTCATGTTATCGGTGCCCTTCGTGATCGTGCTTTGGACTGGGCCGAGGCTTATCTCGCTCTGCATACCTTGGAGACTGTCACGTATGAGCAGTTTGTTTGGGATTTTAAGGCTGTTTTTCATCACCCCCTGCGCTCGGATGAGGCCGCGCGGCAACTGCACGGGCTCCGCCAAGGGGGCCAGTCGGTGGCGGAGTTTTCTATTGATTTCCGGGTTAAGGCCGCGGAGACGGGGTGGGGTGATGACGCGTTGCGCGGGGCTTTCGTCATCGGGTTGAACGATCGCATGAAAGATGAGCTCGCCACTCGTGACGAACCGGAGAGTTTCGAGGCTCTAGTTAATCTGGCTATTCGTATCGATAATCGCCTTCGCGAGCGTGAGAGGGGTGGCCGGTTCCGTGCTGGGAGTGGAGAGCGCACTGCTGTGCGCACAGTATCCCGTCCCCCTCCTCCCGGTCCGGCCCACGCACGGTCTCCTCCGGCGGCCGCCGCTGAAGAGCCTATGCAGTTGGGTCGTACGCGGCTGACGCTGGAGGAGCATCGGAGGCGGTTTGAGGGACGGTTGTGTTTGTATTGTGGCCAGTCGGGCCATTTTGTGTCCACCTGCCCGTTGCGGTCAAAAGGCGGTGCCCACCAGTAACTGTGGGAGTACTGGTGGGTGGCACTTCCTCTCTTTCCCAAGTTCCCCGCATGCAGCTTCCTGCTATCGTGAACGCCGCTTCTGGCACTTTCTCCACTAACGCACTTTTGGATTCTGGCGCTGAGCAGAATTTTATTGACAGCGGTCTCACGCGGCGTCTCGGTATTGAGACGAAACCCCTGCAGGTTCCCGTCTCCGTTGTGGCTCTCACCGGTCAGTTACTGCCCTCCGTCACTCACGAGACTGAACCGGTTTCGTTGATTCTTTCTGGTAATCATCGTGAGCTTCTTCGTTTCTTTGTTTTTTCCTCCCCGGAGTCTCCCATCGTTTTAGGTTACCCGTGGTTCGAGCGTCATAATCTTCATATCAATTGGTCCTCCCGTTGCATTGAGAGTTGGAGTAGCCACTGCTTGTCTCACTGTTTACAGTCTGCTCTTCCGCCTTCGCCTGTCTGCTCGTCTAAGCTGGCGCCCAAGGAGGTGGATCTTTCGTCTGTACCTGAACAATATCATGATCTAGGGGCGGTTTTCAGTAAACGCTGTGCGCTCTCGCTTCCCCCCCATCGTCCTTATGATTGTAGCATTGAACTGTTACCTGGAGCTCCGTTGCCCACCAGCCGGCTGTATAACCTCTCTGGTCCGGAGAAGGCGGCCATGGAGAGGTATATCACGGAGTCACTGGAGGCGGGCTTGATTCGTCCGTCGTCTTCGCCGTTGGCGGCGGGTTTTTTCTTTGTGGATAAGAAAGATGGATCTCTCCGACCCTGCATTGATTTTCGGGGTCTTAATGACATTACTGTGAAGAACAAATACCCTCTTCCCCTGATCTCTTCTGCTTTTGAACCTTTACGAAGCTGGACCTTCGCAATGCGTACCATCTGGTGTGCATGCGCCAGGGAGATGAGTGGAAAACGGCCTTTAACACTCACCGTGGACATTACGAATATCTGGTAATGCCTTTTGGGCTGACGAATGCGCCGGCGGTGTTTCAAGCATTGATTAATGATGTGCTTCGGGACTTTTTGAATCGGTGTGTGTTCATTTATTTGGATGACATCCTTGTTTTTTCGCAGTCTTTTGAGGACCATGTTCAGCAGGTGCGCAGCGTTTTGCAGCAGCTTCTGGAAAACAAACTTTTCGTGAAAGCGGAGAAGTGTGAGTTTCATGCTCGTTCTGTGTCGTTCCTGGGCTATGTCCTTGCTGAGGGGCGGGTGGGACCCGATCCTGGTAAAATCAGAGCGATCGCTGATTGGCCGACTCCTTCCTCGCGCAAACACCTGCAGAGGTTTTTGGGGTTTGCTAATTTTTATCGCAGATTTATTAAGAACTTCAGTCAGATCACCCTTCCGCTCACACGGCTTACGTCCCCGGCTCGAGTTTTCAGTTGGTCTCCTGAGGCCGAGCAGGCGTTTGCTCGGTTGAAGGAGTTGTTTTGTTCCGCGCCCGTTCTCGCCCACCCAGATGGTGCCAGACAGTTTGTTGTGGAGGTGGATGCTTCTGATGTGGGTGCGGGGGCGGTGTTGTCGCAGCGCTCGCCCGATGATGGCCGTCTCCATCCGTGCGCGTTTTTTTCGCGGCGGTTTTCTCCGGCTGAGCGGAACTATGACGTGGGTAATCGTGAGCTGCTGGCGGTTAAGCTGGCTTTGGAAGAGTGGCGTCACTGGTTGGAGGGGGCGGAACAGCCGTTTGTGGTTTGGACGGACCATAAGAATCTCTCTTACATTCGGAGTGCGAAGCGGCTTAACTCCAGGCAGGCCAGGTGGCAGCTGTTTTTTAGCCGGTTCCATTTTACTATCTCGTTTCGCCCGGATTCTCGCAATGTTAAGCCGGACACCTTGTCCCGTCAATTTTCCCCCGCGTCTGAGTCTACGGGGGTGGTTCCGATCATTCCCTCGTCTTGCGTGGTGGGGGCCGTGACATGGGAGATCGAGAGCCTGGTGCGTCAGGCGCAGCGGCAGGATCCGGACCCGGGTTCGGGCCCGCTGGGTAAACTGTTTGTTCTGGCGGCCGTGCGTGCGCGTGTCTTGCACTGGGTGCACGCGTCTCGTTTTGCTTGTCATCCTGGCGTGCGTCGTACGGTTTCCCTGTTACGGCGCTTCTTTTGGTGGCCCGCTTTGGCGAGTGATGCCCGCGAGTATGTGCTGGCCTGTGACACCTGTGCGCGCAATAAGAGCCGTCATCTGGCCCCTCCCGGGCTGCTGCATCCCCTGCCTGTCCTTGGTTGACCTTGGTCGCATATTGCAGTTGACTTTGTTACCGGGTTGCCGCGTTCCGCTGGTCACTCGGTGATCCTCACCATTGTGGACAGGTTCTCCAAGGCGGCGCATTTTGTTCCTTTGTCTAAGCTCCCTTCTGCCCTGGAAACTGCTCACTTGCTTGTGGATCACGTTTTTCGGTTACATGGGATTCCTTTGGACATTGTGTCTGACAGGGGGCCTCAGTTTGTTTCTCGGGTGTGGAAGGCTTTTTGTACTGCGTTGGGGGTGGGGGTGAGCCTTTCCTCGGGCTATCACCCACAGTCTAATGGACAGACTGAAAGGGCCAATCAGCAGCTGGAGTCCGCCTTGCACTGTGTGGCCTCCTCTGACCCCCGCTTCCTGGAGTGGTCATCTTGCTTGGATTGAGTATGCTTATAACTCTCTCACCTCGGCAGCTACTGGTTTTTCTCCGTTTGAGGTCTGTCTGGGATATCAGCCGCCGTTGTTTCCTTCTCAGGAGGCGGAGATTGCGGTTCCGGCCGTGCAGGATCATTTACGTCGCAGTCGGAGGATTTGGCGCCGGACTAAGGCAGCGCTGCTCCGGACCGTGTCTCAGACTCACCGGGCTGCTGATCGGAGGAGAACGCCTGCGCCTCAATACGCCGTGGGCCAACAGGTCTGGCTGTCCTCTGCAAATGTTCCTTTGAAGTGCGTGTCCAGGAAGCTTGCCCCTCGCTTCCTGGGTCCTTTCACCATCCAACGCATCATCAATCCTGTTTCCGTGAGGCTGCAACTGCCGGCCTCCATGAGGGTTCATCCTACGTTCCACGTTTCTCAACTGCAGCCAGTCTCTCGCAGTCCGCTGTGCCCACCCGTGGAACCTCCTCCGCCTGCCCGGGTGGTGGACGGCGGTCCTGTCTATTCGGTCCGGCGGCTGCTGGATGTGCGCCGTCGTGGCTCCCAGTTTCTGGTGGACTGGGAGGGGTATGGCCCGGAGGAGCACTCCTGGGTCTCTAGGGCCTTTATTGTGGACCCGGCGCTTATTGTGGATTTTTACAGGAGGCATCCTGACAAGCCTGGAGGACCGCCGGGTGGCGTTCCTTGAGGGGGGGATACTGTTAGGAGGTGGTGGGTAGGTGTATTGTTGTTGTTTGGGTTTTGTTTTCCTTTTTGTTATAGGTAGGCGAGGCGGGGCTTGATGGCATTCCAACACACCTGCGACGCATCGGACGTCATCAGTGAGCGCTTTTAGGGAGCAGAGTCACGGACGTCTGGTGTCGGAGTATTGTCGCTGTCACAAGTGCCTGTTCCATTGCCTGTCCGCCTACCTAGGATTTTGTGTTGGCTATTGTGGATCCGCGACGGAGTGCTACGTTCCATCAGGCTGCGGTCACTGCAGCAGCTGTGGTTTGTGTGTCAAGTAAGCTCTCCAACTCTCTCCGTCCACTTGTGTTTAACGTTCGGCTATCAACGGTATGCCGTAAACTCTGTTTTGTTCCTTGTTGTCAGGTAGCTCCGGTGCGTCATCTGCCTACCTGCATACCTCGGCTCCGTCTCATCTCCTCGGTGTTAATCTCCTGGCACATTTTTATCTGTCACTGTATATAGCCCCTTCCCTTGTAAATATCCCCTACTCGTGTATATAAACTTGCATCACAAACTATTTTGTGTCCGTGTGTGTTTCTGCCACGTAATCCATCCGTGTCAGTCTACCTAACAAAGATTAATTGGCTCTGTTTTGAGTTTTGTTCAAAAAAGAATGACTTCATATAGGGAAAAATATATATCACATGTGCAGGACACCTTAAACTAGTATTTTAATTAAGCAGCAAGGCAGAACAAAGTCAGGGCTGTATCAAGACACGAGGACTAAACCCCAATTCAACCAGACCCAGAACTGATCCAGAATTAAAACAGGACTACAACAGTTCAAAATCAGGACTACTTGGGACTTAACCAAGACAGAACCACAATCAGAACTAGATGATAGTAGCACTAAAAATCATCATATACCTGCACTACACTTATTTTTTAATTCTACCAAAGTACAATATTTAGATTGAGAAAAGTTTATATAATTATTTAGCCTTGTTGTGCAAACAAGCCTGCAGAACTTAATAAATATAGAATTTGAAAAATAACAAACCTAAAAAGAAACACTAGGTACGAGATATGTCTGTGAAGGTTCTCAGTCATCCAGGTCATCGTAGTCAAAGGAGCTTGCAAAGAAAAGCGTCTGGACTTCTTTAAGTTACTTGAAGATGTTTCATTTCTCATCCGAGAAGCTTCTTCAGTTCTAAGGTCAAATGGTGGAGAGTCCCAGATATAAACCTAGTAGGAGTAACCCCCCACAGAGGGACAAAAGGACCCCCTGATGATCCTCTAATCGCCTGAGCCAAGGTGTGAAACTGGGTGTGGGTCAGCCAGAGTTTCGGGTTCACTCTACTAACCTATCAGAAGCTTCTTCAGCTCAGAATGGAATCGTCTGGAGTTTCTTATTAATTAACAATAAACTTAGTGTACATGTACTCCTAAATTTGATGAAAGTGATAAAAAACAGACAGCTCTGTCTCTCTTTATTCTGACATTTAACTAATTCAAAATATATTTCAATATTTATCTAAAACAAAAGTTTACTCTAAATTGATGTTGTAAAGTAAAAATGTTTTATGTTTTCTACCTAAAGTGTATGTAAATATCTGGTTACAAATGTGAATATCCTGCTGTGTACTGAAATCCCTCTTGGGCTACGTCCACACGTACACGGGTATTTTTGAAAACAGAGATTTTCCGTTTTCGTTTTAAAAAATAATCCCGTCCACACGTAAAGGCAGAAATGAAGGAAAACACTGCTAGGAACATGCCAAAGCAGCAGGTGACGCTATATTCCTAACCGTGTAGAAATGTTGGCCAATCAGAAGTCTAGAAGCCTCGGTGGGAAAAAGTAAACAAAGCTGGGGCATAGAAGCAGAACCGAGTCGTATGTGTGGAGGGACAGTAACTGTGTGTATATGTAAGCATTTAAACACTGCAGAGAGTAAAATTAACAGTAACAGTATTGTAGAAATTCATTTCACCGAAACAATAACGTGGCGCACACTGTGACGTCAAAAAAGGCGCACATCTTTGACACTGCGTTTTCTCCGTTTTTTTCGTCCACACGTAAATGCAAAAACTGAGTTTTAGAAAATATCCACCCTGCACAGAGTTTTTAAAAATCTCCATTTTCAGTGACTAAAAACGCCGTTTACGTGTGGACGAAAGGTGCAAACGTGTAGAAAAATCTGCGTTTTCAAAAATACCCGGGTACGTGTGGACATAGCCTTGTTTTGCATAGAAATATACTGAACAACATACAAAGCATAATATATAAAATAACATTTACCTGAGTTTTTTCTTTGAAAGAACCCTCTAATGTCCATTCTTATATTTCAGTACATAACTGAAACCGATTTAGTCGGGGAGGGTAAGAACTGAAAATGTGAAATAAACACACGTAAGCTAAGACTCTAAAAAAAATAGCATTTGTTCGGCTTTTCATTTCGCCATTTGTTGATTCACTTGAAGAGCAAGTAACGTAATACTGGTCAAGTGATCAGTTTGATATCAATCTTTCGTGATACACCGTCATAGTTACATTATTTGTACAGTACGAATGATTTGCTTTGGTACCTGCTCAAACTTAAGCTCTCCTTAGTATGGCTGGCTCCGTTTCTCCAACAGTGCACTCACAGGCAGCAGCTGCCCCGCCCCCTCGCGCTTAGTGTCTGAGCTCGGATCATACCAATATCAGGGGGGATTCACGCACAGTCGTAAATTCCCACAGTGTGCACTATGTGCTTCGAACATTGTGTGTACTTTTTGTTTTATACAGTTGTCAGCCAGGCATCTAACTATGAAAAAATTACACTCCAAAAGAGCTTCTGACAAAACAACCTGGGCTTAAGCCCAGTAAGCCACCCCCACGCTCCGCCCCTGTAGGAAGTCACTTTCATCTCTACAGGACTGTAAGCTGTCATCTGTGAGGCGTGAGCGCTGTTTGTTTTAACATAGTTCACGGTGGAGCTGCTGACATAATGTGGATCCGAAGATCCATAATTGGCCTACGTGGGGTTGAAAGTCTCGATAAATGCACGCCGTTTCGGCGGGTATACCGGCTTCCGCCAGTGTGACGCTTATTATGAGCGATGAAAAAATAATAGAATATAATTTAATTTTTATATTTCGATATCACAATAATCTTCCAATTTAGAACTACAAGGTAAAAAATAACTAACATAAATAAAATACACTTCAGCTAAATACTTCTAATTTATTTTCCCAAACCACATCCCAACTGTTACTGTGTTACAATATTGTTATAAATTCATACAGAACATGACTTTTTCTTCTAGATCTGCCGGATGTAAAACAGTACAGTACGCTTTGTCAGGGACAAAGGTACCATATTGACATATAAGCAGTTTCATGGATAGGTGAATTCAGTTAAAGATATGGACTTGATTTCAAGTGTTGAAATCGCATTTGGTAGCTTTTCACTGGACCTGTTAATATAAAGTCCAAAGAGATATTGCAGGTAAAGGATAAAGCATAATAATAAAGGGTAAAGGAGGCTGAAAGCTTTGTGTTTGTTCTGTATAAAAGAACGAGCGTATTCACTAGCTGGGGAAAAAAGAACCAAATGATCATGTAGTATAACAAACTCCAGTCAAGAGATGCCTTCATTAATGTTAATACAGAATGTTTATAACAAGGTGGTTATACATTAGTGATGGGATTTCCGGCTCTTTTTAGAGAACCGGCTCTTTCGGCTCCGAACCGGCTCTTCAGGTTGTTTTGTTGCTTTAATTTATTTATTATTAACAATAATATAAAATTATGCACAAAATGAATTACTAATGTTAAAAAAAGAAGTGGTTTTATTTATATATGTTTATATATAAATATATGCGGTGGCCCCTAGAGACAAAACATGTACAAACTCCAAAGCACATTTCTAGCATGAACTGAACTTCGAAGCAGAGCTACTAGATCACTTAAATCACACAATTGAAAGCATATGTGTATTGTTTGTGTATTTATACACAAGCACTTATATATATTCAAATAATTTTAAAAAAAAGTTCATGTACCCTTTTACTACCACACACCAAATCTGGTCATTGGTACTTGCTGGCTTGTGTAGCCACAAGATAACAAAAGCTCAACACTGCCCCCTAGCATCCTGGAGCACTTCTGTTGTGTTTTTTTACGTGCTTCTGAGTTATTACGTTAAATATAAATTAAAATATGAAAACAAAAAGAAGATGCATATTCTCTGTCATATGGACCTACATGAATAAACCTTCTGAATCCTTTATCATCTGCAACTGAAAATAGTTGTGGATGATTACTATACCTTTCTAATGTGACGTTGTTGTCCCTGGCTCTCTTTCTCTCTCTCTCCCTCCCGCTCTGTTCCTGTGCTACTGAGTGTAACTACCGCCCCCCCTCTCTTCCCAGCACAAAGCACAAGGCTGGCGTGCGGAGTGACGCGGAAAAAAAGTGCGAGAGAGAGAGGGAGGGTGAGAGAAAAAAAAAAAACCCACGGCTCGCGTCGTTCACGTCAAAGATCCGGCTCTAAGAGCCATTTCGTTCGCGACCGACACATCACTATTATACAGGAGACACAAATTAGCCTGAAAACAGAGACTGTCCAATTTTAAAGGCTTTAACTGGGCAGTAAGAATAGAAGTGCTATGTGATGCAGTCCCAAAAGTACTGAACAGCCACTGAAAATGTGCAATCTAACCTTTTTTGTGTCCGCCTACTGGTGTTGGCCAGAGGGGCCGATGGCGTGATATGGCAGCCTTGCTTCTGTCAGTCTGCCCCAGGGCAGCTGTGGCTACAACTGTGGTTTGCCTGCACCAGTGTGTGAATGTGAGAGTGAGTGAATAGTGGAACTGTAAAGCGCTTTGGGTACCTAGAAAAGCGCTATATAAATGCAATCCATTATAACCTTTCTCACAATTTTAAAGGAACTGATTCAAAGACAGATCACAATCGAACCATTCTTTGGTTTGCTCATGCTCAACGTCTCATCTAAGTTTAATAAACTGTGTAGCTTCATAAAGCAACTTTGAATATGTTTTAATATTTAAAAAAGTAATAAATGTAAACACTGTCATTTACAGCCACCAGGGAACCATGTGGCCTCATGGCCTGAGTCTGTACAGCCATTCATATTCTTCTCTTTGGGGTGAAATAACTACATAATCAAAGCTTCTGCTGCTTTTTCAACTGTGATAATGTAGTAATGAACCAAATCACACTCTCTGCAGTCTTTCTATGCATGTACGATATTCTGGACTGTTGTTGCTATGGCTACGTATTCCCATTGCTTTGGTATACTATTTTAAACAAACAGCTGTCAGTTGTTTATAACAGAGAAAAACATGTGCATCAAAGAAAAAAGAAAAATTGTTATTTTTTATATATTGTTATAAGAAAAAATGAAAACAAAAAATGTGATGGTAAAATTTCTAAATGTTTGATGTTTCAAACACGATCATTCCTTGTTGAGTCGTACAGAGATTTCGTCTGTTTCGTCTTTGTGAATGTGCCACTGAGTCAAATCAACAAAACTACAAAGTCAGAAAGCTGAATGTGGAACATTTCACACTAGGTCGCAGTGTTGGGTAAGCAGAAAGCCAATGTGTCGCCAACGAGACATTTTCAGACAGCGACAGAAGAGTCGCTGGACATGTGTCCGTCACCACGTGTCCGTCATCACGCGTCCATCACCACGTGTCCATCATCACGCCTCCATCATCATGCCTCCATCATCATGCGTCACATCATTCTGCGTCCATCACCATGTGTCCGTCATCACACGTCCATCACCACGCGTCCATCATCACGGGTCCATCACCATGCGTCCATCACCGTGCGTCCATCATTGTGTGTCTGTCACCACGTGTCCGTCATCACGCCTCCATCATCACACGTCCATCATCACACGTCTATCACCACGCGTCCATCATCATGTGTCCATCATCACGCGTCCATCATCACGCGTCCATCATCATTGCGTCCATCATCGCGCGACCATCATCACGCGACCATCATCACGTCTCCATCATCATGCGTCACATCATTCTGCGTCCATCACCATGTGTCCGTCATCACGCGTCACATCATTCTGCGTCTATCACGACGCGTCCATCATTACGCATCTATCATCACGTGGCCATCATTGTGCGTCCATCACCGTGCGTCCATCACCGTGCGTCCATCACCATGCGTCCGTCATTCTGCGTCCATCACCATGTGTCTGTCACCACGCCTCCATCATTGCGCGTCTATCATCACGCGTCCATCATCACGCGTTCATCATCACGGGTCCATCACCATGCGTCCATCACCGTGCGTCCATCATTGTGCGTCCATCATTGTGCGTCCATCATCACGCGTCCATCACCACGGGTCCATCATCACGCGCCCATCACCACGCGCCCATCATCACGCCTCCATCATCATGCGTCACATCATTCTGCGTCCATCACCATGTGTCCGTCATCACGTGTCCATCACCATGCGTCCATCATTGTGCGTCCATCACCATGTGTCTGTCACCACGCCTCCATCATTGCGCGTCTATCATCACGCGTTCATCATCACGGGTCCATCACCATGCGTCCATGACCACGCCTCCATTATCATGCGTCACATCATTCTGCGTCCATCATGGGGATGGACATGTCCGTCATCACGTGTCCATCCCCATGCGTCCATCATTGTGCGTCTATCACCATGTGTCCGTCATAACACGTCCATCATTGTGCGTCCATCATCATGCGTCCATCACCACGCGTCACATCATTCTGCGTCCATCACCATGTGTCCATCATCACGCGTCCATCATCAGGCGTCCATCATTACGCATCTATCATCACGTGGCCATCATTGTGCGTCCATCACCATGCGTCCGTCATCATGCGTCACATCATTCTGCGTCCATCACCATGTGTCCATCATCACGCGTCCATCATCAGGCATCCATCACCATGCGTCCATCATTGTGCGTCCATTACCATGTGTCCGTCACCACGCCTCCATCATCACGCCTCCATCATTGTGCGTCCATCATCACGCGTCACATCATTCTGCGTCTATCACGACGCGTCCATCATCACGCGTCACATCATTCTGCGTCTATCACGACGCGTCCATCCTTACGCATCTATCATCACGTGGCCATCATTGTGCGTCCATCATCACGCGTCACATCATTCTGCGTCTATCACGACGCGTCCATCATTACGCATCTATCATCACGTGTCCATCATTGTGCGTCCATCACCGTGCGTCCGTCATTCTGCGTCACATCATTCTGAGTCCATCACCACGCCTCCATCATCATGCATCACATCATTCTGCGTCCATCACCATGTGTCCGTCATCACGTGTCCATCACCATGCGTCCATCATTGTGCGTCCATCACCACAGGTCCATCATCACGCGTCCATCACCGTGCGTCCATCACCACGCGCCCATCATCACGCCTCCATCATCATGCGTCACATCATTCTGCGTCCATCACCATGTGTCCGTCATCACGTGTCCATCACCATGCGTCCATCATTGTGCGTCCATCACCATGTGTCTGTCACCACGCCTCCATCATTGCGCGTCTATCATCACGCGTTCATCATCACGGGTCCATCACCATGCGTCCATGACCACGCCTCCATTATCATGCGTCACATCATTCTGCGTCCATCATGGGGATGGACATGTCCGTCATCACGTGTCCATCCCCATGCGTCCATCATTGTGCGTCTATCACCATGTGTCCGTCATAATACGTCCATCATTGTGCGTCCATCATCATGCGTCCATCACCACGCGTCACATCATTCTGCGTCCATCACCATGTGTCCATCATCACGCGTCCATCATCAGGCGTCCATCATTACGCATCTATCATCAGGCATCCATCACCATGCGTCCATCATTGTGCGTCCATTACCATGTGTCCGTCACCACGCCTCCATCATCACGCCTCCATCATTGTGCGTCCATCATCACGCGTCACATCATTCTGCATCTATCACGACGCGTCCATCATCACGCGTCACATCATTCTGCGTCTATCACGACGCGTCCATCCTTACGCATCTATCATCACGTGGCCATCATTGTGCGTCCATCATCACGCGTCACATCATTCTGCGTCTATCACGACGCGTCCATCATTACGCATCTATCATCACGTGTCCATCATTGTGCGTCCGTCATTCTGCGTCACATCATTCTGAGTCCATCACCACGCCTCCATCATCATGCATCACATCATTCTGCGTCCATCACCATGTGTCCGTCATCACGTGTCCATCACCATGCGTCCATCATTGTGCGTCCATCACCATGTGTCCGTCATCACGCGTCCATCATCACGGGTCCATCACCATGCGTCCATCATTGTGCGTCCATCATTGTGCGTCCATCACCACAGGTCCATCATCACGCGTCCATCACCGTGCGTCCATCACCGTGCGTCCATCATCACGCGTCCATTACTATGCGTCCATCACCATGCGTCCATCATTGTGTGTCCATCACCACGGGTCCATCATTGTGCGTCCATCACCATGTGTCCGTCACCACGCGTCCATCATTACGCATCTATCATCACGCGTCCATCACCATGGGTCCATCATCACGGGTCCATCACCACGGGTCCATCATCACGCGTCCATCATCACGCGTCTATCACCACGGGCCCATCATCATGCGTCACATCATTGTTCCTCCATCATTGTGCCTCCATCATTGTGCATCCATCACCACGGGTCCATCATCACGCGTCCATCATCACGCATCTATCACCACTGGTCCATCATCATGCGTCACATCATTGTTCCTCCATCATTGTGCCTCCATCATTGTGCGTCCATCACCACGGGTCCATCATCATGCGTCCATCACCACGGGTCCATCATCATGCGTCACATCATTGTTCCTCCATCATTGTGCATCCATCACCACGGGTCCATCATCACGCGTCCATCATCATTGCGTCCATCATCACGCGACCATCATCACGCGACCATCATCACGTCTGCATCATCATGCGTCACATCATTCTGCGTCCATCACCATGTGTCCGTCATCACGCGTCACATCATTCTGCGTCTATCACGACGCGTCCATCATTACGCATCTATCATCACGTGGCCATCATTGTGCGTCCATCACCGTGCGTCCATCACCATGCGTCCGTCATTCTGCCTCCATCACCATGTGTCTGTCACCACGCCTCCATCATTGCGCGTCTATCATCACGCGTCCATCATCACGCGTCCATCATCACGCGTTCATCATCACGGGTCCATCACCATGCGTCCATCACCGTGCGTCCATCATTGTGCGTCCATCATTGTGCGTCCATCATCACGCGTCCATCACCACGGGTCCATCATCACGCGCCCATCACCACGCGCCCATCATCACGCCTCCATCATCATGCGTCACATCATTCTGCATCCATCACCATGTGTCCGTCATCACGTGTCCATCACCATGCGTCCATCATTGTGCGTCCATCACCATGTGTCTGTCACCACGCCTCCATCATTGCGCGTCTATCATCACGCGTTCATCATCACGGGTCCATCACCATGCGTCCATGACCACGCCTCCATCATCATGCGTCACATCATTCTGCGTCCATCATGGGGATGGACATGTCCGTCATCACGTGTCCATCCCCATGCGTCCATCATTGTGCGTCCATCATCATGCGTCCATCACACGCGTCACATCATTCTGCGTCCATCACCATGTGTCCATCATCACGCGTCCATCATCAGGCGTCCATCATTATGCATCTATCATCACGTGGCCATCATTGTGCGTCCATCACCATGCGTCCGTCATCATGCGTCACATTATTCTGCGTCCATCACCATGTGTCCATCATCACGCGTCCATCATCACACATCCATCACCATGCGTCCATCATTGTGCGTCCATTACCATGTGTCCGTCACCACGCCTCCATCATCACGCCTCCATCATTGTGCGTCCATCATCACGCGTCACATCATTCTGCGTCTATCATCACGCGTCCATCACCATGGGTCCATCATCACGGGTCCATCACCACGGGTCCATCATCACGCGTCCATCATCACGTGTCTATCACCACGGGCCCATCATCATGCGTCACATCATTGTTCCTCCATCATTGTGCCTCCATCATTGTGCATCCATCACCACGGGTCCATCATCACGCGTCCATCATCACGCATCTATCACCACGGGCCCATCATCATGCGTCACATCATTGTTCCTCCATCATTGTTCCTCCATCATTGTGCGTCCATCACCACGGGTCCATCATCACACGCCCATCACCACGCGCCCATCATCACGCCTCCATCATCATGCGTCACATCATTCTGCGTCCATCACCATGTGTCCGTCATCACGTGTCCATCACCATGCGTCCATCATTGTGCGTCCATCACCATGTGTCTGTCACCACGCCTCCATCATTGCGCGTCTATCATCACGCGTTCATCATCACGGGTCCATCACCATGCGTCCATGACCACGCCTCCATCATCATGCGTCACATCATTCTGCGTCCATCATGGGGATGGACATGTCCGTCATCACGTGTCCATCCCCATGCGTCCATCATTGTGCGTCCATGACCACGCCTCCATCATCATGCGTCACATCATTCTGCGTCTAATTAGCCAAAATAAAGCCTATCTTATCGAAACAGCATTTTCAGACAGTAATCCATGCCTTTGTTACTTCTAGGCTGGATTATTGTAACGCACTTTATTTTGGGATTAGTGATGCGTCCATTAGGCGCCTGCAGGTTGTGCAAAATGCTGCAGCACGTCTTTTAACTGGAACAAAAAAGTTTGAGCACATTACCCCTATTTTAATTTCACTCCACTGGCTACCTGTACATTTTAGGATTGTTTTTAAAATTCTCTTATTTGCTTTTAAATCTCTTAATGGCCTGGCCCCCCCCTACCTCTCGGAGCTACTACAACCATATACACCTGCCCGTTCCCTTAGGTCCGCCAATCAGCAGCTCCTTAAGGTACCGAAAACTAAGTATAAATTTAAAGGTGATCGTGCTTTTGCTGTAGCTGCTCCAAAGTTGTGGAATGATCTGCCCTTGCATGTTAGGCAGGCCTCTTCTGTCTCTGAATTTAAAAGTCTTCTTAAAACATATTTATTCGCTGAAGCCTTTGGCATTGATTAGAGGGGTTGACTCAATTTGTTTTAACATGTTTTAATTTATTGTATCTATTTATTTTATCGTATCTCATTTTAATTTTCTTTACGTATGCTATTAACATGTACAGCACTTTGTGAAACCCTGGTTTTATGTTAAAGTGCTTTAGAAATAAAGTTGGTATGGTATGGTATGGTCTATCACCATGTGTCCGTCATAACACGTCCATCATTGTGCGTCCATCATCATGCGTCCATCACCACGCGTCACATCATTCTGCGTCCATCACCATGTGTCCATCATCACGCGTCCATCATCAGGCGTCCATCATTACGCATATATCATCACGTGGCCATCATTGTTCGTCCATCACCATGCGTCCGTCATCATGCGTCACATCATTCTGCGTCCATCACCATGTGTCCATCATCACGCGTCCATCATCAGGCATCCATCACCATGCGTCCATCATTGTGCGTCCATTACCATGTGTCCGTCACCACGCCTCCATCATCACGCCTCCATCATTGTGTGTCCATCATCACGCATCACATCATTCTGCGTCTATCACGACGCGTCCATCATCACGCGTCACATCATTCTGGGTCTATCATGACGCGTCCATCCTTACGCATCTATCATCACGTGGCCATCATTGTGCGTCCATCATCACGCTTCACATCATTCTGCGTCTATCACGACGCGTCCATCATTACGCATCTATCATCACGTGTCCATCATTGTGCGTCCTTCACCGTGCGTCCGTCATTCTGCGTCACATCATTCTGAGTCCATCACCACGCCTCCATCATCATGCATCACATCATTCTGCGTCCATCACCATGTGTCCGTCATCACGTGTCCATCACCATGCGTCCATCATTGTGCGTCCATCATCACGCGTCCATCATCACGGGTCCATCACCATGCGTCCATCACCGTGCGTCCATCATTGTGCGTCCATCATTGTGCGTCCATCACCACAGGTCCATCATCACGCGTCCATCACCGTGCGTCCATCACCGTGTGTCCATCATCACGCGTCCATTACTATGCGTCCATCACCATGCGTCCATCATTGTGTGTCCATCACCACGGGTCCATCATTGTGCGTCCATCACCATGTGTCCGTCACCACGCGTCCATCATTACGCATCTATCATCACGTGTCCATCACCATGGGTCCATCATCACGGGTCCATCACCACGGGTCCATCATCACGCGTCCATCATCACGCGTCTATCACCACGGGCCCATCATCATGCGTCACATCATTTTGCTTCCATCATTGTGCCTCCATCACCACGGGTCCATCATCACGCGTCCATCACCACGGGTCCATCATCACGCGTCCATCATCACGGGTCCATCACCATGCGTCCATCATTGTGCCTCCATCATTGTGCGTCCATCACCACGGGTCCATCATCACGCGTCAAATCACATGGGCTAAATTGTAGCAGAACTGAGTTATATGTAAAGGCTGAAGATGTTGCCTGTGTTTTCACGTGATAATCACAGTTAAACCTTGCATCCCTTCCAGTAAGCGTGCCACTCACTGTGTTTAATTTGAGACAACAGTGGTAGTGTCCAGAAACAGGACACACTGTGTCCCTAACATGCTGATGCATCATTGCCAACATGACACAGTAAGACTGGAGGACATTATTTGGCTGAGGAATTTTAAACAACCAGCTTGGAAACTGATGCTGTGAGTAAGAATGAGCATGTGTAGATGTACGGGTTGCTGTGCCCAAGAACATTTTTGGATGACAAATTGGATGATATGCATCCTGCTGGAAAGGAAAATCAGCAATGGACTGACAGAGAGAACGGCAGGAGGCAGCTCTCCCACACACTCTTTCCTGAACATAATCATTTTTCCATCGCTTCAGAAGACATTACATCACTTATTTCCTGAATGTAACCCTTAGCAAAGCCAATCCCTAAATGAAATTATCCCTGAAATGTTTCCATTAAAATATTAGTAGTAGTTTAATATTTCATAATATGTTATTGGGCTTTTCTTGTCTCCAGCACAGAGGTGAAGTCGCACTTACCAGCAGCCTTATGTTGCAATTATCTGATCAGCCCATCATGAGAGCAGCAATGAAATGCATCAACTTTTGCAGATGCAGGTCAGAACCTGCAGTTCCAAATCAAACAGCACAGTGGGAGAAACGTGGTGTTAGAGAGATTAGCTGTGCTTTAACTTGCATACCTCCATGTTAAATGAGCTATTTCTAATGCTTAATCTGTGATGAATCTTAATCTATGAAGTGCATTACAAGTACCCACACAGTGTACTCACAGGAGTAAAAAGATGAGCACACTGCACACTCAGGGATTGTCCTGGCTACATAGCAGAAAGTAGGAGGCCACAAAATACTTTCCTTCTTCTCACATTTTGTGGCACATGTATGATACCAGCTAACAACAGCAGAGAGGCTCATTGTCTAGTTTCAACATTATGTTAATTTAGTCACCAGAGCAGATGGATCCAGATATTTAATTTCCACAGATTTTTACACTAGATTCCCTTCCTGATCACCTTCACACTGGCTATCTTTCATGTGTTAGAGATTTATAACCAGAACACTCTGAAGCCAATCAGACTGAGAGAGACAATCTGCAGAAATGATGCCATGAGTCATGCCAACACCAAGCACAGCTTTATGGGGTCTATGACATGTCCTCGCAATATAGGAAATGGAACACGCACACACACACACACACACACACACGCACGCACACACACACACACACACACACACACACACACACACACACACACACGCACGCACACACACACACACACACATACACACACACACGCACACACACACACACACACACACGCACGCACACACACACACACACACACACACACACACACACACGCACGCACACACACACACACACACATACACACGCACACACACACACACACACACGCACGCACACACACACACACACACACGCACGCACACACACACACACACACACACACACACGCACGCACACACACACACACACACATACACACACACACGCACACACACACACACACACACGCACGCACACACATACACACACACACGCACACACACACACACACACATACACACACACACACGCACACACACACACACGCACGCACGCACGCACACACACACACACACGCACGCACACACACACACACATACACACACACACGCACACACACACACACACATACACACACACACGCACACACACACACACACACGCACGCACACACACACACACACACGCACGCACACACACACACACACACACACACACGCACGCACACACACACACACACACACACACACACACACACACACAGACACATACACACACACGCACGCACACACACACACACACACACACACACACACGCACACGCACACGCACACACACACACACACACACACACACACGCACACACACACACACACACACACACACACACACACCTCCCAGTGGGGATTCTTACAGCTGCTGTTCCTGCCTGCCAGGACTTGCATCATCAGACACCAGAATCCTCCAAAGCTTAGAAAAAGGCTTCTGAGATGAGAGCGTGTCGAAATGTGCAAAAAGTGTGAAATCATTGTATTCTCAGTATTGTATCATTCTTAGAGATGTCTTTATAAACCAAAGGAAATTTATTTTCCTAAGACAACCAGTGGGTATTTTCACACATGTTAAAGTCCATTTAACCATTTTCATACATTATGGCAACCAGACTTGTACTATTCCATTGAAAGAAGAGTGTATTTTACTATTTAAAACATTACTTTTATTGTTATGCCATTAATAATACAAAAAAGCAGGTAGTGACTGAAAAAACAGGACTGCAGATACAAGCTTCCTCTGAAATGTGCCCGAGCTCACCGTTAGATAGTGTGAGGAGCTCGGTAATCCCAAAGGGGCTCAGAGTAGAGCTGCTGCTGCTCCAGCACACCGAAAGAAGCTCCTGATGTGCTTCTGTCATTTGATTAGGCTGCCTTCTGACACGTCTTCTTTAAGGTTTCTGGGCATGTGAATGCAGTTACATTTTATTTTAACAGCTCCAGTTGACCATAACAGTCATATTAAGGTACTTTATACTGTAAGCTAAAGAGCCTGCAATATTAAAGAGAGAATCCCAATGATCTCATGATCCCATGAGCAAACACGGAGCAGAACTGGGCTCACGGAGAGGCAGACATCTACCCAATCATCATCATCAGTTTATTTGTATAGCACTTGAAGAACACACCAGGCAGACCAAAGTGCTGAACAACACAGATCAAAAACTAGCAAAATTAAAAATAAAATAAAATTAATAAGAAAGGTGTCAGTTTCCTACAGAGTTAGGAAAAGACACTAATCACAAGATGGCATCAGACTTTTTAGAATTATTATTTGGAAATGGATTATACCCTCCGATTTCAAAGCCGAGTAGAATAACGGATACATCAGCAACATTAATTGATCATTTATTAACCCTCTCGAGGCAGGCGTTGCAGATTTGCAACAAGTAAAAGCTCACAACCTGATTACCCCACATACATATTTTATGAGGTTTTTTTTACTCAGAAGTACCACTGCAGGTATTCTTTTGTGCATTAGCACAGTTTAGTTTATTGAATAATATTAACAGTGGCTTCATCATAAATGATATAAGTGATCATTTGCCTGTTTGTTTGTTTTTTTACCTCAGATACACTGAAAAAATGGGAATTGGCAGGCTTTTGAATTTGCACAAATGAATTTAGTTAATGCTACACAAGCCTTTCATGTTTCTCTTAATTACATGATTAAATAAAGTACCATTTACTTGATTATAAACAATACTGAGACTACTCATTTTTCTTGCATTGATTTAAAGTGACTAAATTAGAATACTAAAACCATTGTAATCATGTTTGACCACAACCGGAAATGATGCAATATATTCAAAGACAACAACTAAATATGATTGGATAATAAGACCTACCTTATCCAATAAGACAACAACATAATTTAAGGAGAGCGCAATTGACCGCCAGATTCTGGAAGACTGTTCAGCCACATGCAACCTTTGGCACCGAGTCAGTCATAGTGAGAAGGTAAGTAATTTAAATACATTTGTTTTAGTTGGGTACGTTTTCACAGAATTGTTGTAGTGCATGCTATATGAAACGTAATCTGTAATGTTGTTTTTACAGTGCTAGCTAAAGTTGGTATTAGCTTTGTGGCTAAAGCTGAAAAATATTAACAAATTGCACATAGTCGGGAGAAAGCAGCTGTTGTCGGTCAGATATGGAATTTATCCATGTGACAGAGAACTGACGTTTTTGATGGCTTAGCAAGTTAAAACGTCACTGAGAGAGCAATAGTGTTTGTGTTACTCGTGCTAGCTATGGCTACATTGGCTAATTAGTGTGGCTGTAACCGTCAGAGTTTAAGAAGCTGGGAGGGCCACAGTGCCATACCTTAATTCTTGCTGATGACACGCACTCAACTTATAATAAGGATCCTGCCACCTTAGACGTGGGTTTGAGAACCTGTGTCCATAAATGCCAAATCATTTTTCCATTTAGTCATTGTTTTAGGTGAAGTGTCACTTACTTGACTATTCTATTGGTCACGCCCAAATAATACAGCAGATATCTACAAGGAGATAAGTTTGTTCAGAGTATGTCTTATTAAGTGATGTATTGTGAATTTTCCAACATCGGCCCAAAACAAATTAGGACCCTCCCCCCCTTTTTTTTTTTTCTACTTTGTGTAGAACATATGTGAGCTGCTTCTCAAAACATTATGTATAAATGAGGGAAAGACTGGTACTTTAAAGAAACCATTGATGCTCTTCTGGACTGGAATACCTTTTTTCAATTAAAATTAATGTTTTTTGTGATGGTGGAATCTTTTACCTTTATGATTAGAGAAGTCAAAACATCAGATGATGATAGCTTAACATCTAAACTCCCCATCTCTTGGCAAGTCTGAATTAGAGGTCTCAGCTGTATCGGCCTTTCTAGTGGATTTGCTTAAGTCATTAGGTACATATTCCCTGACATTCTAGAGGTCAACCTTGCACAGTGTGTGACATTAAAGGGCATAACTTATAGAAATGGAATGGCACTGGCCCAAAGGGCAGCAGGTGGATTGCCAGAATACTGAAAACCCATATCTGCATTGTATCACAGCATATTCTACATTGTCAGAGAGCTTGGTGGCTGGTACAGAGAGCACGACAGAGCTTTTGAGCTCAGCCCAGTATCCACAAGAATATTCACTCTCGTTTCACTCTGTGAACTCCTTGATACTTATCCATTGGTTGACTATGAGATTGGATCAGTCCACATTGTGACTTTAAAAAGGCATATAGAAATAAAAGGTGTTCATATAAGTGTAATAGGTTCAGTCGCATGTATTTCATTAGATAAATTCTTCTTTTTTATGTCTGATCTTTATAACTTTGAGTATTTGGTATGGATAGCTTTATGAAAACTAAACTGAAACGATTCTTTCTGAATGTCTGATATTTAATTATTTTTTGCCTACAGAGTCCTATGGTCCTAAAGACTGTTTTGGCTGACGGAACCTGTCGAAGGCTCACTCTCTAATGGAGCGCCTGAATCAACTGAGGATCTCATCGTTGAAGTCAAGAGACAGTGTTGTCTTCAGGGCAGTTTCAGACTTCAGTTTATGGATTCCTTGTTTGGGAATGAGTTTCTTAACCTTACCTCAGTTTCAGAAGTAGCAGACAAAGGGACTCTTAAAGCTATTGACATGTCAAAGCCCACCACATGGACATAAAAAAGAGTAACAGAGTTGGTGAAACTCAAGATGGAAAAGACTTTTTCATACAGAAGACGTGAAGTTGTTCGTGATGCACCAATGGTGGAGGCTTTCATGGCAAGATGGCCTGCTCTATTTGATTTCCATGAGGTAAGGTTTGCCTCATACACGGTGTTCTTGTGGTATTAGCCTAAAATGGTTAAGGCACAGTTGTTATTTGACAGCCCATTTCTTCAGCATGAGTGATTGCGGCCTTCTTCCAGGTATTAAAACCTTTTGAAGCTCATTCCTCTGTGCTCATGTTTTCAGATCAACGCTGAGTTTAAGAGAATTGCCACCATCCCCCCTCAAACAAAGTTCCTGGCTCAGCTGGATTTCCACTTGGACAACCTGGTGAAGTTGGTCAACAGAAGAGGAGAGCGTGGACTAATACTGAAAAGAATTGTGGCATAAATGGATAATGTAAGTGATAAAGCCTCAATGTTCTGCCTTTTATAACTTAAATCGGATATTATAGTTGTAAGCTGCCCTAGAGCTCCCTCTAGTGGCTGCTTTGGGTTCGGTTACTTTGGGAAAGGAAAAAAAAAATGAGAACGTGAAGAAGAAATAAAAGATGGCGGAAAGTGATACCGTAATGTTATCGTTCTAAGCTGATACGGACCTTAAAATGTTGTTGCCTTGGACAAGATATGTCTGTAAGTATGAGAATAATTATTCTTTTGTTTTGTGTAAAAATGGTACGATAATTTGTACATTTGAAAGTTTTATCTTGTTAGCTTGCAGTAAGAGGGTAACAAGCTAGTTTACAATGTTAGTTAGCTAATACAGTATTTTGTACTTTCAGTTTTACGATGGTCAAAGAGAAGGCAATGGTCAGAGGCCATTCTTCAATAAATCAGCGCAAAAAGGAAAATAAGTCTGGTTATTGGAGCATCGTTATCTCGCTGTCTAGCTGGTGAAACTAAGAGACTCAGGGCGAGGACAGCAAAGTAAAAAGACATTAGCGCAGCGGGCACAACCACGAGGAGCTATTTTCAGCACATCAGTTATGAGTCTACGGTCAGGAAAGCAATATCAACTGGATCTTCCAGAAGAGGAAGAAACACCAGACCAAAGAGAAACAAAACAAGTGCACAACGCAGAGGATATGGAGAACAAGGATAATGCAAGCAACGCAGACACACAGGCGGAGTCTAGACGCTCGCGTACGTCCAAGCGTTCATCCACAAGTTCTGCAGCACTTAAAGCACGAGCAAAAGCAGAGGCTGCACGTGCACAGCTGGCGTATTCAGAAAGAGAAGCAGCTATAATGAAACAAAAAACTGAACTTGAGGCAAATTTACATGTTTTGAGCTGTCAAAAGGCTGTTGCAGTTGCAGAAGCAGAGGTTGCAGTTTATGAAGAAGAGGAGGAGGGACTCTCAAAGAGTGAACTGCGCTATCCATTGGTGGGACCACCCGCCAGTCCAAAACAACGCACAGCAGAGTATGTACAAAAACACTCAGATATTTGCCTTGAAGGATTCAAATTAAAAGTAGATCCACTTGCCTGTCACAAAGCTGCACGTGAACAATGCGAAATGGCTATGAATGCAGATATAGACAATGACGGCTCACACAGTGCTCAAAAGGCTAATGTTAAAGTGGAACTCCAAACACAACAGAGAGAGAGACTGGATTCCCCCAAACCTTATCCGTACAACACTCTTCAAACATCAACAGAGACACAGGGTGTCCAGGATATTACAAGGTACCTGACACGGAGGGAAATGTTAAGTACTGGACTTTTGCAGTTTGATGACCACCCAGAAAACTACTGGGCGTGGAAGGCATCATTTCAAAGTGCTATTAAAGACTTGCACGTTACAGCTCAAGAGGAGCTAGATTTAATGGTCAAATGGCTTGGAGTGGAGTCTGGTCACCAGGCCAAAAGAATCCGATCAGTCCATGTCTTTAATCCAGCTGCAGCTCTCAACCTTGTGTGGCAAAGACTCGAGGAATGTTATGGATCTCCAGAAGTGGTAGAAAATGCACTGTTAAAAAAGATTGAACAGTTTCCCAAACTAAACAACAGAGACAACACAAAGTTAAGAGAGCTGGGTGACGTTCTGCAGGAAATAGAATGTGCAAAAGATGGAGGATATCTACCAGGCCTCTCATATTTGGACACAGCTCGCGGAGTCAACCCCATTGTGGAAAAGTTACCATATGGACTGCAGGAAAAATGGATTGCAACAGGAGCAAAGTACAAAGAAGAACATAAAGTTGTTTTCCCCCCTTTCAGTGTCTTTTCAAAGTTTGTAAGACAACAAGCCAAAATAAGAAACGACCCAAGCTTTGTCATCACACCTCCTGCCGACACAAGCTTCAAGAAGGAGAAAAGCTTCAGAGGCAGTAACAGGCAAGTGATTAGTGTACACAAAACGGACATTCCTACAGACACTAGTTCACCTCAAAATAGTTACAGCAAGCCTATAGAAAGCCCTGACAAGGTATGCCCAATACATAAGAAGCCTCACCCTCTTAAAAGGTGCAAGAGTTTTAGAGCAAAGCCCATAGATGAGCGCAAGTCATTTTTAAAAGAGAACAGGATCTGTTTTAAATGCTGTGGCTCTACTCAACATTTAGCAAGGGACTGCAGGGCTCAAATAAAATGCATGGACTGTGGGAGCGACAGGCATTTAGCAGTGCTACATCCAGGTCCACCCCCTGCTCCAGCTGAGAGCTCTGGAGCTGATAAAGATGATGGCGGGGAGACACAGGATAGTGCAAATGCCTCAGTTGTTTCCAAATGCACAGAAGTCTGTGGTGATGAAGATAGCCCACATTCATGCTCAAAAATAAGTCCTGTGTTAGTCTATCCAGAAGGCGAAAAAGAACAGGCTAGAAAGATGTACGCAGTGCTTGATGAACAAAGTAACAAGTCACTAGCTAAGTCGCAGTTTTTTGAGCTCTTTAATATTAAGACACGCTCAGAGACTTACAAGCTCAGAACATGCTCAGGACTGTCAGATAATGTCGGCAGAACAGCAGTAAACTTCATGATTGAGTCAATGGATGGTAAAGTAAAGCTCCCACTCCCAAACCTGATTGAATGTGACATGATTCCAGACGACAGGAGAGAGATTCCCTCTCCACAAGTGGCCATGAAGTTCTCACACTTACAGAAGATAGCTGAAAAAGTACCTCCTGTAGAAGAACAAGTACCTATTCTGTTGCTTTTGGGAAGAGACATTATACAGGTACACAAAGTCAGAGAGAGAATCAATGGGCCACACAATACACCTTATGCACAGCGTTTGGATTTAGGCTGGGTTATAGTTGGAGAAGCCTGCATGGGGAAGACGCATAAGCCCCCCAGTGTGAGTGTTCTCAAAACACATATTCTCCAGAATGGCCGTGCTTCTTACCTCTGCCCATGTCCTAACACGTTTCAAATCAAAGACCAGTTAAACACCACACCTAACCCCAAAAAGGACAGGGGAAACACAAACACCAATCAACTGGGAGAAACTGTTTTTGACAGGACAAAAGATGATGACAAACCAGCACTGTCAGTAGAGGACAAAGACTTCATTGACATCATGGAGAAGGAGGTGTATCAAAATGAATGTAACAGCTGGGTGGCGCCTTTGCCATTCCGCTCTCCAAGACCAGAGCTTCCGAGTAACAGAGAGCAAGCATTCAAGCGCCTCCAATCTCTCAGAAAGACATTAGACCGGAACCCTGAAATGAAAAGACAATATATCGAATTCATTCAAAACATGCTGGACAATGACCATGCAGAAGTCGCTCCACCTTTGGACTCAAACAAAGAACACTGGTACTTGCCATCCTTCGGTGTGTACCACCCACAAAAACCTAATCAGCTGAGAGTAGTCTTTGACTCAAGTGCAGAATTTGAAGGACAGTCCCTTAACAAAGTCTTATTAAGTGGACCCGACCTAAATAACACACTGCTGGGTGTCCTTATGCGTTTTAGGAAAGAGCCTGTAGCATTTTCAGCTGATGTGCAACAAATGTTTTATTGTTTTGAAGTGAGAGAGGATCATAGGGATTATCTGAGATTCCTTTGGTATAAAGATAATGATCCCGACCAAGGTATTTGTGACTATAGAATGAGGGTTCATGTTTTTGGGAATAGCCCTTCCCCAGCTGTGGCTATTTATTGTATGAGGCGTGCTGCAGTCGAGGGAGAAGAAAAGCACGGACATGATGCAAAGCAGTTTGTAATGAGACATTTTTACGTTGATGATGGTCTCGCATCCACAGCAACAGTGGAAGAAGCTGTTGAGACACTCACAAGCGCTCAAAAGATGCTGGCACAGTCAAACTTAAGGCTACATAAAATAGCCTCTAATGACCACAAAGTAGTGGAAGCGTTTCCTGCTGCCGAGAGAGCCAAGGATCTAAAAGACTTGGATTTAGAGTTGGACGACATACCCCTGCAAAGGAGCTTGGGGGTACTGTGGAATCTTAAAAAGGACTGTTTTACCTTTCACGTCACCACTGAACAAAAGCCGTTCACCAGGAGAGGTGTCTTGGCCACTGTTAACAGTCTGTATGACCCGCTGGGTTTCGTGTCACCCATCACAATGCAGGGAAAAGCTCTTCTCCTCAGAGCAAAAGGACTGGGACGAATCACTTCCTGCAGAAAGAGAAGATGAATGGAGCAGATGGAGAAGCTCATTGAAGGATCTTGAGCGGCTACAGATACCGAGGTGCTACTTCCCGTTCTCCCAGGCCATTGCTGTGAAAAAAGAACTGTGCATATTTTCAGATGCCTCCACCATGGCCATAGGAGCAGTGGCATATCTGAGAGCTATTGATGGTGAAGGTCAGTGGCACACAGGTTTCATCATGGGCAAGTCCAAAGTAGCCCCAAGACCCGCCCACACTGTTCCTAGATTGGAGTTATGTGCAGCAGTGTTAGCTGTAGAGATGTACGAACTCATTAGAGATGAGATTGACATTGAAGCAGACACTGTCAGATTTTTCACAGACAGTAAAATTGTTCTTGGTTACATACACAACAACACAAAGAGGTTCTACACTTACGTGGCTAACCGAGTGATTAGAATCAGAAAGACTACACATCCAGCACAGTGGTTTTACATAGCCACTAGTGACAATCCAGCAGACACAGCCACTAGACCAATTGCAGCTTCTGCATTGGCTTCTACAAACTGGTTTAGTGGTCCTTCCTTTTTGACACAACACGACATAGAGAAGTCTCACTGTGATAGTTTCACACTGATCGATCCTGACACAGATGCAGAGATCAGACCTGATATAACAAGTTTTGTTACCAAAGCCTCAGTAACACAGCTAGAGCCATACCGTTTTGAAAGATTCTCTCATTGGATGAGATTGTGTCGCACTATTGCATCACTAAAGCGTGTGGCAGTATCATTCAAGAAAACAAACACAGAAGGTAAAGGCTGGAAGTGTTTCAGTGAAACTAACACCACAGATGAAGTGTCTAAAGCAGCAAAGTTCATCATTCACACAGTACAAAGTGAAATGTTCAAAGAAGAGTACAGATGCATAAAAGAAAATCTGCCACTTCCAAAACAAAGCTGTCTTCAAAGGTTAAATCCAGTTATTGATGAAGATGGGCTCCTCAGACTAGGAGGTCGATTGGCACCTGCTAACCTAACAAAAGATGAGAAACACCCACTCATTATCCCAAATGCTCATCATATAGCCATCCTTCTTATTAGATACTATCATGAGAAGGTAGCGCATCAGGGGCGTCACCTAACAGAAGGAACGCTCAGAGGTGCTGGATTTTGGATTATTGGCAGTAAACGGCTCGTCTCTTCTGTTATTTACAAGTGTGTTCTCTGTCGAAAGCTTCGAGGACGACTTCAGACCCAAAAGATGGCAGATTTACCTGTGGACAGGCTGACACCAACGCCACCGTTCACTAGTGTAGGACTGGATGTCTTTGGACCCTGGACGGTCACCACACGTCGCACCAGAGGAGGGAGTGCAGACAGTAAACGCTGGGCTGTGCTTTTCACCTGCATGTCCACGAGAGCTGTGCACATTGAGCTCATTGAAACAATGTCAACATCCAGCTTCATCAATGCGCTGAGGAGATTTTTCTACATCCGTGGACCTGCTCAAATACTCAGATCTGATAGAGGTACAAATTTTGTTGGAGCATGCAATGAGTTGCAAATTGATCACAAGGACACAGAACTAAACTCATACCTGCAAGAGAAAGGATGCACATGGCTGTTTAATCCCCCACACTCGTCACACATGGGTGGCTCGTGGGAGAGACTTATTGGAGTAGCAAGGCGCATCCTAGATGGTATTCTGTTGAAAGCCGTACATGTCCAACTAACGCATGAAGTGTTAAGTACATTCATGGCAGAAGTAATGGCAATAATGAATGCAAGACCACTTGTACCAGTCTCAACAGATCCAGACAAACCAAACCTTCTCACTCCAGCAATGCTCCTTACACAAAAGGTCAATGCATTATCTGCACCAACAGGAAGCTTTGGACCGCCAGACCTCTACTCAAAGCAATGGAAGTAAGTACAGTGTTTGGCAGACTCTTTTTGGAAACAGTGGAAAAGTGAATATCTTTCAACACTACAGCAAAGGAGAAAATGGACTGATGATAAAACAAACATAAAAGTTGGTGATGTTGTGTTATTGAAAGATGCTCTCGCACACAGAAATGACTGGTCCATGGGAAAAGTTGTAAGAACATTTGAGAGCAAGGACAATAAGGTTCGAAAAGCAGAAGTAAAGACTGTGAAAGATGGAAATGAAAAAGTGTTTTTGAGACCCATCGCTGATATGGTTTTGCTTTTATCGAGTGATAAATAAGTGTTTGAAATAGCCCTAAACTGTTCAATATGTTTATTAGAAAAGTTTGTTCTAGTGGCACAATTATATTGTACCAGGCGGGGAGTGTTCTGCCTTTTATAACTTAAATCGGATATTATAGTTGTAAGCTGCCCTAGAGCTCCCTCTAGTGGCTGCTTTGGGTTCGGTTACTTTGGGAAAGGAAAAAAAAATGAGAACGTGAAGAAGAAATAAAAGATGGCGGAAAGTGATACCGTAATGTTATCGTTCTAAGCTGATACGGACCTTAAAATGTTGTTGCCTTGGACAAGATATGTCTGTAAGTATGAGTGTCGATAAAATAATTATTCTTTTGTTTTGTGTAAAAATGGTACGATAATTTGTACATTTGAAAGTTTTATCTTGTTAGCTTGCAGTAAGAGGGTAACAAGCTAGTTTACAATGTTAGTTAGCTAATACAGTATTTTGTACTTTCAGTTTTACGATGGTCAAAGAGAAGGCAATGGTCAGAGGCCATTCTTCAATAAATCAGCGCAAAAAGGAAAATAAGTCTGGTTATTGGAGCATCGTTATCTCGCTGTCTAGCTGGTGAAACTAAGAGACTCAGGGCGAGGACAGCATACTCAACATTCACTTAACATGATCCTCTTTGGATGAAATTTTATAATTGTGGAAGATTTCAAATGTTTCCCCATGATAAATTCTCTCATTTTGTATTTTTACATCTGCTTGTTTTTTTTTTAACCTTCACTTTGTCAACTTATTATTAATTGCCAGTAAACCTATTATTAAGTTGTGCGCCTTTACTTTAAAAACATTCATGTAAAGTACACTATTAAAACTTAAATGAAGGACAAGGGCTGAATGAAGATGCTAATTACATACATTTCATTTCAGTGTGAAGATGTTGATGCTGCGTCTGTCAAGGGAGTGTGTATCTACATGAAAAACCATCTGTTTCATTGAGAAGTAAAAGACTGCACTTCTGCAATTCTTTGCAGTTTTTCATTTTGTGTTCAGTAACGTTATACTGCTTATGTTTTTATTGTTTTCCCCTCATGTGACTGCAATGCAGGATAATTTTTCCTTTTGGTATCATGTTGTAAGAAATTTTTACTGACAATTTTTAGCAATATGTTCTAAGTCAACCTTAATGTCCTGCTTACATGTTTAAAATGAAGATTAAAATTCATGTAGGTGTTTGGTATTATGTAACAATGTCATTTAAGGCTCAACTTAGTTGAAATCTTGTACAGGTAAATGCATGTACAGAAGCTGAAACTGTTGTCAGATAACGCACAAGTTATATTTGTGTAAATCTGTTTATTCATAAAAGTGTGTTTGTGTGTGTGGGGTTTTTTTTTTTTTTTCCCCCCCAGGTTGTCTTAATTTAGTTTACATTTTCAATTGTGTAATTAACACAAATCTTATATGTAAGAGATGACGGGATCATCTATAAGCACTTTCTTTTATTTGCTGCTGAGGTCAGTTTTTTGTGAAATATTTGCAAATATATTCTCAAACTAACTTTTTCTTTGTTATTTCTGCAGGCTATCTTTAAAAATGTGTTAAGTTTATATGGATGTGATTTTAGACTTGTTCATGGCAGAATTGCTGCTTTCACTGATGTTACAGTTTAATAAAGGGGAATTGTTCAGTAGCACTCACAATCTTTGCCTTTTTTGTCAGTAATCAGTTAATATTTCAATTGAAAAAATTAAGTAGGATTTAAAGCCATAATTTGTGTTGCAAGAACATAATTGCAATGTGTTTACATTACATAATATCATTGTGTACCACTGGCAAATAAAAATAAGTTGGTGTTAAACATTAAAATATATTGATATTATGCAATGCATTGATATTATGATAATAGATGATCAAACATGATTTTTTTTTAAAGTAATCTGATGTAAATAAAATACTTTGATCTGACAAGCATTAATTACTTGAGGGAAAGTGGAAAATTAAGTCAGTCATACTTATTCATATTATGTGGGACCGATGTACACAATAAAATCAAGTAAATTGAAAGAACTTTTTTTTTCAGTGTACCTTATATCGTAAGGAGGAGGAGGAAGAGCAATTGGACAGATGTATAAGGATAAGAAATATAAAGTCTATAAAATAGGCTAGTATTAATATTAAGGAAGGCCAAGAAAGAATATTATAACAAATTATTTCAAGAAAGAAAAATAATATAAAGGGTATTTGGAATATTTTCAGAGAGATATTAGGCAATAGGAACGTTTCCTTAGATTTGCCTAATTATTTTTATAAGGAAAATAAGATTATAAAGGACATGAATGAAGTGGTAAATGAATTCAATTCCTTTTTTGTAAATATTAGACCTAAGTTGGCGAATCTAATTAGAAAACATGATAAGCTAGAACAAAAGGATGATTGGAAAGGTGGAAGCAGAGTGGTTAAGTCTATTCTTAGCTGATATCGCTGAAAAAGAAATTGCAGCAATTCTAAAAAAGACTAAAAATAAGACATCTACTGATTGCCATGGTTTAGATATGGTTATGGTTAAAAAGACATTGGATTGTATAATTACTCCTCCTTGTTATATTTTCAATCTTGCATTCCATGCTGGTGTATTTCCTGACAGAATGAAAGTGGCAAAAGCGATACCTCTGTATAAAAAGGGAGAGAAACATAGTTTTAATAACTATAGGCCAGTGTCACTTCTGTCACAGTTTTCTAAAGTACTTGAAAAACTGTTTGTGGAAAGACTTGATAGCTTTATTGAAAAACATCAATTACTAAGTGAAAATCAATATGGATTTCGGAAAAATAGATCAACGGCATTAGCATTGATCACTACTACTGACGATATTTCATGTGCAACAGACAATAATAAATATACAATAGGAGTATTTATTGACTTAAAAAAAGCTTTTGATTCGCTGCAACATTCTGTTTTGATTTCTACGCTTAATACTTATGGGGTGAGAGGAATTGCATTACAGTGGTTAAGTACTTATCTAGAAAATAGGTCCCAGTATGTGCATTATTTAGACAATTCCTCTGAAAGACTGAAAATTGAATGTGGGGTTCCTCAAGGTTCTGTTTTGGGGCCAAAACTTTTTAATTTATACATAAATGATATTTGCGATGTGTCCAAAATGTTAAATTTCGTTTTGTTTACAGATGATACAAATTTTTATTGTGCTGGGGATAAATTGAAAGAATTGGCTGAATTCTGAAATGAAAAAACTAAAAAAAATGGTTTCAGGTAAACAAATTATCTTTGAACTTGACAAAAATGAAATTTATGATTTTGGAAAGGTAAAAGAGGATGAAGTAACTCTGTCCATTGATAGAGTTCTGATTGACAGAGTTACTGAACTCCGTTTTTTGGGGAGTAGCATTGGATGATAAATTAAAATGGAAATCTCATATTGAACATGTTAGAAAAAAGATGGTTAAAAATATTTATATTTTGAGTAATGTCAGAGATATACTTGATTATAAGGCGATGCGTATTTTATATTTCTCACTAATTTTCCCCTATCTCAGTTATTGTGCTGAAGTGTGGAGGAATACATATGCGACTAATATAAAGCCTCTATACTTGCTACAGAAGAAACTGGTACGAATGGTTCATAATGTTAAATATAGAGAACATACAAATAATCTGTTTATAAAATCGAAATTGTTGAAATTTGAAGACTTAGTGAAATTACAGACATTATTATTTATGTTCAAGGCAAGAAATAGTACATTACCTCTTAAGTTACAAAGTTTGTTTGTATTGTGTTCAGGAAGTGGTGCCAGCAGAAGGAAGTTTGACTTTAAGCACCAGTTTGCTAAGACCACACAAAGGCCAATGTGTCCGACAGTCAAAGGTATAAGAATATGGAATTCTCTTCAAGATAATCTCAAGAGTTGTACAAACATGCACCGTTTTAAAATGTGTTACATACTTAAAAGGATAAATCAATATGAAGAACATGAAAGTAATTTGGGCTAAATGTGGAAGGAAATTTTTTCATTGCCATTTAGTAGTGCTGCATGGTTGTTTGGGTTGTTGGCGCCCTCTTGTAAGAATAATTAGATTGCAGATAGGGGGCAGGTGCTAATAAGAATTTATTCTTCTTCCAGCTCCTTTTCACCCATGGGTGCAGTGTTATATTAATGGGAAGGAGGATTTGTATGAAGGAAATGAAACACTGTTGAACCATGTGTGAAATAAATAAAGAAATAAAATGAAATGAAATGAGTTAAAAGCCAGGGATTAAAAATAGGTTTTCAATCTGGACTTAAAGACCTGCACTGATGACGCTTGTCTAATATGGAGGGGAGGGTTATTCTAAAGCTTCGGAGCCGCAATTGAAAATGCTCGGTCTCCTCTGCATTTCAGCCGCGACTTAGGAACCGACAGCAACAGCTGCTCAGCTGAACGGAGCGAGCGAGGAGGAACATGTGACTTCAGCAAATCAGATAAGTAGACAGGAGCCAGACTGTTTAAGGATTTAAAAACCAGTCAAAGAACTTTACAACGAATCCTAAATTCAATGGGAAGCCAATGCAAAGAAGCCGGAACCGGAGTGATGCGATCGAATTTCCTACTATCGGTTAAAAATCGTGGCGCCGCATTTTGCACTAATTGCTGGCGTGACAAAGTGCCAGACCCAAACCCAATTAAAAGGGAATTACAATATTCCAGACATGAAGTGATAAAAGCATGAATACGAGTTTCCAAGTTGCGTTTGGTAAGGAAAGGCTTAACTTCCGATTTACATGACCATCAAAGGTAAGTGTGCAATCAAATTTAACACCAAGATTTGTGATCAAACTTTTCAGATGGGAGGTCGAATCACCAAAATCAACATCTGGAGAATCAGTAGAGCGATGTGGGCCAAATAAAATTGTTTCCCTTTTGTGATCATTAACATTTAGAAAGTTATTTGCCATCCATGATTTGACATCGCTAAGACAGTCAAGCAGAGATTGACATGGGGAAGTATCCAAATGACTAAAGGGTAAGTAAAGCTGGCAGTCATCGGCATACAAATGAAATGACACTCGGTGTTTACGAAAAATCGCACCAAGACAGAGTGAATACAGTGAGAAAAATAATGGCCCGAGGATAGATCCCTGGGGGACACCCCAAAGCAGAGGGGCCACAGAGGACGCGGTCAACCGCAGCTTAACACAAAAACTCCTTTCGGAAAGATTTGATTTTATCCACGACAATGCCAAATCAGAAATTCCCACACAGTGGTGTAAGCGGGAGATCAGCAGGTCGTGGTCCACTGTGTCAAATGCAGCTGTCATGTCCAATAAGACAAGCACAGCATATTTACCACGATCAGTCGCAACAAGAATGTCATTCATAGCTTTAACAAGAGCTGCGAAAGGGCTTAAAACCGGATTGGAAGATGCGAGTCATTCAAGTAGTCTAACAGCTGGGTACGTACAATCCCAGGTATGTTAACTTGGCCTTGATGGGTTAAGAAACCTGGCTTAACTTTTACTTTTAGTCAAATAAAATTTACAAACATAAAGAAAATAAACAGGACAAAAAAAAAAACAGAAAGGAAAAGCAAGGAGACAACAGTTAGCTAAAATCAATACTCCCATTTAAATGCACGGTTGTCCCCCAGCAGCTGAGCCTATAGCTGTTTAAATGAAGGGACTGATCTGGTCCTAACCAGTTTGTATGTCTTCAGCCTGGAGGAGAACCAGGACCAAGATTACATCTCTCAGCTGGAGCTTGAGACTCAGGAGCTGGCCAGAGGGAATGAGGTCTGGGCTTCTCTGTTTAGACAGCTGGAGCTGGACAAGTGGAAGAAAATGGATGGATTGGTAACATGTATGGCTCTTAATCATGGAAAATAGGACACTCTTTTGTACTGCATAGTGCAATAACAGACAAAGACGTGATTCCTTTGACACAAACAAAGTAATACCACACCAAAGCTCTTAGTATTATGATGCATTGCAATTATCTCCTTGCATAAAACAGATTTTTTCCTGATCTCTAAAGTCTCTTTATCAGTAAAAGACCTTCCTGAGGTGCTTGACATAGCTGATGTTACATCAGCCGTCCTGGATGTCGTCATCATTTTTGCTCTTAAACACTGGCTTGTAACGAGGTGACTGCCTGATGTTACGAGGTGCTGTCTATTCAAGTGGCTGATGCGTAGCTACACTTGTTTTTCCGCTTCTCTTCCTTCTTTTTCTTTTAATTTTCTCAGGTGTAGTTGTTGGTCTGGTAGGTCTCTGGGGTGTTTTGTCGTGGGCCAACCTATCTTCAGCTGTCGGTAGTTCATTTACCAGACTTCAGGTATATGCAGGACAGGCGGTGCTATGATTCCCTACCAGGCCATCCGTATCGATATGGTGACTCTATGGTCCGATTTCAGCGTAAATCACTGGTTGGTTTGCTGTTCGAAGTCTCGTTTGTCCCTTTTCTTCCTGTGTTCCTCCTGGCTGTCCACTTGAGTTTCCCATTTGAACCCTGCCGGCTCAAGAATCAACTCACCTATGATCTGGTAACCTTGAACACTGTTTCTCCTCCTCACCACCATCTGAACCTCCAGATGCCATGACCCACGGTCAGTCTGCCTCCTCCTCTCCACCTGTTTTCTGAGGAAACTCACCTGCCAACCCAGTACTCCCCCATACTTACCACCTCAGAAGCTCAAGTAAGATTAGCTCTGGTTCAGTTCACACGTAACCTGTAATATTCTCTTCCATTAACTCTCATTCTCTCCTCCTCAGAACTCTCCCTCCTCAGCCACAGTCCTTTCCTCACTCTCCTCCATTATCACTGCATTCACTTAAGTAAACATTTCTGTTTGCCGACTCTGCTTTTTGGGTCCAGCCTGCCTGACATTATGACAGGTGGCACAATGAGTGAGCTGAAGGCTTATTCACAGCTGAGTGGTAGTAGTTATGGATTGCAGGTTTTGGTGTATTTAAATAATAAGTAATTGCACTCAGTCTAAAATAACTGATGGTTATATTATTAGTGATTAAATTATTGAAATAACTTTAATTAACATAGAAAAATATGGAAACTGTTTGACGATCAAGTTCAGGTAATGTTGCCAGAATTTAACATTTTGGAGGAACTCCTGCTCGTATAATAAACCATACAGAGAAGTTCTGAGGTTAGAGGGGCTGACTCTTCAGTTGCTTGTATCTGAAGTAAAATGTGCATATGCAATAGCTCGACTAAACTAACCAATCTGAAAATAAAGTTCACATGAATCCAAAAGGTCTCACTACAAACTACATGTTACCCTCTAGTTTAAATAAAATAAAAATAAAAATTGAAAAATAAAACCATGCACCAAATAAAGTGCTTATTTTCATGTTGTTAGGCTTCTCATTCAATGTAGTCCTTCCATGAAAGTATCATATACACAACATTTCCACAAGATAAAAAGCATCTAAATGAAATGTTGATACACCCACACAGCAGCAGGTTTCTCTTAATGTCCTGCAGCTTGTCAGAGAAAATGTAAATCAAATCAAATCTTTATGGAAATAACAACTTCTAGTCCAGCGATGTCTGTACAGGAGATTCTTTAATCATGGTTCCTGTAATCTTTCATCATAGTGCAAGTTTATCTTTATCATATGAACTAAAGTGTGTTTCCACAGAGCTGATTACCCGCTCCGGTTCAGAGGCTGCCTCTGAGTACTAACGGTCTCTTAGATTCGAGTGTTGCAAATGTGTATGATTGGCTCAGTACTGGGATGTGTTAACATTAATGAAAGAGGAAATAATCTCCTCCAAACTGTACGTTGTATTTTTGCACATTTGGTGAAATAGGCTCCCCGCAGGACTTCTCTCACAAGTTGTTCTAAATTCATGATGAAAGCGTTTGATGGAGCAAATTTCAGTTTTCACGCTGCGAGACATTAGAACAGCTTGAGAAGCTGAAAGCTTGGTTGGATTCTTTATGGATTTTATATTTCTTTTCTTGTTAAAGGTGATAATTATTTTTTTAATTCCTCTAAAACACTGAGTAGGTTTTTCCCATAAGTTCAGTATTTTTTTCAGCAGCTCACCTTGAGGAGCTGCAGGCCTAAAATAAGGTTTAAAAAGTTTTATATAACACATTTTAGATTCTGTCTCTCACTTTATGCCAGTTTGATTGTCTGCCCCGTGTTGGACAGCAGAGCTGGGCTGGCTGTTTAGAGCAAAATGAATACTGGAAAGATTTTGGCACATAGAGATGAATTGTTCATCAATCACTAATCTAATAGTGCATTAATGTTTGAACATCAACCACTGAACGGTTCTAAAGAAAGTGAGAGAACAGCATCTTTACTCCGTTTGTCCTGCTGCATGTTATCGACGTATTCGTCTCAAAGAAACTTCCTTGACTCATGAGACCGCGGGAGGAGTCTGGGGAGTCATGGGGAGAATATGCAAATCTGCACATCTTCAGTATGTTCATTGCACATGCTATGCTTACTTGTGATACAGTCTTCAATATTTTACAGTCTGTGTGTTTTATAGGTATAATGTTTTAGCCCTTTTCTCTTCACCAGAGAGATGAAGAAAGCCTTCTAACTATGCTTTGTGGCTGAAATGTGAGTGCCTTGTTAGTCCCATCCACAATCATGTTTCTTTGCTTCTGTTCCTATTTTGAATTCCTTGCCCTGACCACTGCAGTACTCAAAGATGTCCATTAGGAGGAGCTCTGACTCTAGTGGTCCATACCAACATGGCTTGAGCAGCGACACGGTAAAGGGTTGTTGATGTGAGGACCCCTCACAGTAAAATTTCCCTTAATACGAGATATCACCTCAAATGCTAGATTTGTGTCTGGATTGGCTCAATTCTCAAAAAACTACCCCCCTCCCCCCCCCCCCTTCCACACACACCTCCAGTAAATTTAAACTCATCCTTCCTCAGCATTTCTTTTATCTCTCTGTCAGCCTTTTATACATATTGTACTGTAGCCCATGTCACATCAGCTGTCACATGTATTCCTTCATTCTCATTGTGAATCTCAGCCTCACATGAGGAGAGAGAGGCTGTTGGTATAGCAGCAGTATGAGGTTATTTTCATACAGAGTTTCTGGATGACAGCAGCTGCCTTAATGCAACACAAACAGAAATATGTTTAGCATGCAAGGGATAAGATTTGTACTTGGTTTGAGGGTGTCAGATGAAAAAAATTGAATAGAAAATGATGCAATTTCCCTGAAAGTGTACAAGTTGCCTCTGTTTTCAGACATTAACAAACATAACAGGTGGAAACATGATGTTGAGGGTCTTGAGGATTGGTTTAATGTGGTGTTCGAAATATTTAAAATGGAAAAACTGACATTCCTTTTAAAAATTCGAAAAGACAAATTCTACAGAATATGGAATAAATGGATTAGCTTTGTGTCCCCCATCCGCCCTGAATTTAGGTAAGACCAGCCCTGAATTGGTGTATCTCCCATGTATCGTACAATGTCAGGTTGACCCTCAACTTCATAATATGTACCTGATGTAGTCTTTGTAGTTAAGTTAAACATGCTGCATTATGTAACACGCTGTTAAACCAACGAGTTTATTTATTTTTTTGCTATCAGAATGTAAAACAAAAGGACGAAGAAAAAGGGTTTTTTTCCTTTTTGACTAAGTAATGTCAATGCACTTTATTGTAACAAGTCCTTTCTTTTTTCTTCAATAAAAATATAATAAAAAAAATAGAAACATGTTGTTGTGTGTTAATGATGTCCAAAGTTGACCTATAATATGAACATTAACATGCAGACATGCCATAACTGAACAACCCTGTGGAGCTACAGTGTTTTGTAGTCTCACCTCAGGTGATTAGTGTTCATCAGATGACATGTTTTTTAACATAAATGCTGAAAATCTGTGGGATGCTTACAGCTTTCGGCCGATTGTAATGGCATGAATCTCACCCTTGCAGCCAAGGGACATCGGCATTCATTCATCTTCCTGCATTGTGTTTGGGCTGCTAGTCTATTCTTTACATCGTTTCGGCTTTCCCACATTGTCACATTTCATTCTGTTATCATCATTTTCCTCTGCCCAATTTCTACGATCCAATCAGCTTCTGTCCTGTGTGCTTTAAATCTCAGCGCTCGTCTGTCATTTTGTCTTTCGGGCTCTTATTCATGCAATCATGTTAATCATGTTTATGCTTATTAGTTGTATTTTCAGTCACATTGAATACTGGCAGCAGCATCTTCAGCCTCATCATGATTCCTGATAAAGTGAATCCAAAGTCCTAATGCCTCTCCGTGCAGGGGAGCGAGCTTACACATTGTATTGTGTCAGGTCCATGACCAATCCTCCTCACTGCAAATTCTCCCTGTCAACAAAGTCATCCAATCTTAGTGCTGTGCAATTGCAAGAGCTCACCTAAGTCACTGTGCTCTGCTAGCCTTTGACACCTGTCTGCAAGCTCTGCAGAGCACAATCAGAACACTCCTGTACAAACTCCCATGTTCAGCCAGAAGTCATCCCTGGCTTCAGCTTCCATATCCTCGCCCATGGTTTTTTGACCCAGTCAAAGTTTGGACGTCTTTGGTATGAACATTCATGCTCAAAACTTAAATTCATCCCTGTAGATAGATTTAAAACAATTATGCAGAGAACAATGGACCAAAATTCCTTAAGAGTTATGCATAAGACTCATTGGTAGTTATTGTAAATACTTGAAAGCAGTTCTGCAGCCAAGGGTGGCAGGTATTAGGTTTTGTCTGCAACTACTTTTTCATAGGATAGCTTTATTCCATTAATAAATCAAATCATCATTTAAAAAGTGCATTTTGTATTAACTCTATTGACTTGCAGCTGGGTGAAGTACTGATACTGTGATGGGCATCAAATACCTTTTTTTACATACACTGTTAAAAAAACATCCTAAAAAAACTGTAATATTCCAGCAGCTGGGGCGCCAAATAATACCGTAAAATAACAGAAAATAACTGTCCCTTAAAAATACAGTTATTTTCAGTAATGAAAATACAGTTCGTTGCCCTAATTTTACATGGGATTTTGCCTTTTACAAATGCTTTTAAACATTAAATTAGGAACATTTTACTGTGATCATCACATAAAAATTTAGTTTCTAAGTGTAATTAACAGATTTCATGAATATGTACTGGACTGCACTTGAATTAAGTGTGCTCCCTGTAAGATTGTTGGTTTTATCTGTAACAAAACATCCAAAAAACCCTTATTAAACAAAACCTCTGATTACAATTACATCAAGATTATGTTATTTCTTGATCATATGTTGTGTATGAGCAGTTTTAACATGTTTATTTTACTTATAAGACATGAAACATGGTTTCAATCATTAACATGGATTTTATTGACAAAAAGACAACCCTTCCTGGAACAATCCAAGAACAACTAACACTTATGCATGAACAAAGGCACATAGAAAAAAAATCCAATTCAAATGCACGTTTGAGCACAAAAGAAGGGGAAACTGCCGCCTCAAATGTTCATCTGCCTCTCCACATCTGGAACAAGGAAAAGGGGAACATTTGAGGCACATAACCTGCAGGTTTCGAAGCAGCTCTAGCTTTCTGAAAGTCTCACATTTAGGGCTGCTGCTGGCCATTTGCGTTCCCTTGGAGAAATTTGCAATGTGATTATATACTTAACTGACTGTTGTGGTCCTGGGTCGGTGACCCAGTGTTTTTGGTTTTTGTACTTTTACTTTTGATTTCATAATGGTTTGTGACTGTTTGTGTTTTGTGTTTTCTGTCCTAGCTCCCTAGTTTCGTGGTGCATCCTGAGTTCTGATTTTTAGGTTTTGTTATTTGACCTCCCAGAGTTAATTCTGTGGTCCCTTTGTTCTGTGTCATCTGGTGTACCCCCTCTAGTGTAGTCAGGTCTCCGTGTAAAGCCCGCGTCTCCGAGTCGGTGTCTTCACGTGTGTTTTGAGTTTCCTGCTTTATTGTGAAAGTCTGTGTCTTATGCCAGTGTATTCAATTTGCGTTTCCCCTGTCTCGTCTTGTCAATCGCAATCAGTTGTGCCTCCCTCCTGTGTGTAGTTTCCTTGTTCCCTTCTGTGTATTTATAGTAGAGATGGACCGATCCGATATTACGTATTGGCATCAGTCTAATACTGACCTAAATTACTGGATCGGATATTGGAGAGAAATAAAAAATGTAATCCGATCCATTAAATATCAAAAAAGCACCTCACAAAACTTGCCACACGGTGTAACTCGGCTCATAACCGTAGCACGTCGCAGCAGTATGCATCACCTGATAGAGCGGCTGTGTGTATTTGTAGCCTCGCTACCAAACCAGCATTTCATCTCCGAGGAAGTTTTCCCAGAGAGAAGTAAAGCAAGTGTGTAAGTTCATCTCTGAATGTTTGTAAAGCATTCCTGCGTTAAGCTTAACAACCGATATGGAGCGACTGCCTCTCTCTCTCTCTCCTGCTGCTACTTCAATCATGAAACTGATCAATGATCAGCTGATCGGCTTTTCTGTCGCGAGTCCGTCTCTCTCGTTTGTTTTTGGCCCACTTTGCACCAGAAAGAGGAAACCAGCAGCTGAACAACAGCAGCACATTTAAGCTTGATCAGCTGTTGTTAGAATTTATTTAATATTACTTTCTACACCAGGATCTTTTTCTACGTAGCTGACGGCTGTAACTGTGCAGGGGCGGATCTAGCAAAGTTTAGCCAGGGGGGCCGATAGGGCATGAACAGGGAAAAGGGGGCACAAAGACATACTTTTCTTTCTTATTCTCATTTAAAATGTCGAGCTTTTAATAAATAATTATCTGAATCTTACATTTTACATCAAGTTTAAATTTGATGTAAACTTGATGTAATGTCCATTATTGTATATAGTAACTGTTAAGTCTAATATACCCTAGTAAGCTATAGTACTTTTTCCTTTGGGAAGGTACCATCTGTGCAGTCTGCAATTTTGTTGAAGAAAGATGTTGAATCTATTTAATATTTCTTGAAAAATAATTGATTTCTGTGCTTTTTTTTTCACACTGCATCAAATTAAGGTTGATTACGTCGATTAAGCATCATGAGGTGGAGCGTGAGGGGTGGTTCCCTATTTTTTTTATTTTTTTGTTGTTGCTGGGAGTTGGAACCCTATTAGTTAGGTTGCTTAATATTTACGCTAAATACTCCTTAAAATACCAGAATAGGGAGGATGGTGTAGGTTTAAGTTTATTAGATTGATCAGTATTGCTGAACTATGAAATATTTTTTTTGTATACAGGTATAACAGAATAGCTTTAGTGTAGTTGTTGTTTTAAACTTGAGTATGAACTTATACAAAATGCAGCAAGATATTTAAAAAAACATTTTTATTGATTAAAAAACAATATATCGGATTCATATCGGTATCGGCAGATATCCAAATTTATGATATCGGTATCGGACATAAAAAAGTGGTATCGTGCCATCTCTAATTTATAGAGTTCACTCATGTTAGTTGCTAGTCCGTCTGTGTTTCTTCCCCACCTGTTTCTCCCAGAGTCATCCATTCAGGTTCGTTTTGGTAGTCAGTCCCAGTTTAGGTCACCTTGAGGTTTTGCTTTGCTCGCCGTATTTCTGTTTGTGCCACCTGTGATAATAAAAGCTCGCTCACCTCCAAGCCAGTGCCTGCGTCTGGATCCTGTCTCTCACTCTTCACACGTCTGCCCCCCGCAGCCGTGACACTGACAAGTTAAGGCAGTCTATTACAATGAACTGAGATGAAGATATTACTTAAGACAATGCTACACCTATCGCAGGACAGAGTGACAGAGAAGCCTGTCAGCAGAAAGTAACATACTAACTGGCTAGCACTAACGCTAGCTAAATGTGAATAGGATTTGCAGCCTATATTTAACTTTTCCCCTATCAAGCGGGCCACCCGTGCTGTTGACACTTACCATGAACCAGAGACCAGTGCTAATGAACAGCAGATTATGTTATCCTAGATAAAAATAAGAACTTCTTGTGCTTGCCACTCGTAGTCCACAATTTTGGTGATCAATGTCAGAACCTTTGGATTGACTGCAAGGTTTTTCTTAGACGTGTTCCGCTCCACTTTGGGTTTATCCTAAGGCACCTGTCGAATGAAACACAACAACTTCATTAAGAAACTGTCAGGGTCCTGGGTCTCCTGACCCAGCGTTTTAGTTCTTTGTGATTTTTGTATTATTGTACTTGTGTGTGATTTATTCTATGGTTTCTAGTTTTGATCCCTTGCCCTTCATGTCTCTCTGTGTCCCCTCTGTTCTGTGTAAGTCTGTGACTGCATATTTGAGTTTCCCTCTGTGTCTTTTGGTTCATCGAGTCCTCTGCCTTACTGGTTATGTCTCTGTGTTTCTTAGTTGCTGTCTCCACCGTGTCAAGTTCGCGTCTGTGTCATACTTCCTGTTTTACTTCGAAGGTCAGTGTCTTATGTGAATGTGTTCAGTTTACGCTTCCTTGTCTCGTCAGTTCTGATTTCCCCCAGCTGTGCTCTCCTTCTGTGTCTCATTCTCCTCGTTACTTCCCAGTGTATTTAGTCCCTGTGTTTCTCTGAGTCAGTGTTGCGTCGTACCCTCAACAAGCTGTGTGTGTTTTGCCTCTGTGTTGCCAGTGTTTTGTCTCCAGTTCAGTATTTCTGCTAAAGTGTTTTAGTCCACCAGCGTTTTTGTTTGTCTTTTGGTGAGTTTAGTTTAGTAAGAGGTTTTCCAGCAATAAAGCTGCGCTTTAAGTTGTACTTCTGTGTCTGAGTCCTGCATTTTGGATCCACCACTCCTGCTTGCCTGCCTGCCACACAGCCAACCATGACAGAAACTGAGGACTGGACTGTATGTTTTTTACATCTGCAATAAATCTAAATGTAGATTGAGCTTGCTTTTGAGTGTGTGTTTGGACATACAGGTCATTGTGGAACAGAGAGGTGATGCAAAGATGTTTGGTTAACCTGTGAGTCTTGCAAATACTGTTTCAGGGTAGTGAAACGTCTGTGAACATCTACTACTCCAAGGTCTCTTTCTATAACTTGACATGAGCATGAATCAAGGATATTTCAGAGACAGCCATCTGAAATGCAAATATGAATTATTTGTTGATTTATCAATCTACAAATCATCGCAACACTCAAGCATTGCTCAGTCTTATGCGTTTTAGCTGCAAATGAAAGGAGATCTGATGATTTGATTTGGATTGCATGACTTTAGATTTCACTGTCTCATCATTCTTATGTTTCAATCCATAAAATTGGCTGGTGCCGCCTTACCGTTGCAAGAATTCCAAGGTTGCTGCCTAGCCTACTGGATAAGAAATGTTCATGCAGAAGAGCCAAGCATCAGGATAAGTGCGTCGCTGAAATAGTGATATGGCCATTCACAATGGCCTGATCCACAGATAACATGAAGTGCTCGGCTGCCAAAGCTGAGTTTCCTGTTGTGTACATGAACAAGAAACAAGGGGACAAAAAAACAAGTCCACACATGACTCACACAACTAACTGCAATGTTACAACTAACGTATATCAATTACATACACTGGCATGCAGTTTGGGCCCCCCAGTCAACTGCAAGGTGTCCAAACTTTTGCTGTGGGCCTTTTCTGTTTTTAAAAAAAAAAAAAAATATGAAAATGATTTTATTTAAAATTAAATGTCATCTGTAACTTTATGACATTTGGAGATTATTTCATCTTCCACTTGCTTAACAGTTCATATGAACTAAAATTTTGACCATGGGTGCCCAAACATTTACATTAAAGCACCACAACTGCGACAGGTGTAATCTTTTGACATCCGTAAATGCAGTACAATACTCACCTTTACACCTTACTGAATAAATTTGAGAACTCACGCCACTAATCTGCAGAGGAAGAAAAAAAACCTTATAAATCATGAAACCTGCCAAAATCCAAATACATGTCTGCAATGTACGTTTATATGTAGTCAAATAATTCGCCTCAGCTGCTTTAGTCTACTTCCTCTCCACAAAATAGAATAAAATACTTGTCTTATCCTTTACATGTCCATTACATTTTACAGGGCAAAGCTAGCACAGTGGTGTACTTCTATTTCCCTCACTTTATCACGCAGCTTATCTTGGTGCGCACGAGCTAGAGTGGAACAGCTCGCCTATTAGCTCTTAAGTTGCATACTTAATTTCACATTAAGTCAAATGCATCAGTGGCCGCTGTGGTTGCGGCCCCCCTAACGGGTATTAGCGCTCTAGAAACTATCCACGTTGCAACTGCTGTGTTTACACGGTTACAGAAAGCTGGCAGCTAACAAATTAGCAAACAACAACTCTGCTAGCCAGCAAGCTAGCGGCTGGTCTAACTAAACCTTACACTGACAGACGACGTGCTTTGCCTTCATAGCTAGGGGTTCCATGCCTTTTACCGTCTCAGTAGACTACGAGCCATAGTGGCCAAGTTAATTCTACTAAGCTGAGTTTGATACACTTGTCTTGCAGCACTGCATGGATGATCTTTCACCAACCTCTCTCTTCCACCGCGCTTTCCACAGCCACACGTGCAACCTTGTGGTTGTTAGTTCAAATTCCTCATGTCGTTATGTGTCCCAACATCCAATGGCATGTCACATTGTTTTCATGACCACGCCCTCACCCCAGGTGCAGAGGCCTATTTCTGTTCAGGAATGTTGTGAATACTTTGGGATTTATTGCAATTCCTACCTCTACATTTATTTTTTTTAAATACATAATTAGCACAGTGTGGCCGTGCAATGTTTTATATGGGTTTTTTTTTTCGTTTTATTCCTATTAATTATATTTTCACTTTTTACCTCTGAATTATTGAAACAGAGCTAGATGACATTTTCAGCAAAATTATAATTCAAATACTCCTTTAATTATTAATTGTTCTCATTAATTTTTAGATCATTTTATATATTTTTCCATAGTTTTCCATTTGAATTTAACAGTTCAATCTTTCAAATAACGGACAAATATTTATGAAAGTATGATACATTTGTGAATGTATTTTAACAATCTAAATATGCATATGTACAGAAAAATATATTTAAAAAAGAAGAGAATTATGTTTTATTACATTTACAGTGATTTTATGTTATTTTACATTTGACATGTAAAATCACAGTCTATTTATATAAATGTAATGATATTGTAGAAAAACAGTACAAAACTGTAAAATACACAGTAAAATACTTTGATATTACATTTTTTTTTACAGTGTAAAGTAAAATAAGATATTACTTTTAATGTTTAATAATACCAACATTATTCATCTGTATTTCTCAGGCTATTATATATAACTACAATTCATCTTTATTCATTCTGTTACTGTAACAGACTTTGCTAATATGACTGGCTACGGGTGCTAGCTTGTCAGCTGCACTTGAATGTACAGGTAGATGTATCAGAGGCTGAACACCACAGTGCCAAATTGGTGAGATAAGCCATTAGTCAGTGTTGCGTTGACGTCTGGTTTTAAGGCCAAATTACCACTTTGTTTATGTTTATTTTTATTGAGCTTAAATGAGGCATAATTAATGCAAAACACTATGCTTGATGATTATTCATCACAAATGATTGTTATGGCATATGTTTGGTCTGTGACATATCAGAGTTACCATACTGCAGTCTGCTGTGCTACTTTACTGTGCTAAGCACACACTGTACAGAGTGCAACTCTACCACCTGCTGCAAATCTTAGTCCTGGAGTCCAGAACAGATTTATTTTGCCATCATCCAAACAGATAAACAGAAGATAAACAGTCCCTTTGTTTATATTTACTTCCTGTAGTCCTGTTGTAAAATGCAATGATTCTAATGTTGCCATATGGTGCAGACGCTTTGTGGCAGAATTTAATTTAAAAAAAAAAAGTCAGGTAGAGTATGAAGTCAATGGAAATCAACTGCAGTAACCAAAGCTTTTAAGCGGAAAGCAAATGAAGCACAGCTGACAGTGAAAATGTGGGGATGACGTGACTCTATACACAAATAAGGATGGTTGGGAGTGAAGGTGCGGTTCTTGGGGCCGGCTTGGATACCAACGACTAAGATGGAAGAGTTCTGAGGGCTGCCTGTAGTGAAGGACGATTCCAGACACAGGATCCCTCTGGAGGCTTGGGAAGAGGCCCACGATGACGAGTGGAAGCAGAAACTGTCCGGAGGCTTGGCAGGAGGCCGGCAACAAAGGTGGGGCAAAAGCATGGCAAAAAGGGAATAACAAAATAGCTTTGGAGCACTAATGATCTGACAACAAGTGTGAAAAACTAGGCAAAGCTGAACTAATCAAAAAGCATGGGGAAGGAATGTAAGCATGGCACGAGAGACAAATGACTCTCAACAAGAAACAGAAAGTACCATGGCAAACAGATACGAGAGACATCATGAAGGCCATCATGAACCTAGTACAGGGGTGGGCAATTCCGGGCCTCGAGGGCCGTGTCCTGCAGGTTTTATATCTTACCTTGGGTCAACACACCTGAATCACATGATTAGTTCGTTACCAGGCCTCTGGAGAACTTCAGGACACGTTGAGGGGCTAATTTAGCCATTTAAATCAGCTGTGTTGGTTCAAAGACACATCTAAAACCTGCAGGGACACCGGCCCTCGAGGCCTGGAATTGCCCACCCCTGACCTAGTATGAATAACTAACCCAACAGAAACCAGAATGTAATGGAGCAATAACCAAAGAATAAACCTGAGACAACATAAAGATGCAGAATACCCCAAAACTGTAAAACTAAGTAACAGGAAATAAAGAGAGTAAACAGCAGAAAGAATAAACATATGTTTGGTTTTTAGGTTCATATGGAGACTGACAGCTACAAATGTAAAGTTGCCAAACATTTTAGATTTTGAAACGGGACATCGTCGTTGCACCAGTCCTGCAGGTTCAGGTCGAAATCCTTGCTGACATCTCATTTTCGTTTTACAACACAAGATTTCTGTCTAAATAAATAAATTAATCTGAGTAAATTCCCAGATGATTAAACATGCAACTATTTTGCTGGTAATACTTGAAATGAGTAAAGAAAATCAACAGTCTATTTATACAAGATAATTCATAATTTTATTGGAGGTTTATATAGGCTGGGTCTGATTATTGGGGGGGGGGATTACACCCCTAACCCCCCTGGAAATTACGCCCCTGATATGAACATCAGACAGAACTGCAGAACAGACATAGTGCAGCCAAGTGCAGTATGAATGTGTGTGTGGTAGATGAATGAGACTTGTAATCAAAGACTTTGAGTGCTCAACTTCAGTAGAATGGGGCCATATTAGTACCAGTCCATTTACCATCGTTTTAAAGGGACAAATCGGCTCATGCATGTGTGTAAAAGTTTCAGATGGTTTCAAAAAGAATATTGTGCATTTGCACATCATTTTATATTATATAAAAAAGAGTGTGTATACTTGTGTCTCTGCGAACTCAGTTTTGTGCATCTGGCCACAAATCTCTCAGAGCTGAACTACAAAATGACTGTTCACCATAAATAACAAAACGGAGCATCAGAACTGCATTTCATGAAACGTTTTTATTTAAATGACCTTCTTCCACCTTCAGCTCATAATGTAATGAAAAGAATGTTCACTGGATGTGAGTACCGAGCTAAAATCAAGGTCGGGCTTGGAAACAGAACATGCTAGGAGACAATAAGCTTGCTTGTCAGAGGAAAGAAAATTATCCAACCCAGTTGGCAGTTCTGCATCATGAAGCACTAATAGAAGCTCTGCAGATAAAGTTCAGGCACAGGTGCTAACACTTCCAGAGAATAAGGTGGAATAGATTCATTTTGGAGATTCCCAGTCAGACAAAATGCAGCTACAAGTGAAATGTGACGCCTGCTGGATACGGCATTAAATTAGCCCATTTTGTTTTTGCTCTTGCTCGCTTGCCAGGTTTCTGATAACATATCCAATATAGAGCTGGCAGCAAATTAATGGCTCCTGACATAATAAACAGAACTTGATACTGTTTGTTTAGCTTGTGGGTGTGAAAGCTATTCACTTCATAGATGTTGGCAACAGGCTTGAATTAATTTATGGACCATCGATATCTGCAGTAAACAGCAAAGACAACTGCAGTAAATATTTACACATTTCTAATGTTTGACCATAAATATTATCATTTGAAACAGATGAACAATTACAATTTGCTCTAGCATGTACACTTAATTAGTATGCTTGTACGCTGAATATTAAATAGATTAAATACTGTTGTCTGCCTGATCCTGGGTTTTACTTTGTGGGATGTGATTCTGTTTTATTGATTTGACTTTTTGATTGTAATCTGAGTTTTCTTTGTTTTTATTATCTTTAATTTATGTTTAGGATAAAAGTCCTTATTGTTTTGTCACTTCCTGTTTTATTTTGTTTTGTTTTACTTCCCTCATCTCTCTTGCTTCTGACCAGCTGTTTTCTGCCTGCTTCCTATCCTCTCCTTATCTTGTTTGTATATATTGTCTGCATTTCCCTCAGTTCTGCGTCACATTCTCCCTTTTCTCTCACTGCTGCGTTTTTCCTAATGTTTCAGTCTGTTTTGCTCCTGCCTTGCTTGATACTGTCTTGTTTAATCCATGAGCTGGCAGCAAATGAAACTAACTTTGTTACTAAGTTTCTTCTGCCTCCCGAGTCCTGCTTGTGGGTAGTGACAGCCACATGAAGCCGCGTGAAGCCTTGAAGCTTTCCATCCAAATACAATTGGTTCAAAAAAGGTTCATTTGTCATAGATTTATGTGCACACAAACCCCCCTACCGTTCAAAACCTTTATTGTCATTTCAACTGCTTAGTGATAATCTTTTGGCTGTCTTGCAACAGTGTCAGCATGGAATAAGTCACTGCCAGAAAAGAAATAAATAGTTCATCCGTGAATTTAAGTTACCCGTAGCAAATCTGTAGAGTTTTGTATATATATATATATATATATATATATATATATATATATATATATATATATATATATATATATATATATATAAAAAAACACCCAGCACGCCCCTGCGGGCGGTTTATCCTTCAAGCTCGGGTCCTCTACCAGAGGCCTGGGAGCTTGAGGGTCCTGCGCAGTATCTTAGCTGTTCCCAGGACTGCGCTCTTCTGGACAGAGATTTCCGATGTTGTTCCCGGGATCTGCTGGAGCCACTCGCCTAGCTTGGGAGTCACCGCACCTAGTGCTCCGATTACCACGGGGACCACCGTTACCTTCACCCTCCACATCCTCTCGAGCTCTTCTCTGAGCCCTTGGTATTTCTCCAGCTTCTCGTGTTCCTTCTTCCTGATATTGCTGTCATTCGGAACCGCTACATCGATCACTACGGCCGTCTTCTTCTGTTTGTCTACCACCACTATGTCCGGTTGGTTAGCCACCACCATTTTGTCCGTCTGTATCTGGAAGTCCCACAGGATCTTAGCTCGGTCATTCTCCACCACCCTTGGGGGCATCTCCCATTTTGACCTCGGGACTTCCAGGTTGTACTCAGCACAGATGTTCCTGTACACTATGCCGGCCACTTGGTTATGGCGTTCCATGTATGCCTTGCCTGCTAGCATCTTGCACCCTGCTGTTATGTGCTGGATTGTCTCTGGGGCATCTTTACACAGCCTGCACCTGGGGTCTTGCCTGGTGTGATAGACCCCAGCCTCTATGGATCTTGTGCTCAGAGCTTGTTCTTGTGCTGCCATGATTAGTGCCTCTGTGCTGTCTTTCAGTCCAGCTTTGTCCAGCCACTGGTAGGATTTCTGGATATCAGCCACCTCCTCTATCTGCCGGTGGTACATACCGTGCAGGGGCCTGTCCTTCCATGATGGTTCCTCGTCTCCCTCCTCTTTCTTGGGTTTCTGCTGCCTGAGGTATTCACTGAGCACTCGGTCAGTTGGGGCCATCTTCCCAATGTATTCTTGGATGTTCCTTGTCTCATCCTGGACTGTGGTGCTGACACTCACCAGTCCCCGGCCCCCTTCCTTCCGCTTATCGTACAGCCTCAGGGTGCTGGACTTGGGGTGAAAGCCTCCATGCATGGTAAGGAGCTTTCTTGTCTTTATGTCAGTGGTTTCTATCTCCTCCTTTGGCCAGCTTATTACCCCAGCAGGGTATCTGATCACGGGCAGGGCGTATGTGTTGATGGCCCGGATCTTGTTCTTACCATTCAGCTGACTCCTCAGGACTTGCCTGACCCTCTGCAGGTACTTGGTGGTTGCAGCCTTTCTAGCGGCCTCTTCATGGTTCCCATTTGCCTGCGGGATCCCCAGGTACTTGTAACTGTCCTCTATGTCTGCAATGTTGCCTTCTGGTAGTTCAATCCCCTCAGTTCTGACTACCTTCCCTCTCTTTGTTACCATCCGACTACACTTCTCCAGTCCGAACGACATTCCAATGTCATTGCTGTATAGCCTGGTAGTGTGGATCAGTGAATCGATGTCTCGTTCACTCTTGGCATACAGCTTGATGTCATCCATGTACAGGAGGTGGCTGACAACTGCTCCGTTCCGTAGTCGGTATCCGTAGCCAGTCTTGTTAATGATCTCACTGAGGGGGTTCAGGCCTATGCAGAACAGCAGTGGGGACAGAGCATCTCCTTGGTAGATCCCGCACTTGATGGTAACTTGTGCTATGGGCTTGGAGTTGGCCTCTAGTGTTGTACGCCACATCCCCATTGAGTTCCTGATGAAGGCTCTTAGGGTCCCATTGATCTTGTACAATTCTAGGCATTCCAGTATCCAGCTGTGGGGCATTGAGTCATAGGCCTTCTTGTAATCAATCCAGGCAGTGCACAGGTTGGTCAGTCTGGTCTTGCAGTCTCGGCTGACTGTTCTGTCTACCAGTAGCTGGTGTTTTGCACCTCTGGTATTCTTGCCAATTCCTTTCTGTGTCCCGCTCATGTATTGACCCATGTGCCTGTTCATCTTAGCCGATATGATGCCTGACAGGAGCTTCCATGTAGTACTGAGGCAGGTTATTGGTCGGTAGTTGGAGGGGACCGGTCCCTTCTTGGGGTCCTTGGGGATCAGGACCGTCCGGCCTTCAGTTAGCCATTCCGGGTGTCTTTCGTTAACTAGCAGCTGGTTCATTTGTGCTGCCAGACGCTCGTGGAGTGCAGTCAGCTTCTTCAGCCAGTAGGTGTGAACCATGTCGGGCCCTGGTGCTGTCCAACTCTTCATACTGGAGACCCTTTCTTGGATATCTGCCACTGTGATGGTTACTGGACCCTGTTCAGGGAGGTCGCTGTGGTCTGCCCTCAGATCCTCTAGCCACTGAGCATTGCCGTTATGGGTTGCATCCTTCTCCCATATGCTCTTCCAGTATTGTTCTGTCTCCAGCCTTGGTGGTGCTGTTCTCTTATTGTTCCCTTGCCACTGAGAGTACACCTTTGCTGGTTCTGTGGAGAACAGCTGGTTTATTCTCCTGCCTTCTATCTCTCTGGTGTACCTCCTCAAGCGGCTGGCCAAGGCTGTGAGTCTTTGCTTGGCAGTTTCCAAGGCCTCAGGTATGGACAGCTTGCTGTATTTCTTAGGCACCTTATTTGTCGCACCTTTCTGCAACTCCGTTAGTTGGCTAACCTCCCTCCGTGCTACTTTGATCTTGCCCTCTAGCCTCCTTCTCCATGGAGGGTACTGCCCCTTGTGGCTGTTCAACTTGTAGCCAAGCATCTCACTGATCACTGCTGCCGTATTGTAGATCAGCTTGTTAGTGTCGGTAACCGTGGTTGTAGGTATTGTCCGTAGTGCTGCATTAACATCATCTAGCAGACCTTCTGAGGGTACTTCACGTAATCTTGGTAACCGGCTACGGGGGATCCAGGTTTCAAGCTTGGCCATGATCCTATTTTTCAGGTCAGTTCCTCTCGCACTCAACGATCCTTCTCCTATCGCACTTGGGGCTATGTACCCAATCTCGGGTGGGGGTGATGATATCTCCCCCCTGACCTGGCGTCCTGACTCCTCCTTGCCGTAGCATTTGTGTTGTACCTATATATATATATATATAAAAAAAACACCCAGCACGCCCCTGCGGGCGGTTTATCCTTCAAGCTCGGGTCCTCTACCAGAGGCCTGGGAGCTTGAGGGTCCTGCGCAGTATCTTAGCTGTTCCCAGGACTGCGCTCTTCTGGACAGAGATCTCCGATGTTATTCCCGGGATCTGCTGGAGCCACTCGCCTAGCTTGGGAGTCACCGCACCTAGTGCTCCGATTACCACGGGGACCACCGTTACCTTCACCCTCCACATCCTCTCGAGCTCTTCTCTGAGCCCTTGGTATTTCTCCAGCTTCTCGTGTTCCTTCTTCCTGATATTGCTGTCATTCGGAACCGCTACATCGATCACTACGGCCGTCTTCTTCTGTTTGTCTACCACCACTATGTCCGGTTGGTTAGCCACCACCATTTTGTCCGTCTGTATCTGGAAGTCCCACAGGATCTTAGCTCGGTCATTCTCCACCACCCTTGGGGGCATCTCCCATTTTGACCTCGGGACTTCTAGGTTATACTCGGCACAGATGTTCCTGTACACTATGCCGGCCACTTGGTTATGGCGTTCCATGTATGCCTTGCCTGCTAGCATCTTGCACCCTGCTGTTATGTGCTGGATTGTCTCTGGGGCATCTTTACACAGCCTGCACCTGGGGTCTTGCCTGGTGTGATAGACCCCAGCCTCTATGGATCTTGTACTCATGGATCTTGTATATATATATATATATATATATATATATATATATATATATATATATATATATATATATATATATATATATATATATATATATATATATATATGTATATATACATACATATATGCCTAGATCAGGTGCTGTTGTACCAGTTGCTTGGCACACAACAAACACAGACATGAGTACTATGGCAGAAAGACATTTCATTATTTACAGGCTTATTATGTGTAAAACTTCATTTGGAGAGAACAGCTAAAAATGTTTCCATACAGAAGGAAATCCTTCTCCTTTTAGCAGACCCTGTGAAAACAAGCTCTGGACACCTCTGTGTCCAGGCAGTTAATGCGAGACAAATCCAGCTGCTTATTAAAGCTTTCTGGTTTGATCAGAAAAGAAAACATTGGTCCAAACACCTGAAAGTCCTGAAAACACATTGTGAATTCTTTCTTGAGTCTACGGATGTATCCGTGTATTTCCACAATGCTGATGCTGTGCTGAGCGGACAGCTGAAGCATTTGAAGTGTTGGAATGTGGAAATTTCAACATCGCTTGAAAAAACTGCCAGCTAGCAACGTCCCTCTCACCGGTAGGTTAAATGATTTTTAGCCAATTACAAGTTGAATCTGATAGTTGGGGTTGTTAGCTAACATACCGCCATTAAGAAGCAGCACAACTAATGTGTCTATGCGAGCTAATTTGCAATGTGCACTGGTGGCCTAGCCATTTATTTTGAAAGGCACCCTCTCAAATTAAATCACTTCGTGTTGTGCCATCAGTTAACCCTTCGCGTGCCAGCTGTGGCACGAGTGCCCAGGGCTGCCGACCCCTGCGCTAGCAGCATGGCCTTTTCACCTGTCTGTCCTCCACGTTCCTGCTCATTGCATCAGATGTTTAGTTACTCCTCTGCCTCCTTTTTCAGTAGTGAAAAAGTAGTGCACAATAGGGTTTCTTATGAGAGAGAAGACAAATACTATTTTCCCCACTCGGTGACACACCCGCCAAGGCTCAAAATCTGGTAATTGGTGATTCTGTTCTCAGACATAGACTAGAGACACCGGCAACCATAGTCAATTGTCTTCCAGGGGCCAGAGCAGGCGACATTGAAGGAAATTTAAAACTGCTGGCTAAGGGTAAACGTAAATTTAGTAAAATCATAATTCACGTCGGCAGTAATGACACCCGGTTACGCCAATCGGAGGTCACTAAAATCAATATTGAATCGGTGTGCAACAAAACAATGTGGGACTCTGTAGTTTTCTCTGGTCCCCTCCTCAATCAGACCAGGAGTGACATGTTTAGCCGCATGTTCTCCTTAAATTGCTGGCTGTCTGAGTGGTGTCCCAGAAACGATGTGGGCTTCAGGCTCCCAAACAGACAAAAACAAACTAAAAACCAGCAAAAAATGATTTAAACATAAAAAATCACAAAGAAAGAACAATACAGTATCCACGCTAACAAACAGTAAAACATTAGTGATTAGAACATGCTGTAGGTATTACAGGTACTGCACTGCAGTGGTTTGTATCATATCTATCTAATAGACTCCAGTTTGTGCATGTAAATGGAGAGTCCTCTTCACACACTGAGGTTAATTATGGAGTTCCACAGGGTTCAGTGCTAGGACCAATTCTGTTTACATTATACATGATTCCCTTAGGCAGCATCATTAGAAGACATAGCATACATTTACACTGCTATGCAGATGACACCCAGCTCTATCTGTCCATGAAGCCAGATAACACACACCAATGAGTTAAACTGCAGGAATGTCTTAAAGACATAAAGACCTGGATGGCCGCTAACTTTCTGCTTCTGAAAATCTTAGAAATATGGTATCTAAGCAGATTCTTACTCTGGATGCCATTACCTTGGCCTCCAGTAATGCTGTGAGGAACCTTGCAGTCATTTTTGACCAGGACATGTCCTTCAATGCACATATTAAACAAATATGTAAGACTGCGTTCTTCCATTTGTGCAACATCTCTAAAGTTAGAAATATCCTGTCTCAGAGTGACGCTGAAAAACTAGTTCATGCATTTATTACTTCCAGGCTGGACGACTGTAATTCATTATTATCAGGAAGTCCTAAAAACTCCCTGAAAAGCCTTCAGCTGATCCAAAATGCTGCAGCAAGAGTCCTGACAGGGACTAGAAAGAGAGAGCAGATTTCTCCTGTTTTGGCTTCCTGTTAAATCCAGAATTCAAAATCCTGCTCCTCACATACAAGGTCTTAAATAATCAGGCCCCATCTTATCTCAATGACCTTGTAGTACCATATCACCCTATTAGAGCACTTCGCTCTCGCTCTGCAGGCCTACTTGTTGTTCCTAGAGTATTTAAAAGTAGAATGGGAGGCAGAGCCTTCAGTTTTCAGGCCCCTCTTCTGTGGAACCAGCTTCCAGTTTGGATTCAGGAGACAGACACTATCTCTACTTTTAAGATTAGGCTTCAAACTTTCCTTTTTGCTAAAGCATATAGTTAGGGCTGGACCAGGTGACCCTGAATCCTCCCTTAGTTATGCTGCAATAGACGTAGGCTGCCGGGGATTCCCATGATGCATTGGGTTTTTCCTTTCCAGCCACCTTTCTCACTCACTATGTATTAACAGACCTCTCTGCATTGAATCATATCTGTTATTGACCTCTGTCTCTCTTCCACAGCATGTCTTTATCCTGTCTTCCGTCTCTCACCCCAACCGGTCGCAGCAGATGGCCCCGCCCCTCCCTGAGCCTGGTTCTGCCGGAGGTTTCTTCCTGTTAAAAGGGAGTTTTTCCTTCCCACTGTCGCCAAAGTGCTGCTCATAGGGGGTCATATGATTGTTGGGTTTTTCTCTGTATGTATTATTGTAGGGTCTACTTTACAATATAAATATAAATATAAAGTGTATACTCAATATAAAGCACCTTGAGGTGACTGTTGATGTGATTTATAAAAAAAATTGAATTGAACTGAATTGAATATATGTTTATAAATCACAACAGCACTCGAATAATTTCCTGAACCAGCAGCCAGGAAAATGAGAAAAAGCCTCACAGTACAGGCAGAAGTGCTGGACAGTTTGTATAGTGTGCAACAGTGTTGTATTAATATTTATGTTTTCAGGTCTTTGGGAAGACTGGAAATGTATTACATGAATACAGTCCATTTCAAATTACGAGGTAAGGCTGGCAACAGTATTTATTATATATTTTAATACATTTATCAATGTAACAGCTCTATTATTTAAACACGGAAGATCTGAGTATAATTGCAATTGCATATTTGTCTATTGGTTAATTTGGTTAAAGTATTCCTTAAGTGTATTCTGATGACATTTAAGATAATGACAGCTTTATCCTCGTAGCTGCAATCTCTCAAAGTATAGAACAAAGATAAAAACAGAGCACAAGAGAGTTGTTGTGGCTGACTTGGTTAAGCAGGTGACCCATATCCTTAAATACTACAGGGGCCTTGGTTCGACTCTGTCCTGGACCATTTCATGTGTGTCATTATTCCTTCTTCTCTTTCTACCATCCTGGCTGATATAAAAATTCAAACCAGTAAGTAGGCTGCCTTTAATTTTTTTTTTTTTTTAAATAAGGTCAAGTACAAATCTGATGTTGTTTCAGTTAGACTGCTTTATAAAGGCATATAGAACAATACAGAAATATACAAAACAATAATTTGTTCTTTATTTATTATTATTTCTTTGTAGATAACAAGAATAAAATTAGCTAATTAAGTTACTTTCACAATATTCTTATTGATGCTAGTCAAACGAGAGGCCTACAGGAGGAAACATCTATGTTCAATGTCTGGGTAACAAATCTGAGCTTTGATTGTTATGTAAGCAGGGTTACACCACCGCATGTTAACAAGAATGGCAAGCCCCACGCCATTCTGTTTACCACTCCCAGCTCTGTCCGTGTCACGCGAACAGTGTGGAAGACTTCCATGCCTTGCATCCATGATTTGGTGGAGCATATCAAGCTACACTACCGATGTTCCCTTTGACTCCATGCTAGCGCTGTTAGCTCATCGATTTTGTTTGCTAGCGACCGAACACTCCTCACTATAATAGACAGCAGATACAGCTTATACCACCTTCTCTCGTTAAGCTGTCTCAGCGTCTTCCTTCTGTAGTGAAGTAGATTCTGGCGTAGGATCTTACGTGATGTCCACGAATGCACCACTGACATCCACACCTTCCCAGCCGACAATTAGCAGGCTTATAAGAAACAGCTGCGCTTCACTACCAGAAGGAGGCATTTGGCAGTCTTGTCCATCCAAGGTGGCTGAGAGCATCAGGCAGCTAAGCGCTGCAGACCTCTCCAGGAAAGCTACTCAGTTTAGTATTGCCTAGTGATGGCCAAATGAAGCTTTCTGAAGCTTGTGTTGAAAAACGGTTCATTACTCGAAGACATCTGGTGGCCAAAAATATGAAGAGCAGCTTGAATCCACAAAATAAAACCAACTGCTTCATAATGACTGCTCACTCTACAGAGTGGAGTTCTGTCTGATATTGGACCGCCGTTGTGTTGCTTTGAACATATATTTTTTGGTGGTTAAAAAAATGTGCTGTATTTGGTTAATAAATAATTTTGACCAGTAAACTCTCCTTGTTTAAACATGCACCATGGTGTGGTCTTCCTTTGCTTGTGACTTCTTGATGTTGGTAAATACAATAATTGAAAAATACCACATTACATATATATACATATAATAATGTACAACACATTATGGAGTATGCTTCTGCTGTGAGGTCCTGCCTCCATGCACTTATGCAGTTAATCACTAGACAGGTGTATTTATAAATAATATTATATTAGGGAAATTTTCCCAGATATATTTTTGACCTGGGGGTAGAATTGATTGTGAAATGGAAAAGGAAAATGCTTATGAACTTGCAAATGAAAAACATGATGCATTTAAGGTAACCCTTTTTCATTTTTATTTAAGAAGAGAATTTGTTCCACTGTGCGATGGCCGAACCTGTTCCTTTTCGTGGAGATCATTTCTCCTGCATTAAGGAAAATCCCTTCACATGGCCCAGAGGAGGCTGCAGTGCAGCGAGACTGGTAGAGATGCAGTTATACAGTCTGGGCCCCACAAACTATCAGCTAAAGAGAATAAATACATTCAATTGCTGCACATTTGGCAGACTAACATTTTAGGATTAATTAAACAATAAAATATATATTTTTACAACATTACATGTAAAGAGTCAAGTGGAAGTTTTTCTAAAGTTATTTAATGATATTTATATTATGGAAGCAGATTTTTGACATTTTACTTTTTTCCCGTTTTCAGATATAATAAACACGCACAAAACAAAAGCAAACGGCCAGAACACAAAGCTGGAAAACCCACCCGATTGACCAAAATCAACTCAAAATTCTCCCACACAACAGAACCTCCTCTATTCCTCGCTGGCTCCAAATCTCTCAGTGGAATGATCAGTGGTTCGCTATCTGTCACCATCAAAACACTCCACAAATCCCGCGAATGATTCACTTCCTTATAAACCATTGAATCAGACACCGAAGCAGTTAGGCTCTAAATGAAGCTTCGGACGTCACTGATCACGTGACTCTGGCCAAACGAATCAAGCTTCGACACAGTCTGAAGCAGTGTGTTGATTTTTTTGACACACGCACCGGAGCTTCAGCTTCAAGCGGGCCATCACTAGTATTGCCCTTTAGAGCAGGGCCGGCCCGTGGCATAGGCCGTATAGGCAAATGCTAAGGGCGCCGTCCATCAGGGGGCGCCACGCCAGTGCCACAAATGTTGAAAAAAAAAAAAAAGTTGGTACTATTATTTCTAAATACAAAAAATAATCCCACGTTAATTAAAATGCAAAGTAAAGCTTATTTAATAGAAATATTATTTGTTACAACATTACGCCCCCCCTCCCCGCACGATGCGCCCCCTCCCTTCCCGTATCATGGTTGCTTTTGGACGTCACCACATCAAAAAATCAACACAAGATGTCAAAACGGCCAAAACTGTCAGGTGGCCAGGGAAGAAAAAAGAGAAAAGAAGAGGAGGAGAAACGAGAAAAAGACAGAGGTACGTTAGCCTACATGAAATTATTTGTCTGAATGTGATAGTAACCTAAATTTTTTGCATTAAGCTAATGTTACATGATTCGCTAATTGCTAATCAATAAATAGCTAGTTAACTGTTTTAATGTCAGTTAATATTGTGGAGGGGGCTAAATTGTTATGGAAAATAATAATGTAACGTTAGGTAATTACAGTACTCCCACCTTTCCCACCATTCCTCATTTGTATTCATCTTTTAAGCAGGTGTTTTTTGTTTACATTGTTATTGCCTTCTGGTTAGCTAACGTTTACCCTGCAGGTAATAGTCACTTTTCCACCCCTGTATATATTATAGTTGTAAGCCTAGTTGTTAAAGCGCACATCATTAATGTTAATTAAGCAATATCACATGAGAGGGAATGCTGTTTTTTAATATGAGCACTGCTGTGATTCGGTCAAAGATAATCATAACATAACATTCTCATATGATATTATACTGTTACTTTGCATTCTGCTATTCACCATTTCACTGTAATGATGACAATAAATTGAATCTAATCTAATTTGCATATCAGTTAACATCATACATATATCTCTTTGGTTTTTCATTTATATTGCGATGCTTTCATAACGAACAGTACTTTGGGGTGTATTTGTTTTATGTAGGTCTTTTACTAATTTAACGTTTTATGCTTTCTTTTATTGTTTTAGTGGAGGTGCGGCCGCTTGCTGAGGGGCTAGGCACATGAGGTGGAATCCCCTCCCCGATGCATGCGAGTGTACACACCGGGCATAGATCGCACCATTTAGAGTTTAGTGTGAGTGAGGTCTGCAGTGAACTCACACGGGTGAGTAATTGGTGGCACCCTTGGGCACTCCTCCCTGTAGGTTGCCTCCTTAAGTGGCCGGTCTCCACCATTTTGTTTAGTTATTCTTTTAACATGTTGTGATTGTTTTAGGGTAGCATCGTGGTAGGGAGTCTGGTCGTTTTGTTAATAAAGTGTTTTATCTAATTTGCCGTCACAACCCAGCTACCTTAGGTGCCTTTTTGATTTTATAATTCTGTGTTTAGTAGTTCTTAAACTTTGATTTGTAAACTTCCTTTGTCTCACCTCTGCCGTTAATAATGAGTCTGTGGGCTTTGGTAGCCAGTGCAACACTTACATTAGAAGTCTTTCCTGGGGTGTAACGCCCTCCCCCAGGTGGCGTTGTCAACATCTTAGTTACCGTCCCCGGTTATTCCTCATCGCGACACCACACTTCTTCTCCTCTTTTGTCCTCCACTTATGCATCTGGTGTGTTTCTTCAGCTTTCAGCCAGTACGTCCGTGAGTCCGCTTTTATTACGAGAGACGGTAACACAAATGGATTTAACAAGAAAACTTTAAAACTAGAAAGTGAGACCAGTGTAGTCGATGGAAAAATGTTTCCATCGACTACACTGGTCTCTCTTCTAGGAATCAGTTCCAAGTCTACACTTAAGATTGGGCTTAAAACTTCACTTTTTGATAAAGCTTATAGATCATGCTGGATCAGATGACCCTAAACAAACGTTCAGAGATTAACAACCGATATGGAGTGACTGCCTCTTCTCTCTTCCTCTCCTGTTGCTACTTGAAATCATGAAACTGATCAGCTGATCGACTTTTCTAGTGCGAGTCCCATATCTCTTGTTTGTTTATCGCCCACTTTATGCCAGAAAGAGGAAACCAGCGGATAAACAACAGCAGGATTTAGGATGTTAGCGGGCAGTCCATACGTGGAATATCACATACAGAAGATACAGAAAATATGGATCAGAATCAGCATACTTTATTAATCTCTAAGGAAATTATGTGGGTTACAGTTGCTCCAGTACAGAAACAGACTAGACTATTTAACAATACAATATGTTACAGATTTAAGAAATAGCACAATATACACAAATCACTCAATAATAAATATCAAGGATTGACAGAGGTGATTACAAGTAAATTGTCATGATACGTTGTGTGGCAGGCAGGAGAAGGACCCAATAGCAATATTCACAAACACGGGGATGAACTTAAGAAACACAGCTTTAATGCTGGCAGGACAGGATACAGGACATGCAAAACTAAACCGGAAAAACGTAAACTAGTACTCGAAGGTAGACACAGGGAGATCCACACAACATGAGGGAGAACGCGACGCCGAACAGAGGAAGACGCAGACAGAAATACACAGAGGGTTAACGAGGAAAGTGGGAACACACGGGGAACACAGGTGACACAGATAACCATAACGAGACAGGGCGGGGTGAACATAACGCTGACGGGTACAGGCACAGAGGTTCAGACAGGAGGAGAGAGAGCACGGGGAGAACGCAGACATAACGGGCTGGGGAAAACATAGAATAAAGCACAAAGAGAGACGAGGGCTCATAAATACACAGAGGGGCACACAGGGGGTAAGAGTCACGAAGGGAAAACACATAAGGAACAACGTAACAGATCAACCCAGGAAGCATGGCCTAAATAAAGAACAAAATACAAAAATACATGAAAACTAAGAACACTGGGCCCACATGGCCCAGGACCATGACACCACCCCCCCCCTAAAGGGCTGGCTCCCGACAGCCCAAACCCGAGAAACAAAAACAGAAAACAACCCACCCAGGGCGGGAGGCGGGGGACCAGGACGGAGGGACCAGAACGGGAAACAAAACAAACAACAGAAAACACAGGAGCACATGACCGTAGTCAAAATAAAGTTCAGGGGGCCGACCCAGAGCCCACAGGCACAAGAGTTCACGGGTCACACGGTCGGGGGGCCGACCAGGCGGGTGGCACAGGTGGCAGAGCTGGTCCGGAGGCCGGCCGTGCGGAAGGCAGCGGCGGCGGCGAAGGAGACGACGGAGCAGTTCAGGGGGCCGGCCGCGCGGAAGGCAGCGGCGGCGGCGGAGGAGACGACGGAGCAGTTCAGGGGGCCGGCCGCGCGGAAGGCAGCGGCGGCTCTCCAGTGTCAGGCGTGCTGGCCATGGCCCGGTGGGCACAGGACCAGACGAAGCACAGGCCGAAGCCGCGGCAGACGAGGCTGAAGGCTCGGAGGCTGGACCAGGCGAAGGCTCTGAGGCTGGACCAGGCGAAGGCTCTGAGGCTGGACCAGGCGAAGGCTCTGAGGCTGCAGCTGACGAAGGCTCTGAGGCTGCAGCTGACGAAGGCTCTGAGGCTGCAGCGGACGAAGCACAGGCTGGACCAGGCGTAGCAGAAGGTGGCTGGATGGGCTCCTCGGGCCCTCCAGCTGAGACAGGAGGCTGAACGGGCCCCTCGGACCCTCCAGCTGACGTGGCATGAGGCTGGTGCGGTTCTCCCGAACCCCCAGCTGACGAGGAAGGTTGCTGAACGGGCCCCTCGGACCCTCCAGCGGAGACAGGAGGCTGAACGGGCCCCTCGGACCCTCCAGCGGAGACAGGAGGCTGAACGGGCCCCTCGGACCCTCCAGCTGACGTGGCATGAGGCTGGTGCGGTTCTCCCGAACCCCCAGCTGACGAGGAAGGTTGCTGAACGGGCCCCTCGGACCCTCCAGCGGAGACAGGAGGCTGAACGGGCCCCTCGGACCCTCCAGCTGACGAGGTAGATGGCGGCGTGGGAGCCGCAGAGTCCTGGATGAGCTCATCCGAGCTCCCAGCAGGAGCTGATGCAGAGCCAGAGAGATTTGAGACCCCTGGCTGAATGTTAAGCCGACCAGCGGACCGTACTGCTATCGGGGACTGGGCTACAGGAGGTACTGGAGCTACTGGGGCCTGCGCTACAGGCGGCACTGGAGCTACTGGGGCCTGCGCTACAGGCGGCACTGGAGCTACTGGAGACTGAACTGAGGGTGGCTGCGAGGGAGCTAACTGAACTGAGGGTGGCTGCGAGGGAGCTAACTGAACTGAGGGTGGCTGCGAGGGAGCTAACTGAACTGAGGGCGGCTGCGAGGGAGCTAACTGAGCTGTGAAGGGCGGCTGCGAGGGAGCTAACTGAGCTGTGAAGGGCGGCTGCGAGGGAGCTAACTGAGCTGTGAAGGGCGGCTGCGGACCCTGGCGGCTCCGAGGGCCCCCGAGAGCCAGGCGTGTTCCCCGAAAGGTGTGCTGACAATCGGGGGTAGGCCACGGCTTTCTCCGGAGCTCCTCCTCTACGTGGGTGCAAGCTGCTTGCTGCTGCTCACAGAGACCGGGCTCCATGATTTCCGGAGTTAATGCGGTGCCACGGCGGCGCCGGCGCCGCCCCCTTCTGGTAGCTGGCGCGATGGGCGCTGATGGCACCAATGCAGGGGGTGATGTAGCGGCGATCTCCCGGTCGTCCGCCCACATCCTTGCCAGAAATGAGGCAGGCGAAGTAAAGTCTAAGTGGATTGGAGACGGCGAGCGGCTGGTAGGCTGTGCAGCAGGTGAGAGGTCCTGCTCCGAGATGAGCCAGGGCTTCCACCGGAGCTCGTCCTCCCGATAAGCCCGCAACACCTGCTGCCGCTCCTCCTCACCGAAGTCAACAGCCTCGGGCATCTCCGTGCAGGCAGGCGGTGGCGAAGATGCGGAAGCTGATGAAGTGTGAGCCAATGGTGTGTCCGTGGTGAGCCTCACCGTTCCGACTCTGACCGCCACAGGCTCATGAGGCGGCGGGGCAACGGCGCGATGGCACGGCTCTGGTGAAGGTGCACGCCCACCGGGCCGCTGCTGCTGCGGACGGAGTCGGAGAGCGGAGACGAGAAGGTCGCTGACGAGGGGGTGCAGCGTCTCCCATAACCAGGGGAACACAGACATGCACACCCCTACCTGGCGGGCGAACTCCTCCCGTTCCTCCTCACTGGAACAGTGCAGCCACTTGTCGCATAGCGACTCCACTGTCCGGACAATCTCCAGTCTTTGTGTCGCTGGGTCCGGCATGGTCGCGTCGTACTGTCGGTCCGCGGAGGGGTTGTGAACTGCTGGGTCCATGTTGCGGTCGCGTTCTTCTGTCATGATACGTTGTGTGGCAGGCAGGAGAAGGACCCAATAGCAATATTCACAAACACGGGGATGAACTTAAGAAACACAGCTTTAATGCTGGCAGGACAGGATACAGGACATGCAAAACTAAACCGGAAAAACGTAAACTAGTACTCGAAGGTAGACACAGGGAGATCCACACAACATGAGGGAGAACGCGACGCCAAACAGAGGAAGACGCAGACAGAAATACACAGAGGGTTAACGAGGAAAGTGGGAACACACGGGGAACACAGGTGACACAGATAACCATAACGAGACAGGGCGGGGTGAACATAACGCTGACGGGTACAGGCACAGAGGTTCAGACAGGAGGAGAGAGAGCACGGGGAGAACGCAGACATAACGGGCTGGGGAAAACATAGAATAAAGCACAAAGAGAGACGAGGGCTCATAAATACACAGAGGGGCACACAGGGGGTAAGAGTCACGAAGGGAAAACACATAAGGAACAACGTAACAGATCAACCCAGGAAGCATGGCCTAAATAAAGAACAAAATACAAAAATACATGAAAACTAAGAATACTGGGCCCACATGGCCCAGGACCATGACATAAATAGAGGATAGCACTGGCCACAGCAGACTCGTAGAAAATCCTGAGCATTGTCTGACAGATGTTGAAGGACCTCAGCCGCTTCAGAAAATGGAGACGACTCTGGCCCTTCCTGTAGAGTGCAGTGGTGTTTTGGGTGAGATGGGTTGCAAATAATATGTAAGTTATAGACCGTTGTAGCAATCGATCATAAACGTCTTACAGTGTAACAGATGTCAAGCTAAAGAGAGAATTCACAAGTTTAAGGGTTTGTAAAGATGAATTGCCACCAAGCGCTGCTAAATTCGTGGGCCCGTAGTCCGTGTCAATCGTCGTAATGAACCAGAGAATTGTTTCATGTCTTTGTGGTTTAGAAGGATTTAAGCTAACTACTGAGAGATGCACATGAGATCAGCGAAAGCATGAGGTTGTGGTGTAAACCTTTGCTGAACAGAGTCAGTGTGTCATGTCATGAGATGCTTGTGTAAATGAAAATGCTAAACTAAATGTAGAGTCAGGCTAAGCTACCTGCGCTAATCCACTTATTAGTCTGTACAGGTATTTTTGGGCTAAAGCCGCACTGTATATTTCCTGGATAATTAGAGGAAGTGTAAATTGCTTGTTCATTCTAATAAGAGCGAATACAGTAGTAATATATTAAAAGGCATTTATTTGAAATGAATCTAGTTTGATAAGAACAGTTAATAAAACTGACAAATAGAAAAAACAGTAGTTGAAAACAGAGTTCATTGTGGTATTCGTCCATACAGTAAAAATGCATTTTTGTGATTTATTCAGTTCATGAAAGTGATGTATGTGGATATAACATTGTATAAATACAGAGAAAGTAATGTCATTGGTTATAATCAGTGTTAGGAAGGTTACTTTTAAAATGTATTCCATTACAGATTACATGCCCCAAAATGTATTCTGTAACGTATTACGTTACTCGATGAGAGTAACGTATTCTGAATACTTTGGATTACTTAATATATTATCATGCTTTTTACGACTACGTGAATGTACTATTGCTGTGATTTATTAATGTTACTGAAGGTCTGCGGCTCCGAACCGTAGTAAAGGGACCTCTGGCTGATACGTCGGGTTCGTGTCGGCTCGCAGCTGAAAAATAGCTTTACTTTGTTGTCTGGGTCGACTTTGCTAGTGAGAGACAGAGAGAGGCGTTGAAAGGCTGCTGCAACAGAGCTTATTGTTTCAGAGGAAAACACGAACACGGTGTACAGTCGAGTCTTAACAGCTTACTCACAGCTGGGCTCGTCAGGCTCTCTTCTTGGCTGCAGTGGTTATTATTATATTTACATGCTTCCAGCTCCCGTTTTTCCTCGGTGACAGCTCGTACTTTTCCTTTTTCTCCCTCCTCGCTCACAGACACATAACAGGTATGGCAGTCCATTCTCCCTGCAACACGGACTACACTGCCTATGATGCTACATTCTTTAGAACTATACCTGTAGCATTCTGCCTGTTAGCTTAGCACAACAACAACAAAAAGGTGCTCTCTCACCTGAGAGCGCGTCACCCTGTAACCATGGCAACCGTAACGCTGCTGCCTGGAACAACAGAATATGTCAAACAAACCCAAACAGTCCTGACCGGCCACAATATGAAACAGGAAAGTACCGCAGTGTAATCCATTTATTTCAACAATGTAACTGTATTCTGAATACCACCTTTTTAAACGGTAACTGTAACGGAATACAGTTACTCATATTTTGTATTTTAAATACGTAACGGCGGTACATGTACTCCATTACTCCCCAACACTGGTTATAATAGGTTATAATAGGAACCGTTTCAGCACTACTGGGGGCGATCGTGGCTCAAGAGTTGGGTGTTCGTCTTCACCTACCGCCTACTGATGATGGTCAGAGGGGCCGATGGAGCAATATGGCAGCCTCGCTCCTGTCAGTCTGCCCCAGAGCAGCTGTGGCTACAACTGAAGCTGCCTCCACCAGTGTGTGAATGAATAGTGGAATTGTAAAGCGCTTTGAGGGGTCCCGAAAAGCGCTATATAAATGCAATCCATTATTATTATTATTATTATTATTACTACTACTACTACTGTGGTTTACAGTGCCGTCAGTACGTGATGAGGTAGTGTACAGACCGTGCACGCAGTAGCTCCTGGTAACCTGCCATTTCTCTGTTTTTGCAGTTTCTGCAAAAATACATGTGCTGCACAGGAGATGAGTCAGCCCATCATTTTCTACAGTGTAACATATAGTTTCCAAATATTTTGAAACTACTCAACTCAATTATAGAATATTTTCCAAACATTTTTAAGAACTGTAACTAGTCTTAGTTATTATTAGGGTTATATTTTAGATTCATGGAAGTAAAGTTCCTGCAAATCTCAAGAGTCAACATCTCACACAATAAAATGAGATAAAAGCTTTAATAAGATGTTCATGGTAAATCTTCGTCCTCCTGTCAATTATTCTGACTGAACTCAGTCACTTTCACCGGTGCTGCTTCCCTGAAATTTAATTTCATGCAGCTCTCACCATGCACTATCCTTTGGTTACGCTACTGCTATTAGATTTACATTGTTACAGCTTAAATTTGAAATGATTCAAATCTAATAACTCAACTCACATCCTTATAATATTAATGTGACGGGCCTTTCGGGCTTGATCGCATACCACTGCACTGCACAAATTAGACATTGTCTTAACAGACAGCATGCATGTATCATCTTTAGACAGAATGTGAGGTAAATTTTGGAGGTGGGGTGATTCACACAGGCACACTCCCACACAGAGCAGATTTAGAACTAGCTCATGCCTGTAGAGCTCGGACAGACACTGAAAAGTCATCAGACTGAATTTTTCACAGTGTGTTTTATGTTGGACTGAATCAGTAATAACTGAGTAGGAGGCTGACAATGCTGTAACTACATGCAAATATGAACACATACCACCTCCTAATCCTGGACGAATTCAACTGGCTCCCATTTGCACATTGCAAATTGTATTAAGATCGTACCTGGACATAAAAACACACAGTGGAACACTATCAGTCATGGACTGGCCTCCCTAGAATCCAGACCCCAACATTAATGGAGCCTTTTATTTCTTTATCTTGGCAGATAAAAAATAAATAAAAAGCAGTCAACATCCAAAAAAGAGCTTTGAAATGTCCTTCAAGAAGCTTGTAGAAAAATTCATGAAGACCACTGGAAGAAATAACAAGTGTGCTACAGACTAGTGATGGGAATTCTGGTTCTTTTTAGAGAGCTGGCTCTTTCGGCTCTTCAGGTTGTTTTGTTGCTTTAATTAATTTATTATTAACAACAATATAAAAATTACGCACGAAAGGAATTACTAATGTAGAAAAAAGTGGTTTTATTTATGTTTATATATAAATATATACGGTGGCCCCTAGAGACAAAGCACGCACACACAGGTGCTCTCTATTTAGTCATTAGCACTCATCAGGCAACGTCTATGTGCAACTGACTGCACTCATACCAAAGGGGGCTGAATAATTACGCACACCCCACTTTGCAGTTATTTATTTGTAAAAAATGTTTGGAATCGTGTTTGATTTCCGTTCCACTTCTCACGTGTGCACCACTTTGTGTTGGTCCTTCACCTGGAATTCCAATAACATTGATTCATGTTTGTGGCTGTAATGTGACAAAATGTGGGAAAGTTCAAGGGGGCCGAATACTTTTGCAAGCCACTGTAGATCACTTAAATTACACAATGGGAAGCATATGTGTATTATGTATTCAAATAATTAAAAAAATGTTCATGTACCTGTTACTACCACACACCAAATCCAGTGTTTTCCTGGCTTGTGTAGCCACGAGGGAACAAAAGCTCAACACTGCGCCCTAGCATCCTGGAGCACTCCTGTTGTGTTTTGTACGTGTTTTGGAGTTTTTACGTGTTTTGAAGTTTGTATGTGTTTTGTCTCTAGGGGCCACCGTAAATATACTTTTATTTATTCACTCCACATAAAATGTAATAAATAAATCATATAATACAAAAATCAACTATTCACATCTCTACTTTTAACTATTTAAATTTTCAGCTTTTTCCTTTTACAAATTTAAAGTGAAACAACACAAAACACTGCAAACCACAACACAATTAAATATAAATTATAATATGAAAACAAAAAGAAGTTGCATATTCTCTGTCATATGGGCCTGCATGAATAAACTTTCTGAATCCTTTATCATCTGCAACTGAAAATAGTTGTGGATGATTACTATACCTTTCTAATGTGACGATGTTGTCCCTGGCTCTCTCTCTCCCTCCCGCTCTGTTCCTGTGCTACTGAGTGTAACTATCGCCCCTCCCCCCTCTGCCCAGCACAAGGCTGGCATGCGGAGTGAAGCGGGAAAAAAGTGCGAGAGAGAGGGTGAGAGAAAGGGGGGGAAAAAAACCCAAAAACCCTCAGCTTCCAATAAGGAGCCGGCTCGCGTCGTTCACGTCAAAGAGCCGTTTTGTTCACGACCGACACATCACTACTACAGACACAAACACTTCTTTAACCTTTGCTTTGACATCTAAGGTCATGAAAGGTCACAAAGATCAACTTTAAAAAATCATGTAGGTGTTACATCAGTGTCCATTCTTCCTACAGGCGCACTGTGTTTAACCATTAGTCCTTCCTATTTAACAACGCGCGAGCATATATAGTGTATGCAGTCTGTGCGTCTGATAAAAAGAAGCCAAAAACTTTAAGCACCATGTCTGAAATAGCAGATGCAACATGATGTGTTCCCTCTCGCTGATCAATGACAAACCTGTAAAGACCTAACAAAAAGAGTGGAACAGTATCTCTGCTGTATCAAGCTTCCACCGCCTGAGTCACCCGAGGACTCGTATGGAAGCAGTCGAAGATGGTGCCATCAAGAATGCTACAGGGGAACTTACTTAACTCTGTCATCCAATTCCAGCAAACGTATGTGACGACTCTCAGAGGACGGGTTTCATTAGCTGTCGCAGTCACAGTCAGGATAGAAGCAGCCATTAAACTCAAAACTAGTCTGCTGTTTGTTTCTCCAATGACAACAGAAACATCCAGAAAATATGGACCCATTTGCTGCCCTGCAGGATTGAAAGGATGTCAAATAAAAATGTTTCAGTTCTGAGGTATCCATTGTAGCCACTGCATGGGTGTGTTTGAATATGGTTTTTGTTGACATCTATAGTTGTTGGTCCAAAATACTGCTATGCTTTTGGGCTGGATGAAACATGCTCATGTAGCAGCAAAAGAAAAATGCTGCTTTTGCAGCGCTTTTCTTTTTGCAGCATTTTTCTTTTTGCAAGTGTTTTCTGAAGTTGCAATCCGTTTGGCCTCTCAGGGCCACTGTAGAAAGAGGCTATAAAACTTTGTGAAATAAAGCCAGTCGATGTGTTGAGTCAGGGAAGCTCACTTCTGTCCAGTGACAGTAAACCTAAGGTGCGTTGTTTAGGGTATACTGAACCAGTGTTATTGACCTCAGAGTCTGGGGGCCACAGTTACGAACGCTCTATCGCTTTTTCGTTTTCAGGCTCGTATGTTGGACGACCAGCAAGCCCTGATCACATGACCTCAGGGACCTGCTGGGGATGTACGGATGTAAAAGATCTCTGATATAGGTTGGTGCTTGTCCATGTAGAGCCCTGAATGTCAAAGTCAAAATCTTGAAGTGGATTCTGAATTTTATGGGGAGCCAGTGCAACTGGATCAGCAGAGTTATAACGTGAGAGTATTTACAAGACTTCGTCAGAAGCTTTGCGGCAGCATTCTGAACAATGCTGACCTCTACATCGGAGAGACCAAACAGCCACTTCACAAGCGCATCGCACAACATAGAAGAGCCACCTCCACAGGACAAGACTCAGCAGTCCATCAGCATCTAAGGTCAAAGGTCACTCTTTCGAGGATGCCATTGTTCACATTTTGGACAGAGAGGACAGATGGTTTGAAAGAGGAGTGAAAGAAGCATCTATGTCCACTGTGAGCGACCATCTTTGAACAGAGGGCGGGGCTTATGACACCAACTGTCTGCCATCTATAATCCAGTTTTGAGTTCCCTCCCCAGACGCCTTAATGCCCACTCACATCCTGGGCCATCTGACCTCAGGAATTCGCATGATAAGGTGGGGCCAGATTTCACAATGAACACACCCGAAACTCTGGCTGATTGGGACCCACACCCAGTTTCCCACCTTGGCTCAGGCGATTAGAGGATCATCAGGGGGTCCTTTTGTCCCTCTGTGGGGGGAAACTCCCACTAGGTTTATATCTGGGACTCTCCACCATTTGACCTTAGAACTGAAGAAGCTTCTCGGATGAGAGGTGAAACGTCTTCAAGCAACTTAAAGAAGTCCAGACGCTTTTCTTTCCAAGCTCCTCAGACTACGATGACCTGGATGACTGAGAACCTTCACAGAAATTCTGAACAATGTCATTGAAACTTTCTTTGAATTAACTCTACCATGGATGGCTCATGCACTGAGTGAAACAACACATACAATGTGAGAATGTAATCAAAATGTTCCTTGTAATTAAAGGGAAAGTGTGATTTTTAGGACACACTCAAGCATAACATTAGCTGGAATAATGTTCAATTATTACCAGCTGTTGTTCTTTAGCTGGCTCGCTGTCACCGGTCTGAAGACAGGAGTCGCATGTCTGGTCCGCTGTCGGTGAGTAAGCATGTTTATGCACATTTTGTGTGTTAGAGCCCTCAGTTTATTTCAGGAGATGCACCACGAGGTGAGGAGGAAGAAGATGAGAAGGAATGAATACATAATGAGAAAAAGATGATGAAAATATATACGTACAATCACAATGGTCACATTTGAAATAACTATTTTTGATCTTTAAATTAAAAATGATTTATAAAGCATGCTACATGACCAGCAGTGTTGGCTTTAGAGATGGCATGACACCACTTGTTTATGTCCAATACCAATATCAATATCATAAATTTGGATATCTGCTGATACCGATATGAATATGCAGGCAGAAATCAGCAAACTGCCGCATTTGATTCCCAAAGAGCTATGAGCTGAAAATGTGACATGTCTTAGCATGGTGTGCCGTGTATCCTTTAAAAAAAAAGACAACATGGGTCCAAAGACCAAAGACTCCGTCTCAAGATTAACCGGACATGAAAGTCTTGTTATTAAGAAAGACAAAGTAATATAGCAAAAACCGGACATAGGAAATGTGAAACGCACTCAGCACATCAATTGATCCCTTTATTTGTCACTTTAGGCTCATAAAACTGCAATAAACGGTAAAACTTACCAAATATGCATCTGCACAGCGCTGTGTCTTTAAATGCCCTTTTTTGCTTTGTCTGGTCCTTGCCCCCCCACGTGTCTCATGTCTTAAATGTGTATGCAAGTGCTTGTGTGTTTACTTCATGCAATTGATGATAGAAACATGTCATTTAGTTTTCCCTAAAGCCTGATTTTCAAGTCATACAAAGAATACACCAAAGTATTTGCAGTACAAAGTATTTCTATTCCCTTTTGTTGGATATTCATTTGTTAGTTCTTGTAACTGCTAAAAGTGTTTACTAATTTTTGCCTGTCAGATATATTTGTTATACCATGTAAACTGTGTAATTCCAAGATTTTCAAACTTGCCTTGTAATAGTGGCCTCACAGAGTCTCTGGAATCTACAGAAAAATCGCAACAAGATGACATTCAGGAGTATAAACTGGTGTTTTGAAGATAAGAGTACAAGAGAGGCATTGTGATTCAGCGTTAAAACTATTTTAAAAGCATACCATCTATAGGGAAGACATCGACATCAGACTCTGCATGCTGGGGAGATCGCAAAGCTGTGTCGGTTTGTGTGTTGTGCCGGAGTGGCGAAAGCTGGGCGGGGCATTATGGTGCCTGCTGTCAGTGGGCTGGGGGGCAGACTGTGGAGTGGTGAGGGCTGTTTAGAAAAAGATAATTTATTGAAAGAATACAGACTAGTGATGGTAAATTTGATTCTTTTTACTGAATCGAGTGTTAATGAGTCACTCACCAAAGTGAATCGGGTTTTTTGAGTCATTTGATTCACTGAGTCAGTCGACCAGAGAGTGCAAAAATTTTACATTTTCACTCAAACTTAATTTGTTTCCCTTTTCATGTAAATCCCACTGCTAAGATGAATGATTAAAAACAACAACAAACTATTTTATAGAGAAAAAAGAGCAAAAACATTTCTAAAATTAAGCAACTTCCTATCAAAATTGCTTAATAAACATTTATTTTGTTTATTTGTATTTTATTAGTATTTTCCTTAAGTGTGTCAAATATATATTTTCTCATCTAATTATATGTCCACTGCGCTGTGAGCCAGGGGGCGGTAATGCGCCTTAACATTGGTGGCCAACCAAGAAGAAGAAGAAGCTGTGAGCCAGGAGGGAGTGAGTGAGTGATTCAGAGGAGGGAGGGGGTGAGTAGCTGAAATGTGTTGTTAGCATGTTAGCAGCGCGATGCTACTCTGAACCGAGGAGCTATTTTCTTGATGTGAGCTTCTACTCAGGGTTTTTTCTTCCAGTTCAGAGCAGAAATGCTTTTGTTACGAAACTGGTTGTTGTTTTCCCCCCACAATATTAATTATAAGCTAGATATATTTCTACTAATGGAATTAGTTTGCTAACAGCAACAGGGATGAGTCAGTGAGTCAGTTGGGCTTGTGAATCATTATTCACGAGTCAGTAAAGTGATTCTCGAGTATTGAACGATTCGTTCACGAATCGAACATCACTAATACAGACAACTTGTCAAAAAAGTTTCCTTGTGTCAGACACAGATATGTACAAAGACACTGGACAGTATTTTATTACCTGGTATTTTCACTCGAGGGGCCTTTTTTGTAGGCTGCTCATCCTCGGAGTCCGTATATGTGTACAGGGGATTTGGCCTAAAGAAAAGAAATTAAAAACGGTCTTAAGTAATTGTAAATGTGCTTTTGGCATATTTTTTCCTAAAGTCTGCAAAGCAACTGGGCTCTCAATATCCTGTTTAAATGTCTCTCCTTAACAATGGTTCGTTGCAGTGCCAGGTTTTTCAAAATGCATTTGTAGCTCATTCCCAGCCTAAAATTGTCAGGGATCTGGGTCTGAGTGACCTAGAGTCCCTGAACAGTTGTGGACTTATTATATGTGTGTGTTCTGCACTGCTGCTGTTCCTGCGTTCCATGTTTGTGTATTGGCAGGTGTGTGTGTGTGTGTGTGTGTGTGGACGCGGTCGTGAGGCACCTTCAGACCTGGTGGGTGTGGCCCTGCCAGCTGACCGGTCACACCCAAGGATCCTCACACACACCTGGCGCCGATCAAGCCTCGTCGGAGGAGCTACAAAGCAGTGTGGCTGAGAGCTCCTCGACGCTGGAGCGAGTACCCGTCAGTGTTCCCAGCAAAATCAGTGAGTGCGAGTCTGTCGCTTTGTAGTTGTGTGTTAACGGCTTCCTCTGTGGATTTTCCAGCAGGAGTGCGGGAACGGAAGAGCAGCGAGCACAACTTTCACGGGAGCGGAGACACAGCACGGGAGTTGGAAACTCACGGGGATTTATTGTGTATTGTTTACTTCACTGTAAATAAACGCACTGCATTAATCGCACAGAGTTCTGCATTTTGGGTCCTCCTTCCCCACACGCCCACGGTCTGCCGACCATGACAAAAATAAAACTCAATCATACTGGCTCTGTCCACGGTGTATTGGTTTAGCCTACTCTTATGCTTATGTCTCTACGCAGCTGTCCAGGAATTGTATCAATATGATGTGCGCACGTTATCTATTTCGTTGCCACAAATGCCTAATTTGTTACCACATTATACCCAATTCGTGCCCACAAATTAGCATTGCGTGCGCACGTTATACCTATTTCGTGCCCTCGAAATAGTATTTCGTGGCCACAATTTATTTATTTTTTGGACCATGTCATCAGAGGGGCTCCGTAAATGTCAGCTAGACCGATATTAAAATTTATGATATTGTAAAAGTAACTAAAATGGCGCCTGAAGCCTGTTGTGGCGTGAGCTCTGTGTCTGCTCTAGAAACTCAGAAATTCAGTAGATCTGAGCCGTACATTAAATACTCACATCAGCCTGTACTTTGAATTCTGTAAGAGCTGTATAAAACACAGCCATGCATAAGTGTTTTGAATGAATAGAAATGTGACACATGAGAAAGTGTGTCTGTGACTGTTCCTGTGTAACTTATTTTCGGACTAGTTAACAACTAGTTAACGGTCATTTGATGTTACCAAGATAATGTCCTTTTGTAATATAGTTACATTTTCTTTGTATATTTCATTTATCCACCATCATACATTAAGCCAAGAAGAGGTCGTTATACTAACAGGAGGTATAAAAGCCGGGCCAAAGTTCAGCACGTGGTTAAAGTTTGTAATCCAGCCGGGGTGTAAATATCACTCAGCAGCCAGTCGTAGAGCTGAAGCATCAACACATAAATCTACCCGGCTTAAATCACAAGAGCACCTCTGACCGAAAAGCTGTAGATTTTTCTTGTTTGCACAAATTAATTCAGATTCACATTGTGTTCACAGCTCCAACAAAATGAGGAAGAGGAGGGAGAAACACAATTAGATTGAATCACAATTGGATGGAAGGCGAGGACAAGGAGAAGGAAGCTTAGGATGAGGAGGAAGAGAAGCAGCAGGAGCATCTTTAGGGATCTCTGTGATGTCATTGAGGTTTGTTTCATTAATATGGTCCTCTCACAAAGAAACATGACTTGTTTTAGTTCACTTACTTTCTGTATTAAATAGTGATGTGCAAAATGTTGTGGAAAACCACAGAGCAGACACGTATACGGCATCTGCAGGTAAATGAACATCAAATCTCTCAGACTGAAATCTGTATTATACTTTTAGTCTTAAGAACATATGTTGTATATCTATCACCCTTATGATAAAACCAATGTCAGCCATTGGTTTATGGACTTTGTATTTTGAAGCCTCAACATTTGCTTTATTGCTATGTTGGTTTTTGTGAGCCTTTTGGGACCATATTAGGACGAGGGATCAGAATCTGTGTCACGGCTGCCGAGGCGAGCCGTGTGGATATAGAAGGAGGACCCAAGATGCAGGCAGTGGATGAGATACCGGTGGTTTTATTTACAGAGGTGTAGTGGCAAACAAACAGTGGGGCATAACAAACAACTAAAGACACCTAAACTGGGAGAACTAAAATAACAGACCTGGGAGCATATGACAACGGATGATGAATAGCAGAGAGACGCAGACGAGGAACAGGACACCGTGGAACACAGGGTAACAGAATGACACGGAGTTACACAGACTGACACGGAGGAACACAGACGAACCGGCAACAGGCAGGAGAACACACAGGGCTTAAATACACACACACCAGTAATCAGGGGATGCGAGACAGGAGGGCAACACAGCTGGGAGGAATCTGGGCTGACGGGACAGGGGAAACGTAAACTGATCACACTCACATATGACACGGACCTTCACAATAAAACAGGAAACTCAGATACATGGAACCAGACAAGACATTGAACTAAACAGACAGATTCACAAACAGATGGGGAGACACCATAGACAGACAGATACAGACGCAGACTCAGAGGCAGATCGAAAATAACACAGAACTTAAACAATCATCATCTAGAAAACGATAACAAACTAAAAGCGCTGGGTCACCGACCCAGGACCATGACAGTACCCCCCCCCTCAAGGGCTGGCACCAGACAGCCCAGCAGAAACGAAAAAATGGACCAAAACAAAACAGAAAACAACCCGACCAGGGCGGGCGGAGGGGGCCCAGGACGGAGGGACAGAGTCCAAAAAGGCCCAGATGGTCAAGTTCAGGAAGCCGACCATGCGAATGGCAACGGGGCAGGTCCGGATGTCGGCCACGCAGTAGGCAGTGGCGTGGAAACAGTTCTGGGGGCCGACCGTGCGGACGGCAACAGCGGCGTGGAAACAGTTCTGGGGGCCGACCGTGCGGACGGCAACAGCGGCGTGGAAACAGTTCTGGGGGCCGACCGTGCGGACGGCAACAGCGGCGTGGAAACAAGTCCGGAGGCCGGCCACGTGGAAGGCAGTGGCGGCGTTCAGGAGGGCGTCCACGGTGGCGGAGATGCCCAACAGGCGGCCAGGCAGATGACCGACGATGTGGAGGTGGTAGTAGGGGACCTGAAGGCTGCGTGACCCCTGCAGCCCCAGGTGAAGCGGAGGCTGGACCAGACGAGGCGGACGCTGAAGCGGAGGCTGAAGCCGGACCAGACGAGGATGAAGACGCAGAGGCTGGACCAGACGAGGACGAAGACGCAGAGGCTGGACCAGACGAGGACGAAGACGCAGAGGCTGGACCAGACGAGGCTGAAGCAGAAGCGGAGGCCGGACCAGGCAAAGCAGCTGATGAGGATGCTGAAGCTGGACCAGGCAAAGCAGCTGATGAGGATGCTGAAGCTGGACTAGGCAAGGATGAAGCAGTGGCTGGACCAGGTGAAGCGGATGAAGCCGAAGCATGCGCTGGACCAGGCGACGCTGAGGATGCTGAATCCGGACCAGGCGACGGCGTGGAGGATGCAGCAGAGGCCGGGCCAGGCAACGGCGTGGAGGATGCAGACGGAGGCGCTGCAGCAGGTGGCGGCATGGATGAAACTGCTGCTGCAAGCGTGGATGAGGCTGCTGGTGGAGCAGCTGGTGGCTGGACGGGCTCCTCGGGCCCCCCAGCTAACGAGGCAGAAGGCTGGACGGGCTCCTCGGGCCCCCCAGCAAAAACAGTCTCAGAACCAGTGGGCACTGGAGCCCCTGGCACACACAGAACAGAACCAGCAGGTGCGGAGACCTCTGGCAGGAACACAACAGAACCAGCAGGCACACGGGCCTCTGGCAGGAACGCAAAAGGACCAGCAGGCACACGGGCCTCTGGCAGGAACGCAACAGGACCAGCAGGCACACGGGCCTCTGGCAGGAACGCAACAGGACCAGCAGGCACACGGGCCTCTGGCAAACACATAGCGGCCTGCAGCTGCGCAGAGCATTGACCCTGCTCAGGCAGCGACAGCTCTGTGCAGTCCTCAGCTGGCTTCTTAAACTCCAGGGGTCCAGAGTCTAATGGGGGCTGAAACCCAGCCTCTGGGGAGGCCCTGGAGTGCATCTCAGTCTCAGAACTGGCCAGCCTTTGAGGAATGTTGACATTGTTCTTGGGTTTGTCTCTCTGCTTAGAGTACGGAGTTGTTGAACTGTCCGTTATGGGTTGGACTGACATGGCTTGCTGTACAGGAGGAGTAGGTGAAGGTGATGGCTGAACAGGTAGTGGAGCAACTGACACAGGATGCAGGGCTGGTGACTGCTGAACTGAGGATAAAGCTAATGATTCTTCTGCTAACCGGGCTACTGACTGGGCCATGGATTGTAACAGGGTTTGTAATAAGTCCGGCTGTGACTGTAATTGAGCTATGGATTGTGAGGCTGAATGTGGCGGAGGTGGCGACTGGGCTTCTGGCCGGGCGGCTAACTGAGCTTCTGGCCGGGCGGCTAACTGAGCTTCTGGCCGGGCGGCTAACTGAGCTTCTGGCGATAAACAGTTTTTGTCCAGTGCCGTACAGAACATCACCCCTGAGTAAACGGTCCCACAGTTCAGACCAACAATACTGTCCTGTCCACTCACCACAGCTGGCTGCTCGGAAATCCCCAGGTCCGACTGTGGCGAGGAGCGTCGGCAGCGTGAGCGCCGTTTCCCCCTCGAAGGCTGGGTTGACGGGCCGGGCAGAACATCCTCTGTCGGACTGGGCAGTGAAGCATGAGCTGCAGGGTGGGTGGTAGCAGCCGGGGGGTGAAGACGGAGTCCATTCAGAATGAAATTCTGTGCGAGCGGGTGAAGTGAGCTGAGCAGCCAGGGGAGACCAGAAACCAAGCGCTGTAGCCGATTAGCCACGGCTTGGCGAAATTCTCTCCCCTCGTGCTCCAGCCACGCGTTGATTAATTTGTCCACGGAGTAAACAATGTCCTCCCGGAGCTCCTTGGGCGGGTTGAATGCTGCTGGGTCCATAGTGGCCGGTTCGTACTGTCACGGCTGCCGAGGCGAGCCGTGTGGATATAGAAGGAGGACCCAAGATGCAGGCAGTGGATGAGATACCGGTGGTTTTATTTACAGAGGTGTAGTGGCAAACAAACAGTGGGGCATAACAAACAACTAAAGACACCTAAACTGGGAGAACTAAAATAACAGACCTGGGAGCATATGACAACGGATGATGAATAGCAGAGAGACGCAGACGAGGAACAGGACACCGTGGAACACAGGGTAACAGAATGACACAGAGTTACACAGACTGACACGGAGGAACACAGACGAACCGGCAACAGGCAGGAGAACACACAGGGCTTAAATACACACACACCAGTAATCAGGGGATGCGAGACAGGAGGGCAACACAGCTGGGAGGAATCTGGGCTGACGGGACAGGGGAAACGTAAACTGATCACACTCACATATGACACGGACCTTCACAATAAAACAGGAAACTCAGATACATGGAACCAGACAAGACATTGAACTAAACAGACAGATTCACAAACAGATGGGGAGACACCATAGACAGACAGATACAGACGCAGACTCAGAGGCAGATCGAAAATAACACAGAACTTAAACAATCATCATCTAGAAAACGATAACAAACTAAAAGCGCTGGGTCACCGACCCAGGACCATGACAATCTGGAGTCGTGCACACTACTGTTTCATTTAGTGTGTATCCATAAGATTCGTACAGCAGATCCAAGTTGTGCCTTGAAAACAGGAACGTTGTCTGCATAGAGGAGAACTGTAATAGCAGTAGAGCTGGGCGATAGAACGATAACGATATGTATCGCGATATAACTTTTACTCGATAGAGAAATTAAGCTATCGCGATAAACTTCGCCGCTCTTGTCCTCTTAAAAAAAAAAAAAAAAAAAAAAAAGGTCAGCCAATCCAAATTAAGTAGCGCAGAGCCGAACCAATCACAGCCGCAGCGTCACGTCGCATGACTTGTTACGTACAGCACAAGTGCCAAGCCGCACGTGTGTTTGTTTGGGAAGCAGCCAGCGGGTAATGGAGCCAGCGCGTAATGGAGGAAGTGAGTGTGCCGACTAGAAAAATCAACCGAGCGTGACCGAAGAGAAAACAGATGATGGTTCCAATGCCGGAGAGATTGTCGAACGGAAGAGCCATAGAAGTTCCGTAGTGTGAAGGTATTTCGGCTATTTCAAGTCTGACAAAAAACAGAGTAGCGTGCACTGTAAATTGTGCCGAAAGCAAGTCTGGAAATACAATAAACTGGTGCATGCGTCACATTGTGCGCCACGTTATTGTTTCGGTGAAATGAATTTCTACAATACTGTTACTGTTAATTCTACTCTCTGCAGTGTTTAAATGCTTACATATACACACAGTTACTGTCCGTCCACACATACGGCTCTGTTCTGCTTCTATGCCCCAGCTTTGTTTACTTTTTCCACCGAGGCTTCTAGACTTCTGATTGGCCAACATTTCTGCACGGTTAGGAATCTAGCGCCACCTGCTGCTTTGGCATGTTCATAGCAGCGTTTTCCTTCATTTCTGCCTTTATGTGTGGACGGGATTATTTTTTAAAACGAAAACGGAAAATCTCAGTTTTCAAAAATACCCGTGTACGTGTGTACATAGTCTCAGTCTCTGACTGGAAGCGCTAATTCGTCATTCGGCTTTTGTCAGACTAAAGTAACTGTTAAAACTGTTTGAAAAGCTCAGCTATACAACAAGGAGAGATTGAGAATTTCCTTTTAGTTCTCAGTTTATTTGATATTGACAAAAGTTAGTCAGTTTTGTCTGTTCTTCTGTAAAACAAACTAAGATTTATTTTTAGAATTAATACTTTGTTTCTAAGTGGAATTGACAATTTAGTCAATTGACTCCCTTTCATACTCCCGCACCAGTTGAAGGGTGTTCCTCCCAAAATGTACGGCAATATGTCTGTGAAGGTTCTCAGTCATCCAGGTCATCGTTGTCTAAGGAGCTTGGAAAGAAAAGCGTCTGGACTTCTTTAAGTTGCTTGAAGATGTTTCACCTCTCATCCAAGAAGCTTCTTCAGTTCTAAGGTCAAATGGTGGAGAGTCCCAGATATAAACCTAGTGGGAGTGACCCCCCACAGAGGGACAAAAGGACCCCCTGATGATCCTCTAATCGCCTGAGCCAAGGTGGGAAACTGGGGGTGGGTCCCAATCAGCCAGAGTTTCGGGTGTGTTCATTGTGAAACCTGGCCCCACCTTATCATGCGAATTCCTGAGGTCAGATGGCCCAGGATGTGAGTGGGCGTTAAGGCGTCTGGGGAGGGAACTCAAAACTGGATTATAGATGGCAGAGAGTTGGTGTCGTAAACCCTGCCTCTGTTCAAAGATGGTCGCTCACAGTGGACATAGATGGCTTCTTTCACTCCTCTTTCAAACCATCTGTCCTCTCTGTCCAAAATGTGAACATTGGCATCCTCGAAAGCGTGTCCTTTATGCAGATGCAGATGGACTGCTGAGTCTTGTCCTGTGGAGGTGGCTCTTCTGTGTTGTGCCATGCGCTTGTGAAGTGGCTGTTTGGTCTCTCCAATGTAGAGGTCTGGGCATTCCTCGCTGCACTGTACAGCAAACACCACATTGTTAAGTTTGTGTTTTGGCGTTTTGTCTTTCGGGTGAACCAGTTTCTGTCTGAGCGTGTTGCTGGGTCTGAAATACACTGGGATGTCATGCTTGGAGAAAACCCTCCTGAGTTTCTCTGATACACCGGCTACATAGGGGATGACAATGTTGTTGCGTCTGTCCTTCTTATCCTCCCTCGCTGGTGTCTGGTCTTCTTTTCTGTGCCTCTTTGCTGACTTTAAGAACGCCCATTTAGGATAGCCGCACGTTATGAGTGCTTCCTTTACATGTGTGTGTTCCTTCTTTTTCCCTTCAGGCTTAGAGGGAACATGTTCTGCCCGGTGGTGTAGGGTCCTGATTACTCCAAGTTTGTGTTCCAAAGGGTGATGGGAGTCAAAGAGGAGGTACTGGTCCGTGTGTGTGGGCTTCCGGTAAACTTCGATGTTGAGGTTGCCGTTCTCTTCAATGTGCACAGCGCAGTCCAGGAAAGGCAGACAGTTGTCCTTTGTGTCTTCCCTGGTGAACTTGATGTTTTTATCCACAGCGTTAATGTGCGCAGTGAAGGATTCCACTTCTTGTGTCTTGATTTTGACCCAGGTGTCGTCCACATATCTGTACCAGTGGCTGGGTACTCTTCCTTTGAAAGAGCCAAGAGCCTTCCTTTCCACTTCCTCCATGTAAAGGTTGGCTACAATAGGTGACACGGGGGAGCCCATGGCACAGCCATGTTTTTGTCTGTAAAAGCCTTCGTTGTATTTGAAATATGTAGTGGTGAGGCAGAGGTCTAACAGTGTGCAGGTCTGATCGGGTGTGAAGTTGGTCCTGTCCTCCAAGGAGCTGTCTTCTTGTAGTCGTTTTCTGACAGTCTCCACAGCCTCCGTGGTGGGTATGCAAGTGAAGAGAGAGACTACATCAAAGGACACCATGGTTTCATCTGGATCCAGGGTAAGTTTCTGGACCTTGTCGGTGAAGTTGGTGGAGTTCTTGATGTGGTGTGGGGTGTTCCCCACGAGAGGAGCAAGGATGGTAGCAAGGTGTTTAGCAATGTTATAAGTGGCTGAGTTTATGCTACTGACTATGGGTCTGAGTGGGACAGCTTCCTTGTGGATCTTAGGAAGTCCACAGATGCAGGGTATGGCATCCCCTGGGTAAAGGCGGTGATATGTGAGGCGGTCAATGATTTTGTCCTTTTCAAAGTCTTGAAGGCAAGCTATAACTTTCTTTTTGTAGCTGCTTGTGGGGTCTCGCTTTAGGGCTTCGTAGGTATTGTTGTCACTGAGGAGAGTAGTGATCTTTGTATGGTAATCTGTAGTGTTTAGGACCACGGTGCATCTTCCCTTATCAGCTGGTAAAACAGTGATGTTGCGGTCTTTGCTCAAGGAAGCGACGGCCTTCTTTTCTTGTATTGTGAGGTTGGATGGAGGGAAAAGCGTCTGGACTTAAAGAAGTCCAGACCCTTTTCTTTGCAAGCTCCTTTGACTCTCATGTTCCTTAAGTACATCTACCCTGTTGAACTTATTATGGGAAATAAATATTTAGATAAAAACAAGCTGCTGATTATTTCACATTTTACTTGTGAGCAACGGCACATTTAAATCTTACAAATATAGTTATTTGGCTTATATCGTGATAGATATCGTTATCGCCTGAAATGAAAAAAACATATCGTGATATGAAAAAATCTCATATCGCCCAGCTCTAAATAGCAGGCTTGTATATAGTGAGGCTTTGTGCTCACATTTGCTGCAAACACTCGTTTTAATTCTGTCACCCTGTTTTGATGCAGAATTCACTTGAAATCAAGAACTGGACTTGTTTTTTATGTGTTCTTGTGAATTGATTGTGTGTCGCATAATTTGATTTGACTTTCTGCGAGGCAACAGTCGTCCGCCGGCCAAAGAATCTGCACCTCCTGGTTCACATGCAATTTGTGTTTGTGTGTTCAGAGGCGGCGGCGAGTGGGGAGACCTCGGCTCATCCAGCTGGAGAGCCTGACCAGGAGGAGTCGAACTTTAACTCGGCTCTTCCAGGGCACCCTGCAGACTCGGCTGCTGGCATCGACGAGGGAGTGCGGCCGCCGCTGGGATGACGTGAATGCTAAACTGGAGTCCATCACAGGTCGACTGCAGGTATGCGAGTCAGACCTTCTGAGGAGGGTTTCTCTTTTCTCTCTCTCTCAGCTCCTTGTCTCAGAGTGGGAGGGATTTGAAGCACAAAGGGAGGAGCTTGTCGTTTGGTTGGCTGATATGGATGTTCGCCTGAGTGAGGTAGAGTTGGATGTCTCGAGACCAAAAACTACACACAATATTCGGAGCGCATAGCGCACAGTCATAAATTCCCCCTAATTTTGGTATGATCCGAGCTCAGGCACTGGGCGACTGAGCACAGCACTTACGCATGTGAGCGAGGGGGGAGAAGCTGCTGCCTGCGAGTTTGCTGTAGGAGAAGCGCAGCCAGGCAGAGGAGAGCTTAAGTTCGACCAGGTACCAAAGCAAATCATTCGTACTGTACAAATAATGTAAATATGACGGTGCATCACAAAAGATTGATATCAAACTGATCATTTGACCCATATTACGTTACTTGCTCTTCCAGATGGCGAAATGAAAAGCCGAACAACAACACTGCTGTTTCTTTAAAGAGTCTTTGCTCACATGTGTGTTTATTTCATATTTTCAGTTGTTTCCTTCCACGGCTAAATAAACTCTCTAAACTGGTTTCAGTTATGTCACGACTGGGGCAGCAGCCGTGTGATGAATAAATGAGGACCCAAGATGCAGACGGTGATGGAGATGCGAGTGGAGGTTTATTTACAGTGAAAATAACAGAAGTGAGGACAGGACTGAACATAAACCTAAACTGCGTGAAACTAACAAACAAACCTGGAACATAAGGTCAGCGGGAGAAACTCAGAGATGGCAGATGAGGACGGCAGAACAGGGAGACGTAGAGAAACATAGGGAATGAACACAGACGACGCGACTGCACAGGCAGACACGCAGTGTAAATACACACACCAGGTAGTTAGGAAATGGCAGACAGGCGGGGACACAGCTGGAACTAATGGACATAACGAGACAAACCTACAAAGTAAAACAGGAAACACACAGACTGTTTTACACAACCAACTGGGGACACGAACAGAACACAGAGGGGAGGCACAGGCAGGGATGATAGAAACACACAACTCAAACCCTAAGAACTGTCACGGTTCTGGGTCCGTCGGACCCAGTAGTTTGAGTTTTATTATGTTTTGGTTTTAGTTTGCATCAGGGGTTGTTTTCTTGTTCTCTGGTAGTGTTCATTATGATGATGTTTATTATTTGAGTTTCATGTTTCTGTGGTGTTTAGGATTTGTTCTCCAGTTGTGTCTGCTTAGTATTTGTCTAGCTCCATGTGCCATTTTCTGTCTGTCTCTCTATGTCGAGTTTGTGTCTTAGTGTGATGGTTGCTTGTTCCTGTTTTATTGTGATGGTCTGCGTCTCATGTGAGTGTGTTCAGTTTTACCTTTGTCTCGTCTTGTTGATTATTCCCAGCTGTGTCCACCACCTGTGTGTAATTCCCCTGTGATTCTCTGTGTATTTAAGTCATGTCTGCCGTCATTGTAGTTGCTGGTCCGTCTGTGTATTCCACCCTGCGTCATCTGTGTGTTTCCCTGCTGTCAACTGCCAAGTGTTTCTGCTCATGTTCAGGTTCGTGTTCTGTAGTTAGTTTGTTCCCAGTCTAGTTAGTCATAGCTCCCTTTGCCGTTTGTATTTACTTTCATGCTCAATAAACCACCTTCACACCTTCACGACTGCCTGCGTTTGGATCCTCCTTCATTGCCTCCACACGGCTCACCTCACTCGCCGTGACAGTACGGACCAGCCAGATATGGATCCAGCGGCATTCACCCCACCCACGGAGCTTCGGGACCTCATCACGAACTCCGCTTCACAAATAATCAACCTGTGGCTAGAGCATGAGGGAGAAGCATTCCTCCACGTTCTGGAAGCCAGACTGCAACAGCTGCTCACGGATTATCCCTGGCTATTGGACTCACTACACCCACTCGCGCAAGACTTCATCCTTCACGAACTTCACCTACACCCACCAGCCGCTATCGCTTCCCAACCCAGCCGGACGCCGGAGGTTTTGCCCGGCCCGCCGGAGGTTTTGCCCGGCCCGCCGGAGGTTTTGCCCGGCCCGCCGGAGGTTTTGCCCGGGAGGAAGCGACGATCGCGCCGTCGGCGCGTCGCCCCACAGCTGGAGAATAGGACTTCAGAACTGCCGGCTGTGGTGAGTGGAAAAGACGCTCTGTCTGTTTCACCAGTTCATATGACTGTTCATAATAGACTTCAGAAGGAAAAAGGCAGAGATCCAACCACTATTCATAAATGGGGGACTGTGTAGAAAGGGTGGCAAGCTTCCGCTTCCTGGAAGTCAATATAGAGGAGAACCTTTCCTGGAGTGTGAACACCTCCGAGCTGCTGAAAAAGGCCCAACAGAGACTGTACTTCCTGAGAATTCTCAGGAGGAATAACATCACACAGAGACTGCTGGTGTCCTTCTACAGAGCCACCATTGAGTGTTCTAACTTACTGCATATGCATCTGGTACACTAGCTGCACAGGGGCTCAGAGGAAAGCACTCCAAGGGATCATTAACACCGCCCAAAAGATCACTGGCTGCCCTCTCCCCACACTGGAAGTTCTACACAACGCCCACTGTTTTAAAAAGGCCCAAAACATCATAAAAGACACCTCACATCCTGGCCACTCCCTGTTCGAACTGTTGCCCTCAGGCAGACGGTACAGGGCAATCAGAGCAAGGACTAATAGACTCAAACACAGCTGTTATCCAACTGCAATAACACATCTGAATACTACAAAAAAAATGTCCATCATGCCACTCTTGTGTTAATCTATGCACGGTCTGAAGCATGTGTGTGGGAATGTATGTGAATGTTTTACTGTTATATCTTATTAGTATTTTAAGTATTCTATCTATTTTATTTATTGAATTTTATTGTTTTATTTATATTTTGATATTGCTAGGGATGATGCAATGATCGGGGACCATTCTTAATTTCGTTGTTCTCATGACAATGACAATAAAGTTTCTGATGATGATGATGATACCGGGGCTGTGTTCGTTGAGTCAGCTGCTCAGCCGGTAGCTCGGTTAGCTTCCCAGCAGTCGCTAACTCAGTCAGCCACTCACTCATCACCTCCATCACAGTCACAGTCAGACCCAGTAGACACCATGTTACAGTCCATAGCCCAGTCAATAGCTCAGTTGGCAAGAGAGTCATCAGCCTTATCAGTTCAGCCAGCCACTCCACCACCTGTTACTACTTTGCTACCTGTAGCTCAGTTGCCACCAGTTCAGCAGCCTGTCCACTCATTTACCCAGCCTTTATCCTCACAGCCTCATTACAAGCAGGGAACACACTCCACACAAACTTTTGCTGGTTCATTTAAGCTGGCCATCTCAGAGACAGTTGCTCCCTCTAGGGCCTCCCCAGAGGCTGGGTGTCAGTCACCAGCCAACTCTGGACCCCTAGAGGTCAAGACACCAGCACCAGCAGCCTCACCGGAGAACTCACCTGAACAGTCTCGGCTCTCAGCACCTCCTGAGAGCTCAAGTGAGTTCACCCGTCCGCCTCAGTCCTCTGCTGAGTGTATTGGGGAACACTTCCAGCCCTCTGAGGACTGTATCCCACTGTTGCTGCCTGAGTCTAGCCACGGTGCTGCTCAGTCCCAGCCAGTGTCCACACTGGCAGAGGTCTCCGTACCTGCTGCTTCAGAGACTGCTTTCCCTGGAGGGCCTGAGGAGCCCGTCCAGTCTCAAGTCATGTTAGCTGGGGGTTCAGGTGAACCCAGCCAGCGTCCTGCCTCGTCGGCTGGAGGGCCTGAGGAGCCCGGCCAGCCTCAAGTGTCGTCTGCTGGGGGTTTAGGAGAACCCAGCCAGCCTCAAGTGTCGTCTGCTGGGGGTTTAGGAGAACCCAGCCAGCCTCAAGCGTCGTCTGCTGGGGGTTTAGGAGAACCCAGCCAGCCTCAAGCGTCGTCTGCTGGGGGTTTAGGAGAACCCAGCCAGCCTCAAGCCTCGTCTGCTGGGGGTTTAGGAGAACCCAGCCAGCCTCAAGCCTCGTCTGCTGGGGGTTTAGGAGAACCCAGCCAGCCTCAAGCCTCGTCTGCTGGAGGGCCCGTGGAGCCCACCCAGCACATCCTCACATCTGCTGGTGGTCTTGGAGGACCCAGCCAGCACATCTCCACATCACCTTCTGCAGCCGTCCCGCTGCCGTCAGGTTCCGCAGCCGTCCCGCTGCCGTCTTCATCATCTTCGCCTGGTCCAGCTTCCGTGTCTTCATCATCTTCGCCTGGTCCAGCCACTGCTTCGTCCTCGTCTGGTCCAGCCACTGCTTCGTCCTCGTCTGGTCCAGCCACTGCTTCGTCCTCGTCTGGTCCAGCCTCGTCTGGTCCTGCCTCGTCTGGTCCTGTGGTTGCCACGCCGCCGTCGGTGCCAGCTCGACCTGTTCCGCCTTGCCTCTGCCGGCCGTTTTCAGGGCCTCTAAGATGGCGTCATGGCCTTCGGGGACTGCCTCCGGAAGGTGTTCGTCGCCGCCGCTGGCATCGCGGCCGTCCTCCGGACCTGCTCGGTGGCCGCCACTGCCTTCCACGTGGTCGGCCTCCGGAACTGTTTGCCCGCCGTTGCCGTGTGCACGGTCGGCCTCCAGAACTGCATTCGCGCCGCCGTTGCCGTCCGCACGGTCGGCCCCCGGACCTGCTTCCTCGCCGCCATTGCTGCACGCACGGTCGGCCTCCGGAACTGTTTGCCCGTCGCCACCGTTGCCGTGTGCGCGGTCGGCCTCCTGAACTGTTTGCCCGTCGCCACCGTTGCCGTGTGCGCGGTCGGCCTCCTGAACTGTTTGCCTGTCGCCGCCGTTGCTGTGTGCAGGGTCGGCCCCCTGAACTGTTTCGGCTCTTGTGTTGTCGGCCCCCGGACTTTACTGTGGACTCGTGAATGGTCTTGTTTTGTGTTGGCCTGTTTTTGGTTTATTCTGGTCTCTTGTGCTCCTTGTTTTTTTTGTTTCGGACCCTCCTTCCTGGACCCCCTCCGCCCGCCCTGGCTTGGTGCTTTGTGCTTTTTTGTTTGGGGCTGTCGGGAGCCAGCCCTTAGAGGGGGGGTACTGTCACGGTTCTGGGTCTGTCGGACCCAGTAGTTTGAGTTTTATTATGTTTTGGTTTTAGTTTGCATCAGGGGTTGTTTTCTTGTTCTCTGGTAGTGTTCATTATGATGATGTTTATTATTTGAGTTTCATGTTTCTGTGGTGTTTAGGATTTGTTCTCCAGTTGTGTCTGCTTAGTATTTGTCTAGCTCCATGTGCCATTTTCTGTCTGTCTCTCTATGTCGAGTTTGTGTCTTAGTGTGATGGTTGCTTGTTCCTGTTTTATTGTGATGGTCTGCGTCTCATGTGAGTGTGTTCAGTTTTACCTTTGTCTCGTCTTGTTGATTATTCCCAGCTGTGTCCACCACCTGTGTGTAATTCCCCTGTGATTCTCCGTGTATTTAAGTCATGTCTGCCGTCATTGTAGTTGCTGGTCCGTCTGTGTATTCCACCCTGCGTCATCTGTGTGTTTCCCTGCTGTCAACCGCCAAGTGTTTCTGCTCATGTTCAGGTTCGTGTTCTGTAGTTAGTTTGTTCCCAGTCTAGTTAGTCATAGCTCCCTTTGCCGTTTGTATTTACTTTCATGCTCAATAAACCACCTTCACACCTTCACGACTGCCTGCGTTTGGATCCTCCTTCATTGCCTCCACACGGCTCACCTCACTCGCCGTGACAAGAACAAATACAAAATCAGAATAAACTAGAAAAATTATAATAATAAACTTAAAGCGCTGGGTCACCGACCCAGGACCATGACAAGTTATGTACAGATGAACACAGCAATGGACATAAGGAGCTTGTTTCAAAGAAAAAACTCTGGTAGATGTTATTTTATATATTATGCTTTGTATGTTGTTCAGTATGCAAAACAAGATGAATTTCTATACACAGCAGTATATTCACAGCTGAAACCAGATATTTACACTTTAGGGAGAAAACAAAAACATTTTTTTTTTTACTGTACAACATCAATTTAGAGTAAACTTGTTTTGTTTTGGATAAATAAATATTGAAATATCTTTTGACTTAGTTAAATGTCAGAATAAAGAGAGACAGAGCTTCTATTTTTATCACTTTCATCAAATGTTTTAAGTTTATTGTTAATTAATAAGAAAACTCCAGATGATTCCATTCTGAGCTGAAGAAGCTTCTGATTGGTTAGTAGAGTCCATGTGAGTAAATTGGTGGCACACCAGTGGATGCATATAAGGCAAAACACAGAGCCTGTTTCTTTAACATGGTCCCATGTTAAAGAATGGGACCATCAAGAGATGTCAACCAAAACACCAGGAGAAGAACTGTGGAGCTCCATAAGTGTGGCTCAGTTTTGAACACAATTTGGTGCCATTTACAATTAAGAAATACAGACAGTTTCTCTCTTTACTCTTAAAGTTAACAAATATGTTTTTATATTTATCAACCTAAAAAATAAACATTTAGTCTGATTTGATGTTACAGAGAGGGAGAGAGACCTTTGACCTTTGACACACCTTTATTATATCAATGCCTCAACTTACAACCATAACCAAAAATGAATGCCAAATCAACATATGAACGACCCTCCCCTCCCACACCAACCCCACCCAAATACAATAAACACACGAAAAAAGAAAACAAAACCAGAAGACAAAAATTAAAAATTAAAAAATTAATCAAGCCAACCTTCCTACGCTGCGCTGCAGAGTACCTCGGACCCAGGATAAAGAGACCCTCCTCCAAAACAAGGCCAGCAAGCCACTGCTGCAGCAATGAAAAAAGGCCAGCTAGCCTGGAACAGCCTAGCCACAGGTGCTGCAGTGTGTCCTCAGTCAGACAGAAAGGACAGTGGTTCCCTGTTCATGGATCCATATGTGCCACGTGTGTGTTCGTAGCCATGGCCCCATGCACTATTCTCCACTGGAGATCCGCACTGCCTTTCTCTATGGGAGGTTTGTACAGGGACCTCCAGCTGCCCCTTGGAGATGACCCTGGAGCCAACACACCTGACCACTCCGACTCCAGAACACCAGCCAACAATCCCCTGTTCAGCACCTTTACAGCCACCTCATATATAGCCTTCTTAGAGATCTTTGACAGGTCACCCAGAACAGGTGTTCGGAAGGAAAGAAGAGAGCCTCCCTCCACATCCTGCTCCCCAACTGCAGCACAAACAGACAACGAAGGAAAGTCAGCTGAACTTGGTTGACCACCTGCAGAGCGAGTTCCCAGCGCAGCCCTTACGAGTCCAGGAAGACCACCCATGACTTCTTCCACCAGCTTCTCCAGAAAGCGCAGAGACCTGACCCCAGTCTCCTGAGCCAGCTTGGCAGCCGTTTTCCATTGCCCCGCCGTCCTCAGGCCCGCCAGCTTGGTAAGACCAGCATTGACGAGGAACCTCTGCACACTAACAGTGCTGAGCATCCTGCCTGACACCAAGGGATTGTAAAAAAGAGGCTCCTCACCAACATCACCATAAAATTGAGAACAGTCTCTCAAGGTCCTTTATTCTGTGAAGTAGCGTAGTTGCTGTCTTGAACCAGGGTGGTTGTTGTCTTTGATAAAGATAACGCTGTGCTGTCTGAAGACAGAACGCTGTGATACGGCTGCGAAGGTCAATCAAACTCTGACCCCCCTCTGACACAGGTAGAGACAGCACAGCAGACCTAATCCAATGAAACCCTCCTCCAAAGAAATTAACCAGTCTTTGTTGTATCTCCTTGATAAGAGAGGCTGGAGCTTCAACAACAGTGGCACGGTGCCAGAGTACAGAAGCGGCCAGGTTGTTAACAACTAGAGATGGACCGATCCGATATTACGTATCGGTATCGGTCCGATACTGACCTAAATTACTGGATCGGATATCGGAGAAAAATAAAAAATGTAATCCGATCCATTAAATATCACGAAAGCACCTCACAAAACTTGCAACACGCCGTAACTCACCTCAGAACGTTAGCACGTCGGAGCAGTATGCATCACATGATAGAGCGGCTGTGGCATGCGGGACCTGTCGGTGGTCTGGATAGCATGTGGAGCTTTGCTAGCAACCCGGCATTTCATCTCCGACAAAGTTATCCCGAGAGAAGTAAAGCAATTGTGTAAGTCCATCTCTGAATGTTTGTAAAGCATTCCTGCGTTAAGCTTAACAAGCGACTGCCTCTTCTTGCTGCTACTTCAATCATGAAACTGCTTAACGATCAGCTGATCGGCTTTTCTGTCGCGAGTCCGTCTCTCTAGTTTGCTTTTGGCCCACTTTGCACCAGAAAGAGGAAACCAGCGGCTGAACAACAGCAGCACGTTTAAGCTTGATCAGCTGTTGTTAGAATGTATTTAATATTACTTTCTACACCAGGATCTTTTTCTACAGCTGACGCTGGTAACTGTGCAGGGGCGGATCTAGCAAAGTTTAGCCAGGGGGGCCGATGGGGCATTAACAGGGAAAAGGGGGCACAAAGACATACTTTTCTTTCTTATTCTCATTTAAAATGTCGAGCTTTTAATAAATAATTATCTGACAGCCAAAGTTTTAATTTGATGCAAAATGAATAGAAGTCCATTACTGTATATAGTGACTATTAAGTCTAATATATATACCCTAGTAAGCTATAGTACATTTTCCTTTGGGAAGGTACCATCTGTGCAGTCTGCAATTTTGTTGAAGAAAGATGTTGAATCTATTTAATATTTCTTGAAAAATAATTGATTTCTGTGCATTTTTTTTCACACTGCATCAAATTAAGGTTGATTACGTTGATTAAGCATCATGAGGTGGAGCGTGAGGGGTGGTTCCCTATTTTTTATTTATTTATTTTTGTTGTTGCTGAGAGTTGGAACCCTATTAGTTAGGTTGCTTAATATTTATGCTAAGTACTCTTTAAAATACCAGAATAGGGAGGATGGTGTAGGTTTAAGTTTATTAGATTGATCAGTATTGCTGAACTATGAAATATTTTTTTTGCATACAGGTATAACAGAATAGCTTTAGTGTAGTTGTTGTTTTAAACTTGAGTATGAACTTATACAAAATGCAGCAAGATATTTAAAAAACAGTTTTGTTGATTAAAAAACACTATATCGGATTCATATCGGTATCGGCAGATATCCAAATTTATGATATCGGTATCGGACATAAAAAAGTGGTATCGTGCCATCTCTATTAACAACCAGAGTCCTTCCCCTGTAAGACAACTGTAGCAGGACCCAAGTCCATCGAGACAACCGGGCAGCAATGTTTTCAATAACACCCTCCCAGTTCTTCCCCTGAAAGGATCAGTTCCCAAAAACACTCCCAAACACTTCAGTCCCTCCCTGTTCCACTGTAATTCTGCCGGTAACACTGGCTCCTCTTCATCAACCTACCCTCCCAAAATGAAACCTTCACACTTTGACCAGTTAACCTTCGCGGAGGATGCTCGCTCATACAAATCCAGTGTCTGTCTGAGTGTGGTAATATCACATATTGACTGGTTATAAAAACCGTAACATCATCAGCATAAGCTGACAATTTTACTGGACTTCCTGCTTCATCAAAGGTAAAACCTGAGAGTCCCTGTCTAAGATGGTGTGCTGATGGCCTGCTGTGTTAAAGGAAGAAGGGCAAAACCCTGCTGCTGTGGAGCAACAAACGGTGGAAAATTTAAGCACTAATGGCACACCTTCTTTTGCTACTCCATCTTCTCCTCGTTCAAGACAAGGTACGTTTGGCTAAATTACAATTGGAGGCTCAGGATAAAGCCCAAGCTTGTCAGGCAGAGTTGGAACTTCGCAGGTTGGAAGCAGAGACAGAGAAGGTGTTAAAGCTGAAAAGGTTGGAGCTGGAGTTGCAGATTGAAAGGGAGGCCAGACTGCGTCAGTTGGAGTTACAGGCACAGACTTCAAGAAGCACTACTACTCAACCTAGTTCTGCAAATTCATCTATTGGTGAAACAACCTCCTCCCATGTAAACCCAGGTGGTTTTAATGTGAGTAAAAACATTGTGTTGGTACCTCCATTTCGTGAATCAGAAGTTGATACATATTTCAATGTGTTTGAACGTGTTGCTGCATCATTGCACTGGCCGAGAGAAGTTTGGCCATTGCTTCTTCAGTGCAAATTGGTAGGCAAAGCACAAGAAGTCTGTTCTGCTTTGTCTTTGGAAGAAAGTTTGAAATATGATTTAGTGAAGTCTGCTATCCTTGCTGCTTATGAACTTGTTCCCGAAGCGTATAGGCAACGCTTTCGCAATCACAAAAGAACAGCAAATCAGACTTTTGTAGAGTTTGCTCGTGAAAAAGCTACTCTTTTTGATAGATGGATAACAGCAAGTAAAGTTCCCGACTACAACTCCTTACGTGAACTAACCCCCTAACCCTAACCCCAACCTTCATTTAAAACTCTTTGGGGACATGCCTTCCCGTACTACTGTAATAGAGCACGGCATTGATGTTGGGAATGCAGTGCCTATTAAGCAGCATTCCCACTGCCCCGTATTGAGGACTGTATTGACAGCGTCGGATCTGCTGCTTATGTGAGTAAGCTTGACCTTCTTAAAGGTTATTGGCAAGTACCTCTGACAGAAAGAGCATCAGAAATCTCAGCTTTCGTAACACCTGATCACTTTTTACAATATACAGTCATGGCATTTGGAATGAGAAATGCTCCTGCTACCTTCCAGAGGTTAATGTTAACTGTATTATCTGGTGTGGCAAACTGTAGTGTTTATCTTGATGATGTGGTCATCTATTCTTCCAACTGGTCAGAGCATGTCGACACTTTAACCACTGTGTTCAAGCGTTTAGCTGATGCTTCCTTGACCCTCGACTTGGTTAAATGCGAGTTTGGTAAGGCTACAGTGACCTACCTTGGAAAGGAAGTAGGGCAGGGCAAGGTTCGCCCTATCAGTGCAAAGGTTACTGCCATCCTCAACTTTCCTGTGCCAACAACACGCCGTGAGCTGCGCAGATTTCTGGGGATGGTTGGTTACTACAGGTGTTTCTGTAGGAATTTTTCTGAAGTCGTAACACCACTGACAAACCTGTGCAGCCCGAAGGTACCATTCATTTGGAGTCCTGAGTGTCAACATGCTTTTGAATGTGCAAAAGGTCTTCTGTCGAGTTCACCTGTTCTTGTTGCTCCAGACCTTTCTAAACCTTTCAAGCTTGAAGTGGATGCCAGTGAGGTGGGGGCTGGAGCTGTTCTTCTTCAGGATGATGGACAAGGAGTGAGTCATCCTGTCTGCTTCTTTGGAAAGAAGTTTGATGCTCATCAAAGACGGTACTCGACAATTGAAAAGGAGACTCTGGCCATGCTTCTGGCTCTTCAACATTTTGATGTGTATGTGGGATCTACTTTCCAACCTGTAGAGGTCTTCACTGATCACAATCCTCTCGTATGTATAACAACAATCAACGATTGATGAGGTGGGCTTTAATTTCACAAAACTACAACATTGAAATAAAGCATAGGAGAGGATGTGAAAATATTGTGGCCGATGCCCTCTCAAGAATGTGATGGTGTAAGGTTAACAAACTTATACGTTTGTTTTTCTGGGTGGGGATGTTACATCCCCCAGGAGGATGTCTCTTCTCCCTACTAACTCTTTGTTTTGTCCAGGCTCCACCTCCTCTGTCCTGATTGGATGCTGCGCAGAGTCGGGCTAATTGGTAACCAGCAGAGCACTACTTAAGGCCTGTGGAGCTGTGCTTCTGTGCCCTCTGGCCATTTTGGTTGCCATACCTGTACAGGCTTTGTAACTTGTATGAGCCTGAACCCACATCCCATCACCGGGAGATGTAACAAGGACACACATACATGAGCATAACACAACACAACACAACACAACACACAACACAAATCTAAGATGAAAAACAACCAAAAGAGACTTTAAAGTGGTCGCCATGATGATTCTACTTTAGAAACACGAGCAGGTAGAAATGGAGGCATCAGTGTGACTTCTCATCACTGCCTTTGTTACCTGTTGAAGACCGGGTCTGGCTGCTGGGCTGGCATCAACATGCACTCACATTTAAAATAAGCATACTGTCTGTGCTGTCCGTGTGTGTTAGCAATATCATTTGGTTGTTTCTGTCCTGAATGCATTTGACTCTTCACCGTTGCACTCTTGTCCTTTTTCTACAATAAACGTAAAAGAAATGTTTCTCCCAGTGATGCATTCTGCCATTATTAGTTGATTTGGGTTCAAGGGGTCACCGTTCTCCTAAGGTGGATTTAATGACTGAATTACTAACTGCACCGTCGTGATGATAGCTTTGATTGACAGCTGTGGTAACAGAAACTCCTTATCTCTGTTTGGAAATTGCAGATAGTGTAGGAATGCTGAGAGTAGATCCAGCATTTACTACTTCCCATACTGTACCCACGACTGCCTGCTTCTAACTGACAACATGAGGTGTTCTTCAGTAAACTGGACTAAACAACATTAGGACCTGAGGTATTGTGCACTTTTTCAGAAATCACACTTTTAACTTAAAAAGCTAAACGTGTAGTTTTTAAGCTCATGAGTAAATCAACGCCATTAGCTAAGATGAGCACTCAGCTATTAAGGGGAAAAGCTGGTATTGGATCCGTTTACATAAAAGAATTTACCCAGACTAAAAAAATCACTCTGCTGTGCTTGAATGTTAATTAAAAGTCAATGCTGTACTTCAAACATTGGCTCTGCTGCTCAGAGTGTGTTGAAGTGAAGGATGTTAAGACCTGCAGTAGCTGTATGTATGGACAGCAACAGCAAGTTTTAAAAAGCGTGCCTTTCGACAATCCCTTAATAACATGGGATTTTACACAATATTAACCTAAGATGAATTACTGAGACGCCTGAAAATGCTCTCACAGTATTTATCTTTTGTGGCCGATAGAAACACACTGCCTGTAATATTTTAGTTTCTACTGTTAGCTGATTGGACCATGCTCTTCTGGGCAGAGACCTCGGATGTTGTATCTGGAATCTGCTGGAGCTACCCAGTTTGATGGGTCACTGCCCTGAGTGTTCTGATTAACAGTTGCTGTCATCTTCAACATCTTCTCTAGCTTTATATATATGTATTTATATAATAATATTAGAGCCCTAACCCTGTTTCAGGTATAGCAGTGCAGTGTGGGGAACAGGATCACTCGTATATGTCTCTTTTCTTTTCTGCGCATGCTGTGATCAGCTGATCTGTGCTGCTGCTTCAATATTTTCTGCTCATTGTGATTTTAACCAAATTGTCTCAACTATATTTTATTTTATATATTTTATTTATTGTTTACTCTATTTAATTTGTAAAATATGTGTACACACACACACACACACACACACACACACACACACACACACACACACACACACACACGTAGAAAAATATTTAGTATACACATCCAGAAATGCATATACTATTATATATTGTACATATATTTATTAGTTTCAGATGTAGCCATTCTTGTATTTTGCTTGTTTACATTATTGTATTTGCACAACTCTGTTGCTTGTGAAGCTCGCACACAAGAATTTCACTCACATGTGCTGTACCAATGTACCTGCACATGTGATGTGACAATAAAAGTGATTTGATTTGATTTGAATTGAAAAAGATTTGAGCATTTGTTACATGAATGACATGGCTGATTTTCCAACCCTTAGATGCTATAAAGCTAATATAAAAGGTAAGTGAATCTAACCGATATCATTATAAACAAATGCCTTGATGGATGCATAGATGACTCCAGTCCAGCACAATGCTTCGATTTATCAAAAAAAAAAAAGCAAACTAAATAGCTTATCCTTCGCCAAACTGCCTGGTACATGTAACATGTGAATAACACAACATTTCTATACTTTAGTTTGTTTTAGATTTCACAAAAATAAGCAAGAAAAACAAGATTCACAGATCCAAAAAACTGATTTTAAATTTCTGAAATGAATTAGACATTACATCTGATCTTTAAGTTTACTTCAGACCCAGCAACACACTCAGACACAAACTGGTTCATCCCAAACACAAAACTCTTAAACACAAACTTAACAACGTAGTGCATGCTGTACCGTGTAGCCAGGAATGCCCAGGCCGCTACATTGGAGAGACCAAACAGCCACTTCACAAACGCATGGCACAACATCAGCTGCGTCCCAATCCAGTGACCTCACGCTTCGGAGTACGCGCACTTTGCGGACTATGTACGGCGGGTACTACGAAGTACGAGAAGTGTGGAAGTGAGAGGCTTGTGAAATGGGACGGTCTGGTCTTCGTCGCGCTGCTCAGGTTGCCTAGCAACCATGATACTAACCGTGAGAAACATTTCATACAGCATGAAGGAGAAAAAATGTTTTTTTGTCCGTTTGTTTTTATTATGACATCACTTTGATTAGTTGAGTATCTGAGGCTGAGACCACGGGACTGTAAAACATGATTGTTGGGCTTCATTTCTGTGCTGAACAGTCATTTAAGATTAGTTAGTAAATAACAATTAGTTAATGTTGGTCATGATACTAAAATCATCTCACTGTGGTAATGTAAATATAATATGGACAATATTATAGTTATTATTATATTAATTATGATTTATTACAGCAGTGAGCTTGAACTGTGTCAAATACTGAGCTTCAGTAAAGATTCAACTTGCAGTTGTTTGTATTTCCTATCACCTTAAATCTTCATTTAAAGACAAGTATCTTTGACAGTGTATATACAGATGTATTATACACTCAACAAAAATATAAACGCAACACCTTTGTTACTGCTCCCATTCCCCATGGGATGGACGTAGAGACCTAAAATTCATTCCAGATACACAATATAACCATCCCTCCCAAACAGTGGTCACAAATCAGTCCAAATGTGTGGTAGTGGGCACATCTGCTATATTGAGATAATCCATCCCACCTCACAGGTGTGCCACATCAGGATGCTGATCTGACATCATGAGTAGTGCACAGGTGTACCTCAGACTGCCCACAACAAAAGGCCACCCTGGAATGTGCAGTTTTGTCTCACAGCAAAATGCCACAGATGCCACAAGCAATGAGGGAGCGTGCAATTGGCATGCTGACAGCAGGAATGTCAACCAGATCTGTCGCCCGTGCATTGAATGTTCATTTCTCAACCATAAGCCGTCTCCACAGGCGTTTCAGAGAATATGGCAGCACATCCAACCGGCCTCACAACCGCAGACCTCGTGTAACCACACCAGCCCAGGACCTCCACATCCAGCAGGTTCACCTCCAAGATCGTCTGAGACCAGCCACCCAGACAGCTGCTGGAACAATTGGTTTGCACAACCAAACAATTTCTGCACAAACTGTCAGAAACCGTCTCAGGGACGCTCAACTGCATGCCCGTCGTCCTCATCGGGGTCTTGACCTGACTCCAGCTCGTCGCCGTAACAGACTTGTGTGGGCAAATGCTCACATTCGATGGCGTCTGGCACGTTGGAGAGGTGTGCGCTTCACGGATGAATCATGGTTCACATTGTTCAGGGCAGATGGCAGCTGAGAATGTCCCAGTTCTTGCATGGCCAGCATACTCACCGGACATGTCACCCATTGAGCATGTTCGGGATGTGCTTGACCGGCGTATACGACAGCATGTACCAGTTCCCACGAATATCCAACAACCTCGCACAGCCATTGAAGTGGAGTGGACCAACATTCCACAGGCCACAATTGACAATCTGATAGACTCCATGCGACGATGTGTTGCACTGCATGAGGCAAATGGTGGTCACACCAGATACTGACCGGTTCTGGGTCCCCAGACCCCCAATAGCGCAAAAAACTGCACATTCCAGGGTGGCCTTTTGTTGTGGGCAGTCTGAGGTACACCTGTGCACTACTCATGATGTCAGATCAGCATCCTGATGTGGCACACCTGTGAGGTGGGATGGATTATCTCAGTATAGCAGATGTGCCCACTACCACACATTTGGACTGATTTGTGACCACTGTTTGGGAGGGATGGTTATATTGTGTATCTGGAATGAATTTTAGGTCTCTACGTCCATCCCATGGGGAATGGGAGCAGTAACAAAGGTGTTGCGTTTATATTTTTGTTGAGTGTATATACGGTGTGACAGCACAAACATCTCCCCACTCACACGCTCTTGCTCGCCCAATCTGGAGCTTTTGATCGTTAAATGTCGCCCTTTCTATCTCCCTCGGGAATTCACTGCGGTCATTGCCTGCACTGTTTACATTCCGCCTCATGCGGACTCGGACACTGCCTTATGTGAGCTACATGAGGCTCTCACACATCAACAAACACTTCACCAAGATGCCGCACTCATTGTTATGGGAGATTTTAACAGAGTGAATCTCAAACGGACATTTCACAACCTTCACCAGCACATCAACTGCCCCACCCGGGGCACGAGGACATTAGACCACTGCTACACCCCGTTCAAGAACTGTTACAAGGCTCAGCCCCTGCCGGCATTTGGAAAATCGGACCATTCCGCCATCTTCCTCATGCCTGCCTACAAACAAAGGCTAAAGCAGCAACCACCAATCAGGAGGGAGGTCGCTCGCTGGACGGACCAATCGGTGGCCGCGCTGCAGGACGCACTGGATGACGCAGACTGGGACATGTTTCGGCACAGCTCTGATGACATCAACATGTTTACGGAAGCGGTTGTGGGATTTATCGGGAAACTAGCGGACGACACAGCAGAAAGAACTATCATCCGAACGTTTGCCAACCAGAAGCCGTGGGTGGATAAAAACATCCGCGACGCTCTGAGATCACGCACCGATGCCTACAATGAAGGGCTTGTCTCCGGTAATATGGACCTATACAAGGCTGCGTCCTACAACGTGCGCAGCGCGGTCCGAAAGGCAAAGCGGAGCTACGGGGAAAAACTAGAGTCACAGCTACGACAGTGCGACTCTAGGAGCCTGTGGAAAGGACTGCGGACTATAACGGACTATAAACGACCAGCTTCTTCAGTGATGAATGCAGATGCTTCACTGGCTGATGAGCTGAACACGTTTTATGCTCGCTTCGACGCCGCAGCAATTAAAACAACAAACGGCTGCGCGCGCTCGGAGTGCACCAGTGAAAAAAATGCATTCGTCATCACAGAGCATGCCGTGAGGAACACCTTCAGGAGGGTGAACACCAGGAAGGCAGCAGGACCAGATGCAATCCCTGGCCGGGTCCTTAGAGCCTGCGCTGACCAGCTAGCACCGGTGTTCACGGAGATCTTCAACCTCTCCCTGGCCCAAGCTGTGGTTCCCACGTGCTTCAAACAGTCCATTATTTTCCTTGTTCCAAAGAAACAACAGCCCGCTTGCCACAATGACTACCGTCCAGTAGCACTGACTTCAATTGTGATGAAGTGTTTTGAAAGACTGATGAGAGATCACATCACTTCTTCACTTCCTGCCACCATCGACTCACTTCAGTTTGCTTACCGGACTAATCGTTCCACAGACGATGCCATATCTCACCTGCTCCACACATCCCTGAGTCACCTGGACACTGGCAGAGGGAATTATGTTAGGATGCTGTTCGTGGACTACAGTTCAGCATTCAACACAATAATTCCCTCTAAGCTTTTCACCAAGTTGACGGATCTAGGACTGAGCTCATCACTGTGTCAGTGGATCCTCAACTTCCTCACAGACAGACCCCAATCAGTGAGGGTGGGAAAACAAGTCTCCCCCTCCATCTCACTCAGCACTGGAGTGCCTCAGGGCTGTGTTTTAAGCCCCCTGCTGTACTCACTGTACACTTATGACTGTGTAGCCACATCCGACACCACCTCCATTGTCAAGTTTGCTGACGACACTGCTGTTGTGGGCCTGATCTCCGACAACATCGAGACGGCCTACCTGGAGGAGATTAGGAACCTTGAGACCTGGTGCCAGGAGAATAACCTCCTCCTAAACATCAGCAAGACTAAGGAGCTGATCATGGACTTCACTACAAAGCAGGCGAGGAATTACAAACCCCTCATCATCAGTGGCACGCCAGTGGAGAGAGTGGACAGTTTCCGATACCTGGGTGTCCACATCACTCAGGACCTGTCATGGTCCTACATGGTCTGTCACACAGAATAGACATCAGAGCCTTAAACAGGCTGACTTCTGCTAAATGGGTCAAACTGGGCAGAAAGTCTACAAACACATAACATCCTTATAGAATATGATGTAACACTATAGATCAACTTAGCTCAGAATATATAAAGCATATAAACAGTTACAGCAATATGATGCAACAAACACAGCAGTGCTACTGATCCAAAATACTCAAAGCTTCATAGAACTGAAACCAACATTTATTTTAGCTCCATTCTGCTGCTGATACAGACTTTAGGTTTCTGAACATTAAACTTGTTGCTGCCTTTCATAGTGTGTAGCTTGAAGGCCCTGAGTACTCTGAGTACTTTCTCCCACACTGGAAACACTGGGATGATCACATTATTTGAACATTACCTAATAAGACTGATTCAGCACAGACAGTTATGTTAAACTTTCCTAGCAGTCCTTCACAAACAGGGAACAGTCTGTCTATTCTCTGCATCTGTCAGCTGCTGCTGGCTCTTCCTCCTCCTCTTCCTCACACACTGCTGAGTTTGTCCTGGTGGATCATCAGGGGTGCAAAGCCTCACAGATGATGTGCAGCAGTGGGTCCCTCAGTCTGTCCTCACTCTGGACACTTGCAGTCGTCACACATGGAAATCAAATGTGTGATAAGCTGCAGGATTCAAACACAAGTGTAACTTATAAACACATGTTCATACTTTTATTCCACAATCAGAGAGAAAGAAACAGAGAGAGAGTGCAGGACAGACAGACAGGTGACAGTCTCAGGTGTACACACTGCTACACAACAGCACCAGAGAAGCAGGATTTAGTGTTTGTGTTATTACGAGTGTAAACAAGAAGAGTTCCAGATGGTGCAGTGGACACATGTGTGACTGCTGTGATTGAAGCATCTTTCTTTCAGCTTAACGAGTGAACCGTCAGCTCGTTCAAACACACGTTAAAGTCCGTTTGGCTCGACACCACCGAACAGAGGCAGCAATATAACACAGCTCACATTAACAGTGCAGTGAATCCTGCTTGTGCCGTGATATTCAGGACTGCAAACCGAGCAGCATCACTGACTTTCAGCTTGTTGTGTTTGTGGATATATGACTGACTTTAATCATCCACAAAATCATCACATTCTCTGTAAGATGAAGGTCGACTATTGAACAGCGTATAAAGTAAAGGCTTTAAAACCAAGTTAGTACAAACATCACTAATGTCACATAACTTTGCTGACATGTGGCCAACAGTAATGTTTTAATGTTATTAAACATTCACACATAAATAAGTGACATAATATTCAGTACTTACTTTTGAAAGTTTACTCTTTGGCCGCCCCGCTTCAGCCATCCGCCGCTTTTTTCCGAAAGAAATATCCACACCCACCGCTGCGCTAGGAATCCTGGGATTTATGGGGCCACGAAGTCTACACGGTCGCTAAATTGGGACACAGCTATAGAAGAGCCACCTCCATGGGACAAGACTCGGCGGTCCATCTGCATCTAAATGGTAAATCTAAAGGTCAAAGGTCACTCTTTGAGGATGCCAATGTTCACATTTTGGACAGAGAGGACAGATGGTTTGAGAGAGTGAAAGAAGCCATTTGATATACCTTTATAAGTCCTACAGGGGAAATTTCATAAGGCTGCTGACCTATTGCACGCAATGGCGGCGCCATCTTACCCTCCGACCATACATACATTACACAAAACATCACATGGGGAAGACGGGTCAGAGGTATAACAATGGAAAATGCACCACATGAGGAAAGATAAGGAGAAAAAAATAACTCCCCCCAGACTGAGAAGAAAAAAACACCTCTGCACATAAAAAAAACTCTTAATACACCAAAGAAACACATGACAAGCTACAGGGCGGGTAAAGGTGAGAGACCGCCGAATTAGACAGTACACCCGGGCCTGCGTGCACTGGTCTCCTTGATCCCTGTCAGCATCAGAAGGGAATAAGCGTCGAAGGCATTTGGAAAGGGAGGGGGGATGAGTGTGTGCATATCAGTGTATATGTGTGTGTGTGTGTGTCCATAGTTCAGCTGAGACAGTGTCCTTCGCCCTGCCAGGCTAAGTAAACAGTCTTCCAGCCAACCCAGGTGGCCTTGTAGGGAATGGGGGGAACAGTCTAAACACAGTCGTTATCAGGGTGTTGTTGTTCAGCTCCAGCCTTGAGACCGCAGCTGGCGCCGAGAGGGTCTCCACATGAAGTGATGGTGCTTTTTACTTTAGTGCGAACAGCTCATATGAATTTCAAAGCAGTTCTACAGTCCAACACTGGTCTCTCAATCTCCCGTTGGAGAGCCGCGAGCTTCGTCGTTCTATGATGTTGTCATTTCTTGTGCTCAAGGAGCCGATTCTGAGAACTCACGGCAGTGTGCCTCCCCGAGATGTCATCCAATTTGCGCCCAGAGATTTTATTCCGAGCGAGCCCTTCTGAGATGTATCCAGTCTGCAGTCAGAGATCTTATTCTGAGTATTCACAGCAGCCGTAGCCTCTCCAAGATCTTATCCGTGCTGACTCAATGAGCCCATTTTGAGAAACTCATGCCTCTCCCATCGTTCCAATCCCAGCGGGCAGCCTTGTGGGGGTTTGAACAGCTGGTTCCACTTTCTTAATTCTTTGATAAGTCAGGGCCAAGCCAGCTCCGATCAGCAAGAACCCTGTTATCATGGTTCCGAATAGGTAGATATCTTCAGCACTCAGGCTCACCTGAGCCCAAACTTCTCGTTGAGAAAGGATGTCAATTGCATTTAGGGACCAGTTGATCAAATCCATAATTCCTCTTTTAGGTTTTAGAGAACAGACTGTGAGAGAGTGTTCCAGGGAAAAGTAATAAAAAACACGAGACTAGACAAGGACATAAGAGGCTAAGCAGGGAAGCTAAGGGAGAGGAGGAGGAGGAGGAGAAAAGTGCGACCGCCTTCGTCAAGAGCAAGAACAGAAACCCTTATGTCCACTGTGAACACCTATCTTTGAACAGAGGGCGAGGCTTATGAAACCAACTGTCTGCCATCTGTACTCCAGTTTGAGATCCTTCCCAGATGCCTGAACAGCCACTCACATCCTCACATTCATATGTAGCTAAATAAGTAATCATTTGAGGCTCACTGTTATGTGTGGGGAGTCTCTTCTTTGTGCAACCTCAGCAGCGTTCTAACTCCTTGGAGGTGCATGGCAGAAAAGTCAGCCAGCTAATCCAACTTAGCTGCTCTTGCAGCTGTCTATCAACTATGTATGCTACTAATAGGGCTTTGGAGCGTGATGTCACAGGAGGCGGGCCACGCCCCCCGCCGCCATGACAGTAGGCCAGACAAAGGATACAGCTTCAGCTATGTTGTGTAGTCGGTTGCAACGTTAGATCTCACAATCGTGAAGGCAAGAAAGTGGATAATGGGCTATTTTTTCATCGTTTTCCATCCTGGCGGCAACGTGAGGGATCCCATGTATCCGATATCACCAAACAAAGATGCCAGGCATGGATTGCAGCGGTGAGACGAGCGGATATCGAGTTCTGTGCAATCGCCAGCTTTTTGTTGGTTTGCTCGCGGCATTTTCTCTCCGGTGAGTTCTAAATTAATTTATATCACTATTAAAAGGCTTTTAGTGTTTTTTTTCAATGCGCTGCGGTCATAGATAATGAGATAAAACATGCTAATGTGTGATGCTGCACAACCACGTCATGTCGACTGAGTAGCTTTTGATTTGGCATTATTGCAGGCAAACCAGCATATGAAATGGAACAAATCCAGACTGGGCACCAACACTGCACATGGGGCACGACGACAAACCTGTGTCAGACCTGTGTCGCAAGGCGTACACAACGGAAGCGAAAAAGAGCACCCATTGCAGGTAAACACCCCCCCCCCCCCCCTCTAAAAACATACTAAATTGCTCTTATGGTACACTAATCCGCACATAACTTAAAGATGAATCACACACCTGTCATTGGAATATTGGTGTACATTAACCTTATGTCTATGCACTATTTTTATCTTACAGGCTTGATGATCAATGAAGGTCTGACAGAAGAACAACAACAAAATAACCATGACATGGAGGCAGTGGACAGCAGTTGTGTTGGAGAAGTGGAGGTTGACGTACCAGCTGCAAATGTGGACAGTGGTGATGGGAGTGACAGCGTCACGGAAGCTGAAGGGCAGACGAAGGATTGTGTGTGCAATGAACAGGGCAGAGCAGAAATAAACTGGCTGCTGGAGGAGAACAGACTGCTTCGAGCACAGTTGCAAAAGACAGAGCTGAATGAAAGTTTCTTAAAGGATGATACTGAAAAAGTAAGATATTACACTGGACTACATTGTTATGCTGTCTTAATGTCCCTCTTCAACACTGTCAAAGATTTCCTGCCAATATCGAAGACACTGACAGGTTTCCAAATGCTCTTACTCACACTGATGTGTCTGAGACTTGATCTTCTAGTCCAGCATCTTTGTCATCTATTCAATGTGTCCCACAAAACACTGTCTTCTGTCTTCACCGATACCATTGATGTTTTGTATGCCCGCTTAGGAGCACTGGTGCACTGGCCTGAGAGGCACTGTCTGCAGGCCACAATGCCTCCACAGTTTACTGAAACTTTGGAAAACGAGTAGCCATCATTGTTGACTGTTTTGAGATTCGAACAGAAAGACCATCTAATTTAAAGGCACGTGCACAAACATACTCTCATTACAAGGGTACACACACCATAAATACCTCATCGGGATTACACCCCATGGAGCTATTTCTTTCATTTCCAGGGGATGGGGGGGCGTGCATCAGATAAACACATCACAGAGAGATGTGGCATTCTTCAAAAGCTGTTACCAGGGGACGTAGTGTTGGCTGACAGAGGCTTTGACATCAGAGATGCTGTAGGAATGATGAGTGCGGAGGTCAAGATTCCAGCTTTCACAAAAGGCTACTGTCAACTTGATGCAAGGGAAGTTGAACAAACGAGAGCAACTGCCCACCTGAGAATTCATGTTGAGCGAGTAATAGGTAGTTAGCGCAACAAGTTCAAAATGTTACACACTACAATGCCAATCCGATTACTCTTATCATGTGAGGCTGAAGACAACACTTCTTGTTTTGTTAATATGTACCCCAGTGTGGTTGTCAAACCAGGGCCAAATGACACTTGCTCCTGTTGAGTATTCTTAAAGCTGTTTTTTTGGATGTACAGTACATTGTAAATAGTTGTACTTTGTGTGAAGTTGTTTTAATAAAACAAAAAAGAATAGTGTATTTGTTTGTTTTTCTTTATTATAGATCTATTCACATGTACACAGCAATCACATAAAAATGAAATGCAAACTATTTACATCGCACCACACAGCTGTCATCAATCTTTAACCACAACATGAAACATTACAGGCTATTTAGAGCAGCACGTTGTTTCCAGAAGTATTTCCCAACAAGTTCAGGAAGGCACGCTTTACGAAAGAAGTCTTGTGCTTGCTTTAAGCGCGGTTTCCAGAAATCCACAGCAGGGAAGACGCGAATAACAGCAAGGTCTCTCTGTGTCCACAGAACGAGGTCACAGTGGTTGGCGCCCGTAACAAAGATGCACGCAATTTTTTCAAAGTACCGTCTCTTGGCGTCTGGGCACAATCGGTCGCGATACAGCCCTTTGTCTTTTGCGCTGATTTTGAGCATGGTTCTGGCAGTCCCGAATCCAACACTCCAACACTGTGCGCTTGTTTTGCTTTCTGGCCTACTGACATGGCGCCGCGATCCCACAATGCACTGCAGCGTGACTCAAAAGCCCTATAAGCTAGTTAAGAGGGAACTTAACCGTGATCAGTTTCAAGTAGTAAAAAGAAATAGGAGTTCTCAAAGGTGAGAACTCAAAACATCCATTACAAAATTGTTCAGTTAAGATGGGCAGCTAGTAGCTTCTTGGGATCCAAATGATATGTAAATTACACAATTCATCCTTTGGCAGTCAATCATTAGCTTTCTCAAGATCCACAACGACACATCATCAGCTCTGCACATCACGCTTGTTCATGAAAATCAGCACTAGTGCCTCTCCAAAAGTATGTGAAACGGTCTTGTCAAAAAGTCCACTGTTCATGTATTTCATCTAGATCAGCTGCCTTTACTCTTCATTCCCTTCATAGCTGACCTCACTTCCTCCTCTGCACCTCCTGATTAACTGACTTTTCTTCATCCATCCTTCTCGCCCTCTTTCTTACCACGCGTAGGCTCAATTCCTTCCTGAACTCTGTGGAGAAGTCTTCCTTCTTCAGCTTTCACTTATTGTCTCTAAAGTGATCCTACAGATGACCATCTGATGCTGCCTCGCTACATGTTTCCCTGACACCACCTGCAGTTTCCTGTTTGTTTCAGATTGTACCTTCTGTATATGATGTAGTTCGCACCTTCTTCCTCTCTTATACTTGACCCTTTGTTCTTCCTTCTTCTTGAAGTACATGGTCACCATCCTTTTTGTAAATCCACATCCTTCTGCATTTGTCCTTCACAGCATACCTATTCAGCAGCTCCTCACCTGTGTTCCCTTCACTTACATGTTTATTAAAGTCTTCACCAATCACCACACTCTCTGCCACTTCATCCAACGTGCTCCAGAATTGCTGTCTGACATCCAGCCCATGGGGGTTGTTTCCAGCTTCATGGTCTGTTATCCTCGTCAGTTTTTTAAACACTATTCACATTCTTTATGTCTGTATGTGTGGATAAATGCATGCCACTAAATACATAAATTACACATTGCGTTTACACTCCATGAAGGTCTGGTGAAAAATTGTAGTTTAAAAAGTCTCACACTGTGAGACAGTGTTACATTCAATTGTTATATGGCTGTGCTAAAGTATACAGTGTCTTTACATGAAGCCCTTTCATTTGTGTTTCATGTCTCTTTACAGTGAAGGATGCAAGGCCAAATCCCTCAACATAGTTTGTCTTCGTCTAGTATTATCAAAGTGTTACAGATTGATTTGGGAGCAGTGGCTCCCCAAGGTCTATTATGCCTGTAACTTTGATTTTACTACAGCAGATATTACCTACAAATCACACTACACAGGACTCTCTTGACTCAGTTCCTTTTAATTCTTTTACAAAGGTTTGAGGCAAATTGTATAAAGTGTGACTTAAAGCCTGCACTTTCCTGTGGGACTCCACATCCAACACTTCTTTTCAGCAGAAGCATGAAATGTCAGATGCAGTTTGATATTGTTCCTCCAGGTTTATGAAGAAGGAACACAGTAAAACTTTTAACACTGGTTCAGATTTGAGACTAAGCTCCCTTGTTGCCCTACAAACAAGAGTGAAGTCTTTTTCTTACTCAGACAGTAAAGTGCAAAAAAGAGACTGCCTCTGACTCATGGCGCTTCACTTGCTTGTTTGCCTGCTCATGCTTTTTTTTGGTTTGACTGGTCTTGCATTAGATGTCTTTCTTTTGTTAACTTTGACCCATGTATCTCACTGTTTTCTTTTTGTTTATTTGCAAGATTAACACCCAAAGAATGTTCAAACCTCCTGGTTATCTGGGGGATTTCTGTGTGAAGTTTGCGGGTTCTCGGAGTACTTCCTCCACTATCCAAACAGATTATATATCTGACACACATGACATGATGTTCAGGAACATGTGTAAAAGCTTCTGATATGTCCAGAAAGAGGATCGTTGTGGAAAATTTCCAAATGCTGCACCCAGAAGCAGTCAGCTTGATAAGATGCAAGTGGTGTTATAGTTCTCTGTTTCTATGACTTTTTGATATGTGGTCGGACATTCTGCATTGCCATGCTGTGCACACTGCCTAAATAATAATGGGAAGTTTGTTTGAGGGTATAAATGATGCAGACATGACGATAAGACATACTGCCATGAGGCTTGGTCTTCTGGGAACGATCGTCTGAAAGAAAATTCTATTTGCCTTTCCTGTATTTTGCAGTGAGTGTAAATGATTCTGTCTGGGGTTGTGCATGTTGGTTTTGAGTATCCATGGGAGATTACCATTCCAGGTTAGTTGCTGAAGAATTCTTCCCAGATGGATCTCAGCACTGGTTAGAAAAAGATGAGTTCCTCATCGCCATGGTCTGTCTTTTGGACCAAGCCTGCTCCAAGACAACTCGCACTGGTGTCTGTATCTCCCATTGCTGATACCACATGGGCCAAGAATTTAAGAGATGTCCTGAGCAGTTTGCTCTTCTTCATATTCACAGTTTGGCCAGGCTCTCTGAACTCGTCCAGCGCAGCTTGAACATCAATCAAGTTGTTGTTTCCAGCAGCTGGAGAAAATAATGAGGCAAAGCAGATGCCGCCCTCCAGTTCCTACAGAATTCTTTCTGGAAAGTTGCGGGTGTGTTTTTCGTCCAAAAAGCATAAAATTGAACTGGAAAAGAGCCAGAATGCAGACAAATGTAGTAATTTCATATACCTCAGGAACCATGTTCACTGCCAATACCCCCTGTTCACGTTTAGAGTAGAAAGCAGCTCTTGGATTCTTTGATTTCTTGGATTTTGGGAATAGGGTGGGCATCTCTCACAGTATCTATGCATGCAGGCTCTTTTTTGGCAAGTCAGGCAACATGTTATAGAAATTGCCTGATGGAAGGGCAGCAGGGTGTTTAACACCTTTGCAAAAGCAAGTGTGTGGCCATCATCTGCTTTGGAGTCTGCATTTCCTGGACTCTGTCCAGGTAATCTGACTTCCTCCCACAATCCAACGATGTGCAGGTAGTGGGATGAAGTTAATTTCTAAACAAAAACCAATATATGTCAGTCCCACTCATATTTTATATTAACCTTCCTCTCATGTTATCATCTCTTATGTTAGCGGGTCGGTTTTGACCCGTGAATTAAATCAGCTATAAAATATACTAAAAACAATAAGTTATCATCCAATTTGTTTCTCATCTCTTGGTTACCTTGTTAGGCTTCCTTATCCATGAAAATGTTGGTTTTAATACTTTTGGTGTGGGCCTCTGGGTCTTTTTTTGTCACTATACCTGTCACGACCTGCGGGGTCGGCAAGGCACTGATCAGCAATCTCTCTCCCCCTCCCCTGTTTTGCCGGGGCGGAACTCATGGCGGGTTCATGCCCTCAGCCCACGCCCTCCCGGGTCATGCACACCTGGGCCTCATCAGACCAGCTGGTATATCAGAAGGAGGAGATCAGCTGTTCAACGCTGGATTGTTGTGAAGACTCCTGTCAGTACACGTCGAGCCCTAGTTTCCCACACTTCCGCCTCAGAAAGTAACATTTGTCTCTCTGTTCTAGATTCCCCGGACCCGTCCCCGTGTTTCCCCGTGTGGAACGTGTAAGAGGTGGCTGGTCACTAGCGGAGAGAGGTTGGCGTGAGCGTGTATGTGATCCCCTTGTTTTCCCTGGAGCCCTGGAACCCGTCCTCGCACATCTTGTATATAGCACTGTCCTCGCACTGCCTGTAAATACACTTGGTGAAGATTTTTGTAAATAAACTGTCTCTGTTACAACACACTCCGGAGTCCTGCGAGTGGATCCTCAGAGCAACCCGTGACAGTAACAATCCAGCCATACTATGGATCCAGCGGACTCAGCTCTACAACCCACCCCTCCTCCAGAAGCCGTGTTGGAGCGACACGAGCAGATGCTACAACACATTAACCAACAGCTGATCGCACTCACTCAGGCTCTCGCTCAGCACGTTCCGCTGCCAGGTCCCGCTATGCCCCCCTGTCTGCTCCCGCACAGCCGCCAGCCCCGGAACACTCCACGCCACCAGCCCCCGCTTCCGTGGAACCCCTGGAACGAGCTCTACCGTCACCGGAGCCATTCGCTGGTGAGTTCCACAAGTGTGCTGGTTTCCTAACGCAGATTACGTTGCAGTTTAGGCAGCTGCGGCGAACGTATGAAAGTGATGGAGCTAAGATAGCCTTTTTCGTTCAGTTACTCCACGGTCAAGCCTTGAACTGGGCCCAAGCAGTGTTACGGACTAGCCCGGAGATTACCTATGCTGATTTTCTCTCAAAGTTCAAAAGTGTGTCCGAAAGGGGCACCGGAGCTGAGGCAGCGGGCCACCGTTTGCTGAACTTAAAACAAGGAAGACAGAGTATGGCGGACTTCTCTGTGGAGTTCTGGACACTGGCTGAGGAGACTGGATGGGGGCAGCCTGCGCTGATAAGTACCTTATTGAACAATGTTTGTGATGTCCTTAAGGGCGAACTGTTAATGAGGGAGCTGCCCAAGACTCTATCGGAGGTGATCGCCTTATGTGTTAAGGTTGATGAACATTTGAGGGCGCGTCACCGCGCCAGCAACTACAGTTCCCAGAGGCCTGTGGGGCGAGCGGAGTCAGCTTCCGGTGGAAGCGGAAGTAGCGATCGGGAAGTGGACCGCGGCGACGAGCAGGAGCAACCCATGCAGATCGGACGCTCCCAACTCTCCCCGGAGGAGAGGGCACACAGATTGGCCATCTCGCCAAGGTCTGTCCTGCTCGGCCAAAAGACCCCGCCCGCTGGTAGAAAGGAGGATACGGGTGGGCGAGGTCTCCTTTTCACATTCTCCTTCACGCTTCATGCTAGCCGCTAAAGTGACTGTCCACTCTGCCTCTCACTCTCTTCAGGCGCTGATTGACTCTGGGGCAGAGCAGAGCTTCATAGATGCTTCACTGGCTCTCAAACTTAAGATTTCCACACGGGCATTACCCCACTTGTTGCAGGTCACCGCTTTAAACGGTCAACGTCTTCCCGATATAACTCATGTTACAGAACCCGTGTCCCTAACGCTGTCTGGGAATCACACTGAACTGCTGCAGTTTTATGTCTTTGAAGCCCCTCTCACGCCCCTGGTGCTAGGATTTTCATGGTTACGCCAGCATAACCCGTGCTCGACTGGAGGGAGGAGAGGGTTCTGGGGTGGGGGGAGGAGTGTCACATGACCTGTTTGACAGCAGCTACTCCCGTTAAAGCAGCTAAACCACTACCACACGAGCCCCCTGACCTTTCAGCCATCCCGTCAGAGTATCATGATCTCAAACAAGTGTTTTGTAAGGACCGCGCCCGCTCTCTTCCCCCTCATCGCCCGTACGACTGCAGTATTGATTTGCTCCCAGGTGCACCCCTTCCCACTAGTCGCTTATACAGTCTCTCTCAACCTGAACGTGAATGCATGGAGAAGTATATTAATGAATCCTTGGCTGATGGACTGATTCGCCACTCTTCATCCCCTGTGGCTGCCGGGTTCTTTTTCGTCACTAAGAAGGATAAAAGCCTTCGGCCATGTATTGATTTCCGGGGTCTCAATACCATTACTGTTAAGAATAAATACCCTCTGCTGCTTTTATCCTCCGCCTTCGAACTCCTACAGGAGGCTTTTTCCCGGCTAAAGAAACGTTTCGCGTCGGCGCCCATCCTCCGGCAACCGGATCTCAAGCGGCAGTTCATCGTGGAGGTGGACGCCTCGGATGTAGGGGTCGGAGCAGTTCTCTCCCAGCAACTAGACGGTAAGCTCCACCCTTGTGCTTACTTCTCTCATCGTCTCTCTCCTGCAGAGCAGAATTACGACATTGGGGACAGGGAGCTGTTGGCAATCAAACTCGCCCTGGAGGAGTGGCGCCACTGGCTAGATTAGATTAGATTAGATTAGATAGAACTTTACTAATCCCTCGGGTGGGTTCCTCTGGGAAATTCGATTTCCAAAAAAGCACAGCACCGACAGAAGTTACAGAGTTACAGAATATTATATATATATATATATATATATATATATATATATTCACACACACACACACACACACACACACACACACACACACACACACACACACATATATAAATACAGACACAATATAAATAAAATATACAAAGGGGATAAATAGAATAAATAGGAATAAAAAATAAAAATACAAGTGAATTGCACATTTCAAGTATTGAGTCTATTGCACCGTTGACTATTTACAAAAGTATTGCACAAAAGGTATTGCACAGTGAGGTGCAGAGGCACTACAGCTTAGTTGTTCCCCCCTCCTTTGTCCTCCTGTTTCCCCTCCCTCTCCCCTCCAGAGAGGAGTTAAACAGTCTGATGGCGTGTGGGACAAAGGAGTTTTTAAGTCTGTTAGTTCTTGTCTTTGGGAGAAGCAACCTGTCACTGAACAGACTCTTCTGGTTGTTAATGGCCGTGTGCAGAGGATGCCTGGCATTGTCCATAATGTCCATCAGTTTCTTTAATGTCCTTTTCTCTGCCACTGTCACCAGAGTGTCCAGCTTCATGCCGACCACAGAGCCAGCCTTCCTGATCAGTTTCTCCAGCCTGGATGAGTCCCTCTTTGCTGTGCTGCTCCCCCAGCACACCACAGCATAGAAAAGTACTCCAGCAACCACCGACTGGTAAAACATCCTCAGGAGCTTCCTGCAGATGTTAAAAGACCTCAGCCTCCTGAGGAAGTACAGTCGGCTTTGGGCTTTTTTATACAGGTGCTCTGTGTTGCATGACCAGTCCAGTTTATTGTCCACCCACAGCCCGAGGTACTTGTACTTGTTGACCACCTCCACCTCCTCCCCCTCTATCTGAACCGGCAGTGGACCTGCTCTAGACCTCCCGAAGTCCACAACCAGTTCCTTAGTCTTTGAGGTGTTGAGTTGCAGGTGGTTTGTGTGACTCCATGCGACAAAGTTCCTCACCAGACTTCTGTACTCCTCTTCCTGATCATTCCAGATACACCCCATGATGGCCGTGTCGTCTGCAAACTTCTGAATGTGGCATAATTCAGAGTTGTAGCAGAAGTCAGAGGTGTACAGGGTGAAGAGAAGAGGGCACAGCACAGTTCCCTGTGGTGCTCCTGTGCTGCTGACCACAGTGTCAGACGTGATGTCCTTCAGCCTGACGTACTGTGGTCTGTCGGTGAGGTAGTCGGAGATCCAAGCCACCAGGCAGGGGTCCACCTCCATCCTGTTCAGTTTTTCTTGAAGCATACAGGGCCGGATGGTATTAAAGGCACTGGAAAAGTCAAGAAACAGGATCCTGACCGTGCCTTTTCCCCCATCCAGGTGTGAGTGGGCTCTGTGTAGGAGGTACAGGATGGCATCCTCCACTCCGACACCCGCCTTGTATGCAAACTGTAGTGGGTCCTGGGCATGTTGTACCTGTGGTCGGAGGAGGTTGAGGAAGAGCCGCTCTAGGGTCTTCATAAGATGTGACGTCAGTGCCACCGGTCGGAAGTCATTCAGCTCATTGGGCCGGTTCCTTTTGGGGACCGGGACGATGCAGGATGTCTTCCATAGGGCGGGCACTCTCCCCAGTCGCAGACTGAGGTTGAAGACTCGTTGTAGCGGCTCCCCAAGTTCAGCAGCACACGCCTTTAGCATCCTGGGACACACCTTGTCTGGGCCTGCTGCCTTTCTGGGGCGAAGCTTCCTCAGTTGTCTCCTGACCTGATCCACTGTGACACTGGGAGATGTTTGGGAGGAGGGGAGGGGGGGAGATGTCTTGCTGCTGAGAGAGGGATTGGAGGAGGGGGGTGTCATGGTGTCAGGAAGGGGGGGAAGCGAGGGAGGTAGGAGAGTGGGGATTGGACTCTGTAGTGAAGGTGAGGGTGAGGGTGAGGGTGGGGGGGTTGTGGGCTGGTCAAACCTGTTGAAGAAGTTGTTGAGTTCGTTTGCCTTCTCCACAGTCCCCCCCACTGTGCTTTTCTTGGTGTTGTGGCCTGTGATGGTTTTCACACCATTCCAGACCTCCCTCATATTGTTCCTCTCCAACTTCTGCTCCACCTTCCTCCTGTAGGTGTCCTTTGCTTCCCTCAGGCAGCGTTTCACCTCCCGCTGTGCTGCTTTCATCTCCTCCTTCACTTTGCTCCTGGGCGCAACTGGCTAGAGGGCGCAACAGAACCCTTTGTGGTATGGACTGACCACAGGAACCTCGAATACATCCGGTCGGCTAAACGACTAAATGCTCGACAAGCCAGGTGGGCTCTGTTCTTTACCAGATTCTGCTTCACCATCACCTACAGGCCCGGCTCCCGGAACATGAAACCCGATGCCCTTTCCCGCCAATTCACCACCTCAGAGGACCCCACCCGTGAGGCTCCCATTCTCCCTCCCACGTGCGTTATCGGAGCCCTGTCATGGGAGATCGAGTCCGCCATACGGGAGGCCCAGCGGGCGGAACCGGATCCAGGTACTGGTCCCCCGGGATTGCTCTTTGTTCCCACGTTGGTTCACTCACAAGTGCTACAATGGGCCCACGGCGGAAAACTCACCTGTCATCCGGGCGTTCATCGCACCGTGACCTTCATCAAGCGGTTCGCCTGGTGGCCTACACTGGCCAAGGACGTCCAAGACTTCATCGCTGCCTGTCCAACCTGTGCCCAGAATAAGCCGGTCAACCAGCCTGCTGCCGGCCTACTTCATCCCTTGCCTACGCCAAGCCGCCCCTGGTCCCACATTGCGGTTGACTTTGTCACTGGTCTTCCGCCGTCATCAGGTAACACAGTCATCCTCACCGTTGTCGACCGTTTCTCTAAAGCTGCCCACTTTGTCGCTCTCCCCAAGCTCCCCACTGCCCTGGAGACCGCCCGGCTTCTGTCAACTCATGTGTTTCGCCTCCACGGGATCCCTGCTGAAGTGGTCTCGGACCGAGGCCCACAGTTCACGTCACGTGTTTGGAGGGAGTTCTGTGCCTCCTTGGGGGCCCAGGTTAGTCTCTCGTCAGGTTTTCATCCACAGACCAACGGTCAAGCGGAACGGGCCAACCAAGAACTCAAAACGGCTCTCCGTTGCTTGACGTCCACTAATCAGACCACCTGGAGTGAGCAACTGACGTGGGTGGAGTACGCTCA